>NC_056603.1:17099420-17819420 GCF_018340385.1 Cyprinus carpio | reverse complement strand
CTTGGCTCTGGTTTCCCCACAGAACATCTGTAAACATCTAAACTCATTTTCTGCTGAACACTGAACAACTGAGGGTCGGGGACTAGCAAACGGGGAAGACCCCCTCAAATGGCCTTCTTCTTCATCCTCATCACCTGGGTAGGGTGAGGTGCCAGCTGGTCCGTCTGAGCTGTCGCGGTCAGGTAATTTTTCCTGGGCCAGGCGGGTTTCTGCTCTGGTGCACTGCTCTGAACTGTTGTTGCATTCACACGCAGTCTCTGTTGCCTAGGAATGCTAAAGCTGGGGGGCGGGTGAGCTGTAGCCTGCGCAAAAGTCTGCCGAGGAGGTGGCAGGGGCGTAGTCTACGTCTTTCTTGGCATGCAGAGCTGCAAAGCCTCGTCATGATGGCAATGTTGGGTTTGCAGCCGCCGTACACTTTGGATGCAGATGCGCTGCGACTAAAGGCTCCATGGGGGCATGCGAAGAAGGCCCTCCTTCTCCATACCCTCCACGTCGAGCACAGACCCCCCTTGCACAGGCTTTTTTCTAGTAAAAGGGTTGTCCTTCCAGGTGACAGAAACCTCTTCCAGAAGCTCTGGAAAGATTGGAAGGAGTTGTCTCGCTGCCCGTTTAGCTCTCGGCAGCCTCTTCCCCTCATAGCACGACTTTGCAGTCTCAGCTACTACGGTTGGCTACAGAATATTGAGTTTCTCCGCAGCGCGTTTGCACACGTCTTGCAGATCCACACTAAGAAGCGGAGAGGATGGTGCCCCACCCGCCTCCTCCGTGGATCCCTACGTAACGAGGGGTCGTGCCGTTTGCGCAGGGGGGAGAAAAGGGGAACCCTCGAAATCTTCCTCCGCTGCAGAGAGAAGGAAATCCGATTGCCTCTCTTACTTAAATTCAAACGCGCTCTCCTCCTCCTCGTCCATGCTGAGGACACCGGCCAGAGGGGCGCATACATTCATTTGGTCACCCCATGATAGAGTTGCCATGGCCAGACAAGCTAGCTTGGCGTGCTAACCTGGCTCTTCATGGTGAAACGCGCACAGTGCTCACAGTATCCGGGACTATCAACCGCCATTTGAGCATGTTTCAGCCCAAGACATGCAGAGCAGACCTGGTGTGTGTCTTTGCATGAGATCTTGTTCCCGCATGAGCAAAGCCACGGATCTCCCTCACTAGCTATGGTAGTCTGCATTGCTGCAGCCATAGTTGCGGTACTGAATGACCTTAACAATAAGCTGGAATGCCGATTGAGGGGTAGGCGAAAGCGGCGTGGTGGCCAACAGAAGTAAAAAAATAAAATTTACAAAATAATAAGCCAGCTACGACGATCGATACTAGTCGATGGCTATCAGAGATGGGTAGGATTCTGATGTGAAGCGAGAAGAGGTTTTTGAATGTCGTAATGACGTTGCGCCGCTCGTTTTATAGCGAGAGGAGGGAGCCACTCCCTGATGCAATGTCATGTCTGCCAGCCAGTTGGGGCTGGCGTAATGGAATTGGGCTTCTGAGGAATATGGGGCGTATCCCATAGTGAGACACCGAAATGTATGTGCTTGAACGAGAACAGTTGTTATGTACATTTATGAGTGAATAAAGTGGACAAAGACAACCTCTCTGTGGTCGTGCACTCTAAATGAGAGCTCAGACTGGTATGATTTTTAATTCATTTTAGCTGAACTCTGATTGCAGTTGCAGTTTATAATTGCAGATTTGCTTTAATTTTAATAGGGACAGCGTCCCATTCCGGAACCAGGACCAAATGGTATATAGTTGCTATACATTTTCCAAAACAGTGTGATGAGCATGTAAACGTTCATGTTAATTTATTAATTTGCTGGATTTTTATTGAAGAGTTGTTAAGATACTTAAGATGCACTCTGTGGGCATTTGTGGATCAGATGTGCATATGTGGCAGAACGGCCGCATTGGGGACTTTGTGGTGAAGCAGCCCATGGTTTTGGGACATGAAGCCTCTGGTCGTGTGGTGAAAGTGGGCTCTGCTGTGACGCACCTCAAAGCAGGTTAGTTCTCTCTGTTGTATAAACAATTATGCTTAGAATAACCTTACTTTTGAATAAATGTACTGTTTCTGCTTTAATTTTTGTATTCAACCAGAGACAGAGAGTTGCTGTTGAGCCTGGAGTTCCACAAGAAATAGATGAGATTTTTAAATCTGGACACTACAATCTGTCTCCCAGCGTTTTCTTCAGTTCCTGCCCTCCAGACGATGGAACCCTCTGTAGATACTACAAACACAATGCAAACTTCTGCTACAAGTCAGATCACTATTACTGGATAAATTATATAATGAGGGAGTCCATGGGATTTTAATTCTGTGCATTTTAATCATACTGTATATGTGACTTTGTGTGTGCAGGCTTCCTGATAACTTGACCTGTGATGAGGGAGGCCTGATTAAACCCTTGTCAGTGGGCATTCATGCTTGCAGGAGGGCAGAAGTCACTCTTGGAAGCTCAGCGTTTGTCTGTGGTGCAGGTCAGACGTTTATAATGATTACACATGTTTGTGCAACTGTTACACATTAACTAGCCAATCAGTGTAATGATCTCTGACTTCATGGCTGCAATGGCCATGAAGTCAGAGATCATTACACTGATTGGTAACTTAGTGTGTCAAGATGGTGAAATAGATGTTTAATTTAAAATCACTGATAGTATGCATTATTTTCAGAATGTCAGCTCTGTGACATGACTTTTGGGATGTGTAACTGCTGGTTAAAGCAAGTGTTTGTTTTTATCAACATAGAATCTATACTCTGATCGGCTTGCCAAGGCTAAAGAGATGGGGGCAGACTTCCTGCTTCCTGTGAAGAAAGAGGATGAACCTAAGGAGATGGCCAAAAAAGTGGAGGGAATGCTGGGTTGCATGCCTCAAATCAGCATAGAATGCACTGGAGTGCAGAGCAGCATTCAAACAGCAATCTATGTAAGTTTAATAATGTAATTATACCTTTATGTGTAATATTACAGATTATAAAATTATTCTGTTTTTACCTTTATATTTGTTTGTGCAGAGTACTGGGATGTATTGATGTCTGATACTCTGATCTTGTTTTTGTGCTGATGATGGTGTTCTGGAGGAGTGGTGGTGCTGAGTTTGGTGGGTTTGGTGCTGAGATGACCACCATACCTCTTCTCAATGCAGCTCTTTCCGCTATAAAACAAATGATATCTCATACTTGAAGTAACCTTTAAGCACAGTATATAACTCTTTGATTATGTTTCAATTATTCTTATCATGTGTTTTTGTTTCCTTATTTGATTCTTCAATGTTTATGAAAAAGACTGTAGTGTATTTTAATAACCTCTAGGGGGAGCAGTGATCTTCGAGATGGGAGAATGATTGTTGCTCTCACACACTCCTGATGAATCGCCTCTATCTTGCTATAAAGCTTAGCAATGTCCTTCTAATCTCTCCTAAGATCAGATAAAGGAGTTTCATTATTGGGTGTTTTTCTTATTCTTTCCATGTCAATGTCTGAGAAATGTGAGCTGGCTGAACTGATTTCCAACCGTGAGACTCAAATCTGTGCTCATTAGGTCCATAATATGCGGCGAGGGAGCTATTTTAAAGTTTTGGAAGCTGGCCACTGTTAGAGGCGGTTGGCATGGATTTTGACTCAAGCTTCCAGGTTGTATGACCCTCTCAGGCTTCAAGCAATTCTTTAGTTCCCAAATAATCGCTAGGGAATCAAAGGTAAAACAATATGAAGGGCTTATATTACACTTTATTGTTATTTTTGCCATAGTGTCATTTTAAGATGCATGCAGACAGGTATACATGTTCATGTATTATTAGCTGTTTCATGTCTCTTTTTTTTATTACAATTTTCAAAAGCTTTCTTACGCGGCGGTAAGGCTTTTGGTCACAGTGTCTTATTATCCCAAGGCCGAAGCCCACAAAGATACAATGGGACTAACAGTGATTCCTACATGGACACAGTACTAAACAAGGTAAACGTTTATGTACAGACATTCTAATACTGCTTACGGAAGTGGACGCACTATTAACAACACTATTACAATCACCACCGACTCAAATGAGTTGCAGCTGGGCATACACAAAAAAGCACACATAAAAAATAAACTTTAGTGTTTGAAATAAACTTCATTTACAGCATGGCAAGAGAATGTTTTGATTATTACAGCATGGGAGAAGTCCAGAAATTGTTTACATATGGCATTTTACAAAAGATTCATTTGCTTGTATGTAAAAAACTACTCTCGAAATTTGATCAGTCTTTAATGCCCACTAGATGACATTTATCCATTAATGAAGGCTGGCGATGTGAAACGATTCTCCTTTGTTGATAAAGTCCCTGCTGATACTAGTCAGTCTTGAAAAGTACGATGAGTATGTATTATGTATGTTCTTATTGAGCATATTTATTTTTTTTAAGTTTCATGCCACATAATTATTTGCCACATTTAGTGCAGTAAGTTCAGTTATTTATATGTACGGGACGTGTACTGATTCAGTGTGCATTTGATTTGAATAAATGTAAAATTCAATGACAACTGGATCAAGTATAATATCCAATATATTACGTTTATAAAAAAACAAAAACAAAAGTCATGATAACAGAAACAAACATTCTGGAATGGTCGCTTGATGTTTTGGGCTTCTCCTGTCTGGACTTCTCACTCTGGCTTTTCAATTCCTTTCTGATATTGATATAACGATTACATATTTACAAAACAAACTTGCATCTCTCCAACAATGTCCACATGTATGTAATTGTAAATAAATGTAAACAAAGAGTAGCATCAAAATCAAATGTACAAAGCCCCCCTTTCATCACGTAGAAAGTTCTTGAGATTCATCGACTCCATTTTCATCTGACTATGCACACACCCAAGAGCAGACGTGGCAAATCAAAAAGAATCCACACTATGCAGTAATGACACATCGTATCTCTTAAGTAATGTTAGCAGACAGCAAGAGTGATGGGAGTTATTTTTGGTGAAGATAAAAGGAGAAAGGTGACTGCTGCATTCAGACATTTCCCAGTGCCCAGAGTTGTGTATCTCAGCAGAAGTCCACCTCAGATCATATATACATAGGAGTCTCCTGACCAGTCAAGAGTCTAAACATGGCAGCTGGCATAGTCTTCATGTGGATCTGTTACAGAACAAAGAAAGATCGTTTTTTACTAAAAAGCATTAATAGCATTAATATACTATGTATTATTCCACTAAACGTCTTGGTTATGTATGTAACCCTCATTCCCTGAAGAAGGGAATGGAGACATCACGGGGGATCTCCAATTCGTCTAATGTTGAATTTTCTACTCATCAAAGAATCCCAAATCATTGTTTCAACAAACGTATTAAGTAGCACAACTGTTTTCAACCTTGATAATAATAAAAAATGTTTTTTAAACACCAAATCAGCACATTAAAATGATTTCTGAAGGATCATGTTATGCTCAAAACTAATAACGGCTACTAAAAATTCAGCTTTGCCATTTCAGGAATAAATGGGATTTTTAAAATAATATATATACTGTATATTCAAATAAATATATTAAAATAGAAAACATATAAATTATAATAATTTATAATATTACTATTTGTACTGTATTTTTTTCAAATAATAGAGCCTTGATGAGCATAATAGACTTCTTTCATGATCATAAAAAAAAAAAACATCAAACTTTCGAAATGGTAGAAAATACTGTATTTTATAAGGCTTACCTCGCCGACAGAATTGGAGAGAGCCTGGACGATTTTCTCATGCGCTGTGGCCACAACACTTTGGCCGTTTATCTCAATAATACGATGACCAACCCGCACGCCTCCTCTCTCTGCGATCCCTCCTCGCATTAGACTACAGATCTGAGGAGCAAAAAACAAACGTTGGACTTAATAGTAACAATGAGATGTCAATACTTTATTTCAGAGTTCCGGTTTCTCCATACTCACAATGCCATTCTGCACACTAAAACCCAGCTGGTATTTGAGGTCTGGCCTCTTAATGAGAACTGTGGTTACAGGAGGGCAGCTCACGATATTTAGCTTCACCTGCACCTGATTTTTCAGTCCCTGATGGAGATATACGAAACATACATGTGATTATATTACTCATTGCGATCTCACCTGCACTGTATTATTACACTGGGATCATAACAATAGGAGATGAAGATTGCACTGCCTTTGTGACCACTTTATTGATTGCCCTGTGGTGGTTCAGCAGCCCTAAACCACAGACCCTTAATAACCAGCTACTCTGAATAACACAGATGGATTCATGGCCGAGCCAAGATTCGGCCCACTGCGCACTGTGACAGCCCAACCCCTCCGCACACCTTGATGATTCCCTGACAGGTGGCGAGAGGAAGCCCCACCAGGCTGGTGTTGTTGATTGACATGATCTGGTCACCGATGCTGAGCTTCCCAGAACGGGCGGCAGGGCCTCCATTCATCATGTTGGCCAGGATGACGGTGGGCAGAATGGAGCCCCAGCCAGACTCCACAATAACTATGCCCAGAATCTCCCCCTTCTGCTTCTCCAGCTGCAACTGTGGGAGGAGAGAGATAGAGAGAGATAGAGGGAGTCAGACAGAGGCATAGGCAAGGGATTGGGGTTGA
Organism: Cyprinus carpio; assembly: GCF_018340385.1. Lineage (NCBI taxonomy): Eukaryota > Metazoa > Chordata > Actinopteri > Cypriniformes > Cyprinidae > Cyprinus > Cyprinus carpio. The sequence goes on along the minus strand of NC_056603.1, from coordinate 17,812,821 downwards.
TTGCCAATAAAAGGCCATAAAAGAACAAAGCAATTAAGGAAACAATTTTAAATGAGACTGACAGCATGGGGGTTCAAAATAGCACAGTCTTCACCTTTAGTGTACAGTATGTGTTAAAGAGAAAATTTGGTTATTTGGTGCATTGGTCCCTTGGCCACAGATTAAAATATGGCAGTGACATTGGTTATTGTTCAAATAATCTAGACATTTCCATGTAAAAGTTTGGGCATAGTAAGTTTCTTGAATATTTAAGTCACTTATGCTCACCACTTCGTTTGTATAATCAAAAATTTTGTAAACATTTTTGTAAAAACATTATTATAGCAGTTTTATTTTTCCATATTTTTAAAAATGTAATGTATTCATGTAAAGGCAAATTTTTAACAGTTATTACTCCAGTCTTCAGTGTCACATGATACTTCAGAAATCATTCTAATATGTTGATTAGGTGCTCAAGTAACATTTCTTTTTAATATGACAATTGGGTGAGCTCTTAAATGGGCGGGACTTTGCAACAAACTGTCAATAACTGAAACTGTGATTTATGTGACTGACAGCATTTGAGCTCAGAGAGAGATTTTAAATCTTTTTTGGAGCATTTAATTTACCATTTTGCATACTGGAGCATTCTGTTTAATTTCAACATCATAGATAGACACCTAAAATGATCTGAGTACACGTGTGTGTGTTTTTTTTATTTTTTTTTCAACAAACGGAAGTACTGCTGTGCATCATCACTGTCCACTGCTTTATAGTAATCCCCCTTGTATTGAGCAGAAAAGCATCAGTGTGCTGGGTCAGCTGTGTTCTAACACAAAGAGAACACTTAATAGAGAAGAAAGAGTCTGGCTGCTGACCTCTTTGCAGTTGTCAGAGTTTGAGAAGTGGATGAGGTCATCATTGTACATCTCCTGTGTGTTGATGATGTCGCTGTACTCTTTCTGGCTCAGGTCCTCTGGGTTGATTCCATTGGCTCTGAGGAATTCCTGGTAGGCCACGCTGAATGCCTGACCAATGGACTGTGCTATGAGCTGGGCCTGCATGTGTTCGAGAAGAAAACCAGGTGAAACAACCGCAAAAATCCATTCATGTATCCATTTGCCATTCATTATAAATTGGTTACATGCTATATGTAAACAGAACTAAATCATTACACATTTAATTATGAGCCTTTGAAAGACAAAAGCAAGTCAAGTCACATTTATCTTTATGCAATATAGATTGTTTTAAAACAGCTTCAAAGCAATACAGAAAATAGCAGTGTCAATGCTGCAAAATTAATCAGTTATAAAACCAGTTCAATTTTAGCCATAAAGCAGCTCTAAAGAAGACAATAGTGTCATTAGCTCAAGTCAGTTCAATGCTGATTCAGTTTGTTATAATAACAGTGTTAAGTTGAAAGTTCATCTGTTATGAAACAAATTCGATAAAGCACCTCTAAAGAATTCAAAATTGCCATTATTCAGCCCAGTTTAGTTCAGTGCTGATACTGAATTTCGTTCAGTAACAGTGTCAATATTGCAAAATTCAACAAACTCAATACAGCTATTAAGCAACTTTAAAGAAGACAATAGTGTCATTATTCAGTTCAAGTCAGTTCAATTAAAGTTTAACGTTGCAAAGTTAATCAGTTATGAAACAATTTCAATTCTGCTATAAAGCAGCTCTAAAGAAGACAACAGTGTTATTATCCAGCTCAATTCGGTCCAAGTTTTGTTCTCAACCAATAGTGTCATTGCAGTCAAATCAATAATATTTTAAACCCCAGCTGAGCAAGGCAACAATGGCAAGGAACCAAAACTCCATCAGTTGAAAAAAACCTCAGGAGAAACCAGGCTCAATCAGAGAACCAGCTCTCCTCTGGCCTAGAAGTATATTAGTTGCTCTGCATAAAAGCATTTTTGATTTTGGCAATACCTGATAAACATTTATATACCACAAATCAATGCAGTAGGTGAACACTGTGTCATTTTTTCACTCCATTGATTTGATATTTTGTGAATCTGCTCACTCATAGTGTATTATTGTCCATTGATTTCTCACTCTAGAACAGATTTACGTTTTGGAACGGTTTCCATAACTGCCAGCTGTCGTCTTTGAAGACACTGTGAGACGCTGGTGCTACAGTAGTGCTCACTGAGAAATGTGAATACACTGGCCTATTTCAAGCACTGCAACCTTGTTCAAATCTTAGTGAATAATCTTCCATGGAAGCAGAAAAGTTGCTGGCTTAAGGCTATTATATCAGAATGTCGGCACTAGAATGCTAAAGAAGCGCAGTGGAAAAAAGGTTCACTCCCTGCGCTAATGATTGTATCTGTTTTCTGATTTGACAGTACCCCTCAAGCAACGTGCACACAGGTAGGGGTCATACCATTAATAATGAAACATCCCAGTATGTGTGCAGGCTTTGATTTTCACAAGAAACATGGGTGGTTCAGGAATATTCATGGAGTTTAGCAGCTAAATCAGTCACAAAGAAAAAACACACCAGCAGTGATCAGACTGCTGGAGAACCGACTGATTTATATGGGCCCCAAAGGAGGAACAAAGCAAAGTTATCCAAATTTAGGATGATAAAAACTTATATGACATGATAAATTGTGTGACACTGCTTAGTAGATAACTGAGATGCGATAGGAAAACAGATTTAGGATATAACAAATAAAGGCTCTATAAATGACTCATTTGTGGGCGCGCACACACTCATTGACGGAAACATCAAAGAGTGTAATTAGACAGCATGAGTGAGGAACAACTGCAATGCAGAGGAGAGTGTTGTAGAGGAGAGAAAAGTAGGTCCATTAGAACAGGATTATGTAAAGCTGCAGCCAGGGTTACTTTTGAGGCTATTCTATGAACCTCAGGTGAATCTGAACCTGAGCTTCAGCTGAATAATGGCTCACATTCTATGTATACCTATTGTTCAAAAGTTTGAGGTCATTTTTAAAGAAATGAATACTTTAATTCAGCAAGAATGCAGCAAATTAATCAAAACAGCAGAGACATTTGTAATGTTACAAATGATTTCTGTTTCAATAAATGCTGTTCATGTGAACTTTCTTTTCATCACAGAATCCTGAAAGAAATGTATTTCAGTATCCGCAAAAACATTAAGCAGCATGACTGTTTTCAACATTAAAAATAATAAGAAATGTTAGCCTGCTTGAGCACCAAATCAGCATATCAGAATGATTTCTGAAGGATCATGTGACACTGAAAGTAGAGTAATGTATGCTGAGAATTCAGCTTTACCATCACAGGAATAAATGACATAATTAAATTACAAAACAGTTATTACAAATTGTAATAATGTTTCACAATAGTACTGTTTTTACTGTATTTTTATCAAATTAATGCAGCCTTGATGAGCATTAGAGATATCTTTAAAAAATATATTTTACTGAAACCAATCTTTTAAGCAGTAGTATATATATATATATATATATATATATATATATATATATATATATATATATATATATATATATATATATATACAAATTAAATGTTTGGACAATTTTACATATTAGATTAACATTTAAGTTATTCAAATTGTTCCCATGTATGCTGATCACATGTACTCTGTTTTTCCTTCACCATCTGTTCAAACTTACATATGAAAAATAAATAAATAAATTATCAAATTAATAACAACTGAAAAAAGTTTAAATTTAGTATCTATAAAAGAAAGTCATACTGCCGCACAATTTATTTTTTGTCCAAACTTTGGACGGGTATGCGTATAGGTTATAAAAAGGAAACAAAATGATTCACACTTACATCCTCGGACTCAAATACGTGGCATATCATTTTGTACTGTTTCTTGGCCTCGGGGGCTCCAGGGGTCGTCTCGATGCAGTCCTGTGAGGCGGTGCGTGGCATGCGGCGTCTTGCCATCAGAACCACAATGTTCCCGATGTCAGCGATGTATGAGATGGTACGCAAAGCGTTATCCATCATGGTCTCCTATAAAACAAACAAGAGAGTCACCACAATTACTTCTTAGACTTCTGTGGCAACACCTCCCAACACATTACACCAGACTAGAGTAAAGGCTGTGTTTTAATCCCATTGAGCAGCTTAGTTATCATTTCACAGACTTTCTTATCAAAATGGGCCTACATTATATTTTCTTAGGGACAGGCTCCAGATGCAACCTGGGGTTAAGAATGCACAGTGGGTTTCTGGAAGGTTCTTATTCATGAATCTCCTTCAGGAAGATCTGTTTCAAGCTGCAAGCTTACAGCCTTGGGTTAACCCAGATCTTTAAACAGTAAAGTTACAGCCATTCTTGCTTAGTAAAAGGAAGATGACCTTGAAATTGCTCTCACTAAAATAACTTAGATGCTGTTATGATTGATATTCCATGAGCCTGAATGAGCAGCACAAGAAACAGCATGTACAGCATGCACTCTATTTCATATACAAACAAAAAGGTAATAAATAATCAGAGAGCTGAAAGAATTCATGATCCAGAGCACAGGAAATTCATGCAGCATTTCGATTCAATGTGTGGGATTTTCATTTCATTTTTCATTTTGCTGCAGCTCTTTAAATTATAGGAGCATAATATGTGACATGTTTACTTCAAAGAACCCATGAAGCTCAATCTATCAGTTCTAGGAACTTAATGCATAATTTTTATATATGGCTTGCAGATACGCAGTGCTGAAAAAGCTTCCTCTGCTATTCGATAATACACCCAGGTTACATTATGAAAATATCAGTGAAAAGAACAGTGTTTGAGGTAAGGTTATGTTTTAGGCTTTAACTTTGTTTTACTGAAATGCTGCATCTGAGATGCTTTGTCATTGTCATGACACAAAGAATCTGTTTTGTTTTCAGTTGGCTGTGCACTAGAATCCACACATAGTCATTAGCTACAGTATATTTACATGCAGCCAAGTAATCCATTACCAGCCCAGTAGTCAATGTAAAGATGGTATGGTTAAACAGAAGCAAGAAAGAAAAGATATATCATACTATAATATGCAATAAAAAACTATTGCAATTCATACGTAAATCTTACAATGATGGCCTCACTATCAGTTTTATTTTGAATCCTGAATATTCTATCATAGTAAGTTATTATGAAACTTTAACAGTACATTTTAATAAGAAAAGTTTGAATGGATTCTGTGTGCTAAGCAGATTGGACTGAATTAAATCTAAAAGTTTCAGACTTACAGGGTACTTTGAATGTCTGAGGAATATCAATACAACCTTGAAGGCACTGTAATGAATCTGTAACAGCCAATATAGACTCACCGTGAGATGTGACAGGCAGGGTGAGGACTGACACTGCATTGCAGCACATAACGAAATGTCCGTGCCAGCCTGCCCACTCACTGCTGTTCACGCAGAAACACTCACACAGCGATGTTACTCAGTACCAGGGTACTAAATGTACCATTTAAACAGTATGTAGCTCTTCCTACCTTATGCTTACAGTAACACCAGTGTGGAAAAGGAGGAGCTGTTGACTATACAGCATGTGTAAAATGTGCAGCTGGAGATTAAGCACAAAGCCTATAACCATCATTAAGCTCTCCGTCACTAACAACTGTCTACAAACCTGATCATATGCACATCTTTTCTCTCTACACACACACACACACACACACACACACATTACGTGCTTTATGTCAGTTATGTAACAAAAGGTTATGTAATATATAATATCTGAGCATTCTCTTTGCATAAATATTTCATCAAACCAAATATGAATTATCTCCTTTTCTCCGAGTATGATTTATAATTTATAATGTATACTCCAATTCTCTATGAGAACTCAGATTTTGGCCATTCTGCCTCAATAACAACAACAGTATATATTTACATTTAGTCATTTAGCAGACACTTTACAAATGAGGACAATAAAAGCAATCAAAACCAACGAAAGAGCAATAATATGTTAGTGCTATGAAACTGAATAGGGAATGCTAGTGTTAGAGGGTCATTTTTTAAATAAGAAGAAAATAAGTAGTTAGAATAAAAATGGAATAGAGAGGGCAAGTGTTAGAGGGTCAAGTTTGATAGTGGTTTATATATACAGTATATATATATATATATATCAATAAAAAATATATATATATATATATATATATATATATATATATATAATAAAAAGACAGGTACAGTAGATAAAATAGAAATAGAAGTCACGTGTAGATGGAGTTGGGCAGTTCTGTGAAAGTGATTTTGTGTCTCTTTGGGATGGCACTATAATGCGTTGTTCACTTGCATATATATAAAAGAACAGCTGAGAGCATGTATAGTATAACAAAACATATTAACAATATTTTTATTGACTTTATATAAAAATGAAGATATATATAAATGAAGAAAACAAGCAGCATGGATATTAAACCACTTTGGGCCTTATTTGTTTGCTTATTTGGGGCTTACTTCTAAATATCAACCAATAATTAACCATTAATTCAACTGCCAAATAATCTTCTATTTACTCTTCTTTTTTTTTTCCTTTTTTTTTTGGTTGATCTTTTCAGATTTATTTTATTTTGAAACCCGTATCACTAGGCAGCCGCATGAACTCACCTGGGTGTCTGCATTGAGCACTTTGATCCTTTGAGTTGAGATGAAAAGATCCACCTCCGTCAAAGTCTGAACGTCTCCCTCTGGACTCTGCTGACAAAAAAGAAAAAAACATGAACAAAAACATGAAAAACTACCCCCGACCTCCAAGAGGTCACCATGCCATAACTCACAATGAAGATCACCTGAAGAAAAGGCACAACCTCTCAAACCCCTAATGAAAGCATTTTCATTGCTTATTCATAAATCATGCACTAGCATAAGCTTGTCCACATGGGAGGGCTATGCTTAGCCTATGTGCATCATTAATAGCCCAAATGGGAAACAATATGGTATGCTCAGGTGTAAAGAACATATGGATTGGAAATGTGAAACTGCATTGGTTATTGATAGTCTGTCCAATTAATAATTGATTACTGCTGGGCAACGGTGACTAAGTGCATCACACAATCAAAAAACTTTTTCAAAAAACTTCAAAGCCTATAACTGAGAAACACAGTGAGGTAATCAGGCCAAGACACAAATAATCATTGGGTAAACAGTCCCCTGTGATAAGTAGAAGCCATGCAGAGGTTTGAAGTAATGAGATGATTGACACTAGAGAGCAAGTGAAAGAGAAAAAAGAGCGAGACCCATTCGTTGCAGTGAGGTGGAGTGCAGGGTGATGCAAAGACAGACGGGTAAGTAAAATAACACAATGGCAACACTTAACCAGCTGTCAGGCTGTCTCAGAGTGCCAATCATTTACCTGTCAGTGCATTTTTGCTCAGATTCTTGCTTTTGTTTTGTGTTACTGCAATAAGAAATGGTAGTACACACGGATGACTATAGCTATGTTTTATACAGGGTTAAAAGTGCAGTCTGTGCAAAAATGAAATTGAAATTTTGACTCCATATCTTCAAAGGTTTATGTGACTCAGAAGTGGCTGGTTTGCCAATAGTTAGTTAGAATTTAAGAGGCCTTCACAAATCCCAGACAGCCGGAGCTTCATTTCACATGGTATGAACCAAAACTTATGAAAGTTGCACAGATGATGAACACAGACATGGAGTAGATGGTTCAAAAAAGGCATGTTCTTCTTCTATCTCTATCTCTTTCTTTTTTTTACACACCGCCTTTTTCTTGATTTTGGCTGCCTTCTGTACCCTCTGGAAGACGTTCAGGACAGTACAGGGGTCGTCACACACGGGAGCAGCAAAAAGGCATGAAGGTAAAAAAAACAAACAAAAAAAAACATTAAAACAGGCAAAAACATATAACCAACCAAACACAAAGTCTGCATGCCATGTATGGCATGTGTGTTCTTTGTACACAAACACGAACAAACCCAGAATGCAGCAATATCTCCCCCTGCACACATACATACGGACAGCAAATCAAAGGACATGCAGATATGGGTTTAATAACTATTACTGTACACTGAAAGCCATAAAGAGAAAATAACTTATTTTATGCATTGACATTTCTCAGCAGGATAAGAAAAATGCCTATTTGTATCCGATAAGATATGTTAGTCCTTTTTCAACATAAGCAGTCATTACTTTTAATAAATGCCATATTGTTATAGTTGTGTGATTCATCACTGACACTAGATTCATTGTCAGAATCTCACAACAAATGCAGCCTAAGACCTCAGTTTATCAACCTGCCATATTATGACTGCAGGGAGAACAGCAGCAGACATAGTGGACTGACTGGATAACATACAATGTTTTCTATTGTACAACATTGTTAAAGTCGGCAAAAAAATCATACAGGAAAATTTACAGTATTTTGATTTCCTCAACAACAACACATCATTAAAATGTCAAGATATTAACAATGCACTAACAATGTTTTTTTGAGGAAGAAAATATATAAAGAATATGATTGTTTTAAATATTTAATTTTGCAGTAAAAATGATATTTTTGTAGAAAAATTAAATGGCATAATTTTAGTGTTATTTATATACAATTTATAATATAGTATTTATAAATATTCTGAATTATCTTGATCTATTTTTTAACATTTTAATTTTATTTTAAGTGTTATTGGCTATATACTTTTATCATTTTCATAAGTTTGTGTGTGTGTATTTTTAAATATTCTATTTAGGTTATATCAAATATGTATAAAAGATTGCATAAACTGTATAATGGACATGCAATATAAACAGAGATAAATAAAAGAGAAGGTTTGAAAGAGGAAAAATACCTCTATCTATAGACACTCATAAGAGCCCACTCATTATGAGTCTGATAGTGTGTGAGTATTCTGATCCCATTCAGCTCTTTCTGTCTCTCCCTCACTCTCTACTTTCTTCCACCTGACTGGGGCATGATCCTTTGAACTGCTCTAATCTCTTTCTGGCTGAGCATCATGAGCACAACTACTCCTTTACTGTCATTTCTGCTGCCAACATCCCTCATCCTCCACTGGCAGATGAGAGAGAGAGAAGAGGAGATAAATCAACAGCACAAGAGAGAAAGAGCTTGAAAGTCAAGGGGAAATGAGACTGTGGACGTGTGGGCGATGAATGTTGCATAAATATTGCATCAATCTGGAGGCTACAGGGATACACTTCAATAAAACATTAGGCTTTTTTTCCTATGTTTCTTGCCTAAAACAAAAGAAATGGCTACATCTTGCTTTCTTGGCCAGCATGCAATTTTGTTGGCTTAGGTACTGCTCTTATTATTCATGGCCAGTGTTTCTCAACCCTTTTGTTTTATGTACCTCCATCAGTATGGATCAAGTACCCCTTCATTGACACAAAAATCAGAAATGTGTTCTTTTTAACTCATACAAACAAGCATGAAATATCACATAAGTGAACTCAAACTTTCACAGTGGCAGAACACTGTGGGTTTTTAAGAATTGCATTTTGATGTGAGAGGAAAATTGGGGATGGACTCGTATTGTGGGCAGAAATTACAGCAATAAGTTAAAATGTTGTGATGCTTTTATCAGCTGTTTGGACTCTCGTTCTGATGGCACCCATTCACTGCAGAGGATAATTTGGTGAGAAAGTGATGTAATGCTACATTTCTCCAAATCCATTCTGGTGAAAAAGACAAATTCATCTACATCTTGGACAGCCTGAGGGTAAGTACATTGTCAGGAAATTTTCATTTTTGGGTGAGCTATCCCTTTAATGGTGGCACATTCAAGAGTAAACAAACAAACAAACAAAACAATAGGCTCTTTTAACTGTAGGTGGAACCTAAAGCTACCATATTGAGCATCACAATTTCTCCCATTCAATTTTATTTGAGTGAACAGTCTCCTCCCCTCTGGTTGTGCGTACACCTGGTTGGAAATCACTGCTTTAGAAGAACGGCGAGAAAACACTGTCCTCAGGCTCTGTGCTGACATACTGCTCACTCAGCTGTGGACAGACACATTATCATCTGCAGAGTGGAAGAGCAGATGTGTGGGTGCATGAATCTCAGAGTTGTGTGTCAGTGAGAAACGGAAAGGAAGGAGGAGAAAGAGAGGAAAAGAGAGAAAGGAGGGAGGATTGTGCAACTCATCTCAACTTTTAAAAATCTAGAAACATAATAATAGCAGGGATAGAGAGGATAAGGAAAGAGTGTGTTGCCATGGTTTCATTTTGAATTCCTCAAAAAGAACACAAGCAACAAAAAGAGAACAGAACATCCCTAAGCAAAAGCAAAAAAAGGTGGTCGAGAACACTAGAAGCTGGGGTGGGAGCTGAAGCTGCGTTCTGATTCAGAAGGTCTCTACAGAATACAATCCGCAGGGAATATCTGTCGAAGTTCAGTTCACCAAAAAAAAATTGTTCATGTGGAATGTTTAGACATCATCTGAAACTTGCAAATTATGACATTAATGACTATAAATATTAAATTTCTTTTATATATTTGGCTTTTAAACAATGCTCAAAAGGGGCCCAAAGTATGCCAAGAAAATATCCCCAACACCATTATACCTGCAGCAGCAGTCTGAACCACTGATACACAGCAGGATGGATCCATGCTTTCATGTAATTTACAGCAAATTCTGACCCATCTGAATGTCACAGCAGAAATCGAGACGAGGCAACCTTTTTCCAGTTTTCTATTGTCCAGTTTTGGCGTGCCCGTGTGAATTGTACAGCAGAACATTTAAAAGCTAGGGATGTAACGATTCACTCAACTCACGATTCGATTTGATTCACGATTTTGATTTCACGGTTCGATTCGATTCACAATTTTTTTTTATTTTTTAAATGATATTTAAGAAAAATTATGAATTAAATGTGTCCTTTTATTATTGCTTTGACAAAATGCTGTACATTTCTTTGTGAAATTGAAATATAACTATAATAATATACTAATATAGCACTTGCATATCATTGCTCTTTTGTTGGTTTTTATTGCTTCTATTGTCCTCATTTGTAAGTAGCTTCAACTCCAGTTTTAGACACGTTCTCGCGAACTTTCCAACGCACCATTTTGAAGTGCGTTCCACTTTGTGAAGTGGACGAGGGAAGTTTATATAGACAGACCATTGCTCCCTCGATTTTGACAGAGGGAGCGAGTCTACTTTATATGTACAGTTCAGGCCACTCCACAGACCACAATGCAACACGATTGTGATGTCACTGCAGATCACGTTTTATTTATTTAAAAAAATGGACTCGAATGCAGCCCTGGGGTATATGCTGCAAAGGCACAGCCCTAATCTGGAAAAGGGGGTGGGGGAACAGCAGCTCATTTGCATTTAAGGAGACATGCATGAAAACATGCATGACAAGAAGGAGACATGTGTTTCTGCTTCCACTCAAAATAGGCATATTCAAAATGATATCATAAATAATCTGTGAGGTATTTTGAGCTGAAACTTCACAGACAAATTTTGGGGACACTTGAGATTTACATTACATCTAGTAAAAAGAGGTATAATAGGTCCCCTTTAAGATCGCCCAATACCTTGTAAAGTCCACTCCACAGAATTCTGCTTTCCAATTGGGACATACCCTGAAAAATTTCCTTTTAAAATCTGAGAGAGACACTGAGCAGACAGGTGTACAGTATGTAGCTGTGTGAGAGTGAATGACAGAGAGGCCTGCATTTACAGTACCTCTGTATTACATAGTACCTCTGTATTACACTGATACAGGTGAGTGATCCTGCCGTCCTGAGGCACATTCCCAATCCTTCATCCCCACCATCGGTCTATGTCCACCCAGCTGACAAATTGTGTGCATGCGTGTCTGTGGGTACTGTATGTGTGCTTGTCCTTGCCACAGGTATGTGTTTCTAAATGTGGAGCAGCTTTGTGGGCCACTGTGGAGCATCTCATGTAAAATTAACTGCCAGCTGTTGACCAGGAGGACTGCAATGAAGCATCGCTGCAGTTACAACAACTGTCTTTTCTTAAAATAACATGCAATACAAGAGGGAACAATATAAACTATGGCTAAAACTATGGCTTCTGCTTTGTAAGGATAAGGATTGCAATACCTCATTTCAAAGCATTAAAAATTTCTCTCTTTTCTTTCTGTTCAAAATTTGATGCCTCACCACACTAAAAAAGTAATACTATGGTACCATTTTTTGGACATGTGCATGGCAAAACAATGGTTTTTATTGTACCATGGAACATGAATATTCTAATCATTCACCATCTGATACCATCAAAGTATCCACAGGACCAGACAGCAGTAATTATAAAGTTCACAGATGCTCCTGTCAAGAATAAACAATCTTACTTAGCCAAAAGTTGCATATTCTTGATGCATTCAAATTTCACGGCTCTACAGTATGTTTCCATTTCTTATATTCATATGCACTACTCTGGAACTGTTTCTGTCCTGAAAAAACTAAATTGAAGTATATCAAGCATGAGTGGAGCCAGGCAGTCTGAAACTGATTGAGGCACATCGTGCATAGCATATTTAAGTTAGGACAGCAGCTTCTCACATGGCCTGTGTGGATTCCCATTGCTGAGTGCAGAAAGGCATAAAACATCTAATACAGGACTGACAACTCATCCATTACTTCCTGCCCCAATGGAGTGCCAACTATAGCCAATAATTACAGGAAAAGTTAACCCAAAATGAACATTTTGTCATAATTTACTCACCCTCGTGTCATTTCAAACCTCTTTGAGTTTTTTTCTTATGTTGAACATAAGAAAAATATATTTTGAAGAATGCTAGTAATCAAACAGTTGATGGTCCCTATTGACTTCCATAGTATTTCTTTCCCTACTATAGAGGTCAATGGGAACCAGCAACTGTTTGGTTCTTCAAAATATCTTCTTTCTTTGTTCAATATAAGAAAGAAACACACAGGTTTGGAACGAGATGAGGGTGAGTAAATGATGACACAATTTTAATCTTTGGGTGAACTATTCCTTTAACAGCACAATGAATAGATGTGTGTAGCCCATAGATTCATCCTGGCAATATGAATCATCTTCTGCTATATAAAAAAGACAAACAAACAACAACAACAACAACAACAACAAAAAACACAATTTAGAGCAACTGCTAATTAGGGGTGTGTGATTTTGAAAACTTTTTTGGATTTTGTTCATAACAATAATTAGACGATTCAACAGCTGACTCCTGATGCTTTTAATATTCTTCATACTCAGTGGATTAGTTAGTTGACAAAAGAGGCAGAAATTGGCCACCTAAATTGATTCCAGGGGCATTTTTCACCTTATTAAATATGTGTCATTTTTATCTTCAATTTTTACATTTAACCAATGAATTCAATTAGAGTAAGACACTATAGGGCGGTTAGCATTCAAAGTCAATTTGGTCTGCAGGGGTGGCATAGACGCTGCATCTAAAGTTGCATGTTTACACAGACTATTAAATGCAGCTCAGACTACCACATCCTCTCTTAAAACAATAAATTCACATGAATTTTCCATGTAACATGGCAACAGGAGGTCTTTCTGCGTTAACCAATTGAGGGGAAGAGGGATTACACTTCTACACCAAGGAAAATAATCCTATAACTACTGATTAGTCAACAAGTCCCGGGGTGTAAACAAACAAATCTCATCTCATCTAATTTTCCACAGAGAAATCTCCATCCGCTTCGTCCAAACATCTCGCATGAGAGCCACACCAAAATAAAATGGAAATACAGAGGTTCTCGGGTTCTGTACCTTGACCCGGCTCACTGCCTCCTGGGCTTGCATCATCCTGATGTTTTTGGATGGATTTCTCTCCGACAGGAGCTGAGTGGAGCCCAGGTAGTTGGCAGCAAAGATAATCCCATCAATGAGGTCCTCAGGCTCACAGGGACCCGGCACTGTTAAAGGGGAAGCGTTGAGAATTTATTATTAAAGCTATTTGTTGTGTTGCCACCTCCTCTGTAGACCACCTCACGGTGACTGATAAGGTTTATGAGTGTGAGCTTATCAGGGAGAAAAGTTGCATGCAGATGTCGTGTGTATGAGAGTGTGTGTGAATATGTGTATGTTCTCAATTCCATCCTACTGTGAGGGCTGATAAAACCGCAGACACTGAAAAGCGGGAACGAAGGTGGCCACATGAGGAAAAGCAGCGTGTTCTGGGAGTATTCTGCTTGTGTGATATGGAAATGTGGACGTCATGACACCCACCAAGGGACACATTATGCTGCCATCATTCAGGCACAAGGTTTAAATGTGACAGAACTCCTTTTAATAGAAAGCAGAATTTGTTCCCAAAAGCAAGGCATGACAGCAGCAATACATTCTCAGGCTGCCGTAAACCAAAAATAAGCTTGTGGTCAATCGATTGTCCTGCTTTTCCAGAACTCTCCTTCGCTTCCTGCTATAGTTTGTGAGCATTTCTCTAGCTGAGCATCCACTAATGTGCCCTTATATTAGCAAACATGACTCCTCTAATTACTGTCTCACCACTGCAACCCATTAAAACAGCTTACAAATTCTGTTCGCATTTCAGCATGTAAATCCACTGAGACATAATGCTTTCTTCTGCGCGGCTCTCTAATCTCCTCACTTTGAGTTGGTTTGGTGAATTTGATTTGTTTTTGACTTGATTTAATTGGAATAGAATAAAACTTTTGGGGGCAGATTATCAAATGCAGAAAAAATAAAAGATAGGAGATGCTCGCTTACCATCCACAAAACTGGGAAATGAGGCCGTCTTCTTTGTTGGCTAAGAAACAGAGAAACATTGTTTGATGTACTGTATGAAAGTGATGCTCACATCATGCAGCATGCTTATAAAGTATTTACCTTTTACAAACTAAAAAGAAAAAAACAACAAAAAAAATATATACATGAAAGAAACAAATTCTATAAAAACACAATAAAATAAAATAAATATAAACAACATGATAAAAACATACAAATATACATTTATTATATGCATAATTAAACAACTGATTACCTTTATAAGCGAGTAATTGAATCATTCCCTCAAACAATTTGTTCAAAAACACTGATTTGAAATCAACAGTTGAATTTGTAGTATAATGTACAATATAGTAAGAGCAGTATGCTATTCCAAATTCAGGAACTGTGTTTATGAGTGAGTCATTGAAACAGTCCCTCAAACGGTTTGTTAAAAAAGACTGATTTATTACAGTGACACCAGTATTGTTCAAGAACAATTTTGCATATGGCTTTGTTTCCCCATATTTTAGCTGGCTGAGCCAAAACAGACACAGTATCCATTTATATTTTGTATAATATGTAAAGTTTGCTGAATATTAACTTCCAGTTTACAGTTTATCATGCTTTTTGGTCTAAATATTAGTTGGCCTAGCACTAGGACATATTTGGAGCATGATAGTGTGATATTGCTTAATTCTAAAATCATAACTAATATTGTAATGTTATCACAAAAACATTGCCAAACGGACTAAGAATAGTAAATGAGCACTAGAAATGTGCTTTTCGTTTTTCTTTTTAAATCTAACAAAATAAATAACCTAACACTCAAATGGAAACCATCCAGATAACTCTGGATGTGGCTCATTGTGTCAGAATACAAAACCCTGTCAGTCATTCTGAAGTGGCTCTTTGTAGGACTGAGCCGAGAGCTCTAGAACATAGACACACCGTCAGACGAAGTAATAGCCATCATTTTACAACAGAGCCATCAAAATGGAGGTTATGCTTCGAGAGGCCTTCATTAAATACAATGAAGGCCTGAGCTCCCTCAGCCAAGATAATTAAATGTGTTCAGAGGTAGTAAGGCAAGACTGAATACTGCTTCACATGACATAAGGAGGGACTGTACAGCAAAGGATGTGTACAAACAGAATTCCTCTGGGTGAATACTTTGTGGGTTATTACCATCATGTTTTGACTTATTGTGCAAGTGTTACCTAAGTTGCAGAATGACATATTTATGAGGGGAAAAAAACAAACTTGAAATGCCTTTTTAACAATTATGACTGTGGACATTTTAAGAAGGTTTAACAATAAATATTCTTGATACTCATGGCCCTAATTCACAAATTTTCATGTCTCACTTCCTCCTACAGTACATGTGAAACATTCATAAGGCAATTTTTATTAAAAAAAAAAAAAAAATCCCATCCAAAAGCTTTTGTTGAGAATGATCTAAAAATGACCTTGGCAGAATGCTTGGTAGCGCTATAAAACATGTTTTGAACACCTATTTGGCGATGTTGAGAACCTGCCCAGACGAGGTCTCACATTTTATGGCTTTTGCATTCAGGCTGTGAAGCTCTTATGGAGGTTACATTCATGCATAAAGAATGTGCAGAGAAGCAGTAGAACAGGCAGCCCAAGGCTGAACTCCCTTCTGTCTATGTAAATACAGTACAGCCAGGGCAGAAAAGGGCAAAGCCAATTATTTTACTATATCAACACATGGGGGAGGATGGTGGCAAGCTAGATTTGCTGAGAAAAACAATGATAAATTGCCTAAGAAATCCAGAGAAATGTGGCATAAATAAGACGACAGGCTGACACTAACTAGAACAGCTCTGATGGAAACGTGCACTGATTATGTGGGGTGCATTCTGTCAGATATTGATTGGCTAATGTGTTGTATGATTACAGGCTCACCTCAGGGACGTTGTTGTTCTCCAGTGGTCCATTGAGATCAGACCGCTGCTGCCTCCTTGGCTGTTCTGCACTATTAGACACCTAGAAAGAATTTAAATTGGGAGACATGAGTGACAGATGAGTGAAGAGTGAGATCTGACATGTACAGAGGACAAAAAAAGACACAGATGATGGGCTGCAGGCCACTTTATGAACAGCATTAACAATTTGATGCATATCAGAATCAAAACGCCAAAGGGAATATTTTATGCAGCATAGCGCAAAGTTTTCAAACACAGTGTACTGAAAAATGAACAGATGTTGTCTTTAACTGGAAATGCACAGTGCTAAAAAAGACACTTTTACTCTTTGTCTATCTGCAGGGGAGTTAGAGTCTCAAATGAGCACTCTGTCTACTGCACATAAGGACATTATTACTTGATGAAATTCATTTGTTGCCTGACAGGATAAAATGTAATCTCCTCATTGCCCAAAGGCAATAAAGAAGCAGGAGGGTAATAGAACTTCACAAGACATTCACTGGACCACTGAGGCAATCAGACTAAATCTCACCCCTTCACCTAATTCCCCCTTGGAAAAATTTAATTTCCTATTCTGTTTTGAAAATGCAAAGTAAGGTATTTCGAAGGAAATATCTAAGAAACCCTAATTTTTCAAACTCAGTTAGAAAGTCAGCACCTCCTCTCAGTTTTCAGCAAACAAGACTATTGGCATAATGCATGGATATCAGTGTGTTTGTCTTTATTACCTGCTTAATGACTTTAGGCAGAGGTTTCTAGAAATGAGCCGTTTTCATTTTTGGGTTGTTCAAGCCAAAAATAAATAAATAGATAAATAAACACCCACACAATGTACTGTACATGAGGGAGAATAATGGGACGGAATCTAAAAAGCTTCTCAAGGTAATGTATTCTAGCTGGGTGGAATTTAGTTTATTCCTGAGCATTAACAAATGGCTGCACAAATCATCAGTAATGAAATTCCTATTCTGGGATTTCAAGAAATTGCTTTTGATCAGGGTCCCCTTCCTGTCTAGGTTACAATGAGACGGTTCCAATTTCTGCCAGATTACTTTCTTTCATCCTTTTCAACTTGCCGCTCAAACTGAGCACTTTTCCCTTGAAATGAGCGAGTAAATGGTAATAACGGCCTATTCTCTATAATTGTCTTTGAAACTACCCCAAAATGATGTAAAATACATTTACATCACATTAAAGAAAACATTCTATGTCATCTCTAAATATCACATTTTATGCGTCAGCACTTAAGAGCATAAAATACTCCATCAGTACTCACTTCTCAGCTGTCAGGATTTTGAGATTCTCTTTTAGGGCATAAACAAGCACTAGTCTTGGTTACTCAGATGCCACTTGTATTTAAATAAAGGCTGTCAACATTCATATTAATATTTAATTATAATAATGAATATGCATATTTCCGAGAGCCCTTTGGGGATGATCTTTATTATTAGATTAAAATAAATAACATTTAATATTACATAAATTTTTCTGACTGTTTAACTATTTAAAAGGAAACAGAAGTCTGTCCAAGTTTGACTGTCACTGTTTTCCTATGGGGCTAGGAACAAGAACAAGAATTTCATTCTTTATTCAGCAAGGGTACGTTAAACTGATCAAAAATAAATGTATAATGTTGCAAAAGATTTCTGTTACAAATAAATGTGGTTGTTTCTATTCAGAATCCTATAAAAGAGTTTAACGGTTTTCACAAAAAGCAACAGAACTGTTTTCAACACTGGTAATAATAAGAAATGTTTCTTGAGCACCAAATCAAAATATTTTACAAGATCACGTGACACTGAAGACTTGGGTAATGCCTGCTAAAAACAGCCTTATCATGAGAAGAATAAAGTATTATTTAAAAGGTGTTATTATAAAATATAAAAAATACTTTACAATATTACTGTTTTCACTGTATTTTTGACCAAATAAATGCAGCCTTGGTAAGAATAAGAGACTGTATTCAAAAACACAAAAAAAAACTAAAAAAAATGAATATTATTACAAAATACATTGATAAATAAATCTAACACAAATGTCTAATGTATTTAGTTGATCCTATTGCTTTTATTTATTTTTATATTTTTTTATTATGCTGATTTAGTCTGTTTTCACTGAACCCTGTATTTCCCCTTAGTAAGCTGCTACAGATACAGATCCATTTACAGCTTGCTATGCAAATCCGCCTACCTGCTCTCTCACCTGGTCCTGCGTCCATCTCTGTCTCTCCTCTGGTGTGTGAGGTCGTACCTTAAAGTTCCTCTGGAGCTCAGGATTGTGTCTGGCAGGGGGGATGTTGAGGGATTTGGGCCTGCCGTCATGACGGTGAGGCTGAGGGTATGGGGTAGGAGCAGGGGTGGGTTCTGGTTTGGAGCGTGTCTCTGGCTGGTACCCACTCGGTGCTGGATCAGCCGGCAGTTCCTCTGGACTCTGATCAGTGCCGCTGCTAAGACTGCCCATACTCATGCTCATCTTAATCTCAGCTACTATCTGATCAATATCCTCCTCTGCCTCCTCTCCTGTCTCTCCGTCTGTGCCCTTATGCCCCCTGTATGGTGACGCATGCACAGAGTTTCCATTGTCCTCCGTGGCGTAGTAGTCACCTGCATAACCAACTCTGTCTTGCCCCACCTGTGGCTCTTCCTCCTGATCAGGGCAGTACCCCTCACTTCCTTCGACATCCTGCACTTCTTGATCTTCAGCAGGAGGTGGAATCTGTTCCTGGTGGGGATCCGGATAGTGTTGTTGTTGTTGGGGGTGGTGATCGAGGACAGGTTCAGGCCTGCCATCGTACAGCTGCTGGTCATAGTCCTGCTCGAGAACTTCGCAACGCACTTCTCCATCATCGCCATGTGCATCATCCTCTCCCTCCACCCATTCCTCAACCGCTTCCTGGCACTCATCTGTTTCTGGAGGTGGCTCTATGCGACCGTCCGGGTGTCCGTACTCAGGCTCATTACAGTCCATTCCCTCCATGTAGCTGTCATCCTCAGGACAATAGCGGATATAATACGTCACACCTTCATCCTCCTCTGGTAGCCCTTCATCGAAATCGTCCTCTTCTTCATCAGACGTATTGTTGACATAGTCGGAGCTAGAGTCTCCATCCAGACTGTCCGGGTGCCTGTGGTAGTCTCTGTGGGCGTGGTCTGGAGTTGTGGGCGTGGCTGGTCGGCTGTCTGTCAAGTCTGCCTCTTCTTGGTTGTGGTAGGAGTGTTGGGACACTTCAGGGTCCTGGCGCTCTTCATACTCCTCCTCAGGGTGCTCAGGCTCGGGGTACGGGGCTGGGCAGGAGCGTGGAGCTGAAGCGTGAGGCTCTGTGGCCATGCTGCTGTTGGTCCCTGGCCTCTTCCTCTGAGCCATTGAGAACTGCTCACAGGCCGATCATCACTGGAAACCTCAATCCTGCCAAACAAAAACACATTGATAAGTATGGCAACATTCATGAACACTTATATAAAAACAGTCGATGTAATAAATGAAGGTTAACTCAAAACCTGACAAATAATAAAAAGCATGCGCAGGTGGAAATTCCCTTGTTTTGAGCAATTAACTTCTTTACAATGCATGTGACCAACCAACATGAGTATATACATAAAGGAAGAGTTCTTGTAGCTCATATAGTACATGACACTAACAATCCCAAGGCTGTGGGTTCAGTTGCAAGGGAACACACTCATAAACACTGTGTAGAAAAAAAAAGTGTCACTTTCAAACAATGCTTGTGCCAAATGCATACACTACCATTTCAAAAGTTAGGAGTTAGTTATAAAATAAAAAGAAAAAAATACTTTTATTTAGTAAGGATGTATTAAATTGATTGAAAGTGAAAGATATATTTTATTTATAAATAAAACTTTTATTATTTACATTATAAAAGTCTTTACTGTTTCAAATACATGCTGTTCTTCCCATACCAAAGAATCCTGAAAAAAATCTATCATGGCTTTCACAAATGTATTAAGCAGCACGACTGTTTTTAATAGATCATAATAACAAATACTTCTTGAGCCCCATAACAGCATGTTAGAATGATTTCTGAAGGATCATGTGACACTAAAGACTAGAGTAATGGCTGCTGAAAGTTCAGCAAACAGTTAATTTAAATAGGTATGATTTCACAATATTACTGCTTTTACGGAATCAAATCTGGATCAAATATATGCAGCCTTGGTGAGCGTAAGAGACTTCTTTTAAATAGAAGTATGTATGTAGGTATAATTACAGTTTAGCACCTAGCATTTAGCCATAAGAGCCGTCTTATACTGTCTGTGTCATTTAAGATCAGATTAAAACAGAACACCGTGTTTCCAATAAAGTCCTCCGAGTTGTGCAACAGTCTACGGAGAACACACACACAGGTCTTGATGTGTGAGACTGAACAGGTGAGCTGTAACACATCCACATATTCAAGCACTGCTGGGTGTATTGATCTCTGAGTGGAGGCACAATCTCTTCTCAGCTTTCAGTATCTAATCAGTTTCAGTCATCCAGTCTGACTGATGTTCACTCCAGCACATCATTGAACCGCTCCAGCTGACATGATGTGAAGAACAACACCTGTTTTCTCAGACTTGGCTTTCAAAGTCTCCAAAGCAGCCTAATTAAGTCATCAGCAAATATTTGGACCATTACACTGACATACAAATATATTTTCTTGGCTAAACTAAAACAGGAGTCTATTATGATTACTTTTATTCATAATTTTATTCTTATTATTATATTTTGTGAAGAACATTTAGTATTTTTATTGATAAATAAATTAATGATAAATATAAATATTATTTCCAACAAATATGAAAAAAATGAAACCTATACACAGGTGTGGGTTCAATACAATTTGTACATGTTCTTGAAAGACGTCTCATGTCAGGGTTGAATTCTATTTGAACATATTTTAAAATGTAATTTATTCCTGTGATAGGTGAATTTTTAGCAGCCATTACTGTAGTCGTCAGTGTCACATGATACTTCAGAAATCATTTTAATATGCTGATTTGGCGCTCAGTTGAGTTGTACTGATAAATATTTGAATCTAAGCATTACTTGGTGAATATAAAGTTAAAAAAGAACAGCAATTATTTGATGGAAATTGATGTCACTTTTGATAAATTTAATGTGTCTTTGCAGAATAAAAATATTAATATTAAAATAAAAAATTAATTTACTGACTCAAAATTTTGAATGGTAGTGTAAAAAAAAAAGATTATTTTATGGATGGAGCATGCAGGGGAAATGTTGGCAGTAAAAATGATGAAAAAAAAAAAGACCCAAGCTGGTCAGCCGAAGAGAAAACCCTTATTATTAAGCACTGAACACAGTATCAATAAATATGTCTTTTGTAGAAAAATCTCTTTTTGCTGACTCTTAAACATTAAGATCTTGACATCTTAGGACCCATGGAAATGCTGGGATAAATCTCACATGCCTAAATTGCAGTTTGAAAAGATGTGAACATGACAGAAAGAATGGTTGAAGTTTTCTGTCAGAAGCTTAGAAGAGTAGGCAAGACCAATTTCACTAACATAAAAAAGCAATTAGATGTCAGTGTTCAGAGATAAATCATGACAATAGCGGCTGTACAGAGGCTGCATTATCACACGCAGAATGTAAAACTCAAATCAAACGTGTAACGGTGTTGGTGTAAATCTTGTTCACAAATCCTCTCACAGACACACACACGGACACAATGGCATGTTGCTGTCTCCGTCAGATGCCTGCAACAACAGCTTAAGGAGAGACTTTTATTGCTGCTTTCCCTTTTGTTCATCCTTTCTCCCTGCCTTTAATTACGCCTTCCATCACCAGTCATTACAACAACTAATTATCATAGTGCTTCTGCTCCTCCAGTCTTACCATGAATTTCTCGATTTATAGAATATTTTATTGTCTACACACAAAAACTAACTTTCAACACACATATACTAACTTTTAATTAATAAATTATTTTTTTGTCTCTTTTTGTGTCTTCACACACTATAGCACATTTTACCCTTATTAAACTCATCATCATAGTTAAACCCTATCCGACTGATCATTTTACACCTTTTTGAAGAAATTACTGTTTTCTCTCCACCTGTTATTGATGAGCATATAGTACAATGAGTGTTTTATGAGCCCTCCCCCAACTTCTGTCAGTCAATCCCAACCAACGCTCTGGAGGCAACAGTCTCCCAAAGGCACCCCTGACCTTTACCTCATTGTTCAGTCATAAACCACACCCAGGAATAATGTCTGGAACGCTCCTGTTATCCGAATTTATAGCACACACATAGCATATACTGTATACAGTATCATTTCCATTTACTGAAGCTGAATACATTACCATGCCAGTGACCAGACTGTCAAAAAAAGATGAACAAGAAATCAGTCTCATCTACCCAGAACAACTGGGATCGTGTTCATTTATACACATTGTTTTTAATGTGAAACATAAGGACATTAAAGCAGCACAGCAGACAATATATTAAAATAAACTCAACCAAACTGTAAGCTTATTTGATTTTTAAATATAAATCCTAAAAATATTTTAAAGTGCCCATATTATGGGTAATGAAAGGTTCATATTTTGGTTTTGGGAGTCCCCAACAACAGGTTGACATGCATGCAAGGTAAAAAACACTTTCATTGTCTTATAATATGCATTTATTTTTACCTTACTTTCTCAACGACTCCCTAATGATTTCATTTCATCGTGCCTGTAATGCCTGATAAAGCAGGGTTTGTGGCAGTGCTGCTTTGTGTACAGCGTTACCGGGGAAACCGCTCCAAAAGCGCACCTAGTGGCAAATGAATTTGCATTTTCATTCAGACCAACGAAAACACTAAGTGGGCGGGCAATATGCTAATGTTTCATGTTGACATCAACATGAAACGGCTTGGGATTCATTTTAAAAATGACTCGTTTCAATGATTCAGAGTCGACTCTTTCTTTTGAGAGACAACTTTGTACACTGTGCACTTTCAGATTTAAAACTTTGCAGGATGTTTTCATTCACTTCATTCACCTCTGTAACACAGAGCTGTGTTACACACTGCATTAAAGGTAATTTTCAAAAATCCATAATAGGGGTACTTTAAATCCCTGAACTAAAAATGTTACTAAATAAAATAACTGAGACAGCTGTTTAAAAACATAGCTCATCCAAAAATTCTGTCATCATTTACTCACGCTTGTGTGGCTTTCTTTCTTCTGTTGAACACAAATTAATGCTTTTTTTTTTTTCTTTTGAAAGTCAGTGAGGTCCAAAACAGCCCCATTGAGATTCATTATATGAAAAACATATTAACAATAAATGATTTTACTAAATAATATCACTATATACAGTATATTACAAAGACTTGTGTGCTTTGTTGGCCAGAGCTGTGCAGCACCCATGACACACACTGAAGCTGCGCGATACACACTTGGCAGTTCATGGCTCAGGCTTCATTTAGCATGGGAACAAAAACCCTGCAAATTACCCAGAATGTTTTTGTTAATTGGCCACAGAACTTTTTAATTGAAAATTGGCATAAAACTGCTGTGGACTCCTGCAGAGAACTTTACAACCACCGATTAGATCAGACATAACAAATGGCTGTAAAATGCATTTTTAGTCCCATGCAAAAATTACAAGAGATGAGCAAACACATGGGGTAAACTTAAAGACTAAAATGTAAAAATATTTTTTTCCAGATGGCTAATAGCATTTTTTACAGAAAATGCATTAAAAAATTAGCCAATTACCAAACAGAATAGCATTATGAGGTCATGACTATAGTATAAATATTACATTTGGACAGCATACTGTGCAGTATGCAGTATACTCGAATCCATTCCCCCCTGTATCTTCTGCTCTCTATGGCATTTTCAATGCTCTTCACAGAGATCGCTGGTTAGACTCAATGAATAGATCTCATCCCACACTTCATCCTTTCAGTAAAAGTCTACCTGTATTATACATAGCTGAACACTGCTATAATGCGTTCCACTGTAGTTCTGTACCTAAAAGCTAATATAAAAATATGAAGATGCTGGAATTTTACTTTGAACTCCGGAGGACAGAATTCACAAAAATTATTCTAATTTAAGAACTGTCATTTAAACCAAAAACACTGTTACAAATATAAATCCACTGCTAGAGAAAACAAGCATCTATGCAATCAGACTTTTGCAGAATCTTAAAGTTTCTGAGATTGTGACAAATAGTCCTGGCGTGCCTTGCACTAAATTACATCAGATGACCCAAACAAGGTTTCATTAGGCATTACAATGATTAAACCTTGAAATAACTACAGAAAGTCTAGAATCAATATTTGAAGATTGCTTGTCTGAGATGTTTTGGGAAGATACATTCATTTATTGGTTTTTCCGGAAGCTAGTGACCTACTATGCTGCATCAGTATGATGCATGATTTCAATTTAACAGCCACCGAAGCCATGCATTTTCTGTAGGGGAAAAAGCCTTACAGCACAAGCATCCTTTCATGCTCAAAATACCAGTCAAAAGTTTGAGTTACACTGCAAAGTTCCTCCCAGGATGAATTTTTTAACAATCCATATTAAGTAAATCATTCTATTGTTTTCCCACCAATTTCGATTAGTGTCCTGAGGTGTTTCATAATGTTTATACAATGTCATAAATAAGCTTTGAAACATTGAGCAGTGCCTCAAAATGCATGCAACTTAGATTCAAATAAGGGATTTGTGCCAAGCAAAACAGCCAAAAAACAAATTTGCAGACTAGCAACATTCTGTTCCATTTCCAATGAGCAGCAGTAAAGACCAGATACATTTGGTTACAAAACAGGAGGGGGTTAAACAAGCCTACACACTGTGCTAATTATTTCCTGGAGACTTCCCAAACATCCCCAGCTTTAACTGAGCTAATGTGACTGTTAGTCTGGTTTATGTGCTGCTGTACTGACCTACACACTCTGGAGGATAACTGCGTGGATTCAGCTGGACACACTGACAATGTGAAAATTGGATTTCACAGCTGGACACATAAGATTGTATAACAAGACAGATATGCCATAAGAGTTTGAATAAATAAACCATTTGCATTTTATGGCATTTTGCATGAAATAAACCCTGTTGGAGACACATTAACAATGAGCATTTAGCTTGTTTTTTGAAGCATTTGTAATAACCCTGATGATGCAACACAATGGTAAAAACAAAGGTACTCTGGTAATTCTAAAACATGATTTGCTGGATTTCTTTGCTAATGACAGTGTAGATGAGAAGGTTACTGCCGACAGGGGTCCTCATTACTGAAATCATAGAAGCAGAGGGGACTCTGGGTAGAAGTCCAAAGGGGTGAGCACAGACCAACATTAATCTGTTCTTGTCCTTGGCGGTGTGAGTTACAGAATTGAATTTCATGGACTAAGGAGTTTAAGCAAGCGGAGAGAGTTACAGTGATGCTGTGGTATTGAGGAGAGTGTCCGGTGTGCACTCAGAATGGGAGCCAATTGTCCCCAATTTGGTTAAGACAGGGTTAATCAAAATTTAATTTAAAAATACAAAATAAGCATCTTTAATTTTGGGATGATTTTTGAGAGAAAACAATGTCGCATACTACTGTCCAAAATGTTTATTGTTGCATAGTTTATACTGTTTCACATAGTAGGGAGTATACAGTATATAGTATGCAGCCTGTTAATATATATATATATATATATATATATATATATATATATATATATATATATATATATATATATATATATATAATAATCCTTCTCATCGTTGTAAGCAACTCTTTAGTTCTCTCACTGACCACCGCACAAGATTGCAATAAATAGCAAAATGAAGAATTATTATTTTTGAATTCTAACTATTTTTTTTTTAAGTTTATGGAACATTAATGTTTATGGATAAATATTAATTGTTGCTTCAAAAATATTTTTTTTTCTTTTTCTTGACTTTTCTTTTTCTTGAGTTTTAACTGCTTTATTTTGGACATGCACAGATGCACAGATACAAAAGAATATTCTATTCCATACTGTATATATGGAATATTATTTTATATCTGGAATTATTTTATATAAAGGAAAATATTTATATTACCATTCAAAATGGTAAGACTTTTAAATGTTTTTGAAAATCTCTTGTTGATCAAAATAACAGTAATATTGTGAAATGCTATTATTCAAAATAACTTTTATTTATTTACTTTTATTATAATTTAAAATGTAATTTCTGTAAAGTAACAGCTGAATTTCCAGCAGCTATCACTCCCATCTCCTAATGCTATTTGTATCTAATATTTTTGTGGAACTTGTAATACATTTTAGGATTCTTTTAATTAGAAAGTTCAAAATAGCAGCATTTATTTGACAGAAATCCTTTTAAGCAAAATTCAGTTCATACACCAACACATTAATCTGAATTAGGGATGCTACAAGTCAAAGATCCACTGCTATCGTTTTACTTTCTTGGCAGCCGTCTATTCACACCGTCCAAAAAAAAAAAAAAGGAATTAGGACACGAGCTACACCTGCTATGAAAGAGTCCATTTGAAACTCAGAGATGATGAGAACTGAGATGAGTTCAATTCCCACAGTGCAATTCTTCATCCTCCAGTTCCTCCTGCATGTCTGGGCATTTTGCAGGTGCTTCACTTCCAGCGGTGTATTCCAGCGTGAGAACGGAGGAGTGATGCTTGGCATAGCCATAGTGGTGTGCTGCCTCCTGTAAACAGGCTTATTTATTCCTGAAATGAGCTACAGCTTTAACTCACAGTGGGACACTTTTCTTGTTTCCTTGATAAATGTCTCTACTCTTTCATTTAATGGAGATGAGCGAGGAGATGAGAGAATTGGATTTCTCCTTGCCATCCTTCCGATGGAGAGATGTGAGGCTATGCAACACTCCCTGCCTCCCTGTTTCCTTCACTGCTCTCTTTAAGACAAAACAACGGTTGCTCCTTATCTATAAAACACGGTCATTATTTAAACATCACAGTTTAACACATCTCACTAGCTATCTGCTGTATACAAAGCACACACATTAACCGCTTATCATTGAGAAAAGATTAAGAAATGTGACGAAATGTGTTTGTGAGCATCTCCTCAAGAAAGCTGAGCATAAACAGCAGTGAATCCAGCATCAGTGAGGCCTAATCCTCTTTA
Source organism: Cyprinus carpio (assembly GCF_018340385.1). NCBI lineage: Eukaryota > Metazoa > Chordata > Actinopteri > Cypriniformes > Cyprinidae > Cyprinus > Cyprinus carpio. The sequence continues at coordinate 17,785,124 of NC_056603.1, read as the reverse complement.
CTTTTGGTTCTCTGGTTAGCCAATGGGATGCTTATTGCTTTTAATGACTTGCTTTATCAAGCGTGGCTTAGTCATTAAAGACATGAAAGAAAGTCAGCCAGAAAAATTAGACTTGTGCCGAATAAATTCATGCTGCATTTCACTTCTGAAGAGTCTGTTCAGGGAATGAGTCGAAGAGCCACACTATTTGCCATATAAAGTGCCATCACATGAACAAAAAAGACTGTACTATTAGAATAGCATGTATTTCCGTATGTATGTCACTGTATGGGATTTTCAAACTTTGTACGAGCCAAAATAAGCAATAAAAATATTATTTCAACAGCCTTTAGAAAGCAAAAATTCCAGTTTTGTCTGCTTTTATCTTAGCAGTGTTGCTAATCCCTAGTTTGACATCCCCAGGAAAGTTACATGATTATGGTAAATAACAAATTGTAATAATTGTAAATAAGCTCCTAAAGTTAACCTCCAATTTGTTTTAAATGCCCAAAGGTAACATTTTTAAAGAATGTATCCGTTTGTTTCAGAAATTTAACATTACAACATAACACTATATAACACATACATGTATTACTGTTGATGTGCACAAGTACTGAGGTTAATTCATTTTAGAATTTTGACATTTTTGCCTGCATTAATGATAATGACAGTGCAAAAAAAACAGCCTTTGAAGTATTTTTGTCGATCAGCGAGTCTTAGACAAGAAACACCCATATAATCAGATAACAGCCTGCTCTTATGAACTCATGAACTTCATCAAAATTTCTAAAGAATTTCTCAACTTCAGAATATTATTCAAAACTTCTTAGAATTTATCTTATGAAATTTCTTTTCTTTTTGTGAATCCAGCCCCAGTGATGTTGTCCAAGTACTTCTCAGAGAAAGATAATAGTGTAATAAGGGTGAACTTATCTAATCGTTTTATATAAGAACACATCTTTTTGCAAGAAAAAGTGAAAGATTATAGCGTTACATAAAGGTTGGAACAAAGAAAAATGTTGGATCCACTGTGAACATACTGATATAGAGGAACTTCCTCTTTTCAAGAGAATAGGCAGAAATCCCACTGTGCAGCCACTCTTGCTAACGGTTTTCTGAATAAAAGTCTTCCATGTAGGAAACCGAGGCGCAGCATGTGTGGACCTTATGCATTGGAACTGTCTGAATCACCTTTATTACAGCTCACCTTGTCCTCCACTCCCAACCGCTTTCATTTCTCATTTTCAACTGCAAGTTTGGTCAGTCAAGACTTCCGTTTCACCTCTAACTCTCAGAGGCCGAGTGAAAGAGAACTGGGGTGCATATTGTATGAATATGGAGATTAAAATAACACCCTGACTGAGAGGATAGCTTTACAATGTATCTTCCTCCTGTCTGTTCATAAGCCATTATTAAAACTTAATTCACCCAGCATGTACTTTTAATCTGTTGGCACTTTATGCGGCGTGAGGGTTCAGTCATATCCAATGGAACACGTCATGGTTGTTATGATTTATAGGTAACATTGAGTTTACTTCCTTTTTATCTGTAAAATATTGTTGGACTTTGTACTTTATCTTTCATAAATGAAACTTGAATCTGTGATGAATTTTGAAGACAAACATTAGAGAAGATATTGGAAACTCCTCCCTGCAGAGCAGCACTCTGGGGTTTTGCTTTGTGCTTCAGTATTCTGACTCTCCTTGCGAGGAGAAAGCACCGTTCTCTCATTGAGATTCTAGGTGTGTGCTCGTCTGTCTCTCGCTCTCACTGCAGGGAGGGGAGTGCTTATTTCCTGGACTAACAGTACCCCAAACCTCCTCCAAGGCCAGACCACCAGACCAGCCTCCTCTCCAAATCACCACGGCAACACTCTTTTGTTGGAGAGCACCGCCAGCATTCATAGCCCTGAATAATGGCTAACTGGTGGGCATCATGGTGGTGGGTCAAAACAAGGTCCAAATGCATTTCAACAGTGTGCAGTGTGAGAAAGACATTGCTTGATATTCTAGAAGGAATAGATCGCTAAACAATATTTTTCATCCTCATGTTGTTCCAAAACTGTATGTATTTTTCTAGAGTCTAACAGGTCATATAGAGTGAAAAATAGATCATGAATCATATGGACTACTTACATGGTTCCTCTTTTGTGTTCCAGAGAAAACAATAACATATGCGTTGTGGTACTCTGGTGAATGCGCATCTAATACTGACACATAAGAGAAGAAATTGTTGAATAAAGTCAATATAAAGACATTATATTCTCATAGCTTAATAAAATTAAGGTTGTACCACTGATGTCACATGCACTATTTTAACAATGTGCTTACTATCTTTCTAAGCCTTGAACGTGTCAGTTGTGTTGCTGTCTATGAAGGGTCAGAAAGCTCTAGGATTTCATCAAAAATAGCTTAGTTTGTGTTTCAAAGACGAATTAAGGTCTTACAGGTTTGGAATGACATGAGGGTGAGTAATTAATGACAGAATTGTAATTTTTGAGTTAACGATCCCTTTAAGTTAAATTAACAGTTTAATAGCTCAGAGTTAGAAAATAACAAGGATTTCAATATTCTGTTATTATGAATAAATGGCAAAAAATCTTCAAAAGGAGAACATGCATCAACAGAAGAATGATTAAAAAAATAGTTCATAATTATGAACATAACGGGATTTCAGTCTTCTTCTATTATTCTAAATAAAAATAAAAACATAATAATGCACGCATGAACAGGGAGAACATGTTTAAGGAAAATTCAGGCGGAAATGGGTTAGCGTGTTATAGTTATAATTAAGCCCCCCAAGGGTAATGTGTTAATGAAACAGCTGTGTGAATGGGTTCAGCTAAACCACACTCACTTCCATGCCCTCTCTCTCTCGCTCCATCTGTATCTGTCCTCCCTGAAAGCCCACAAGCAAATCACCTGCTAATAATTGTCCTTACCCATGCCTGCTGGTGCTGGCAGCAATAACTGTTTAAATGTTCACACCAAGAAGTCACACCAACTGGATGAAAATACAGACAACTGTATTAAAGCATACTTAAACTGTTGAAGAAATTAATTTAAAAAACTAACCTAAATAAACAAATTAATAATGATAATGATGTTCAAGAATTTAAAAAGAAATGTACTTAAAAGCAATTCTCTGATCTGAGACGAAAGTAAGAGAGATCCTGAGAAAGAAAATCAGATACTACTCAGATTAAATGTAAGCGTGGAGACACATCCAGGCAGAAGGCTCATTACATGACAGACCCAGGCAGCTCATTCAGCCTTCAATCTTTTACATTTTCTTCCAAATGATATAGCTAAGATAACTGCATCACCAATAAAACACAGAAAACCACATAACTCTTTCTATGGTGATTAAGTGATCTGCTGCTGCCTTACACACCTGTATGTACTCTCTATTCTTTCTGCTTTACATTTGAAACTAGAAAAACTTCATTTCATGGTAATGTTTTATTTAAGAGTTAAAGGGATAGCTCGCCTAAATAACATTTACTCACCCTCCTGTTGTTCCAAACCTGTATGACTTTTTTTCTTCTGTGGATGTCATTCCAAAATGTATGTTTTTCCCCCCACACAATGAGTGCGTTTACATGCACGTTCTTAAAGCCGATTATGCTTAATAAGCCAAAAACGCACTAGGTCATGTAAACACGGTAACCCGTTTTCTTTTATCGGAGTAAGCTCATAAACGGTGTAAGCATAAACCGGTCGCAACAGGTAGTTTTTTGCCTTTTACTCCGATTTTGCACGGCATGTAAACGCAATAACCCGTTTTCTGTCAGCTTATTGAAGTGCCCATGTGTGATACGTGACAGGAACGCATCATTAGTGCAGATTTAAGCACATCTAGACCGAGCAAACTTCTTGCAGTAAAGAAAGAAGGAAATATATCACAAAAGCAGACTTTTTCATGACTCAGCAAATGATAAAAATGTGTTCTCATCTCACGCAGCAGAAGTAGAAGTGGTTCAGTCACAATGCTGCGTTTATAACTACATGAGAGGATAATAGCTGATATGAGCTGTACGTTTCCCAACATGTTGCAAGCTTAATTTAACATCACAACTGACAAATGTATGTAATACTCAGAGTCAGATACACAAATTATTATATTTTGACTTCACTACAGGGAAATAACCTGATTTATTAATGAAGTCATGTAAATGCAGCTTACTTGAGTTGTCAGATTACTGATGTGCATGTAAACGGGGAAAACTGGTTTTTTAATAAGCTGATATTTGTGAGTTATCAGCTTACTGGTGTGCATGTAAGCCAGTGGGGTCCAAAGTTGTTTAGACCCTTCTGAGTTTGAAAATATCATCTTTTGTGTTCAGCCGAAGAAACAAAGTCATACAGGTTTGGAGCGACATGAGGATCAGAAAATGATGACAGCATTTTCGTTTTTGGGTGAACCTTTTATGTCAGCAGGAGCTGCGGTGCAGAGCACATAACAGCTGTTTACATGGCAAACACTTAACACTGTGTCAGGTTCACACAGGAGGGAAAAAATTATGCAAAACTGAAGTATGCATTTGAATATAAAGATGTGTCATATACAATATAGAACCATATCAAATTGTCTATCCAATTATTCCACATACTGTAGAGAGACTCCGGGTAAACATGTTTACACGGTTGTAATTTCCAACATACAAGTGAATTCTTTCTGTTTCCATTTTAACAGCTCCCTATTTCTAGCATACAAGTGAAAACTTGCCCACACAATCCAGACTTTTAGCACGTGGTGTGATGAGTGGATCATAATCCACCAACCACCCAGAACCCCTTAAAGCTACACAGAATCATTCTAAAAACAGCCTAGCAACAACTTACAACATCCACAAGGCAAGAAGTTTTGACAGTAGTGATTCAGCTCACACAAACACAAAGACACACATTCTCTTCCCCTAAAACACAGACAAGCAGCACATCTCACAGATAGTATGGGAAACATTGGATATTGAGTTCTCTCTTTGAACACCTGCTGAGGGTCTGGCTTATTCACTCACCAGTAAAACTGACCAGCGGGCAACAATACCGGCCGGTCCAGAGCTGTCCACACTACCTTTGAGCACAACACAGGGGGAAGCCACAGATGGCCTCCAATATGACGTGAATAGAGAATCTGAGAACAAATGAAAAGAGGAAAAGAGTGGAAGGACATCTTGGCAGGGAATGATAGTGCTTCTTGAGTATGTATGTGAGTGATCAGTCAGTGAGTCAGTGAGTGAACTGGGACGTTTCACTGTTTGTGTCACTCTGCTTGCCTGTATTCACAGCATTACAGAGTATGTGAGTTTTGCTTGGAGCGAAGAGCATATTATTTGAAAGTCTTTGGGGTTATTTTTATTAGAAGAGAAAAAAAGCAATAGTCTGAAACAAAAAATACTGATATTAACTTCTTGTTCATTTAACTGTTGTATTAAATACAGACAAAATATATTGTAATATGTATTATAATTTCATAATAAATGTACATTATATACTGTACTATACATTCACAAATCTATATTTTTATAATCTGTATTTCTAATTATGCACTGCATTGTGTTGTTTCTCAGGGTTAAACAAAATGTCCATAAACTTAACGTTTAACATTATTACATACACACAGGTATAAATAAATAAAAATATAATAAATCTAAACTAATAAATAACAGTGTTATAATGCATATTATGTATTATAATTATTACAAATACATTATTAAAAATATATACATATGTGTTATTCTTGCTTCAAGTGAGAGCAAGAAATTTTTAACATTTTTAATTTATAAAATTACATAAATATATACATATGCACATAATGACTAATATATATATATATATATATATATATATACACTATACATATATAATTATAAACATACATACACAAATATATTCTTCTTCACTCGCAACACATTCAAACCAGCACACAAGACAAAGCCGCCATTGCAGTAGACGGCTTGCCTCCTGTCAGCCATCTGGGCTGTGGCAGCTGGGAGCAGACCCTTCAGTGCCTCCAGAGAGAAAAGGAAAGAGACGAGGTTGACAACAAGAAGAGGGAGAAGTGGAAGGAGCCAGAGAGGGGGAGGGAAGCGGAAACGCAAACATAGAGCTAGTGTGTGAAGCAGCAAATCAAGACCACCGAGTTTACCTTCCAAACAGCCACGGGCACTCTGATCCATCTTATTTGCTTGTCCCTAATATTCCTTATTTGCTGCGTTTATGCAATCAAAACACAAGCGAAAGCACAAAATTAAGCATATATCACCATTAGCAGCAGCTTTATGACATGAACCCCATTTTGGATGCAACAATCTATATTTAGTCTTTATGAATCTTTCGTTTATGAGCCCCTAACATTAGTTTTAGCATTAGTACAGCACTGGGATACAGAACACAATAAGACTGCAATAAAACTAGCTGTCTGAGAGAATAAGTAGATGCACTGAAATAATGAGAAGCAGAACTTGCTGAGGGAAACCATCCAGCTTTACTTGCTATTACAGGTTAATTTGGACTGCTTTGCCTGGGAGAATCAATCAATCCCACCCAATAATATTCCCATGGTGTACTCCACATGCCCTCATATAAATGATTGCCATGACCTTTGCTAGACATATAATGTATGAGTCATAAAGGCACCTGTGCTTGCTGCTGAATACAGATTTCTAAATCAGGGTAACATTACAGCGCACCCTCATTATGGCAGCATCTCTAATACATCAGCAGTATTCGATTCTTTGATGAATATACTTATCGAGCAGTAACAAATTGCCCAAAATGTACATTTTATAACACAAACAGCCTATTGCATTCTTACTGACCAGCAGCCACCACAGCACGGGTAATGACCAATAATTCTTCATTATAAATTGATTTTAAAAAATAGAGAGCATACCAACAACAACAACATCACCTTTTGTGGAACTGCCTTCAGATAAAACACATCCATGCTAGATTTGTAACAGTTTTCTGCTTTTTTTTCCAGTAACAACAAATGAACTTTTCATTTGCCGAAAGGAAGTTGATTAAAAGTCGATAGGGTTGGGTGAATCGGTCGACGCTCAGGGTGATGAGGTGGTTGATAAATAAAGTCTGAGGAAGAAATGGTCAATACCGGGAAGGTTAAGCCCCGAGATAATGCAGCGCTGAGGCAGAGAAACATGGCAAAGCTCCACCCACTGACAGCTCCAGCTCATTAAATATTCATGAGGCTGCAAATGACACAAAGACACTACGCTCATCGACCGGGGTGCACTGGGAGCACAGAGTGTGTAGGCAGATTTTTGCACACATCTTCCAAGTTATTTCTAGGAGAGCTACGCATATGAGGATTGAGTAGAGATAAGCAAAGTCATTCTGTTTTTAGTTGAGCTTATTTGTTAATATTAACAAAAACTCGAATCCCTGTGATACTAAAATAAAACTGCCAGGACACTGTAAGCCTATGGCCACAGTTCGTTTTTAAAATGCTTAACTTAAATGTGTGATACACAGTAAATAATGCTCATAAACGGCTGTCAAGACAGTATTCTCATTTAAAACATGCAGGAGCTTGGACCCAGATACAGTTTTACTTGCATCATGACTTAACAACTGAATTACTGTATATCATATTTATCCTGCACTACAATGCAGATGTTTCTTCAGCACTCATTTATTATTACCATACAGTAATGTGCCATGCGGCTGTATGAAAGTGAGGTTAAATCCCTGTTCTGTTCTCAGAGGTTGTGGAGGTCTAACCAGCCCCGGGGGGACCCTGCAGGACAGAAAAAGAGAGAAAGGATACAAAAAAGAGGGCCAAAATCACCCGGTGCATCAAAACGCTACCATCGGCACACTCTCCTTATCCATCACCCAGCGGAAGAGCGAGTCCCAAAGCACAGAGGAACAGAGTGTTCCTCTTCATATTTCTCACCACTGGGACACCACAGCAACATAAGTCAATTCAAAAATAAACACTATAGCCAAAAAAAAGAGTTCAGAAACTGAGGGTATGTTGAAGAACTGAGGGTGTGAGAGCACACATAAACATGCAATACACAGTTTGACAGGCCTTGTGCGCGCTGTACGAATAATGCATGATTCAGAGCTATTTTAAGACGGTGTTTTCAGCACACTCTGTGTTGCATGCTACCTTCTGCCCACATTATCTGTAAGGATAAGAGAATTCAGTGTAGTTTGGCTTAAAAAATTAATTGAACTACATTTGAGCTCTTGTACAATCAGAACTTTTACTCTTAAACTGCATATGAAGGTCAAAAAATAAGCCATCTTCAATGTGTTTGAAATTCCTTAGAATTGAATAAAATACATGTCAGACATGTTTTAGAAAAGCACTTTTCCTCCAAAAATAAGCGGTTTTATAACTAAACTGCCTTTAGTTATCTTTTCTGTCTTTTTCTTTTTTGACCGATATATGCATGGTTTTGTCAGATATCCTAAGAATGAGCTTCATGTCTTTTAAATTAAATGACTTTATTCAAGTTATTTCATATGACAGAATCAATCTGGCTACATTAGGTTATAGCACTGAAAGTAATTTTAAGGTTCATATCAGGTACACATTTTCACATGTAACAGTGTGAGGAGATATCATATCTGCAATGGATGATGGGTCAGATTGTCAGCGCTATGCTTCCAGGTTGCCTCTCAACACTTATTTCGGACTGAGCTCTGGCAGGTTCAAGACGAAAAGAGCACATATTTTCAGATTGTGTCTGCTTTCTGTATAATTGATTATTTTAAAGTGCAGAATGCCTTAGGGTTGAAAAGCAGATCAGACTAGTCTTTGGGGAAAAGGAGGTTAGAGCCAAATAAATAGGGCGACCATGAATCTTCAGTCATCAAATGGTGTAACAGTGTCTTACTGCTTACAAAAAAAACAATAAGACATGCTACAAGGTGCTTTCTAACATAGAGTGTGATCTGCATGGACAGAGACTGTTGTAAAACGGGTTCTCGTAGAAGAAGCAGTGTTCTCTTATCTACTTAAGCAGGCTGTTTCACCCATCATCCTTTAGGTTTTGGATTACCATGACAGGCTGACATCACAAAGTGCTTCAGCAGCTTTCTGTCTGGGTTTTGAAACTAAAGCTGTAATAGGATACTGAGAGCAGTCTTCAAAACTGCTCCATGAAGACTCACTGTCCTCCAAAGTTTAGTTCCCTTCCATCCTGATTCAACACACCTTTGTGTAATTTATAAGTGACTCTGAAGATTTTGATTGCAGAACAATGGGTCTACAGAGCTGTATCTGAAAACTCAGTCAGCTGATTTGTTTTATTAATTTATTAAATACTTTTCATGTAATTTGAAAAAAAAATACCTACAACTTGCACTGTAGAGTACTCAAATTAACTTGTTAACCCAAGGTTTAATTATGTTTCACAATTTGTAATAAGAACCTATCTTTATTAAAAAAGATAAAAGTGATAGTGAAAATTATTAATTATCTAACATTATCAATAATAACCAGAAAAAAAATACCATCAGCTTAATATCAAATTAATATTTTAATAATTTTCAATAGTTCAGTGAGAATATAAAAGGCAATAATTTAATCAACATGTTATACTTTAGGAAGGAATAATCATATTTTGGGAGGATTTGGCATCAACAAGTTTGATAAAGGGGGAAAAATTACATTGTGTAGCAAAAAATGTAATTATTGTTTTGTTTGCTCAAGTACACTCGATGGACTGGATACATTTGGAGCAACATTTATGTTCTGAATGAAACCAAACGGCCTTAATGACTAACAAAATTATATTAAAAAAAAATGACAGTCTGCCAGAACACATACTGTATATACTTGTAAACACACACCTGCATATAAATTGCACTTGGAGAGAGAGATTTTAAGGTATTCTGCATCTGTCTCCAAAGCGGAAATGACTGTTATGACAAAATTGCACTTGATCACAACACGAACAGCATCTAAATCCAGCACACGGAGAGATCATCTGGTTAGTTCAAGCGTAGCAACACCGAAACGTTCAGCATCTAAGGATGCTGTTTTAAGGTACATTATCTTTAACTATAACAAAAAGACAAATCAAGAAGGCAGCTGAGGGTATGTATCTCTTTAAGGCAGCAGTGATAAGCCATCCTACAGCCTGAGAATTGATTCTGTATGCATCTGAAAGCATGTGTGATGGCAAAGCAACAGAAACTTGCTGTTCTCTGACTGCTCAGCACCAAATGCAATGGATTAAGGGCCTATCATCACTGCGGGGAGCATATCATCAGTTTACACTGAGGCTTTTCATGGCTCCTGTTCATTAAATAGCCAGATCTGCTTTTTTTTACATCCTTTCTGAGCCTTTTAAAGACTTTTTATGAGAACTCATATCATCACTGGTCTAAGCATACACACACACACACAAAAAAAGTCAAACCCATCGTTTTAAACAGCATGCAGGTTGGTGTTGGTTGGGGTCCAACATGGCTGCTGCCCTCCTGGGTGCTCTGTCAGTTTAATGCTGATGGATTGAAACTATCTGAAGAAGATTATGAGCCTGGGTTTAGATCTGAGGGTGAATCACAACACTGTCTCACTCTTTCACTGCATTCGGCAGGACGGCTAACTGCCATAAGCGAAGCGAGCGCAGTTGGAATTGAATCCCTTCTCTCTGCATCCGCTAATCCTCTTTTGCACTTGATCAATCATGAGCTTGCCCAAACCCAATCACACAACACACTGCAAAGAAACTGAAAAGAGAGAGGAAAAATGTGTCTGTCCAAGCAAAATCCCCCTTGAGGATGTTTCAGTCACAACCAGTTTGCACTGGTTATAATAGGACATGTTGAACAGATGTTTCATAAGGATAGGAAGATGTTTTCATTTCATTTATTAGGTTAATATAATGTAATCTAATAACAACAGCAGCACATTCAGGTGTAATGTTTACTCACACCAGCAAGAGTTAGAGGATCTAAAAGCAGTTTTATTATTTACAAAGGATCATTTAAGCATTGTCTAACCAAACACGCAGCCTAAATAGGAAAAGACCTGACAAAGGACAAGGAAAACATGAAGGACAAAGACACAAGTGTTAATGCGATAACAAGAAGCAATGACTGAAGACAATAGATCAACAGAACCAATTGGTGCATTCAGTCATACTGGAAGGACTGTATTTACGATATGAGCACACATCACCTGAAGCCACAATTTCCAGTGGGAAAATCAATACTTTCTTTAAACTCAGACTGACCTTAGCTACTGTTACCATCCACCATTTTCTCAGACTTCTATTGGAAAAGCAATGCAGGATCTGTGTGTTTGGACAAATTTAAAATGCAATTTTATGGAAATTATCAAAAATGTACTAAAACATTGTTGCTGAGTCACTGGTGACTCAAGGTATCCAGAGAAAAAGATATCAACAGTATTTTTCTTTTCAAAGTCTTTAAATAAATGTATTAAAAGTCAAAGTCGCCACAGTTTTCCATCAAGTTACTGTATAATTTAACATTTCTTTAAAAAATGGCGAAAAATGGTGCATAAAATGCTATGCAATATCTACATTTATTCCAGCCCACATAAGAATGATATCTAGTCATATTTGACCACTTTATGAGATTTTTCAGAAAATCACACAGCTCACAGAAATTTCCAGTTCATTCCAATGGGATATACTGTGAAGCTTGTCTGTCCTACAACAGTAACCAAGGTGGTGAAGAATAGCAATAAAGCTTGCCAGAAAATCCTAAACAACATTTCCTCCTCCATTCTCTGTGGGAGCTTGAGAATGATAAAATACACAGAGCACATCATTTCCTCTTCATTCTTTTGCATTAGTGCTAAAAAAGCTTCTTGTCTTTGCCTCTAAGTGAAAAAGCGAGAGACAAACATGAAATTGTCCAGCAAGCCAATTTTATTCCAACCAAAATCAGTTGAACGCACATCATCATGTCATTATTATGATTTCCAAACACATAACTTCCCAGGAGAGTGCAGCACATCACTAAACAAGACACACCTGAGAACCACAACCTAGTCAAGAAAATGGAAACAGAACTTCAATACACAAAACCACTTCATTAGACATTTTCCCTTCCCAAACTGAAGGCTAAAACACTAATCTAACACTGAAGCCGTGTTACAGTATTGTCAGTTTTTCAATGAAAGTCTTTGGAGGAGGGTAGTCTGCATGCCTCCATTTCCAATTTCCATCCATCAAAAAAAAATATGCTAGAAAGGGCACGAGGCAGCACAGCAGGAAACACCAGCACATTTTGCATTTTTGTCTCCATCTGTATGCAAATGCTTCCATTATTGCTTGATTTGTAAGACCAAGGGCAGCAACACATTTCATCAAATGCTACATTTCCCCACCTACTGATGTTGTGCTCTGAATAAAGCACAAGGCCAGAGAAACACAGCGGAGAGCAACAGAATCAGTGTTCTGCTAATTTACAATCAACGAGAACCAATAACATTTCAAGGTACATTCAAAGTCATGAGGACATGCAGTTTAAGAGAAATAAAGAAACGTACTTTGATTTTGGCCTGTGATGTGCCCCATGTGAGAAGTGACAGGCACATAAAAAATGTGCAGCAATAATACATCTAAAAATATCAGCAAATCATCCGAGTGCACACCAGTGTTTCTGTGATATCCAACTCCAAAAATGACTCTTATGAGATGGCTCATTTTAATGAGTCAGTCTAAAAGATTCACAAAGCAGTCGCAAATGGTTTGAATCAAAGTGCTGCAATTCACAATCAACTCCCTTACTGATTAATTTTTCAGTTAAAATCCTATATTAAAATTAACCAGGAAATTCACTTTTGTGAGACTTCAGTAGCATGACATGTTGGAACCATAATCAACACGCTTTTCTGTTTTTGCTCTAAACGGGCTTACATCATTTTACAAAACTAGATCAATACTTACATGGCACAAATACAATCAGAATCAGTAATGTGACAACAACAATTCTGAATATGTTTATACTAAATGCATCAATGAATAATATCATAGTCTGTACTAAAATTTCCCTTAACTACAACAATATATAAATAAATTGGTGACTTAATCAACAAAAAATAAATAAAAAATGCACGTCTCTGCGACCCTCCCCCTCCCATCCAACAAGACTGTGATTTTTCTATGCTCAGAAATCAAGATAGAGCCTTCAAGATTAGGAAGAAAAGTCAGTTGATACCCGTGTTGATAGACAACAGAAGATTGCTTTCACAAAGAGCCTCCTCGGTCTGACCCCGCCCTACACTGCCTCCATTAAACCGCTACAGGTCTCCATCCCTGACCTTTTCATGCACTGTTCAAACAGTCCTTTCAAAAATACAACAATGCTAAAAGAACATATTTTCCCTGCACATATCCTTATGAAATATTTGAGTAAGTAATGATGATGAATACATACTGAAGAGCGAGGTGTTTGGGCAGCCGTGCCGTTCTGTGATCCTTCCTCTAACTCATCACATCTTCAAAGACATTTCCCATGATACTGCACTCCTCCACCAGCCCCACCACTAACACAGAGCCTCTGAGCATAGATTAGCATGTGCCGCCCTTCCCCCACAGCTCTTATTGCATCCACACACCTTATCATATGGCACAAGGCCAGGCATGTCACTTTTAAATGACACTTTTGTCATGAATACAGAAAGCTGTTAAAAACAGACAACAGTGTTACCCATGGTTGTACATTATTCAGAAATGAACTGAGGATATTTTTTTAAGTACCAATTCAGCAGCTCAGTTTGAATTGAGGTTGCAAACTGAATGCAGAATTGCAATTGAAATTTATGGAAGTAGAACTAAATTGCACTGAAATCCAAAGTAATTCATATAATTTCAACAAGTGTAATTTATAACCAGGAAAGTGAGGACTGTTAAGATGAACTCTGAATGAATGCTTGACAAAGTCTTGTATGAAGTTTGACAGACAGATAAAAAGTGGTTTTAAATGTCACATATAGAAAGTTGCATTCGATTTATACTGCTATTCAACTATTGATTTATTTATTTATTTTGAATGACATTGAAACAAGGAAACATTAAATGTGTCAAAAGTGACCGTATCAAAAGTATGGTAAATAAAATAAATGCTGTTCTTTTAAACTTTCAAGTCACCAAAGAAGCAGCTCAACTGTTCTCAACATTAATAATAAAAAGAACTGTTTCTTGAGCACCAAATCAGCATACTAGAATTATTTCTGAAAGAAAGGCTGAAGACTTGAGTAATGCCTGCTGAAAATTCAGCTTTATCATCACATGAAAAAAATCACATTTTAAAATGAAAAAAATTTCACAATATCAATGTTTTTACTGGCTTTTTGATCAAATAAATGCAGCTGTGGTGAGCACGCGAGACAATAAAAAAAAACCTACCCCAAACTTTTGATGGTATGCGCATACGTATATAATTTAATGCAATATGTGATATTCTATAGGCAACACAGTTTGAGAATATATGAAGACAACTCAAACCAAATCTGCACAATATTTTGTATTAAGCACTGCACATTTCCACAGACATTCATAACATTTTATTATGCTGAAAACCATTACTATCAGTGCAGGAAAAGCTAAAAAAAAAAGCCTAGGCCTGAATATGACGCACAAAACAAGGGAGACATCCATCTGGTGTGACTGCTGTTTGTGCAGAGAGCATTCTCATTTTAAGAGACACTTACCGATTGTTGTGGGGTGAAGGAGATCTCTCAGGCACAAAACTAGAAGAGAAAAACAAAGAGATGAATAAGAACATCACGACAGACACAGAATCTGTCCTCACCTGCTAAAGAACGTTTAACATTTTGTTGATGAAATATTTGATTAATATTGTGTCTAATGGGAGAACCTCAACTTCAGTGATCTTATAAAGACAAATGACAACACATACACATACACAATCTACTAGCAGGGTCATCTAGGATTTTTAGTAAAGCCACATCAATGAGTGATAGAAGACCAGTTGTGAGTTTGACTGACACGTCTATGACGTCTAGCGTTTAAAGGGAAACAGGAAGCTAGTTTTCTTCGGCATGTCTCACACTTTGACTCTGTTTGGAGCCGAGAGTTGATTTGCGTGCCATGATTACTGAGCACCAGCTCACAAAGAGGCTGATTCAATCAACAGTGCCACTGCTCTGGCAGAGTCTGAGGAGGGAGGAGGAGAAACAGGGACGTCCCAGCCGAGACAAGTGATGCAGAGCAGTCTCTCTGTCTTTCCTCTCCTCCTGACATTGTCACTTGTTCTCCTGTGGGGGTGCTTCTACACGAGCAGATGTTTGCCATTAGATGAGACTGATAACAACACCACACATGTCCCCCACAGACTTGGGTGACTTTGGCAGTAATTTGTACACCTAATTGTCGAACTGTCCTATAAATTTGTCCATTTCCTAAGGGACATGTGTCTTCCAGACGGGCAGAGACAAACAAAAATCAAATCCGATGTGAAGTGACACGTCACACCCTATTCTCTGCACCTGCCCCGAACACAATGAGGCTATAATCAGCTATAATCGACAGAGAAAGACGACAACATCTTTATTTAACCAGGAGAGAGCTCCCAAGGAAATAAAGGCTTTGAGGCTTATGACTAATGATTAATATGGCATCAACTGTTCAGGGAAATAGGAAAATGAATGACGAGGACGTTGTTTGCACAGTTGCACATCTTTCTGACATCTTGCTGGCAGATGCTGCTCTTTCAAATGCAGTTCAACAGCAACTGGTAAATCCACAGTGATAAGTCGAGTAAGAGGATTCAGCTCTATGGACAGATGGAAAGACTGAGAGGAAGAGAGGAAATATGTGCACTTTTTCACTGTGTTTTCAAGGATTACTTCATCCGAAATGAAAGTTCTGTCATTATTTTCTCACCATCATGTTTTTCAAAACCTGTTCTTTCTTCTGAAGAACACAAAAACAGAAATTTAGCAAATAGTTGATGCTGCTTATTTCTATACCATGAAGGAGATCCCCGCTGTTCAATATATATCAAAATACATATATACTGTATATGTAACGTGAGCTGGCAAAGAACGAAGTGCACAATGAAGGAACAGAGTCAACAGGGTATTTAATCGTGAACCCAGGAGTAAATCCAACATTCAGCAACACAAATCCAAGTCAATAGCGGACAGCCAATTCAGAAACAAAACAGGGCTTAAAGGGCCAAGTACAATACACTGTCATAGTCCAGAAAAGTATGGAAGACATCGTCAGAGTAGTCCATCTGCCATCAGTGGTTCAACTGTAACATTATGAAGCGACGAGAATACTTTTTGTATGCAAAGAAAACAAAAATAAATAATGACAATAATCTCCTCTGTGTCTCCTCTGTGTCTCTTCACATCACCGTAGCGCCAATTTGGAGAATATCCGCTGAACACAAGCAGCGTATGCTCTTCTGTGTCAGCTGCGACACAAGGATATGTTTTCTACTTGTATTAACACTTTGATTTGAATGAAAACAACGCATCCTAGCAGCGCGGCTGACACAGAAGAGCGTACGATTGTTGACAAAGTAACATATTAACAAAAATGCCACTACGGTGATGTGGAAAGACACAGAGCAGACAAATTATTGAATAAAGTCATTATTTTTGACAAAAAAGTATTACAAAAAGTATTTTCATCACTTCATAAAATTCAAATTGAACCACTGATGGCAGATGGACTATTCTGATGATGTCTTTCATACTTTTCTGGACCTTGACAGTGTTATTTACTTGGCAGTCAAAAGGACAGTCACAAGCCTCCCAGTTTTCATCCAAAATATCTTAAATTGTGTTCCGAAGACGAACAAAGCTTTTATGTGTTTGGAACGACATGGGGGTAAGTGATTAATGATTAATGGGTGGAGTAACCCTTTAAATAAGATGAGAAACAGGAGAGAAACAGACCAGGTGCGTGGAACTAATCAACAAACAAAAACCATAGAAACTAATAAGGGAACACAGGTAAACGAGAACACAGAGCTACTGAGCCAAAACAGAATAGAAACGTGCCAATATATATATACAGGGCCGTCTAACGTGGGTGCGAGGCCCTGTGCGAGGTTGACATGCGAGGACCTCTGCAATTTTGTGTGTGGGGGGTTGCTAAAGTAACGAATGCAACTTTAACACGTATCTGATCGATTGTGATGCCGTGCTCACTGACATGCTTGCGCACAAATCACGCACACGCTCATAAGAGTTGTAAGATCTACTGCATAATAATAATAATAAAAACAATAAAGCAATTAAATAAGTAAGAATTCTAAAATATGTTCTAGGTTTGTAGTAGTAATCAATTTACACTATTTAAAGATAATATTTTATTTTAAAATGTGCACATTCACTCTTATTTGTATGTCTAATAGTCGAAAATGCAAACGTCTCTTGTCATGGTCATTTATGATTTACATGAATCGTGATCGCATATTTTCAATTCAAAACAGTGAAATGTCATAAAAAGTTGAGTAGTTTGCATCACTAGATAGTCTATTGCTGTCTGTCACTGTTTTCTAATACAGTTCTATTAATACAGTAATACATTATGTTAATTAATTATATTAATTAATTACTACAGTACCTCATTTTGACATTAACAAGCGCTGTTGGGACACTGAGGCCGACCAGCCTGAAAGTTTAACTTTTAAAACTTTTTATCAACAAACAGCTTTACTCATTCTAATACACAGAGTCTTATACTGTCTATCAGCTATGACCATTTTAGTCTTTCAAGGACAAAATGGGTGGAAAAACAGTAAAAAAAAATTAGATATATACGACATAAAATGCAGGCCAGGAGTGAGGCCCTCTAGATGCGCAAGGCCCTGTGTGGTCACACACTTGGCACAACCCTTGCGATGGTACAGCATATATATATATATATATATATGAGATAAATATTGTATATACCATTTAAATGTTAGGGCTCTTAAGATTTTTTTTATGTTTTTGAAATAAGGCTATTGGACTCCCACAGGCTGCATTTATTGAAATGAAAATACAGAAAAATCAACTATTATTAACACTACTATTATTATTATTATTATTATTATTATTATTACATTAATATAAATATATAGTAATATAATTTACAGTATATTATATAAAATGTAATTTTCTCCTGTGTTTGTCAGGATTCTGGACTGTTCTGTGTCCTGTTTTGCCCCTGTTTCTGTTCCTGTTTTTCCTTATTTGGTCATGTTCCTGTCCTCGTTTAGTTTGATTATGATTCCTGACACCTGTGTTTAGTAATTATCCCTTGTATTTCAGTTTCTGTTTGTTCAGTCTTCCTTTGTTGGTTCTACTCGTTAGACGTTGTGTAATTCCCCTGTCTTTCCAAGGATTAAAGACTGTTTATGTACTCCACGTCTCCTTGTTTCTCGTTTGGCGCTCCTCCCAGCACAGATCGTGACAGTGGTGGCAAGTCCACAGTAACTTTCCACAGTCTGTCTTCAGTGTCACATGATCCTTTAGAAATCATGCTAAATATACTATATATATACACACACAGAAACATTATTAAGTTAAAGTGACATGACATACAGCCAAGTATGGTGACCCATACTCAGAATTCGTGCTTTGCATTTAACCCATCCAAAGTCCACACACACAGCAGTGAACACACACACGAGACTCAAACCCACAACCTTAGGGTTAGGAGTCAAACTCTCTAACCACTAGGCCACGACTTCCCCACACACAAGAGAGCACTTTGTTCTGTCACTTTTGATAAACTTGAATAAAAGTATTAAGTTCTTAAAGTACTGTTCCCAAACTTTTAAAAGGTGATGTATATTTAAAATATATTGTTAAATATCAAAAACATTTATATATAATATAGATATTTAAAAATAGGCTACATATGGAGCTTTAATCGCACAAGTAGGTTTAGGATGACAAAGAGGGTGAGTTTACTCAAAAATGTTCACTTCTGAGTAAACTGTCCCTTTAACACTTGAAGACTTTTTATAGACTTCCGTCATCTTTTTCAGTCTCTCTCTCTGAAAGCTCTACCCTCAAAGCCATTTTGAAAAAAGCTGCCATCTGGGGCGGAAGCAGGGTCTAATTTCCCAGCCAAATCCTGTCAAATGGCAGTGTCCGCACTGCATGCCGACAGAGCAGTGTGGCTAAAATCCCCTCTCCACCCCTGCAGACCCGCTACTCGCTGCCCTCTCCTCTATTACGAACACAGAAGGACAGAATGTTGCCACTGGTGTCAGCATAATGGCTCCTTTGAGGAGGCTGCCTGAGAAAGACCATGTGGAGGATGAAAAGGATGAGGAAGTGAGCAGGATAGGTGAGCTGAGAGATTCTCTTGCCATGCATCCATCACTGGCCTTTGATTATATGGGGGGAAATGGTTCCTTGTCAAGACACTACAACATGTCTCACTTTTTCCAAAAAGCCTTAAAAGCCCAGCTGTACTGGTAATGTAAAGAGCAAAAGCTGGCATCAATAAAATGCCTTTCTTTACCACACTATTGCTGCCACAAAGGTTTGTGGTCTGCAAGATTTTTTGTTTTTGATTGAAGTGTCTTGTGCTCACCAAGGCAGCATTTATTTGGTAAATGCATATTTGATATCATTACAATTTCAAACAACTTCATTTTTTGGTTTTCTTTTTTAACATTTTAAAATGTAATTTAGTCCTGTTTAGTATTTCTTATGAAGCTCCAAACTTTAAATGTGTTGGACAGTCGTAAAAGTTTGGAACTAGATAAATGTGTCTCTCTTAATTAAAAAATAAATAAATAAATAAAAAATTACGACAGCAAATACAAATGAATTAACCTGAATACAACATTAGCTTACACCAACAAATGCCCTTTTTACAAGTCAAATGAGGAAGAAATAGTTTCATAAAGTAACAATTCCATGTTAACACTTTTGACAGTGAAGTTCTGTGAAATCCTGCAACTTTCGAACATATCAAAACCCATCATGCCTCTAAAGCTAATTGAATTTTAACAGCTAGCACCATAGTTCACTGTGCACCAACTCAGCACTGCAGATGGAGGTAAACACACAGCCTATTTATGTCTTCAAAAGAGTGCTGCACTTGGAGTGAAGAGTGACTGCTGCCTGACTCAGGCTCCCATGGGAGAAGACAGTTTTTCAAGGAGAGGAGGATAACAAGCTGTGCTCCCTGACAAAGGCTAGTAGGGAAACCAGACAACAGACATACCTTTTATCAAAACACAGGCATTGCGAGGTTTATTCTATACCACGCGGCCTTCAGAAGCTAACAATGAGGCTGCTGCAGTATATTTGATTTATATAATTCATATATTACAAGCCCTTAGTTTGTCATCTGTCCATCAAACTCAAGCATCATACTTTACCTTGTGGAAAACACTTTTTCCAATACTGACATACTCTACAATCTTTGCTCTTCTTGTTCTTCTTCCTGTTAGTTTCAAAACCTGCTGTTACAGTTTCCTTGATAACAGTTAGTAGTCAGTCTTGCTAGTGAATATCAAGTTTTATTCACAGTGGACTGTCTATCAAAAACCAGTTATAAAGCTCTCTTTGCATTGCATGTTAAAGAAAGGAAATGAATAAGTGCATAACAGGAAAGAGAAATAGTTTTCAACATCATCAATAATCTCCCTAAAGCTCCAGGTGAATTCCACTGAAATTAAGAGACCTGGTTTGGATTAATATGATGATTTTTCAGGAATGAATACAAGGATTTGCTGCTGTCTGTGGTGCTGAAACACCTTCAGATCACAGGAACAGAATTTGATGGAGATCCCACAAAAACATCATCTGACTAGTGTCATGTTACGCACTACACATATTCTAGAGTGTATATTCACCAGTTGAGGTAAACTGTACACCTCATACCTGTGTTATGGATGATATTTGATATAAATAGGCTACCATACATACAAAACACCTGGTTGTTCAAAAAAAAGCCTGTGACTTATTATTAAACCTTCAGGTTTGCTGGTGTCTAAGCAAAAATGACAGAACTTAGCAGAACTGGCACTAACAGCAGATTCAAAGAAGTTAGTGGCTCAAAATGTTTTATTCTGTCATCATTTATTTCTGTTTAAAAAATTGAAAACAAGTTATATAAACTGCTTTTTAAAAATGTTTTTTTTTTGGTCAAAATAAACTGTAGGTGTGTGAAGATTCTTAAATCACTCTAAAAAATACTGGATATGGACTAACCCAACTTCTGGATTAAAAATTTAATTAAAAAATGTAACCCAATGGTTGGGTTAGTCCATATTTGACCCAAAGTTGGAACGAAAAAAAAAATCACATTTAAAAATAAAGAACATTTTTTTTTTAACAGCATAACAGCAATAACAGCATACAGGTTTGAGAGTGGCATGAGGGTGATCAAATGAATTTTCATTTTTTGATGAACTATACCTTTGAGGAACAAGCAACTTCAGTAGTAATTAACTTCAGTTTCATAAAATGAATATGATGTCTGCTGTAGAGGTGAGTAATCAGACCTCTGCTGCCAGAGGCTAAAGGGAATGACCTGGATGAACGATGTTAATCCAGGTCATTTCCGTCCCTCTTTCATCTGTCTCTACTTGTATCTCATTGTCCCTTTTGTACAAACTCTCTCTCTCTCTCTCTCTCTCTCTCTCTCTCTCTCTTTCTCTCAGAATTGTCTCTAAAGTACCCTAGCTCTCTCTGCCTCTGTTTCTCTGTTATCCACATGCACATTTCCCTCTCTTTGTTCTGAAGTATGAGCGCTGGCTATAGTTTACCAGCCATCAGTAATGCACCAGACCTGCTGACATCCCAGCAGCCACAGCACAGGAGGTTCTGCTGGAGGGAAGAAAATCTATCAATCTCCTTCCTTACATAGGCTTCCCTTACAACACACTTTTCATTTTATAGGCTTGCATAAGCCCCTTTTTCCTGCCATTTACACCCCATCAAGCCCTATATAAGGTTACGGGCTGCCCTTGTTCGCTAGAGCAAAGCTGTTCTCTATGCTGCAGGTATGCATGACTTTGTCCAGCACTAAGACACTGTGCAGTGTAAATGCAAAAGGGGATAATAAACACAGACAATGGGTGAAGATAATCTGTGCTGACCTGTAACAAGCTTCCACTGCCAGGATCTGAGAGGATCAGGAAACAGCTTATTAAACTGTGTCTTTTCATCCACTGTATTTGTCAGAATTTTCATTTTTGAATGAACTTTTATTTTACTTGTATTTTACATGTAAAATATTATGTAATATAAATATTATATAAAAAGTTATTATCTCAGTTATCATCTTATTTTTTAAAATAAAATACAGTTTTATATGCATGCATATACTGTATATATATATATATATATATATATATATACACACACACAAACCATTTAATTTTTATTTTTACATAACGTATAATATTTAATGTGTACACACGTGAACACATACAGCATATCATTTAAGATATAATACATATAGATAAGATATATATACATATTTATCTTGTATAATTTTACATTTATTAATCTTGAGATTCTATCTCTATATTGATAAAAGTGTAATTAGAATATCATAATCATTTTATATCATTACATATTTTTTTGATTAATGATTAATGATTTTACATATATATCATTATATTTGAAATTAAACCCTAATTTGTTTTATTCTATTTTTATTACATATATAAATTTATGTAATATTTTGTCATATTAAGTTTGCCATTAAAGTGAAATTACTGAACCTAAACAGGAGTTAAAATTGCCCATTAAAAAAAAAAAAATTCAGAAAAATCTCGGACGGACTTAGAGGTTTTTGCATCTTATATAACATTACATTTGTCTTGAAATGAAACCCTAATTTGTTTGGGGTGGAATGTCGGTCACATCCGGTATGAAGGTTAGAAACTATCTAATAAAGTCTGAATTTGATTAGCACTAAACCAAGGGTGACTAATAGGCCATGCAGTCTTTTGCAAGTGCTGACACAAGAACTGTGGTAATGATTTAAAAGTCATTATCTGTTAACTTAAAATGTCTCCTTTTAATGTCCTACTTCAACCAGCAAAGTTGCCAGTGCCAGAAAGAAACTAGGACTAAACCCTCTGTGGTTCATCTTTTAACACGTGCTTTATTCAAGCTTTTATACCAAAGCTGAAAAATAGGGATCGAGGCCTGAAACATTTCTGCAGAGCAGCACATGTGTTGTTAAAACAATTACATCTACACAGTAGACACAGACCTGTCAGCAAGCATTGCAATTGCTATTCATTTATTCCCAAAGGCTTCAGAGTATCAAATATATGCCAGGTATTAATGATGCATGTTGTCTGATCAAAGACAGACCTCGCTGTAAAGATGCTATGTGCTTGTATGGCTAATTGACAAAAAAGAATTTCAAACACCTGCTATCCTCCAATGAATGTATGTGTGGGGAGAATCTGTCCCCAATTTATTCCGGTAAGGATGTGTTGGGATCCCCCACCTTTCGTGCAACTAAAATAAATCCATTTTGAGGTCCATAAATGAGAGCAAACCCTCAGATCCGCATATTTTCCCGGAATAAACGACAGCCCCGCAGTAAAAATCATCCACGATCTGTCAAGCTGAGAGAGTGTGCGCCTCATTCTTGAGCTAATGTCAGAATATAAAAAAGGATTTAGCTTTCCACAGATAACTAACTCTCAGAAATCTCTTGAATCTGGGTGTTACCATGTCCACATCATCTCTCCGTCTAATGATATGAGCCCCAAACAGCTCATTGTTTTCCCTGAGTGCTGATTCCAAAAGAATCAAAAGATACAAATGTATTGGAAAACTTTAAAAAGAAATAGCAGTAAATGTCTGCTCTCATATTAAAACTAAATATCCTCAACACTAGACTGATGCATTTGGTATAACTGAGTGGATTACCATGGCAAAGAGATGCCCTCTAAATTTCACAAGATCATTTTAAAACAAATATACTCTCTCGTTCTCTGAAATGTCACATACATCGCTACAGGCTTATTTAGAGGATTTTCTCCTTTGTTAGTAGAAAATGAATAGTAAAATTAATGGCATAATGAAATATTCAGAAAATGTATCATGCTCTGTAACAGGAACTAAACAAAAGA
This sequence comes from Cyprinus carpio, assembly GCF_018340385.1. Lineage (NCBI taxonomy): Eukaryota > Metazoa > Chordata > Actinopteri > Cypriniformes > Cyprinidae > Cyprinus > Cyprinus carpio. Next base: position 17,761,092 of record NC_056603.1, on the reverse strand, counting down.
CTACAAGTTCATCATACTGAATAGAGAAAGGCCTGTAGTTACTGAAAAAAAAAATCATATGACTTATTTAGGTTACTCCAACTTTTAAAGTTTATTATGTTTATTAAATCATTTTCTTCTTGGGGACTACGGCTGGTTCCCAGCATGCAGGTAAAAGCTGACCAACACACTCTGATGAACACACACCCTTTTACTCGCACACACCAGCTGCTACATGTGAGCTGTAATACCCAAAGGCTACATTTTAAAACAAGCATTCATTCCCCCCACCAGTTATCCTCACATTCTCTATCCTTCTTTCTCTTTCTACCTTATGTAATTATCCCAGTAGACTTCTTCTAGAGTTCTTCTAATGATTCACACACTCTTAGTTATGCTGTTTCTTACTGGTCAAAAACCAGACAGTTTTTGAAACTCTGCTAAGAAAAAAAAAATACAATGTACAAAACAATCAGCTTAGGAACAAGACAAACACTATTCTTTAATACTAATAGTTACGTCCAGTAAAGCTAGTTTCAGTTACACAGATTAGCACTCTATTAGATAACTAAATTGCTCAATTGACCAATCAGAACTGAGTAATCCAGGGATAGTCCACCACATTACTCACTTCTATGTCCTGTATGACTTTGTCTCTTTCTGTTGAACACAAAAGAAGGTATTTTGAAGAATGTTTTTGGTCACCATTGAATTCCATATGAACAATGTGTACCTTTAATGTTCTAGTAATGAAAAAAGCCATACAGGTTTTGAGTGACATGAGGGTGAGTAAATTATAAAAGAAATTTTATTTTTGGGTGAACTATTGTATCCCTTTAACATAAACTACAAAAACTCATTTAAGTTGGAAAAACTGTGGCAAACAGGCAGACTTCATGCAATACTAGAGATTGTAATAGTAACATCAATCATGAATGTCTAAAGCTTTTTTAGACGCAGGACTTCTTTGAAAGAATTTCACAATGATTAATGCAGAACATGAATAGAAAATGTGATTTGTGTTTAATGCTGCATACAGTTATTTATATTAATGACTGAAAAACCTAGTACTATAATAAATATATATTAAGTCTTCATACCACAGATGTAAACTCACTTTTGCAGCTCTAAATGACTATATACACTAAGTGTTGGCAGCAGCTGCATATGCTCAGTAGTATGTTGAGGCCGTCTGAAATCACCGCCTCATCTAAATGCAAATAGAATGCGATCTCTCAGAGAAACAGGCTAGGTAATGATCAGGCCTACTGCATACACTGAAAGCTTAAGTGCTAATAATGATATAACTGAAGCACAGTGAAGGAAAAGCAGCAGACAGAAAAACACAACACCTGCAGACCATCTAGAGACCTTCACATGCATAAAACTTCTGACAAGATAACTGCTTCACAGTAGCTGTCAATGTTGCTTTTTCTTTACCTGGAGGATTTGGGTGTTTGTATTTTAAAATCCGGCGTTCAACACAAAGCAAATGAATTGGAAAATAGTACAATCGAATGAGCTGTATCAGCCCACATTCACCAACAATGGCTTGTGAACAATCACCTGCATAGCATCATTAGGTTCTGTCATTCAGAAACATGGCTTTTCATATCACTGCTATGCTGATGACATTCAACTCTACCTCTCATTCCATTCTAATGATCCAACGGTAGCTGCTCACATCTCAGCATGTCTAACAGACATTTCTTGCTGGATGAAGGACCATCACCTTCAACTCAACCTTGCCAAGACAGAACTGCTTGTGGATCCATCAAACCCATTGTTTCATTACAATTTCACCATCCAGTTAGGCACGTCAACCATAATTCCTTCAAAAACAGCCAGAAACCTTGGAGTTATGATTGATGATCATCAAGAAGATCAGGCCCTTTCTTTTAGAACATGCTTCATAACTCCTTGTTCAAGCTCTTGTTCTGTCCAGGCTAGACTATTGCAATGCTCTCTTCCAGCCAGTTCTATCAAACCTTTACAATTAATCCAGAACGTCGCAGCAAGATTCATTTTTAATGAGCCCAAAGGAATGCACATCACACCTCTGTTTTTCAATTTGCACTGGCTACCAATAGCTGCTCGCATAAAAATGCATTAATGTTTGTCTACAAAACCACCACCGGCTCTGCACACCTTTACCTAAATTCATTACTTCAGACTTATGTGAACGTCACTTTATTGTGCATCCCAAAAAGGCTCAAAATCACTTTCACAGACTTTTAAATGAAATGTTCCCTCCTGGTGGAATGACCTGCCCAACTCAATCTGAGCCCTTAGCCATCTTCAAGAATCGGCTACAAAAACATCTCTTCCATCTTTATTTGAACCTCTAACTCTAGCACTCTCTATTCTAATTCTATTCTTTAAAAAAAGTGCCCCTACTATACTCACACACTAAACGAAAACTGCTTGTTTTCTTAAAAAAAAAAACACTAGCTGTTCTAATCTTTTAGTATTCTATCTGTTTGTTTTCTTTTTATTTATTATACAATTAACAAATGCAAAAAGGCTTCTATCACTAGCTTGCTCTATTATTTTTCTATTCTATCTGTTTTCCTTTTATGCATTATATAATTAAAAAAAGAACCTTGCTACGTGTACTGCATTAAGTTAACTGAGACTTGTTATAGCACTTACGTATCATTGCTCTTTTGTTGATTTTGATTGCTTCCATTGTCCTCATTTGTAAGTCACTTTGTATAAAAGCATCTGCTAAATAACTAAATGTAAATGTAAATGTAAACCTGCCACCTGCTTCCCTCCCAGTAATCAATAGTGTGTTCATTTTCAGATGGATCCATTGCCTTCAGGTCCTCCTAGAAAGTTCCTGCTAACAAGTCCAAAAATACACAGTTCAGATGTCTTTGGAATAAGTCAGAATAAAATCGACCTTTTGGCAATTTAATATCTTTTTCACATTCTCATATATATTTTCACAACCTGATAAAGAAGGAAGCTGTTTTAGTGCCAGCGCAGGATGTAGAAATAAAAAATGATGTGCATTTAATTTGTAATTCATGCTTTATCTATTTTATAATTTACTTCTTCATACCTCATAAACCAGATGAATATGTAGCATTTTAAAATTTTACCACTGTTCTTCAACCAAAGTTGTGCATCAACTAACTCGTTCAATTGGGGCTATAATTAAAAAAAAAAAAAAACTAAAATGTAAACTAAATTAATCATCTTAATAATTAAACACTTTCATTACATAAAAACTAACCAAAATACAATAAAAATGTTCCCTAATTAATTTCAGTTTTAGATTTGTGTAATAATATAAAACCTAAAGCCTTTATAACCCAACCTGTCAGCGATTAAACATTGACGTGACGACGATGACATGACATACAGCCAAGTATGGTGACCCATACTCAGAATTCGTGCTCTGCATTTAACCCATCCAAAGTGCAAACACACAGCAGTAAACACACACACACACCGTGAACACACACCCGGAGCAGTGGGCAGCCATTTATGCTGCGGCGCCCGGGGAGCAGTTGGGGGTTCAGTGCCTTGCTCAAGGGCATCTCAGTCGTGGTATTACCGGCCCGAGACTCAAACCCACAACCTTAGGGTTAGGAGTCAAACTCTCTAACCAAAGTGCTTACAGCACCTGGTCTTATATCTTATATCTAGTGGCAATTTTCTGAGACTGTGCTGTGAAATTGAACACTATTAGAAAACTTAAAATGATACCAGCTTGCATATTAACTTTGTCAGTCCTAAAATTTAACATATGGAATAGAAATTTGGGGAAATACATATAAATCTAGAACTACTCCAGTTTTTCTACTACAAAAAAAGGTCATCAGAATAATTACACATTCTCCATATAATACCCCAATAAATCCTTTGTTTACCCAGTTGAAAACATTAAAATTCTACGACTTGGTAGATTTGTATACTACTAAACTTGTGTATAAGGCAAGGCAACATACCCTCCCTCAGTCCTTGCAAGCTATGTTCAGCTTGAGAGACAGTAAATTCGACCTTAGAGGGACATATATGTTTAATATACCATATTGTAGAACCAATTTAAGAAGAAACTGCCCATCAAATAAAGCTGTTCAGCTTTGGAATAGCTTTCCTGATGAGTTAAAAAAGGCTAGTTCATTAACACAGTTTAAAATACTTTATAAAGGATTGGTAATGGAAAGATATACTGAATAGTGATGATAATGTTAGTAGTAGTAGTGATGATAATAGCAATAATAATAATAATAATGCATGTTCTTCTAAATATAAATTGAGTATATTCTATATTGTCATATTAAATTAATGTCAATTAGTGCTGCTTGTGTGGAGTTAAGGGTAGGAATAATAAGCTTTAGCTTCAGCCTACACCTTTTGGTCAATAAGAGTATAAATATTTCTTTTTTTTTATGATCTTGTAATTATTTTATTTTGTATGGTTATGTAGGTGTACATGCATATGTACAATTATATGTATGTACTTGTAAGTTTCATTTTTTTCCTGTGCAAAATGATGCAAATGGAATTTTTCTTGTTGACCAAAAAAGACGAATAAATAAATAAATAAATAAAATTTAAATAGACAGTAAAGAAACTGAAACTAGAACTAAAACTAGCAATGATGGAGAGAAAATGAAACTTAACTGACAAGATAACCTGAAATAACAGAGAGATAAACACTGAAATCATTAACTGTACAATCTGGCTTGAATGCAAACACAATCAAGAGTTTGCCACAGGTAATATCTTTTTGGTGGTGTTTATGTGCTAAAAACAAACTTCATTCCAAAACCAATCATGGTCTTTCCAGAAACATCAATCCACATTTCGAGAATGATAATAGGACCTGACTGTGGTCTTTCCAGGTAGTTCTGGATGAAAACAGACATTGGAACAGGGAGGTTTGTTCACTCTTCACCTGTGGTCCCATTAGTTAGTGAATCCTCCACGTTATTAAAGACTGCTGAGAGCAAGAGTGAATGGATCGTCTGATCTCATTCCATTCAGTCCGCTGAGTGTGGACTCATTCAAATGGAGACAATGGAGCCTGAATTGGGTAAAATCAAGTTAGCTCATTTAAATGCTAATGCACATGGATCTGAAATGGCGCGAGGCTAACTGTGCAAAAGCTAAAGCAGAAAAGATGTATCACCCTTTCACAGCACTATACCTGGTCTGCACGCATTACTTTCACCCGTTGTGTTTTACAGGCAAGACTTTGCCACTCCTCAAGCTGGAAAAGACTCCAAGGACAATCTGTCAGAGCTACTCTAAATGTAGGAGGGAAGTTAAGCTTACATAACTATAAATCTTCAATCTGACTACAGCTACACGCATTTATTCTGTCGATGAGTCAGCCCTCGGTATATGAATAGCTGAAAACAGACACTGCAGAGATTTAAGGTGCCGTTGGCCCCAGCAGGGACCAGCCTCCATGACCTTCAGACTGCAGTAAACACAGGCAGCTAAAGCACAAGCCCAAATGACCCATCACAAATATCAACAGACCATCATCCCTCAACAGAAAACAGGTCAACAGCACAATACACTCACAACACTGCACATGCCATTCTCTGTTATATCTTATCCCGTCTCAAAAAGAATGATTTATTTATTCCCATTCCTGTTGATCAAGGGTAGACATTTATTCACAGATACACAAAAAGCAGTAGAAAGGCAGATTGAGCTCTTCTGGTTGTGGTACTGTACATGAGGCATTCTGTATTTTCAACACAGCTGCCTGATACACACTAATACACACCAAAAGACAGTTTCACCCTCGTCTCTCTTCCCTGGAGAGACATGGGTGACTAAAAGTGATTGTACCAAATTACACGGAAGATGGGTCAGACAATACTACAAAAAAGTAGTTTGTTTTTTTTATTATTATCTAGAAATATTATTAGAAATGGACATTTGAATAAACATATTTGCCAGAGGAGTACTGCTATTCCTGATCTATGGTTGCTCTCAAGGTTTATTCTAAAGTTATTTTAAAAAACAATAGCTAAATAAAATGAATTAGTTAATAAAAATATGCAAAAATGCAATATTAGGTTAACATCACACAAAGATATATTTACAAACCTAATCTTCTGCTAAATGCTTTAAAAAAACAAACTTGTATGTAAATATGTAATGTGCATATATGCGACTTTGTTCATCAACAATGCAATACAGATACTGTAAAAATGATTATTGTAGTGAATTTGCCATTTCACCGTTCAATAAATAAATATACTAAAATATTATAATAATATAATTATAATAAAATATAATATAATATACAGATACATATTCAGGCACTTAATAAAAATAATCTGCATTGTACTTTTAGTACACTAATCTGGTATACTTAAAATCTGCTAAATTGGAACAACTAATTTTGTACTTAATGCACTTTAATTGTGTGGAAGTAGAGCTAAAGTCCAACACAAGATATACTGAAGTATATCTGAATGTGTTAAAGAGGAACTATTGCAAGTATATCAATATTACTCAAAGATACTACAGTCCTCATCAATAGTGACAGCAAAACACATTATAGGCTTTATATTAAAAAAATGTGCATTGTACACATGTAGTACTCCAAATACATTTTAATTATCATTTTTATATCAGTAAGTCTGAAGCGATATGTAAGTAAATATGTTAATAGATCTTAACTATATTTAGTATGAAAAACATGTATTTTAAATATACTACTTTTTATGTACATTTATTAATATGACACGACATGAATGTTATTTTTGGCCAGGCTTAAATTCATGATTAAACTGAAGTGAAATCTTTTCTTCCATACTGACAAACGTCCAAGTGAAAATATATATATATATATATAGAGAGAGAGAGAGAGCAGGTCTTGGTTCTGTCCATTGGTTGTTGATCGGAAGAAGGCAAATCTGAATTTGAGCTTGCAGTCGACTTTAAAAAAGAGGCAGAGTATATGCAGATTAAAAAATTAGAGAAGTCTGGCATACATCACCAGACAGAAGTTGATTCACCAGAAGATTAAGTTATGACTATGATTTTGAAAAAAAATTATTTATTTATTTATTTTAAAATTACTGAATTGTTCACAGTAAGAACATTAAGATGCATTGGGAAAACTTTCATATCATGACAATTTTAAGGCACAAAACTCACACAAAAGTCACACTCGGGAGTCCTTGGACTGTAAAACACTGCACTATACAAATAAAACTGACTTGACTAAATCTTAACAGGATTGACCTTGCTACAGATCAAATATAGAGATGCAAGGAAAACTTAGCAGGTGTGGGAAAAATGCCAAAATTCAATTCAGTATTATACAGCAAGCGATTCACCAACCAGTGAGTCACCAGTACAAAAAAAGCAACTTCTCACATAGTCAAGAAAGCTTGCACAGAAGTCCATGCACGACATACTTACTTATTTAGAGCAATATGACAGATATTACATCAGATATGAGGGCAGGATACACATAGCCAGAGGCATAAAATAATTAGCTTTTCAAAGAACGCACAGACTCGGTAATGAATGAAAAGATCAAGAACAACATTGTTTCATAATATTGAGTCAGATAAACTTCAGCCAACGAGTAAAAAAAATGGCTGCAGACCTTTCTCACGTCGCACTTGAGTTCACAATATTCTCTTTTTAAATGATAAACAAGAGGATGAAAGTACTGAATGGATAAAAGAATTCAGTCTCAATGTGGACGACTTCCCAAAAATAATGAAAATGTCCATTTATGTACAAAAAGGAAAGTTGATAAAGAAAGCAAAAGACACAAACACAAAAGCTCCTCTCATATCATACTGGGCTGATAGTATGCTAAAAAAAAAAAAGCCGCTTTCACTTATTGCGAATACCAGATGCTTGAATGTGCTTTTAAAATATCTAACGAGTCACCATGCTTGGCTACTCGATTATTTCAAAAGTAAACATCAAGGGAGCAGACGACTCATTCACATCTAATCAGAGTCGCTGAGCTATGTTATCAATATTAATCACTCTCTAGTCTAATCAAAAGACACATAAGCAATGAATTATATGGCCTGTGTCCAATAAGGCACCTCTGTTTCATTTCACTGCACTGTGTGGTGTAAGAGCCGACAGAAGATGGCATTTCTGATATAAACTCTAAACGATCAAGCCTTTCTTTAGTGTGAACATATTCTAACTCAAGTATATGAAAAGAAAACAAAAAAGAACAACAAAAACATTTTAATACTGGGATGAAAGGCACTTCACAATCAGTGACTTTTAGGGAGATTCTAATGCAGATCATGTTTATTTCTGAATGTCTTGTATCGCAATACATTTTCATATTTATCCAGAGCTCAAACAACTCAATATCTGACAAAACCATGAAAACACAGCTTCTGATCCATTAAGTATATTACTAAGAAATACAAATTCTGCTTGAGATACCACATATCCTAGACAGATAACTAAGATCATTAACACCAGTGTAAATGTGGGCGAAACTCTACTTGAAATTATGTTTTTTTCTACATTGTACTTACATCATTCTAAAGTCAGAGCCGCTGGCACACCCCCATTACCCATCCTTAATGTATGATACTCTTGGGACATCTGTGTGCACCAAATTTGTGCACTACAGCACTGGCAAGAATTTTAATATTTTTGTAAGTCTTACAGAGCATTTTCTAAAGTTAAAAAAGGCCACATTTTCATCAGTGGACAGGCAAATTTCTATGATATTAATTATTTACACTTTAAGAAAATTTTAAGAAATTAAATAATTTAGCAAGAATGCATTAAACTGATCAAAAGTAACAGTTAATTGTTACAAAAAACTATAGAAAAATAATCAAACAAAAATATTAAGCAGCACAACTGTTCTCAACATTTATAATAATAAATAAAATGTTTAAACAAATTAGCATATTAGATTGATTTGTGAAGGATCATGTGACACTGAAGGCTAGAGTGCTGAAAAATTCAGAATAAATAAAATGTTTAAAAAATGCACGTTTTAAATTATAATAATGTTTCACAATAGCACTGTTTTTCTGTATTTCAAATTAATGCACCCTTGGTGAGCAATTACAGAATCTTTTTTTTTTTTTTTTTAACATTTTTTAAAAATCTCACTGACCCCAGACTGGAAGACCTGTATCATTTCTGCACTTTTCTGGGCTGTTGACTGCTAACTGCACATCAGCATTTCTATAAATATATAGTCACCCAAAACCGATTACATCTACACCATCCCTGGGCACATTGCCAGAGGTTATCACACAAACACACACACACACACATACAGGATAATATATATCAGAGCAAGTGCTAAACCAGACAGCAGCTTTGGGCCAAAACCGCTTACATCCACATTAGTAACACCATAAAAAAAAAAAAAAAACCTGCCCACACCCTCTACATCTCACAACTACTGCACAACTGTATGTATCATTCAAAACAGTTCAAAATCTCCTGAAAATTTGTACGAAAACTACATTTCAGGATATTTTTTGTGTTTATCGACTAAATATTCCTTTGCTAAAATTACCCCTAAAGTGAGTGACCTCACCCAGGCTTTTCTTTCCATCTATGTTTCTATCCAATTCCCGCAAGAGATCAAATTATAAATGTCCTACTGGTGCATAAATATCATCTCAGCATGCTCTTGCAAACAGTGTTTGTCCTTCAGCACAGAACCGTAACTATAAGGGATCTCTGAAAAGAGGGGTGGGGCAGTGAGTGTGTGTGTGTGGGAGCAGGTTGCCTGGACAAGAGCGCGGCAGGAGACTGTTGTGGAGACGGAACCACCAACTGGGATCACACTCAGCAATTATGCACCTTTATGAGCACTCACAGTCCCTCCTTCACACTCAGTCTGTCTCTCTCTCTTCCCTGCCACTCCTAAACTGTCTCTCTACCTCTCTATATTATGTTTCAGATTTCATATGAACTACTTTGTGCCATACGCACAAAGACGAGCAGACTTATAGCATGAGTGTTCATTTATTGCTTGAAGATGTGTTTTATTTTGTTCTTAGTTATGAAAAGTTTAGCCATTCAATGTATTTTAAGAATATGCACAATATTTTCTAGCCCTTGTGGTTTCATTGATGGGTTCAGGGGAGTGGACCGGCTATTGTTCTCTGGACAAAAAAGGAGCTCATCTTTTTCAGCAGCAGCATGATGCTTGATTTCCAGCTTGAGGCTTGAATTTGATGCTTGATTTAGCACGACCATGATAAGCTCTAGAAATCAGCCAGAACTGAAGGACTAGGACATAATTATGTTTATATTCCACAATTAGAATCTCAGCATCTAATCATGATTTTATGTGTCAGTCGCTAAAATATTTATACCAGGATAGAATGCAAAATTCCCTGTACAAACAGATTTATTAATCAGACTTCACTGACTACTGACCAAGCAGCTCCGCTTGTAATTATAAACAAAACACAATCTGAATAACAACGATATTTCTCTCAACTACCCATATAAGCTGACATTTCTATGAACATGAAGATTGTAGGGTAAAATTTGCATAAGGGGCGTATGAAGAAAATTGTAAATCTTGCATGACCCTATTCTGTTAAGCTTTTAACTGCTCAAACTCACTTTTTTAAATATTGAATATTGACTAGTATCTTAATATTTATTATTTAACAATATACTATAATTGTAACAAGTTTTATTCATTTAAAAATATACAATATAGCTTAAACGTTTCAAAACATTTAAATATTTCATGTCAACTACCCAGATAGATAGATAGATAGATAGATAGATAGATAGATAGATAGATAAAATATTGAAAAATAATTTCTGGAGATTTAACGTGATAAAGTAAAACCTAACTGGTACTATTTTACAGTGTGACATATTTTAACCAACTTTTTTGAGGACTTTCCACGTTTTCGTCATGACATTTTCAGCCGTGGTTCTTAATGAGAAAGTGAACACAGGCACACCAAAGAAGCTCTCAAAAGAAAAGGAGTTGCACACAAAAATTAAAGAAACAAACCGACGACCCTTCGATTTGCGCAATCTCTTTAGCTGTAACAACGATTTTAATAGTTGAAATACGGCTGAGGAGGACGACTATCATCATGTACGTGCTCGCAGCAGCAGCGGGTTTGATGTTGCACTGAGAGGATGAAATCCTGCCGTATCCTTCACGAGCGCATCACTACATTCCGTATCAACACGCCACACTAAACATTCAGATAGGTGAAACCTTAACACTGAAAACCAGCCTACCTGCATAGCCTTTGACGTTGTGATGTTCATGTATAGAAGTCCTGTGTTTTCAGAGGGATAGAGAGTGGGAACCGCACCGACCCCGCATCCCGGAGACTGAGGAGCACAGAATCCTGAAGAGCAGACGTAGAGAACAGCAGGGGGCGCTCCACTGCAGCGCTGAGCTCAATCACCACAAACACAAACCCCACCCGAGACAGACAGAGAAAGAAACAGCGCCTGAAGCTTTCATTGTGTGAGGAAAGGATTGTAAAATGATGCTATCATTTCAATTCATTTTAAATCAAGTCTTGATCAGCAAACTAACACTGAACGCGTGCGGATCTACGCATTATTCTTTAGCTTTCTTGTTAATAACGGTCATTGATGTTTAATATGTCATCAATCATTAATTATCATGAGTAATTAGTATCCATATAAATGTTTACCAATTCACCATCCACTACCATTTACTGCACAAAGCCATTTCTTTCTGGCCTTGTTTTGAAGGATATTTTCGCTCAAATTAAGCATTAATTCACTGTACGATCAGATTCTCCACGTTTTACATAAGAGAGATTTTCGCTGTTTCCATGAAACGTATAATCTTTTCTTCCTGGTGCTGTTGGGTGTACATGCTAGTTGTTACATGTTAGGTCATACATGCACATGAGAACACATTGGCTGATGTCTTAATGTTGTCATAGGACAATAAAAAAATAACATGAACATAAAATCAATACTACATTAGCACAGAAAATATGAGATACTTAATTCCCTTTTCTTGCAGATGGTGTTCTGGGATAGACAACATGAGATGGCGTTTCACAAGGCTAAGGCAATAAACAGCTTCCAGTGCCCCAGATAAAACTGGACATGTGGTTTGGATATGTGCAATTAGAATGAGATGCTTTTGGGATACTGAAAACAATTACCATGCAGCTATCTTGCTTCACGATTAATCCAGGCAGATGTTTTCACATTATGATTTCTACAAAAGGACAAGCAAATACAAGCTCATACAGAAAAAAATATCATTAGGAAGTATGGATATCCTTCCCCTGAAAACATTTCAACTAGCATCAGATTTCTTTGTTGCTTATTTTCTTCACATTTGATTCAGAGCAACATGTAATATTGCTTTATTAAGTTATTTTTCACTATTGTGAATATGAGCCAGAATGTTGCATGGGCAAAATGGGAAGTCATTCAAAAGGCTTTTTTTTTTTTACAGGCAGTGTGTGAATTTCTCTGGAAAGATGTCTGTTCCTTTTCAGACTGCCAAATAAATTGAGATGTCAAAAACAGCTTAAAACGGCAGAAAAGCCAGCTTTATTCTAATGGTGCTGAAGCAGGAAAATTCAAACAAGACCTTGGAGACCACACATTGAGAAAGCCCACAAACATCAGTTCCTAATCTCACTCCTCTAGTTATCTCTCTCTCTTAAAAAAAAAAGAACAGAAAAGAGCTTTCTGTTTGGCGGAGGGTTGACTGGTGGTTGTCAGCCAAAAAAAGAAAGATTCAATCTGTCTGTTCCACTGAGAGCCAGACGAGAGGCTTGTGAGGATTTCAGTTCACATTCATAAACATAGCAAAACATATCTAACATTTTATCATAGCATTTAAAACATGCATTTAATTAAGCTTATTTTGGCTTCTGGTGTCGTAATCATCATTAAAAAACAAGAAAAATACCTAGTGTACCCCAAAAATATTAATACGAAAAGAATAGAATTAAACAAGATTTACAAACTTTGAACGTGTGATTTTATTAAGGGTCAAAGGATCAAACTAACATAAATTAATCATTTATTAAATCACTAAAGAAAATCTTTACTTCAGAAAAAAAAAGAAAGAAAAAAAGCCAAAGGCCAAGAATATAAAGCACACCATAACAGATTAATGGAACAAGTGGAATCGTACAATTCTTCTTGCACTGATCACAATAGCTTAAGTGTCAAAAATGACCAGCCTAATCAAAGTGTCTGTGTTTACTAGACAACAATCTTATGTGTGATAGCTAGGCTTGTTCTATCTCCACAAGAACCCCATCACAGTCTTTCGGGTGGAGGAACATCACAGGTTTGCCATGAGCTCCTATCCGTGGCTCTGGGGAAAGCAGTCGGATTTTCTTTTCCTTCAAATCAACTATTGCAGCATTGATATCATCCACCTGAAATTGAACAAGCAACACATAAATTATGGATACTGACACTAAACTATGAAACAAATTCAATATTTAGTGTGAAGAGATTGATTCACAAGAAATTAGTTTATGAATTTTTTTACTATTCATTTTATTGTTATTATCCTATTTAACGTTATTTGTATATTGGAATATTGAAAAAGCAAGATTTTTTTTTTTTTTTCAAGAATTAACAGATAAAATAATATTTAATACTGTATCTAGTATTTCATTTTTGGCAACAACTAAAAATGCAGAAGGTGTCTTATTTATCCATTTACTTTTAAAAATGAAAATATAAAAAAAAATTAACAATAAATATTTTGATTTATGACTTTTGTGATACATGACACCATGTGATTTGATACGGTTTTATGTGAGTGTCATGCAACTGTTTTGTTTGTCTGTTCATTTGTAAAAGAAGCCAAAGACAAATTTGAGTATTAAAAGAGGAATATTATCTTACCCACTGGTTCTCAAGTCACGTTTATTTTTCTCCTTAATAGCTTTTTTTTTTTTTTTTTTTTTTTTTTTTTTACAGTATCAGAATCTTTTTAAATCTTGTTCTTTATATTTCTCAATATAATAAAAACGCTGTCAAAATTAAAGCAGAAATACTGCTATACATCTCCGCCAATATGGGAGGGCTTTGAATATTATGTTGGACAATAAGGGGGCTTTAGTTAAAAAGGTTGAGAATGACATACTGTAGCACTGATCTAACCTAGTTTTATCTTTACCTCGATACAGATATGATGCATCCCTCCAGATTTGTTCTTCTGCAGGAATCCTGCAATAGGGCTTTTCTCTCCCAGAGGGTGCAGAAGCTCTAATTTGGTGTTTCCCAGTTCTACAAACACAGTGTACACCCCGTGCTCGGGGAGAGGCACGGTGGCGCTTACTTGAGCCCCCAGCACATCACGGTACAGTGCTGTGGCTTTCTCCAGGTCTGGCACTGCGATAGCCACATGATTCAGTCTGCCTAACTTCCATAATGACTGAGGGACACCTTGACCGAGGGGTGCAGTCAGAGACACTGCCCTCACTGAGGGCAAACTGTGCCACGCACACCTCGCGAGACCTGTAACTACAAGAGAGACGAGACTGCAGTGTGGACGCACTGAATATAGAACGAAATTAATCTATCGCTGGATTTTATTAACAACAGCTGTCAAAGAGAAAGATACAAACAAGTATACCGTGTGCAGTTAGAATAAAGCAGCTCTAAATGTTGCAAACATTTGAGAGACTCTAAAACAATATCGATTTACTACAGTTTACCTGCAACCTTCAGTAAAGAGGAAGCCATCTTTGCGGTCATCGCAAACACACAAAACTTTATTTAAACAGCGCGAACCACGTGATCAGTAATGGTAATATACGCCTAATTTACCCATATAAAATGTTTCGTAATATTCTAATTTTTAAAACAGAATTATGGTAGACCAAAAACCACTAAATCGCTGTATTAAGAAACACTGCGGTAATATGGAACCTTCTATGTGGAACGCAACACAGTGCATTTTGTTTCCGGGGGTTGTATTTACAAAGCGTGACGTTACGCAGTAGAGAGAGCCACGTGAGCGCAGAGATGGCGAGCGGGGATGGCAGCACGCTGGAGAGCTGCTTACAGTTACTAAACAGCGACACAGCACACCCGGAGCTATTTCTCAGGTTAGATACACGTTAAATGATTAAACTGTTTTGCTTGTTAATTTAAAGATAGAGCTTTTTCTAACGTTAAACGAGCTGAAACGCGTATCGGGCCACACATGTGCCGAAGCCTCACGTTGTGGTGGTTACTAATTTGATGTACATTTCTCTCATGTTGATGTTTTATTTATAGACTCTTAGTAAATACAATTAATGATAAATATATGCAAATAGTCATATAATTTTACAGGTAACTTTAAAAATGTTAACGTTTCTTTTTTATGTTTTCAATCTTTATTCAGTGTCCAGGATGCTCTGGCAACAGATTTCAGATCACTTACCAAGACTCTTTATGATCTGCATAAAGCCCATGAGCCTGCAGACTGCAAAGGAAGCCCACTGGAGCAGCTGGTCATCGAAAACTTTGATGAGGAGCAGATCTGGCAGGAGCTGGAGCTTCAGAATGATGCATTACTGACACATTTTGAGGAGGCAGTCGAACAAGCGGTCACAGATGACACTATAACATTTTTTAAAGATACAGAGGAAGAAGAGGAGGAGGAGGAGGATGTTGATAATGGAGAAATTGCTAATAGTTTAGAAGAAGAGAGTGCAGAGGAAGATGAGGATGATGATGATGATAAGGACAAAGAGGAGGAAACCAAGCAGAGGTTGAAACCATCTGCAGGCAACGAGGACGATGACTTCTCTGGTGAAGACTCGGATTTGGACTTTGATGTAGATAAATTTGAGGAAAAAAACAAACAGAAACAGTCCACTGCCAAATTATCAAAGTCAAGATCTCATAGGACTCCATCAGAAGTAGATGACAGGTTTTTTAAACTCTCAGAAATGGAAGCTTTTTTGGATGACATGGATAAAAGAGAAGGAAACGAGAGCGTAGAGGAGGACATAGACTACTTTCAGAATTTGCCGTCTGATGATGATGAGGAACTAACCTTTGATAAACCTGTAGCGCTCACAAAACAGAAAAAGGTAATGGACTTTTCCTGAGCCTTTATTTCTTTTTTCAGATATTCTAATTTGTTGCATCACCTTTATATGGACCCCAGGATGTAAAACTACGGGTCTAATATACAGATGCATGTAACCGGATTGTGTAACAGAATTATCGAAATCAAAAATGTATTCTGAGTATTGTTTTATTTCAATATTTCTTATTTTGTATAAACATGAATTCGAATTGAGATCTCATGAAAGTCATTGTATTTTGTTTTACAGAAGAAAAGCTCCAGAGATATGAAATACAAAGATTTCTTTGCTCCAGTGGATGCAAAGCCTGTAGAGATGGATCCAGAATCTAATGATGATTATGAGGGAGAAGAAGATGATGACAATGAGCTGGAGGAGGATGAAGATGATATGAATGAGGAGGATTTTGATATGGAGGAGTATGTCACGAGGATACCCGTGTTTTAACACAATATAATGCTACAGCATTTTCTTTCAGAGATCTAATGCATTTCACGTCTTCATTTAGGGATGACACAGGTGATGGAGCAAGAAATGCTTTACGCAAGGTGACCTTTGACCTCCCTGATGATGATGACGACGACGACGACAGTGAGGGGGAGGATGTGGAAGATATTCTAGGTGGAAAAGCCAAAAACGTGCCTAAACCTGAGTCCAAGTCATCCTTTGAAAAGAGACAGGAAAAGGTTTGTCTTTGTAGTTGGTATCTTTAACTGAAAAAAGTATTTAATCAAAATCTGCATATTTAATTATTTCAGTTTTCAGTTAGTTATTTTAGTGCTTCAACATTTATCATTTTCATTTAGATTTTCATGTGTTATGTACGCTTTATTTCAGCTAAAAAAAATTTCTAAGTTTTAGTTGATAATACTAAGCCTGCTTTGATATGAATTTAAACAGATGGCAAAAAAGATTGAAGAACTGGAGACCGCTGCATTGTCCGAGAAGCCGTGGCAGCTGACAGGAGAAGTGAGCGCTCAGACTCGACCGGAGAACAGCATGCTGGAAGAGGATATAGCGTTTGACCAGGCCTCTAGGATGGGTGAGAGCTTCATGCTGATCGTCGCAGCAAAACACTTAATGCCTTCTATCTCTTTATAGGGTTGTTCATTACTTTGTTTCTGTCCTCCACAGCTCCAGCCATCACAGAAGAAACTACCTTACAGCTTGAGGAGATCATCAAACAGAGAATCAAAGATCAGGTTTGTTTAAACCTCATGTTCTGTGTTTAATGTTCATGTTCTAATTTGATGCCATCAAGAGATAAAGGCAAGTGAAGTGGATTTCAATCAGATTTTGTGTAAATTGTCCATTGAATTGAACACCGCAGTTTACTTAGGAATGTTTTTATGAATGATTGTCAGCTTGTTTCATAAATATGACCCAGTGTACTTCACTTTCTTGTTGCATTATGGTTGTGCTTCAGGTGTGGGATGATGTAGTAAGGAAGGAGAAGCCTAAAGAGGAGGTGTTTGAATATAAGAAGAGACTCACTCTGGACCATGAGAAGAGCAAACTGAGTCTGGCTGAGGTTTATGAGCAGGAGTATATCAAACAGACACAGGTGAGTCCTGTCCACTGCTCTGTCCTCCTCCTCGTTCTTATGGACACTTATAAAAACATTTTCGGTTATATATATAAGTCTAAAATTGTGTTTAATGTATATAAACATTTGGGTTACATACACAACCATTTAAAAGTTTGGAATGACTAAGAGCTTTTTTGAAAGAAGTCTTTTATATTTACCAGGGCTGCATTTATTTAATCTTTAAACAACAAAAAAAAAATTAAATACTATTCAAATTTAAAAGAACTGTTTTAAATTTGATTGAAAATGTCATTTATTTCTATGATGGCAAAAAACTGACTTTTCGATATCCATTGCTCCAGTGTTCAGCATCATATTATCCTTCAGAAATTATGCTGATTTGGTGATCAAGAAATATTTCTTATTATCAATGTTGAAAAATATTGTTGTGGAAAATATATATATATAAAAAAAAATAAGACTCTTTGATGAATAGAAAGTTCAAAAGAACAGCATTTATTTGAATTAGAAACCTTGTTTAACATTATAAATGGCTTCCCTGGCACTTTTGATCGAATGAATACATCCTTGTGGAAGTAATATGAATTTCTTAAAAAAAAAATAGGTCCCACTGACCCTTAACTTTTATAATGTATAATTATATTGTATTTTTTGTGGGTTTCAGGAAAAGAAGGTAGAAGAAGAGAACCCAGCGCATGTAGAAATCCAGAAACTCATGGACACACTCTTCCTTAAACTGGATGCACTATCAAACTTCCACTTCACACCAAAACCAGTGAGTAAACTGTCCTTGTGGCTTGAGCCAGCTGTAGTGTATTTATGCATGTATGACGTGAAAAACAAATTAAACAAAAATTCCAGCTCTAAACATATAGAAATGTTCAAAAATCTTTCGATTTAGCTGTTCATTGAAACAGCTGATGTAAATCTGCAAACATTGAGATATATTGGCCTAAACATGTCAAATGGATTCCTGTTCTTTCTCTGTTTAGCATGTTCCTGAGGTGAAAGTGGTTTCCAACTTGCCTTCTATAACTATGGAGGAAGTGGCTCCAGTCAACGCCAGTGAATCAACAATAATAACAACAAAAAAAATAAAGCTTTGTGTGGCCTGCTCGCATCAAGTTTATCAGAAAACCTCACTTTTAAGTGTTGAGGAAAGACCTTGCTTTGTAGTTTTTGAGTGAAACGTTTACACAAGTTAGATCTCAGAATCTTCATGGCAGACCGCTTCATGTCAATGCATTTTTTATTTTTTTTCCTTATCTCAGGAGAAGAATAAGGCAGGAGACGTACTCGGAGCCACAGAGAAAACCACTACAGATAAGAAACGAGAGAGACGCAAGAAGAAGAAACTGAAGCGTCTGAAGATTCAAGAGCGGGAGAAGAGACAGAAAGTCAAAGAGGCGATGAAAGGAGGAGACGAGAAGAAGAAGAGTAAAGCTGAGGTTGAACAGACTCTCAAGAAACTTACTAAAGGAGGAAAAGCCAAAATACTCACGGTCAGTAACTAAGTCAAATGCAGCATTTATAGTTACTGTGGTTTTGTTTAGGTGTATAACTTTTTTTTCTTCCTCCTGTACATTGACAGAATGATGGCATGGATAAGGCCCTGCGTTCCTCTCAAGCCTTCTTCTCACAGTTACAAGACCAAGTCAAGAGCCAAATCAAGGGCTCAAAGAACCAGACAGCAAAGAAGAAGAAACAAAAAGAGATTTCTGTAAGCAAGCTTAAATTGTAATGTTGACTCGTGTCAAAAGCAATTTGTACAGTTATTAGTTTTGAGAGAAATCTAATTGTTGTATCCTGTCATTGTTTATTAAAATACAGATTTCTTTTTCCCGTACATTTGAGTCTCTGTATATTTTTTTGGACTATATTAAACTTAGTCTCACTATTAAATCTTTAAACAATAAAAATATTGTTCACTCTTACTATAAATATTGCTTCTGAACAGGTAGAAATCTCTTTTACAGATCACCTCACAGAGAACCGGGACTGATATATTATTAAATCAATCTTATATTACAATCACCAGTCCACAATACTGTAAATATAGTAACCATAAAAAGTACTTAAACCCTGACGTCAGACATTAAAATGTCAACTTTATTGCATTAGATGCAAAATATCAAAACATCTGGCACTGGTAGAGTCACTTTGATTTTTTTTTTTGACTTTTTTCATGGATCTATGAAGTCAGTTCCTGTCACATTAACAAATGAACATGTTCCACAATGTTTGCCAACCAGAAAGTGTCCAAAACATTTTTTTTTTTTAAATATATCTTCATAAATTAAAACCTAACAAGCTTAATTTTGGGGAATGTTAGGTCTAAAATCTAAAAGGTATGCCTGTGCTATACTTCTTTAAAATAAATGTTACTTATTTTGAATTTGGGATACACAATTTGTGATACATGATACATAAAGATGATTATTATTAAGTATTTTAATGATTTTATTATTTCTTGTGTATAAAATACTTTTTGAGGCTGCTGTAACCTTCAACAAATGCATCCAGTGAAAAAATACAAGTTATATATTTATTCATTGACATTTTGTTATTTACTTTTATGCTTAAATGAATAAATGTATAATCTCATGTTCAGTTAGTTATAGCACAAAGTGGACAGAAGAGGGCATTAATGTTGACTTTAGTGCTCTGTAATGTTTCCTTTCTTTAGTTACTGCTAGTTTCAGCTGAACTTGTGTTCTGAGGAAGTTAACAAATTAGATTAAAGAAAGCTTTTACTGCTTTCTAAACTCGTAAAACTATTAGAAAGTCATATTTAATGTCCTAAAGAACAAAAAAGGCAGGTTTCCATTCAAAGGTGGCAATTCTTTTTATTTGCATGAAAATCTGAAGAGCCAAACTTTACATAATGCCTCACAAGATTCCCCCTAAGCTCACAAACAAAAACTAAGAACCTTTATTGGTTCTCTACACAGACACAACTTACCAAACAATGATATCTAAACAACTTCCACGCCAAGCTTTGGAAATAATCAGAGTTGTTACATTCACACACCAGAGGGAAAACTCCTGTGATGTGTTTTGTAGCTTTTTAATATCCAGAGTGAAAAAAAAATGAACAGGAACACTGCAATCAGGGCCCACAACAAGGCACAGAGGATTTGTACAATATCCCTGTTTTAGTTTCTTTGCATAACTGAATAAATATCAGTGCTGTTTGACAAATCAAACTGTGCCATTATAAGAAGAAAAAAACACAGTTTTCATACTCCAGACAGCATTAGTGAAAAACAAAAAAAATACTCATCACTACATAAGACTTTAATAATATCAAAAAAAAAAAAGAAGAACCACCACTACTAAAAAAAAACAAATAAAAGAATATAAATTGGAAGAAAAAAAAGAAAAAAAAAACAGTCCCTAAGTAATTAAAAAGGCTACATATCAAACCAAGGCGTCACTGTCTCACTAGTAAAGTAACTCCAAATAAAAGCAAAAGTTCACAGGTGCATTAGCACAACCTTCTCAAATGATAATGTCTAATCTGACACTCAGATGCTGTTTGAGACACGGACTGCAATGCAAGTCAAATCAACCAGCTGACTGTCACCCTCAAACAGCCATGCTGTGCTTTAGAAAGCGACGGGTCTCACAGACCGGAATCCAGCCAGCTGGAGAGGCACCCGTATGTGCACAGTTACTGCCTGCTATATGGGTTTACACTGATAAACCCTGTCAATTCTATATCAAGTTTCACAATTTTGGTTATTGATTTTAATACAGCTAACTACGGTTAGACCTTACCAGAAGGTTTCAAGAAATCTTAAACTATTTTAGGATTAAAAGTTAAAATATCTGCACATTTTATACCATAGATTTAAGTTATAGTTCTACAAAAACACTATATAATAAAGTTTAATTTGGCACATCAATTAATGCATTAGGTATCAAGAACCAGGTTAATGTTATTTCTGCACATACTGTAATTTTTAAGTTTGTATAAATGAATATTAGTAAATGCATCATGAATAACGGATGATAAAAAAGAAATGCTTTTTGACAATCAAATCAGCATATCAGAATGATTTCTGAAGGATCATGTGACACTGATGACTAAAGTAATGACTGCTGAAAAGTCACCTCTGCTGTCATAAGAGTAAACATTAAAATAGAAAACTTACTGACCCTAAACCTCTGAATGGTAGCATGTGTATTCACATCGAAATTTAATATTAGCTGTAAAAACTGGTTATTGTTAGATCATGATCCCTAATGCATTACCTAATGTTAACAAACTGAACATTAATATAAAGTGTTACCAGTTCTACTTCCATTCCAACTAATGCCACAAGCTCCACACAAAAATCCACCAAATATTTCAACACATGGGGAAAAGTCCACACAGGCAGTGTACAACCGATCCAAACAATCCTAAGTCTGAAAGATGTGCGACTGGAGCTTCATATTCAATCATGTGCAAAAACAAACCCTCACTGACAGACTGAATAAAAATGTCCAGGTAACTGTCAGTACCACAAGCCTGCGCCTTCCAAATGAGACCTAAATACAAGTGAAAAGATCTTCAGCCCTTAGATCTTCCTGTTTGTGTGACCTCACAGTGCTATCCCAGCGGTCTGCCCTCAAATCGTCTCATTAGCCAGCGTCTCCGTAGAGAGCCAGATCTTGGCTCCGTTGAGGAGCTTGCTGAGAGGAGTCCCCAGAATGCCGGGGCGACACAGGTTACCCACAGGAGAGAAAGGGAACGAGGAGCTGAGGTACTCTGGAGGAGCAGGGGACTGGTGTGGTGTCGAAGTCGCCTTAAAGTACATTTTGCTGTGCTCCGCGTGCAGGTTGTTAGGAGTACCCGCTGCTCCTTGGTACTGCCTCAACTGGTTCTGGAGCATTTCAATCTCGTCTGTGAGCACTGAGAGCTTGTGGAAGGCGGTGATGGGGCCGCCCTGAGGAATCTGTGCCTCAGGAACCCAGCGCAGGAAGTAGAGCTTCCAGACAGAGAGGTGAGATGGGAGGAGCTGGGGGAGCAGCAGGCCCTGTAGGTCGACAGGACGAGAGAAAAAGTCCCGAACGAAGCGTTCCGATGGCGTCTCCTGCTGCTCCCGCACCTGAGACAAATCAGAACGGAGACGCAGCATGAGGGAGTTCCGGCGCGCCAGGGTGTCGTTCGGTCCGAGCGAACCGTTTCGCAAAGCAGAAGGCAGACCCCGCAGTGTGGAGCTGTAGTTTTTCTGAGGAAGAAGCCAAAAATAAATAATAAATATCATTATCTTTCAGGGCTCTGAACCAGAAGCTAACAAAATTTTGACAGGAACGTAACCAGAAAAAGAAATGAAATCAACCGTTTCATTTAACAGTTCCGAACAGAATCGAAAATTTTAAACGGCAAATGTGACGTTGACGCATCCAACAAAATAAAATGCCCGCGATTAGTTTTAAATTCATCATAGCTAAGTCGCAACGGCAGCCTACTGATTTAGACAGTTTTTTTCTCTAAAAACCCAATTTTGTATGAGTAACATTTTTTTAACCATGCAGCAAGCATTTTTAAATATCTAAAAAAAATACTTTAATGTCTTTAAAGCATTGACAGTTTTTTCTTTCATATAATACATTTGGCCAAAATCTAGAAAAGGGGATGCTGTATTGGCTGTGTCTAAGCGCAAGATACCAGATCAAGACATTTGTTTTTCTTTTTGATTAAGGTAAACGCTGAACTTCATTATTATTATTATTATTATTATTATAAGCAAAGAAAACGTTATTAACCGGTATTTTTTTCTAATCAAACCGGTTTCGGTAACAGTAATAATACAGAGGAATGCAGGAACAGAAATGTTTTAATATTGTTTTAAACATAAGGTGAACCGCTTAAATTTTTTTGGGGGGGGTTTCAGCCCTGTTATCTTTTGCTGTTGACCGGTATTACCTTAGAGACAACAAAGTCTACTGTTTACAGACTAGCAGCTCACCTTGCTGCGCCTGTGTGTGAATGTCTTTACTGTGCCGTTCTGCACACAGGTGGCGATCTTGCCCACATACAGAGGATTATTAAAGAGAGTCTGGTCTTTAAGACTGAACTGTTGAGACCAGTCCCACACTGGAGGAAAGCACAGAGCCTGGTCCTGCCCCAGGTGAATACTCTTACTGCTTGCAAAATCCTGAAGAGATAGAGAGAAAGAGACAAACAGACAGAGAAAGGGAGACGTCAACTAAAAGAGGTAAAAAAAAACAAAAAACAAAAACAAAATAAATACACTGATAAAAATTTGTGACTTGATATGATATTACAATAACCTACTGTAAAGACAATGGCTTTGCGAGGGTTGGACAAAATGATGTCAACATTTGGGAGATATCTCTTTCAATATGCTTTGGCTATAAACAGCCTACAATTAGGTCTAATTAATTATTTAAGCAAGAACTGATGTTTGCTAATAATAAGCAATTATATTAAAAAAAATGAATACATAAAGATATTTTAAAAAATATACTGGAAAAGCACACTTCTGTTGTCACACACACAGTAATGGTGCTGGAAATTCCACTTTGCGTCACAGGAATAAATTACATATCAAAACAGATAAATGTAGAAATTAACTTTTTTTCAAATTCCTATAATATTTCACAGTTTTTTATGAATTTTTTTTTATCAAATAAATGCAGCCTTTGTGAGGATAAAAGATGTTTTTCAAAAATATTTAAAAATCATACTGACCCCAATTTTTTGAATGCTAGTGTATACATTTATATTTATAATTGAATATACGTTTAAATGAATACATTTATACTTATATATAGTATATTAGTTTAACTAGATAAACCAACACGCATCTAATCCTGCTGTGCTCTGCTATTTGATTTTAGGACCGTTTACACCAAGGACGATAACTATCAAGTTTTAATAATCATTAATATCGGAACTAATTAAACAAACTTAAATGAAAAAATAAAAAGCATCTAACCCTGCTGTGCTCTGCTCTTTGTCGGGGGCAGTTAAAGAGGAAGGTGCTGAAGACGGGGACCCACATACTGTCCCCCAGCACTGTCAGGTACACCTCAGTGAACTCAAAGGCTGCTGGGTACTGATTCCACAGCTGCCACACACAGTCCAGGAACAGCAGG
This sequence comes from Cyprinus carpio, assembly GCF_018340385.1. Lineage (NCBI taxonomy): Eukaryota > Metazoa > Chordata > Actinopteri > Cypriniformes > Cyprinidae > Cyprinus > Cyprinus carpio. Next base: position 17,736,420 of record NC_056603.1, on the reverse strand, counting down.
AACACAGGAGACTGCAGAAAGAAACAATATTAACAACAGAAAAAAAATCTTCACATATTTGAAAGAAGTGGGCCACACGTATGCCTCATAAATGAATAAACAAGATACTGTAATCCAACTGCTATAAGCTGCACTACCTCCTCTTTGTCGTTTCTCTTGAGATGGTTGCAGCGGTCAAGGAACCGATGCCCAGCCATTACCCATTCCTTCTGGATCAGACCCTGGAAGCTGTGCAGACTCCTGCAGTGAGGATCACACATCAGCTGCACCAGACAGGAAATCACACAACTCAGGTCCCGATCCTCTTTCTCTGTACACACACACAAACACAGAATGAAGAAGATCATTAATCACTTCACATAAGATTTACAAGACATTACATTTTAGAACAGACAGCAGAACAATTAAGGGAATAGTTCATTCAAAAAAAAAAAATCTGCTCAAAATGTACTCACTCTCAGGCCATCCAAGATATAGTACATTTTCTGAAATTATTTATTTATTTTGGGTGGGGGATGAACTATTCCTTTAAAGGAATAATATATTTGTAAAAGGGCTTTTTTTTTTTACCTAGAAGTATGACAGACACATGTCTGCTCTCCAGCATATAGACTACCTCTACTGCATGCCGCAGAAATGTCCTGAAAAAAAAATGCATACCACAGCATCAACATCTACAGACAGATTTGTTGAGACCTAAATAAAGACCTGAGAATGCACAAATCCAAACATATGCCTGTTGCCAACATTTCTAGCACAAGCTGAGACATCAGATATGCTTTTTGGTGACTACTGAGTGTTTCTCAATCATACCTGACATACTCCATCCATCTTGAGCTCTCTAAAGATGACAGCCACTTCTCTTCAGACTCCTCAAAGGAATCTACATATGCATATAAATACAGAGGCAAACATAAGATGCATTAGAGCCAATGTCATTTCCATCTGGTATAAATGCGCCTCCTGTGTGACCACTTGTGCTCAGATTTCATTTAGACCCTGTCCTCTTGTTTTGTCACACTGTAAACTGTACAGGAGCGCCAAGTGCAGCACACAAACACAACTGAACGAATGAAGCCCTTACTATGCTTATAAGTAATAGGGCAAGGAGTCGAATGGAAATAATATATCATATGTCAATTGTGATTATAATATGTATTGGCACAACATCTTAAACTAAATAATTAACATGATTAAGCCTGGTAGGGATTTCCTTAAGGAGTTAAAGTCTTATTACCTATAACACAAATCTGCCTCAGTTTCAGCAGAGCAGCCTGAATATCCTGGATGTTTGGGAGGTTTTTGTCCAAATCCGACTTGAAGACATCACTGCGGAGGGGGTGGCTCTTAGTGATGGCACTGGAAATCCTGCAGAAACACAGAGGATTTAACCACATTTTCTGAAAATGACTGTTTGTATTGCTGTATCTGAGCAGATCTGGCAACCCTACTGAGTTTATGTGGCCAAGTGATCTGAGATGAGCAAACAGGCACAATCTCGACATTTGATAAAATTTCCAAAGCTATAATATAATATTTGGGAAAATAACTGTTTATAGAGTATATTAACAGCTAAAGTGAATCTACTATCTAACAACAGTACGATTACTGCTTCATTTCACCTTTTTTTAAATTTTTTTATTAAGAGTGCAAAACATCCAACATAAGGTAAACACAAAAACGATAATGATGATAAACGATAAAATGATAAAAAAATAAATAAGTAGATGAAAAAAAAAAAAAAAAAAAAAAAAAAAAATTATTATTGTTATCACCACCATCTTTAGTATTATTATTATTATTATTATTATTATTATCATCATTATTATTATTATTATTATTATTATTATGCATGCTAGTACTACTTAAATACTACAACTATTATTCAGATTGTCATTGCTTCATTTCACCTTAACAAATCCCTTAATTAGACTGCAATTCTCTTTTTCTTACCGCTGCTCCACCTTCCTCTGCTGCTGCGGGTCACTGATGTTAGACATGCGGACCAGAGCGCTCCCACTGGAGTGATTCCAGCACCACAACTACAAAGCAGAGTGCACACACATATATAAAAATACTCTACAAATGTCTGATATTAGCCTACATATGTTGACACACATGGATGACTCACAACTATCAAGTGCAAATCAATTTACCAAGACTATTAGGAGCTTAAATAAGACCCGGTTTCTCATTCTGCAAAGTTTTTAACCAAGACACTGACTGATGACTTTCTCTCTGACTAAGAGCAAAACAGACTGGGGTAATAAAAGTGATTTGTAGATTTCCTCTCCTCTCACTCCAAAACCAATAATCCAGTCTAGTAAAAGGCGCTCACCGGGATGCGCTGGGAGTAAAAGCAGCAGGCGTACTGCTTCAGATCCTGATCGGCTAGAGATACCGGAACCACAAAGAACTCTGGGAGACTGCAAACAACAGAAAAAGTAGTTAAATTTCCCACAAATGGCTCCTGACACTGTAAAGCAAAATCAAATATGTGATGCTTGTTTGTGTCAATATTACAAACACAATGACCTGATACTGAACTGTGTGTGGATCAGTGAGATCAGTGCTTTCATTCCACAGGATTACTGCAGAAAGGACAACATTCCTGTCTGTCTGAGCAGATTTATGTGAACCGGTCATAATTTAATCAGTTATCCTCATTGTCACAGAGATTTATTAGGATGACTAATTCAAGTTCCGTTTGTACTGCACATACTCATATCTGTGTTTCTGTCACATTCACTTGCTACATGAAGGTTATGAGTCACACAGCAATGATCTTCAGTGTAAGATGCTTATCATACAAGCTGTTTGCAAAACAGACCACAATTTACATGTAAACTCACCTGGGCGAGATGAAATAGCCTTGATTTATGGTACACACCCTCCATTCGGAGGCACCAGTACGCTTGATCTCTCTGTCCCAGTCTGACGAGCAGTCGAACAGGGGGGTCTGCAGCCCCCCACCAGGGTCAACACCATTCACCCTCTCACCTGTACAAACCACATGTGTACATGTGACAATGAACACATACTACCTAAAGTCTGGGGTCAGTATGATTTTTTTCTAAAGAAATTAATACTTTTATTCAGAAAGGATGCATTAACAGTAGACAGTAAACACATTTATAATGTTACGAAAGATTTCTATTTCACACAGGTTTCAAATAAATGCTGTTCTTTTGAACTGAATCTATTTATTAGGGAATCTTGAAAAATCTCAGTTTTCACAAAAATATTAAGCTGCACTGTTTACATTTTTGTTAATAAGGAATGTTTCTTAAGCACCAAATAAGCATATTAGAATGAGATGCTGAGAAGTCAGCTTTGCCATTACAGGAATTAATTATATAAATAAATAATAATAATAAAACTAGGGATGCACCAAATGTTCAGCAACCAAAATTATTCGGCCAAAATATCAAAAAAAAAAAAAAAAACCTCTTAAGTGAAAGACCAAATAAATTGTACTGAACAATGACTTGACGCGCACTAATGCAGCAAACATGTTGGCAGTGTGGAAGCATTTAAAACTGTCCGATTATTATTTTATTATTTTACTAACTTATACTATGCAATGGTGAAAAGAAATTGACAAAATACATGGGAGGGGGGAACGTGTTTGGTATTCGGTCTTCGGCCCTCACCCCAGTTTTTCATTTTGCTCGGCTTTGGCTTCAGCCAAGAATTTTCATTTCGGTGCATCCCTAATTAAAACAGTTTTTTTTAATTGTAATAATATTTCAAAATATTACTGTTTTTATTTTATTTTTGATCAAATAAATGTAGCACTGTTGAGAATGAGACTTTTAGACTGCCAGACAGTTTAAAAATGTACAGATCCCAAACCATTGAATGGTAATAAAACAGCCCTCTTCAGATCTAGTTAAGTGACTTATTTTAACATCAGTTTACATCGAAAGGCAGAATGCATTAGGTTTGCATTAGTGGTGGCATCACATGCTCCTCTGATCAGGATCAGGTTACATTCTGTCATGTCTTAAAACTACATGTTACAATAATAGCAGCCATATAAATCTTATTATAGGCCCTGCTATTCATAACATGAGCACTTTGCATTCCCTGGAAAGTCTTCTCATGTCTTGACTTGCAGGGAAACTGAATGTATGGATAGCTCAACTCAATTTGGCAGCTTTTGTGGAAACAGTGCAATTAATTTGCGGTCACGGCCGCATGAGTGTTTTCCTACCTGTTGATCCATGATATCGCTTTCCGACGTATTCAAAGCCAAAGAGTAGCTGTGGGTCAGCAGGGTGGGAGTAATGAGCGATGGCCAGACAAACCTGTAAAAGCACATCATACATTCACCTTATGACTAACACAAAATGACCTTCACTTATTCACTGTCATTTCCTCAGAAAACAGAACTGAAATTTCCTTACAATAAATTCCTCCTTCTTTCGTCTCACAATGCAACTGTTGCCATTTACTAACAAAATGTTCCCAGACAAATTTACCCTCGCAAATTCAAAATGCTCCATTACAAATGAGTCTCTAATCTTTTAAAAAGGGATTTGGAAGAGAAAATTAGCCTGTGCTGAAATAATCCATACATAATAAATACTTCTGCCACAGGGCACTGGAAAACACCACCTGAAGTGCTAGTAAGGTCCCAGACTGGTTGATATAGATGGTGATGTTTGGGGATTTTTCTTTCTTTTATCTGGTTTCCTGCAACACCTGTTGGCCAGTTCCCATGTTTATTCATTCAGAAGAGCTTTTCTTGGCACAGCTGTTGGATCCAGGCATGGAAATATTCAACAGCACTGTACACAGAGCTCAAGCTAGGCTGGACTTTCACCTTTACGACACTATTAGCATTTCTTTTGCTGTGTCTTACATATCTCTCAAATGAGTCTTCAAATAACTAACTAACTTTCTACATGACCGATGTCCTACTTGCATGGAAAGGGAATGATAATTCATCTTCAAACAACAAATAAAGATTTTTTTTTTAATAAAACCAGAGAGATTCCTGTCCCTAAATTTTGAACAAAAGTCCTAAGGGTTTGGAGGAATTTTAATTTTTGGGTGAACTATCCCTTGTACAAAAAACAACAGTTGTAACCCAGAAAACTGATTTTTTTTTTTTTTTTTTTTTTTTTTTTTTTATGTTATTACTGCACAAACTGTTTGTTGTTTTTCTGTATAAAAATATGCTAGATGTGTTAGACATGTTTGAACATTGAGCTTGTGTCTTTTGTAGCATCTTGTGTGACACGGCACTATAAAAACATGGCATCCAAGTTTAAAGAAGATTTCGACTTTTAAGTTTTTTTTTTATTATTCTACTGCCCTGCATTTTTAACTCAAAAACATACTCTGTGTGAATGGCCCTTAAATCTTGTGCTTCTCAAACAAAGAATTTAATGCTTGTCTTGTAGTGGTCAAAGTACAAAAACATACTTGTGCCAGCAGTGTTTTCCAATGGAAAATCTAAAGAAGAAAAACCTGCACTAGGGACCTAAGTGCTGGAAATTAACAATGAGGACTGTACAGACTGATGGCACATTAGGCATATTAATTGAAAAGCAGCTCTGTCATTTCCAACTAGATATTATGAAATTAACAATGTTTTCCCAAGTGCCTTTGCATTAATTCCACTCAGCAATTAATTACACATTCAAATTGAGAAACACAACGAATGAGTCCTGCCTTCAAAAACAGATCCACTTCCATTCTAGTCCAATCAGAGCTGAGATGCCTAGAAAGCTGCCTGCATCAGATTTCCTTAGGCTCCGACATAATACTAGCACCAGAATAAGCATTGCGCATTGCAACGGCTGTCAAGGAAACGCACTCTACTTGTCCTTCACGTAAGCTCATTAAGTTTAGCCTTCACTGGCACTGAGGAACAAAAGCATCAGGGAAGCTCTGGAACGGAACTTCAGGATAAATGTGCATGTTTGCTAAGCGCTCAGAAAGTGAGAGCTACGCTCAAAGGGCTTTTTGTGGTGCTTTTCTTGCCCCTTTCTCCCCCTTTCTTCACACATTCTCGGGAGCTGGCAGACTGTTTAGAGCTGAACTCTGGCACCTCTTTTTTCTTCCTCCCCCTTTACTTCACTCCTTCTATACCTTTAGTTATTCCCCTTGGGGCTCGGGCCCTGTATTTGGTGGGTAACTGCAGGTGAAAAGCTTGGCTTCCCTCACAGTCTTTTTCCTATTACCGAAAGGAAAACTCCCTTTTCCGCATTCAAAAACATAAACAGCATAATGTGCAGCCTTTGAGATTCTAGTGACTAATAAATGATGATTAACAATCATTCCAAAGATGCTGTGGAAGCCATTCATCTGGCTCTGAGTCATGCTCATGACACTGCAGGAATGAGGAACAGGAGGCCGTTTCCTCTTCTGACAGGAGCACAATGTGGAATGTTCGTTTTACACTAAGTTCCACGTTGCCAGGCAACAACAGCTGTTGTGAAGCAACAGGATGGGCTTGTAGGCCGGTGTGAGTCACAGAGCTCGGAGTTTGTGGTATGATTAGATCAGCTTGTATAAAGTGCTCTTTTTATCTGCTTTATGGTGCAAATGTATAACGGGAGGGAGAGACATTCCTCAACAACATGCTTTATTTTATGAGGCAGAGAGCCTCTGATGGTTTTGGTGGGAACTTTCAAAACGCTCCAACATGCTTCACTGCCTTGCATTTTTGGCCTTTTAAGTCTATCATTGGGGAAAAGGAAAAATAAAATATCTAAACTTACCTTTAAAATTAAGAAAATTTTAGAACATAGACAACAGAACAGCATTTCTTTGAATCTGAAATCTTACGGTCTTTACGTCTTTACGATCACTTTTGATCAATTTAACGTCTCCTTGCTGAATAATAAAAAAAATTAAATGGTAGTGTATGAGGTTAAATTATGTATAAATCTCTCATTTTTTAATCTCATTTTAACACAAGCGAATAAAATTTATTTTGCTTCACTTGAGCATGTTTTGGTCTCACAGAGGTCCTTTAAAGTGCCATACATGTTAAAGAGTAACTGTGCAACAAACATGAGAAGTCATGTGAGAGGAATCAGTTCCCCCACTTTGAATGGCTGAGTAAACTGTCAACTAAACAAACCAAGAGTGTTATTACCCCAACCGTTTCAGAAATCAGTGAATAGAAAAAATTAAAAAAAATAAATGGCTCATATGAACATTACCAAATAATCTAAATGATCTTTGAGTAAGAATCTACCACATGCCATTGGTTTGTGTCTCATGTGTATGAGGGGGTATAGCAGGAAGAGATGAACCTGGCTTCTCTGTGACTCATCATTACAGGTCTGCAGTGGGATCAGTATCCACCAGACAGAAGGTGGATGAAAGCATTGCTGTCTATGTAAAAAGACAAACAATAATCACCTCATCCTACAACCTCTCAGTAGGAAAGGGGAGATAACAAGAGAAGAGACTTCCTGAAACACCACAGGCTTAGAGTTCTAGGAATGGATTCTAGCTTAAGTAGGACACTGACAAAACAAAATGCAATCATTTTGCATACACAAAAAGACAGAAGACAGACTGAAATTAATAGAATTCATAATTCCACTTCATTCCAGGAGAGGATCCAATAATATGCAGGAATTTCTTGTACATGTTTACAATTGAAAAAAAAAACACCCGGACTTCAGCAGGGGGCTGCAGTCAAACCCATTAGTCTTTAATCCTCTCTCAGACTAATCCAAACGCGCCTGGAACACAGAGGTGTGTGAGCATGCGTGGGAGTGTGTTTGGGTGCAAAGGGCTGCGAGGTTAATGATTTTACATGTGTTTTGTACCTTTTTAGCACTCTCGGGTCCGGCTTCATCAAAGCGGAATCGGATGATGCGGAAGTCTTTGCAGTAGAGGATAAGCTCAGTAGGGTTAAATTTCAGTTTCTGATTGGAACCTAAAATCTTCTGCTTCCCCTTAACATCATTCACTACAGAAAAGAAAAAAACACACACACACATAAAGTCTTATTTTGATTTTGTAAGCATTACTGATAATGGAAGCAGATTGAGGACAGGTAGTGACAGAAAGAATTGGGATTGTGATACGGCAAGAGGCAGACTTGCATGAACACCACAGCATTATGTGTCATTGGTGCTTACTACTAAATTTACTAATCTCACTATTGGATTCTACACGTGCTAGTGAGCGACGGAGTATAATCTGTATTATGTGTAATCTGTATTGCATAATATTCAGTCAAATAATCTGAAGGCACAAGAAATCATGACTGTGTTTAAAACACTAAATAAAATCAACTGAAATAAGTAAGTTCTGTTCTGTTTTTTAACATTTGGAGTTCTAGAGAACATGACACTTTATCTTTAGCACAGAATGAGTATAGTAAGTGCTCAAGTAAGTATATCCACTAATGAGCTGAGTGATGAAATGTACCGTATAAAGCCTACCGTAAAGAAACTATGGTAACACATTGATATTGATATATTGTTATAAATTAGCATGAAATTGTTCATTTATAATAATAAATGCTAAAAGTATTTTTCATTGCAATTTCATATTAACTAATGTGAAAATATTACTGAACCTATTGAAGAACGATTTTTGTTGCTAAGATGTAATTCATTGAAGTAAATAAAAAGCAAGTAAATATTTCTGTAGGAGAAGCCTACTCTTGCATGTGACATCAAATATTAAAAAAAAGAAACAAATATGAGCAGATATGGTCTGTTGAAGCTTTCAGTCCTGTAATTAATACAGCACAGACAGCCTCCAAGGGCACTATCCCAGACTCCAGGGGTCACTCTGCGTGCCTTACTGACAGATTGAAGTCTCAAAGAGCATGCAGTGTGTTTTTTTTCTAAGCCTGAATCTCTTATAAAGGTCTTTTGTTAAAGCCACACAGACAGGCGGGGTAAAAAAAGGGAAAAGAAGCAGGCTTCATGCTCTATCTGTTCAGCACAGCAATTCAACACTTGGGGGGCTAAGTCAGCAATGAGGGGAGTGCAAGCGTCTAACACAAACAAGATTAATCGTGGCCAGACTCAGGCTGCAGTCTGGCTGGATGAGCTCATCTATTCTACAGCTACGCTAAAAGCAGCCACTCAAACAGGTTCTGCAGATATGCTACAGTGTCACAATTGACCGCATCACTCCTGGAAAAATCCAAGCCAGCGGGGTTACAGTCAGTCATCTAGGACACATGATCCTTTTTGTTATGTTAACACAAATGCAGTAGCAGTTTATGAAAAGGAAAAGGGGAACAGACACAGAAAGGGAGATTAAACTGAGCACTGAGGTACAGTAGAAACAGTGACTATAAAAACACTGTAGGGGAATGACAGGGATATCACACAAGGAGACATTCTATATAAAGCTGCATAGGGTCTGACCAGTCAGACGCCTCAAAACATTTTCATTTAGGCTATTAAAAGCATGGTTGGAGTTTCATGGAGCAGTGTCACTCAAACTAGGGTCTGTGGAGCCTCAGGCATTTATCTCACACAGCCAGGGCATCTATGGAAAATTTCTAAAAGAAAATGAGAATCAGCTACTAGATGAATCACAACATTACAAAATATGATTTGAAATAACCCCTCCCCCCCAAAAAATCTACAACAAAAGATAAAAGTACTTACTATTGGTATGAAATTACACAAAATATACTTTGAGAGCATATTTCATAAGTTGATTGCAAACTGATTTGATAATGTTGTTCATAACACTGTGTGTGGGAGGATCCAATAGTTTTGGGGCTATACAGTCGAGTTGTATTATTTGCATATTATAACATGCACAGACTAGAGCTTACGTGCTAAGCTGCTCTTTGACAGTGTTTTCAACTGATTGCAGAAAACAGCAGCAAAAAACAGATGGTCTGCAGGTGTTGGGAAGCATGGTGGAGTGTGTCCATGTACTGTTGAATTACCTGTTACTACCTGCTCCACACAAGCCAGCGGGATATCGTGCTCGCCCAAGAGGCGGTGGGTGCACTGGAATCTCTGTAAACGATAAAAAGACAAGGGTCATTTTTCATTCATTCGCATTTTAATCTTTTTGTTGACGTTATCCAGTAAAGAGAAGCTCATGAGCTACAGCTGGCCTGTGTATGAACCAGTGTAATGGGTGACCTGTTTTAGCTTTGAAGGCCTGTAATAATTTACTTTCTTTCCTTAGTAAATCAGCTGTTGACTGAGGGAGATTATTAACATGTTTAACTTATTTAACCTAAGAGCTGCTTAACAGGATGGAGTGATTATATAAGTTAATATTTGTAGCAGACTTCACTGCTCTGGAAAAGAACTTTGGATTCTTTTGCATGACTTGGTCTTGAAGACAGGGTCTGAAATTTATTTCCCTCCTTATATGACCCGTTTATAAAGTCTAAAAGGGAGTAATACTCATGACACCAATATAAAAGGAATTGTATTATTTTATATGATTTATAATACTGAGATGTATTTCACCTATATGTTCACATATCTAATGCAGACCTGCTTTTCTCAATACTTAAAGATAAAGTTTGTCCTTTCTAGTTTAATGAGTCAACTACAGTGTATGGAAGTCAACTGTAGTTTATTTCCTCAAAATGTTTAAATAAACACTGTGGCTCTATCAAAACATTGTCATGACCAGTTATATAAATAAATTTGAATTATAGTGCAACGGGTCAACAAATCTATTGATTTCTATTGATGTTAAAGTCAGCAATTCTTCAAAAGACAAATTCTAAAAACTTAACAAAAAATGTTTTTTTTTTATTTTAATTTAATTTAGCTTTTTATTTCTTTCTTTCTCTTTTTTAAAGTTGTGAGACCACATGATAAAAAGTCATATTATAAACTAAAAGCATGTTTTGTAATTTAATCACTGCTTATTGTTGCAGTAAAAGTACTGGCTCTCAGAGAAGTCTGTGCTTACCTGTCGTGGCAAGGAATTATGGGCAATGAAGGAAACTTTGAAGTTGGTACACACGAGTTTCCCCCAGAGGTCATCCTGACAGCTTTCTGCTCCGATGCACTTCCTTACAAAGTTCGCCTCATTCACAACTATTTCACCTGTAATGAGGGAATAAGGAAGTGTATTTCAGTGGAAGGAAACCCACAATCAGCTGAGCAATGAATGATTAGCTGAAATTTGAACTCTGCTTAAATATTTAACATGCATTAAAAGGAACTGTTGGTACTATATGGTTTTATTCTATAGTCCACTCTAAGTATGTGTCCATATACTTCTCTGCTAACAACAACAACACAACTTTTTAAGAGTCAAACAGAAATTAATGAAACCATTATTATTATATATTTTGCAATACAGCAGCAGTTTCTTATTAGTTCAGTAGCAACTGCTGGATTGCTGACCACTTGGGCTCCACAAACTTGAGCCCCTATCTAACAGCTTTGCATGGAAAGCCCTCTTCTGTGACTCTGCTTTCATGTTGGCAGAAAAATGATGCCCTATTAAAAGAAATGGCCTGTTGTGCTGACTAGAAGACACATAAACTTTTACCATGTACAGAGTGAGCACATGCATGCTGAAAGTCCTGAACTTTTGCTTTCTTCTTTTTTTTTACACAAACAGGAAAAGAGCATGAGTTCAAAGTCAGATGTACCAGTTGGTCACAGAGACAATTTGTTTGTACTAATAATCCTCACATGTGCCAGTGAATCTAGAGTCTATCTGAGCTTCACCATATTTAGAATAGATCTAATGTCATTGGGACGATAACTATAATGAGAACTAAAAATGTTATAATAAAAAAAAAATTCCAGCAAAGGAACAATAAAAACATCGACAGCTGAGTCTGAATCCATCCAACGTCAAAGAGCTTTAGCACTTGAAGCGACAGATGACAAAACTGCAGAACAGGCTTATATAATAAACAGAATGCCATGCCATGTTGACAGAACGTTGGTGTGGATGCAAATATAGTTATCTATATTTATACAAGTTATCATTCTTGGGGTGAACAGGCCTTATTGGGATGACAATAATTAGTTATACACAAATATTAAACTTCTGGTAGACATGATCATTTAATTTTTTGTAGGTGATTATATTGGATAATTATGTATTATGGCAAATAAATGGCCAATACTAAAAATACAATTTTGACTAAATAAATTTAAAATAAAAAGCTAAAAAGTTACTTAACTGCTACAAACTTTAGGTATCACAACATTATAATATACAGAGTGGAAAATGTGGAAATGTAACATTGTTATTAAATTATACATTTTAAGAAAAAAACAGCTTAAATAAAATAACCAAAATGCACATTTCTAATTCACACATGGTTTTTATAATTGTTGGCTATGACCAACATCACTACTTCCGTCTCTAGCTGAACTTAAGGCACCCAGATGGAAATAAAGAAACCCACATTCTGCTTCATTCTAAACATAGCACTTCCTCTCTTCACTCTAAAGATCATCCAGACACATAAAGACCTAAAATGAACAGAGATTTGTGTATATTGGAGAAGAAGAATCAAGTTGCTGAGAGGAACAGTGAGGGAGAAGAAAACACAAATTCCAGCTGTGAGCACTTTGAGTGTTTGTCTCACAGCTGGGCCTGTTTCAGGGGTTACAGCAGGGCAGGGTGCAGGCTAGCTAAGATGGAGGTTGGGCCCCGTGAGAGCATTTGCATCTCAGACACAATACTGTTGAATGCTTCAATAAACGTCAAAACAGCAGGTCAGCCAGCCGATTTTCAAAGAAAGACAGTTAATTTATGACTACACACCCTGCTTGGAATCTGAGCCACAGAATTCTGGAGAAAGTTCAGTATAAACATCCACAACTACTTATTTATCTATTAGATATTTTGGTTGATCTGATAATGCTTTAAGTTACTGGTGTCATCAGTTTAACCCATATTTACATTTAAAAACATCTGAAAGAAAATCTTTATTTTATCGCTACATTAAGTGCTGATTAAAATAAAGTCTTATAGCTCATTTTAAGAACTCAGTATGAAGAGCCACAATCTGCATTAGCCATCTTCTCACATATTCGCACACACACACCCACACGCAAATTTCAAACAACCTCCTCTTCCGCTCTAGATGCAGCCTGGCCTGTAAATGGCCACAACTACATATCAACGTGTGTCTGATCAGAGCTCTACAGGGATAAACCAGCAGCTCATCCTCTCTGATCCACCAGTAAACAGCAGAAGATCAGTCCAGACTGCTGATGAGAAGGATTTGCAGATGGCAGTTTGGCAGATGCACTCTGAATGCAGCCAAACAACGTCCCACTGAAATACTCGTTAACTGACTAATCAATAAACAGCCACTGAAGATCAGTTGATGAAACCACATCTCATTGCGCAATTTAAATAACACTTTATATTGTGACATTATCACACACACTACCAAGTTTTTGAAAGAAACTATTTTTTTTTTTTTTCAGCAAGTATTCATTATTTATCAAAAGTGATAGTAAAGACATTTGTAATGCAAAACATTTCTATTTTATTATTTCCAAAAAATATGAATCAGCACCACTATTGTCAACACTGATGATAATAATAATACTAAATGTTTTTTGAGCATCAAATCAGCATACTGGCATCATTTCTGAAGGCTCATGTGACACTGAAGACACATAATGGCATCTACACAGTATATTAAACGACCCATGACAAGTTAAAGACCTAAAATCACACCATCAAATATTTAGGTATGGTCATGTGATCAGGCTTCCTGTGTATACATCCTGTTATAAAAGGGGTGATTAGTTGGCTGACATGTTTTATCAGTACACTTTTGGTTGCATTTTTTTTAGCTTTGAATGTGGATAGCAAATATAGCTGTTAAAAGTTAAAATGGTGTTGATGGCTAAAGCACGGGGAGAAGATGTTGAATACTGCAAGTGTAGCACAGGCTGTTCTTAAGGGCAGATCGAGTTCGGAACAGGGATTCTCTCTTGTTGCATTGTGCTGCAAAAGTTACATGTAAATGGATCAGAGCAACATGATAAGATGCCAAACAGAGAGACTGACAGAGAGAGAGTGAGTAAGGAGAGGGAGAGAGAGAATGTGTGCGTGGGTTTGTAAAAGAACACCGTTCATGAGACAATGGGCATGTTTTGTTGAGATGACTAGGCACCATTGGGCCTCTATGTGTGTGTAGAGAGCGGTGGAGAGATTTAAATGGAGCAGTCAAGTAGGAGGTCAATCTGAATAGATACATTCTACTAAAATGTCACCACATGCAGGACTAAAACAATCTTTAGAGAATGACAAAGACAGATTATAAGTCTATTTTTGTTACATGTGTGCAAACACAGACACAAAATGTGTCTATTTTTCATACTGTAAATTATACCGTGAATCATAAATTACTCTGAAATTTCCCTTAAAAAATTAAATATTCAAATTAAATATTAAAATAACATAATATATTTTTTTAATAGAACAGAATTTTAATTCCTGCAAGAATTCAGGAACAGGAACACAAATTAGAATGAGTGAAAAATAAATGCAAACTTTTATTAATTAATTATTATATTGTATGTGCAGTTATCGTAAACAGACCTACAAGATATACTACTTTTAAAAAGTTTGGGATAGATAAGACCTTTTTTTATGTTTCTGAAAGAAGTCTCACCAAGGCTGCATTTATTTGATCAAAAATACAGTTTAAACAGTAAAATTATGAATTGTTTTGAAAATTCAAAATGTGTTTTTTTTTATTTATCGATATATGTATTTTACAGCATTTTATTTGAAAAATGTTTTGTAACATTATAAATGTCTTTACTGTCACTTTTGCTCAATTTCACAGGTACTTGCTAAATAAGAGTAAATACTTTCTTAAAAAAAAAAAAAAAGAGGTAGGCCTAACTGCAGTAAATGTAGTACTGCTGTAAATGCAGTAATTTCACCACACCGTGTGCCACCCTACTATCACCACAGTCCACAAAATACAGTGACAAGGGAGGTTTTGTTCTGCTTTCAGATGAGGAACCTAAAAATGCACAGCACATCTATTTTGGAAACAGGGAAGGTTCATGTTATGCGGCTTAATTATAAGGAGTGAACGCCTAAACGCAGAGTCCTTCTCCAGACACCACGGCACTATAGTCGCCTTTCTGTGTGTTTCCCAACACTTCTAGGAACAGAGAAACTGTCCGGATGCATTAAACCACTGCCATCGCAGAGGCAGAGCTGATACGTGTTGTTAATGGCTTGGAAATAGCTGATCTGCCGTTGCATGGGTTAGAAAGGTTAAGACAGAACAAAAGGTGAAGCCTCACAGTTATAAGTCTGTTAAAACTACCTGTCAGGACATGAAGCCTTTATTCAGAAGCACCAGGACATTAAGATTAAAGGTAGATGGGTACACACCCAATTCGAGTGTGCTTGGCAATGGTAGTTACATAAGACATACAGGAACAGGTAGATCACATTTTTAAAACAATGATGAAACAAAATCCAAGTCCTACAGACACGTCATCAAGATATTGACCTCTTGATTTAGCAGACATCAAACGAGTTTTGAATGTGTTTAAGTAAGCCGAGCAAACAAGAGCCAAACAAGCTGATTTATCAATTTATCCATCTGATGCTTGCCTACAGATCAACCACTAGCTCTGCACCCATATGCCTAAACTACTTCAGACTTCTGTGCTCTCCGAAGCTTGCGTTCTGCAAGTGAACAGCACATTGTGGTGCCATCCCAAAGAGGCACAAAATCACTTTCACTGACCTTTACCTTCACTGTTCCCTGCTGGTGGAATGACCCGCTGAACTCAACCCGAACAGTCTTTAGCCATTTTCAAGAAATGGAATTTTTTTCTATGATCTATTATTTAACTTTGCTAAATGTAATTAACATTAGACAAACTGTGACTTGCCAAAGCACTTACATATTGTTGGCCTTTTGTTGGTTTAATTGTCCTCATTTGTAAGTCGCTTTGGATAAAAGCATCTGATAAATGAATTTAAATGTAAATGAAAAGGTAAATGTTGCCATAGAAACAACATTTTTTTCCCATTCTGCATAAGAGCTGATTTAAAGGAATAGGTGACCCCAAATTATAAAATTATTTCATTATTTACTCACTCTCATGTTGTTAAAAACTAATAATACTTTCTTTCATGGAAGGCACCATGCACTAGTCACTCTTTTCCATGCAATTACAAAAAATAAAGAAATTTCAAAGCTTCAAAAAGTCAAAAACAAAAGAAAAGATAAGAGAGGTCTATTATGATTTTTTTGTTACGTTATTGTCTTCTGAATCAAATTATAGCTTTGGATTTTTTAGTAATTAAATCACTCTTTTGAGTTAGATCTTTTAGTGAACCAGTTAATCCAATTCCCAAAACTGGTCTGAGGCTAAATCTACAGTAATCCGGAAGCATATGAAAACATATTTTTCTCTGAGTTTTGGCCTTCAGTCCACACCGAGGAGGCTTTTTGAAGATGCTCTCCTAAGTGCATGAAGTTGCAAATGCTGTCTTCGAATTGTAGTGCGGAATGTGAAAACTGAGGTATTAGATGAGTACATTTTGGAAAATGCTTGAAAACGCTAGTGTGGACAGAGAGCGTTTTGAAATGAAAGCACTGTTTTCAAATATATCTGGATTAATGTAGTCGTAGCGGCAACATTTCGGTTATGATTGAAGTGATACAGTTCACAATGCTGGTTACAGCAATTCTCAAGTGAACACAAGATTGGCGTTAAAATGCTGTCTAAAGGAAGCTGTCGAGTCGTAGACCCTCTGTAAACACTTCAGCTGGCATCAAAACCCAAACACAACAAACCAGGGCAGATCACAGGCTCTTTATGCAAGGCCACGCATTAAAAATTCAGAGGCTGCACAAGTGCAGGAAACGGGTTGGATAAGATACTGTTCCGTATACAGGAAGGACCTCTGTGAATATCATGTTCTGATCACTCAAAACACCAGAGACATCATTTCTGTTTCTCTCTATCTCTGTGTCACACACACAAAATGTTCACCTCACAATAGCAGAAGCTGATTGGTGATGCAATGGTGAAAATAGAGAAAAGGGCAAAAGACAACTGATTGCTATGGAAACTAACAGACGGCCTTCTAATAATCGACAATGTACCAAAATGTGGCAGACTGAACAGGAAGGGACAGAAGAGGCAGTAGAACCAGCAAATTATTTAAAAAAAAAATCACATTGGGTTTCTTTCAGCAGACACTTTCTGATCCAAAGTAATTTACTGTACAATTTACAAAAGAACAACCACAGTTCATGAACGAGCCTATTCAGTATCTGCTACACTAAGCTAGCTGAACAAACTCGGAGTAGGTTTAGAGTTGATAAAACCAAACAAATCCAAACCGGCTTGGATCAGATTCAGGAGTTTCACAATCACAACACGTGCTATAAACATTCTCAGTCAATTCAGGGTTTGATCCAGAGTTTATGATTAACTTTGGAGGGTGAGCACTTTAAAGTTTGCCATCTGCAGTGAACAGCAAATCGCACGAAACATGGAGAGCATCAGTCTGACTCACACATTCACATCTCTGCTGAAGAATAACAGGTTGTTGAAAACATCATGAATTTAAATGCATTTATAAGACAGAAAAGAAATACTGCTGCTGCCTCAAAAATTCAAGAGGCTCAAAATAAATGTTTTCATTTTATTAAAGAAAGTGAGCAGAATTTAATTTAATTGAATTTAAAGGTTGCTCAAAAAATTGTGAACTAAAAGGTTCCTCTTGAAATATGAGCTGCTAAAAGGTGAATATCGGCTTACATGCCTGCAGAGATCTTTGTGAAGTAAGATGAACATTTAAAACATGTTATGATCGTTGACATGCAATGTAATAACAGTAATAATAACAACAATAATAACATATACTATTTATAATAATATAAAAAAAAAGTCTATAAAAATATATATTTTTAAAAATGTGCATGAAAAACCTGGATTGCATGGGGGAAAACACTTCAGAATCTCTTATTACAATAACCTGTACGTCATCTTTAGATCAATTGCTTCAATAATACACTTCAGAATCAAAATAATAACATAAAAGGTTAAGACCTGTACATGACTAAATAGAGATAACAATAACCTGTACGTCATCTTTAGATCAATTGCTTCAATAATATTGCTATATTCTATTTTACCTTATTGTTCAGTTGCGATAGTAATTTCGTTTATGCAGCCTCGCTTAATTAATCATTTATATAGGTTCAATTAAAAGCATTATATATTGTAAAGCTTGTATTTTTCTTTACTTAAATTAAAAGATAGATATTAATTGTGAAAATATATGCACTTATGTGCAATACATTAAGGACAGAATAACAATAAACACTTCAAATCACAAAACCATCTTTACACTTCCATTTTTCTCTTGAACATAGATGGCACACAATCTCATTTCAACACATTTAATTTTTTTTTCTTTAATTGCTTTAGCTGTGAACTACTTTAATTTGGAGAAGAAATGCAGTGAGTGACTGCGTTAGATATATGTCACTTGGTTCACAGCTGATCTTATAATGGTGACAAACACAAGTAAAAAACAATCCATCTTCTTGAACCTGAAAACCCAGAGTTCGCTCAAACTTATCTGGATAGCCACTGAACTGGCTTTGTGAAAAAGGCCAACGGGGTTCGAACCAAACATTCAGTTGCAAGACCAAATCTTCAACTAAGCCGCACCACCCCAACCCTGTGACGGTTAGGAGCTGTTTGCCAAAAGAACTGATGCACCTTTTTTCTTTCTTACCTGGTAGAAGTTTTGCTTCTAGTTTCTTGATGGGCAGTTGAGGACTTTTCTTCAAATCAGTCTGTGTAAAAGATTAAGAACACTTAATATCACCGAACCACTTTCAAGTATGCAAGACAAAGTAGATCTTTACACTTTTAAACATTTTTCTCTTGACCATACGGCACAAAATCTCATTTCAACACATTCAATAAGTGGCTATGCTCTTCTTCAATTTGTCATTTGATCTGAATATCAACATTTGTAATCAGAGAATAAAAGATCTAATTTTGTGTCTCTGAGAATTAGTGATCTGAGACGCTGCATCTTGTTGAATGTCAAAAGCTTTGGTGTCTATTTGTCAATGGGGAATTTGACACACTAATTCCTATTAATTAAAAACTTCCACGAGTTAGATGTACATGTCGGACATCATGTTATTCATTAATTTCCATTAGTTACACACTGGCTGATGCATCAACATCATGCACGTGTTACATTTGTATCTAAATATGTTACAAGTTGAAAATACATGCACACTGTTCTTAAAGGAGGGCATCTAGCTCCATCTTACCCTCTGGTACTGCTGTGGTCATTTTTGACCAACAGTCATGAACAAAGTAAGTTAACCACTGTGAACAGCTGACACCTGAGTTGCGGAGGATAGCACTATCAAACCAAGTGAAGTCTTAACTATGAGGTTACCATTCGTCCAGATGTATAACATATGGGGTGACAGTTTTCTTAACATACATATACGTGCAGAATAGTAAACGATTAGACTTTAGCTGCTAGTCGTTAGCATGCTAGTGTCTCACTCACCTGAAGTGGAGGAAGATAAGACTTAAAAGTCGGCTTCGTTTGTTTACCGGAGAACATCGTTTAAACGGGTCGATGTGACAAATATGCGAACTGTAAATCCATATGAGAGCAGCCTAAAACTCTTAAAGCTGTTTCGGGCTACTTCAAAGCATTAAATCCAGGGTTTCTTCAGTAGTCGATGCGTTTAAAATAATAGTTTCCATAAATGCAAAAGCAGTATTTAGTGTGTGCTTTGCGTGCAGTAGTATTTCAGCTGGATGTGGTCTGTCCCGCTGAAGTCTCTTCGTTAGCGGCTGTCAGACTCAAAGTTTTGCTGCTTTAGTTTCCCGCTGTAAGCATTCACGTCATGTTCAGTCTTCTCGTCTGAATCAACAGTGTGTGTGAGTGAGTGAGTGTGTGTGAGTCCTGTGCTGGTGCTGCAGCAGACGGCTTCAGTGCTATAATTCACCGTCCATGTTCAGTTCAGCCATGTTTATGAGAGGAGTAATGGGGAGGTGCAGCGTGCTTGAGCTTTGGACCACAAAAAAAAAAAAAAAAAAAAACCCGGAGGAGGAGTGAGCTATGGCGAGCCCTGTGGACCGTTGGAGCGTTTTGTTTTTTAATGCGAATATTCATATTGTTTATGATATTAAAATATATAGGCTATTAAGTGCTTTAACATATATATTTAATTCAAAATGTGAACTTCGAGCTAGAATTTATCATTCTAAAATTTGAAATATTAGCAGAGAATACTCTTTATATGCCCAATATTTAAATGATCTTAATTGCGTTGCAACGTCGGAAAAAAGCACATATGCATATAAATAAATTGTTTTCATATTATGCATAGTTTAGCTGAAGTGTATTGATGAACTCATGGCGCCACCTGCTGGAATAATTGTAGTCATGCATGCATATTTTCAATAAGGTCAAGACTGACTCACCTGTAGTGACACGATGAAAATACCCCATACACTGATCTGTTATAGATCAGTGACTCCATATTAATTCTCCTTTTACTTAGAAAACGCTTTCTCAGATACAGCTATAAAATGTTTTTTTTTCTCTCTCTTGTATTTCCATTTTAGTTGTAATGCCTAAAACTGAATGCGATATAAGCTTGTAAGAATGGCCAGGTTGAAAATATAATAAAATATAACGCAATCACCACCCTTTTCTCTATTTTCACCATTGCATCACCAATCAGCTTCTGCTATTGTGAGGTGAACATTTTGTGTGCGTGACACAGAGATAGAGAGAAACAGAAATGATGTCTCAGGTGTTTTGAGTGATCAGAACATGATATTCACAGAGGTCCTTCCTGTATACGGAATGACCAGGTCATTTTTAATGTTTTTGAAAAAGGTCCCTCATGATTCATTTATATGATCAAAATACAGTAAAAACAGTAGTAGTGTTAAATATATCTACAATATGAATTATTTGGAACTTTTTTCTATTTTAATATATTTTAAAATGTAATTAATTTCAATACTCCAGTCAGTTACAGTATAACATGAACCTCCAGAAATCATTCTAATTTGCTGATTTGATGCTCAAAAAATGTCTTATTGTTATCAGTGTGATTATTAATGTATTAGCATTTTTAGTTTGTTTTCTTTTCTTGGAAATCTAAATTTTTTTTTTTAGATATGCCTAGAAATCTTTTGTAACATCATGAAAGTCTTTACTGTCACTTTTGATCAGTTAAATGTGCCCATGCTGTATGAAAGTAATCATTTCTAAAAAATAAAAATTAAGCCCAGACTTCTGAAAAGTAGTGTACACTTTTATTTATACATTTAAAGGCAGTTTGTGGCTATAACACAAAACCTAGTCCAGATGTCTTGCTTCACAGCTGTACATACATGGCTGAGTTGAGTGAATCATTTATCAGTCCTGGTTGGTTTTTTTTTTTAGCTTAGGTTTGACTATATGAATATATGAATATGTTTATGAATAAGATCTATCACACGGTTTCTCTCAAAAAGTTGTCAAAGGTTGCTCAAAAAATTGTGAACTAAAAGGTTCCTCTTGAAATATGAGCTGCTAAAATGTAAATATAGGCTTACATGACTGCAGAGATCTTTGTGAAGTAAGATGAACATTTAAAACATGCTATGATCGTTGACATGCAATGTAATAACAGTAATAATAACAATAATAATAACAAACATATACTATTTATAATAATATAAAAAAAAATAGTCTATAAAAATATATATTTTTAAAAATGTGCATGAAAAACCTGGATTTCATGGGGGAAAACATCTTACTGTTGTAAGGTTTTTTTTTTCATTATTGAATGTAACATGTAGACACTTCGCAATCAAAATAATAAAATAAAAGGTTAAGACCTGTACATGACTAAATAGAGATAACAATAACCTACACGTCCTCTTTAGATCAATTGCTTCAATAATATTGCTATATTCTATTTTACCTTGTTCAGTTGCGGTAGTAATTTAGTTGATGCAGCCTCGCTGCGCAGATAGGACGCGCTTTAATACACCCAAAATCATCTGGTGTGGGATTCCCTTCGGAATGACGCGGCGAGCGGCGCTCCTATTGGCCAAAGGCGACGCACGAAATTCTCCATTTATGGGTTGTTTGGCTCTTTGATTCCGTCAAGCACTAGACACAAGGTTTAACTTTGTAGCGCAGACGCTCGTTGCAGCACAGTCAGTGCGCTCGAGCGGTTTACCGGCGCGGTTATCACTATTATGGAGCAGCGACACTGGTCCTGAGGAGACGTTCAGCAGCACCAGAGGCCAAAACAAGACCGTGACTTCACCCAGACACTTTTAATAGGCTTATTTTGTTTTAATAAACAGTTACGAAACGGATTATAACAGAGGGTCGGCTGCGGTGTGATAAACGAATGAAAATGGTGAGTGAAAATATAGGCTACTTACCACAGTCACGTAAGTTACAGAGATAAACACGAGGGACACTGCTCCTGTTTTAGAAACTGTTTTCCAGCATCCTTATCGACATACAGTAGCTTTCTGTGGTCATGTACATCAAGTAAGCGAATTTTAACAGTTAACGTTACTAGATTACACATCCCTATGGATGTGACCATTCACCGAATCACAGGATACTATTAAATGTAATTGCCATCATAAATGCTCAAAATTCAGATTTCAGCTCTTTTTTTTTTCATTTTGGTCAAAACAAGTACAAACTAATACTTAACATTTTTTTCATTCTATATTAATTACATACATTTATTACATTTATTCTATATTAATTACATATATTTATTACATTTATTATATATAAATTACATATATTCACTGGAGTTTTGTGTATGTATATGCACCCTTTGTACGTTTTTAGTTATTATGAACATATTATGAATGTAGTGGCTGGTCTGCCTCAGCTGGGTGTCATATTCAGCTATTGTTTGCCCTCCATCTCTTGTTCACGTAGACAGAAACTGCCTCTCCTTTCTCAGCCTACCTTGAACAGGTTGTGCTTATACTGGTCCTGATTACAACCCGGTTTCTTGCTATTTTTGGCACTATGTGTTTGTCCAGGCTTGTGACAGATAGAAACCATTGTGTTTCCACTTTCCCAGATCAGTGTTCCTGTTAGACACATTGCAGTTATTGTATTTTAACTAATTATTAACATATTCTGTCATGCCAACCTGACTTAGTCTTATGTAATAGTGGAAAGCTAAGTTACACACATTAGTGTCCATGGTCACAGGACCCAGAGAGATGCAGGTAGGTGAAGTCACATGTGAAACTCACTTCCGTACATATGCCTAAAAGCATGGGCTGGGTTCTACTTTGTATAAGCATGTGCTTATGCGTGTGTACAATGAGACAGTTTCTTCTTGTTATGGTTGAAAGCGACACCATTTTTTCATAGCTCCTCAAGCAATATTAGGGTTCAGTTGCGCTTGAAACTTTTCGGCTTTGTATGATCCCTGGATCCCATGGAAGGATGCTTTCACAGACCTTGCTTGTCTCAAATTCAGTGTCTTTTTCAGCCTGTCAGCTGGTGAAGAACAGGTACAGATCAGGTGAAAAACAAGTAAATCCAGTTCAGCTATCTCTTCAGTGCACGCAGAAACATTCTCTGCAAGCCTTGCAGAACTAGTTTATCTTGGGCTTTACGTATATGTGACAAACCTTTTTTGTAGATGCTTCATGCTGTCTGTGGTATTTAGTATGTATTGCAATATTATCAGTCGGTCTTGGTAAAGCATTTTTTCTGCACAGAATAAGCCGACTTCTGGTTAGCTGTGCTCATGTGGTCACAATATCACAGAAATCATTAGTGATCAATTAAGTTGTGCCGATTGCTTCTGTAAATTAGACTAAACTGACTCTAGAAGAGTGTACAAGCACTATTCTTTAATGTTACCATTGCCTGTAAAGTCCCCATTCATTTCTAAAGATAGAATGTCACATATGAGGCCAAGCTCTGTGTGACCTGCAAGTATGTATTCTATATAACTATATCTGTGGAATTAATAGATGGCGTTTGTAGCTGTATTTTTTTTTGACTGCATTTTGCTCATGACAGCTCAAAGGAAATGGAATGATTTCTGAAATATGAACTAGCTGTAATGTCTGTTACACAACGGTGCCAGATTTTATGTATACCAGCTGTGCAAGAGCGATTTAGGTTGATTATGTAATATATTATCACTTATAAACTATATCATACTGGTATAAAAAATGTATAGCCTGAATGCACTGTAAGTCGCTTTGGATAAAAGCATCTGCTAAATGCATAAATTAAAAAAAAAATTAATATCATTAAGCTTTGTGTATGTAGTATGAGGACATTTTTGTCCATAATGCCCTTGATATGTCTCCGGGCTCAATACACTGAACACTTTGTTTCAAAACAGGCCACAAAAATCAAGATTACTCTTCTCCAAGATTATGTAATAAACATTACAGAAAGATATTGAGTAAATATCTTTCTTGTTTCCTCTCCACTGTTTAGTGTATCTGGGTCCATTGTGATTGGTCTCCATATTTCAGAAGTGGTTTTACAGGTTAAGCTGTATCTGGTAGGGTTGTAGCATTGTTCAATTTCTTTTTTTCCTTCTCTGCACTATCTACTCTTTTCCTTTTTCTTTCTTTGCCAGATGCTGGATAGTAGGTCAGTATGGCAGCATATGTTTTGCATTAAGAGCTGCAGATGGGCGGTACATGCTGAGTAACCCCCCCCCCCCCCCATTTAAAACCTCTGTGTCACACCACCACAGGATTGCTGAGGGATCCAGACTCTTTCTGGAAGAGTCAGCAACCCTTACCTAAACAAGAGAAATGTCAAGGAGGATGACTGAAATCTGTGGTCTCTATTAGTCACTATGTTTCTACATTAACTGATAAATTTCAGGGTGTGGCGATTAATTTCTCTCAATATCAGCTAGAGTCTTTGATGCTGGCTTCTTTGATGCTGTTTTATTGCTGGTTCTGAACTACACCAAACTGTGCTTGTTAAAAACGTCCAATCTAGAAGTTCACCCCCAGTTGCTTGAATATAAAAGATATCTACTGATGTGTTCAAGTTAAGATTTATATAGTTTGTTTACAGAGCCAGTTGAAAAAGATGAATGAAAACATCAATTAGAATGAAATAAACCCTTAATTGGAAAATCTCTATTGACCTTTTCATTGGGATGTGCACCATATGTCGACTAGCAAATTTGCCTAATCTGTCCCTTACACATTGAATCTATTTTTAGTTTTTTTTTTTTTTAGTTTTTTTTTTTTTGTGGTGACTCTGAATTGCTGTTGCTGATGATATCAACCCCATTTAATGTCAAGCTTGTCACTTCCTGGAGATCATGTACGTAATTTTGTTAGAATTGTGAATTACATGCCACCCACATAAACAAATAAATTATTTCAGCAAGGATGTATTAAATTGATCAAAAGTGACTTCAAAGACTTATACATTGTTGCAAAAAATAAAATATAAAGCAGCACAACTATCTTCAATATTGATAATAATAAGAAACGTTTCTTGAGCATCAAATCAGCATATTATAGTGATTTCCGAAGGATCATGTGACACTGAAGACTGGAGTAATGACTGCTAAAAAAATTCAGCTTGGCATCACAGGAATAAATTACATTTTTAAATGTATTAAATTAGAAAATCATTTTATTTATCTTATTATTTTGATCAAATAAATGCACAATAAGATACTTCATACAAAATCTTACCAACCCTTAAACTTTTTAACAGTACTGTATATGCATAGCAGACCTACAGTACTTGTTTACATAAATGTATTGCTAGGTTGTTATTTTTGCCACTTTTATTTGTACAAATATTATATTGAGGACATAAATGTCCTAAAGAGCTTAATAGGAGAAAAGAACAAGAGCTTCATGGCTCAATCAGTCACAGTATGTGCGCTAACCACTAGGATACAGTTTAAATAATATTTTTGTTTTGATTACTGATGTGAAATATCACTTTATCCCTAATAAAAAGTAGATTAGACTCTATGCAGGCCCAGTTTCCTTAAAGAGTCGGTCTTGAGAAGCACAGAGATGGGCTTTCAGCTGTGAAATGAGATCATTGTCACTGTGCTCCCGCCAGCTCACGTTCAGCTCCTCTCACCTTGCCTCTCCTGTTTCTCCCATCTGCATTAGTCTCTTTTGCAGCTTCCCTTGTGCTACCAACTTCTAAAAGCAGGTCAAGGGGACCGGTGAGCATGTGCTATCAAATATTGTTCAGTTTTGAGAGCATATAAACTGTTAAACAGACAGGAGGTGTACAGAGAAGCCTCTTGTTAATGATATCCAGTATGTGCACATTCATGGCTGATGTTTACTTTCCGACAGAACAACTCCTAATTTGTTTAAACTGCAATAAAAGCCATAATGATTGAAGCAGATATTTAGTTTCTTAGTTGGATATTGTAGAATTAGATTAGTGCTAGGTTTTCTTCTAGGTTTCGCCAAACCTGAGCTGGTTTTTCTGTGTCTGTTTTTACTGTATAATTTCTGTTGAGGTGACCGTGGCTCACTAGGCTGTGTTTACTCATCAAACTCAACCCAGGGCTACAGAATGACTTGTGGTCAAATATTCCCACAAGCCAGAGGCAAAAGCAAGTGAGAAGACCATAACAGTGCATGGTTTAAAATAGGATTTGCATCAAAACATTTTAAAGCTATTGTTTCATGCTGTCACTCTCATTCGTGAATAAGCACAAAGGTCAAGAGGAAGATCGTAGTTTTGAGGGAAAATTCACACGTTTCACCTTCATGTCATTCTTTTCTGGGCCAAATATCACTTCAGTGTTGCCTCAGTCTGGTTTTAGCTCAAAAGTGTTTCTGTTTATCTGCAAAACTGACCGTGACCCTTTGAACCCAGCCTGTGAAAAGTTTGTTCAGTGACATTATCAGTCTGTATCTCATTCATGTATTTGCATATGCTTTGTTAGTAATGGGGAACTATGCTCTGAAATTCAGGCACATAAGCCATCTGAATGTCCTGAGATTGATGAAATAGCTCTATGAATATTTCACTTTGACAACATAACTGCTGTCAAAATATATATTAGAAGTGTTGTAACTGATGGCACATTGGTTCTGTGCTAACAAAATATAACAAAGATTTGAATATAGATTGATTAAAGATTTTGGTCAAGTCAAAGCACTTGAATGACTATAAATGGCGCTGATAGGAATTTTCAAAGCTTTATGCAAATAAGTGATGTGATGTGGCATCAGCCAATGGGAGTGCCAACAGTGACATTCTGCTTAATACAGCTGAATATTGCAGCTGAATAAAAACACTTGCTAGAAACCATTAAACCTTTTTCAGTATGATTTCACCGTCATTGGTGTGATCTGACGCATAATCGCCTTGGTCATCTCAATGTTATTCACAGTGCACGAGGCCAACAACATTCATCCTGTGTCATTTCCCAGAGGAAGTGTGATTTACTTAGCTCTTCTTATAGATGAAGCCCAATCAGCCATGGCCAGATAAATCTGCTGCTAATATTGTATTGTAGTTGTATTCAGTATTTTGTTTTGGTCTTTTTTTGCTTTGCAGTTTTTAGCGATTTGACAAAAAGTCACTTTCAACCATGTTTGAGGGCATAAACAATGTTTCACTGATGTCAGGCATTGATATAATTTCTGACCGTTTTGATGCTTAAAACAATGAAAAAATGTTTCCCACTCTTTTTAGTAGTGCTGAGCCTTTGAAAGCTTTTGTCATTTTCAAAATAAGATCAGACGGTTGAACACGTAGAGGTGGCTGGCCCACATGCCTGGAGGAATATAAATATTTGTGCTTTTGATAAATCCCTGGAAGTGCTTCATAAAGCTAGAGGCATGTGTTTGGGTGACCATTCACTTCAGAACCGAGAAGTACAATATATCACATCACTAAGTAGGTCAGCATATGTGGCATGCATTTTTATGTGAAACATATCCTTTACAGACAAAATAAGTAGTAAATTTAGTAGTACAAACTTATTTTAGCAGTCAACCTAGTGCAGACTTCACATTCCTGTTCACTGAATGCTCACATACCGTAACTCTGTGACATGTTTTTTCACTCAAATGAAGTTTAAGAAAAAAGAAAAAAAAACACTCATGCAAATATAAACATTATAAATTCAAAGTAACAGGGTCTAGCTAGGGTTAAATTGATTTTGTAAGAACAGTGAGTCATATGACGCAACTCTATATTGTATGTTTTAACAATGAATTATTTGAATATTTTGGTGGTGAAATGTTTTTTCCTTGACCAGAACACACAAATAATGTCAATGTTATGAAGAGGTGACTTTTTTCTTCTTCCTTTTTTTAAACACTCTGTTTATTAAGTTTTTACAGTGATATATCAGTGCAGCATATACAAATTAGTCTGAACAGATCTTTGAGGTGGGTTTATATATATATATATATATATATATATATATATATATATATATATATATATATATATATATATATATATATATATATATATAATAGCATGGACTCCCAGCTCCAAGGATAGAAAATAACAATAAATATATTTAAAAGTAAAATTATGATTTTTATAATTATATTTGGGTTATCATTATATTATGTAATGGGTTTAGCTGGAAATTGTCACCTTCAGTCTAAAGAATTTTTAAAATAATTATAAAAGATGTATGGTGTTGATGTTCTGTGGAACAACACATTCACAAATGAATACACTTAAAGGCTTCATTTTAATATAGCATGTAAGATAATATAATAAAACATGTTTTTATAACATAACATGACCTGTGCAGCATCCAGAAACAGTATTGGACAATTATTAACATGAATACAATAGTCATCATTTTCAACTCAGTAATTCAATGTAAATGGTCTGACTATCAGAATGATAAAGCTGTGTGCTTGGCAGCGGCACTAATGTGAGATCTCAGTTTGCTGGTTCTGATCAGAGCCATTAGTCAGTTGGGAACTGGGGGATTTGTTCTCGTCACTTGCCATCTCCCATTTCCCGTTGGCTATGAGTAAGATCCCCTGATCCGAAACATTCCTGTGCTGGTTCTGTTTACTCTTCCCTTATTCTGCCATCACAGGGAACTCACACACAGGCATGACCACAGTGAACCATCCCGCTTAGTCTCCCAGCTCATTCCACCCTGTCTCTACAATTACAGTAGACGCTCGAACTGTACTGATATTAGATCAGCTTGAAAGGATGACGTTGACAAATGCCACTGCCATAGACCTGTCCGACTGGCCCTTCCATTCCCTGTCTATACAGTAGAGCATTTAAATGCATTCTCTTCATTGTTATGTAGGTGTGCTCGAGGGTGTTGTTCAGTCAGGGATCTCAATCCTTAAAGATCAGCTCAAAATAGACAGCAACGAAATAGCTAGAGGGGACTTGGGCTTTGTCATTGCGTTTAATCAAGTTCCCACACAAATGGCTGACTTTGATTAATGTCCTCATTACAGGCTTCTCATGTGGGCTGGTAATGTGGCCCCTTATTTTGTGTTGTATCTCTGTGAATCTGTGAAGAATTTGTTTAGACAGGACAGTTTTATGAGGCAGAAGTTATTTATGCACCAGAACACATGTAGTACAGTAGGCACCATGACGGCAGCTCTCAAAGGGATAGTTCAGCCAAAAATTAAGATATTTGTTCATTTACTGTACTCACCCTCGTGTTGTCCCAAAACTACATGACATTTTATTTCTGCTTCAGATCATTAAAGAACATATTATAGAAGTCAATGTTCAGGCAACCCTCCCACTGAGGGTTTGAATTCTGTTTCACAGAATAAAGAGTTTGTCATCTTAAAGCAAATATTGAATCTTGTTGCAAGGTGCTTTGAAGAGAGACAAAACTACTATGGAAATTACTTTTTTTATTACTTTAATTACCCAGTCAGTCTCCTCTCTGAACCAAATTATGAGGTGGCATTTGTTTATGTACACAAAAAGCTTAATGAAATGGTCGTTATCTGCTTACCTTTGTGTGGGTTATCAAACACTGTAAAAGCCTTGTGATGAAGGCTGTGTGTGTGTGTGTGTGTGTGTGTGTGTGTGAGAGAGAGAGAGAGAGAGAGAGAGAGAGAGAGAGAGAGTTCATGTTTGGAGAAACTGCGACTCTATTAAAGCACACCATATAACCATAAATCTGCCTCACAAACATAGCGTTAGGCTTTTTATTTATTCATTGGTGTGCATCTCTGTGTTCTGGGAAGACCTTGTTTCATGTATCTTTTAAAAGCAGACAATTAGTGAAGCCATGACTGCTTCTAAGTAGAATATAAAGGTTGGATGGGGATATATTACCAGTTTTAATAGTCAATTGAAATATTTGAGTGTGTTTAAGTTGATTGTCTCGTAACAAGAGATGTTGAGAAATACAAAAGTACATATGCATTTCTCTGAGATGTTGTGGATTTGTTGTGCAGTTGGTTGTGGCAGGAAAGGTGGCCAGTTTGCAAATGTTGGCTTTCATTTGCTCAAAGTAAACGGAATTAGATGACGTATAATCCTGTTTACTTGGAGAAATTTTTTTTTTTTTGGCCAGCATGAAAACTGGATATATATCATTTATTTTAGAAAAACAAACCTTATTAAAGAAGCATATGTATTTTGTCTAGCTGCAATTTGCAATCCAAGACCACCCAGATGTGCTCTCACATTCAAAGGAGAAAATTACCTCTTAATGATAATTATATATAAATACTTTATAAATCTAATTTTATCTGATCGTCTGCAATTTGTCTTTCATTGTGCAGTGTTTTCAGAAATTCAAACAAATTACATGTTGATGAAAACTTGTCTAGCTTTGTATTATTTTATGTTATTGAATTGAATTGAACATGAACTGGCAAATACTCCAGAATTAACTTTATTTTTAAAATATTTATTCTATAGGGAATAATTATTGTCCACCTGTTTTTAAGCATATCCTGGCAAATATGTGACCATGACCAACAAACCTACGACAAGATAGTGTTACTTTATGGATGAAATGATCTGTGTATATTGAACTGTCAGGAGATGAGATGACTCCCTTGATCCTGAGTTTAAAAACTGCCATCTGTATGGTGATGCACTGTCACCTTGTCTCATCAGCTGCACTATTAGAATTTTAGCACCATATTTAGAATCCTAGTCTAAACATAATCTATCTCTATGTGTACTTCAGGGAAAATGACGCTGTTCCAGACTTCCCCATCAGACAGAATGTGCTACATTCTTTTCCACTGCCTTCAAAAGCGAGCAGAAATAATATGGCTGGGCTGAACTTGGAAACTTTGGCACAGAGTTCCTCTGCAGTAGCCAGACGTTTGAGAGCCACTCCTATCTCAGTTTACACAAACCCTCTGTGTTTGCTGTCTCTGGAGGGACGCTTTAGTCAGCCTTGCCTCCAATGCCATTTCTTACCCAGAAACCCCTCTCTGCTCCTCTGGGTGTTCTCTCCCAATCTTCATAACCTGACCAACACCCCTAGAGGTGTTTTACGCCATACGTAAACATGGGGTTTAATTACAGCTCAATTATGCAATTCTAGAAAATCCCTTTCCCAAATCAACAAACATGACATATGTTTACAAGTATGATGAGGGTATGATGACTTATTTATTTTTAACTTGTAACGCGTTTAAATTTATTGCACACCTATGATTAATCTAATCTCTGGGCTTGTACTTAGTTTTTACAGCATTGAATTTTTTCAGCTATTTGTGTTCTGATTGTTTTCAGTCTGGCTGTGGATGGGCCTGTTTTTCTTCAGCACACTACAGTGGTGAATTTGCAAGCCTGTTGTGTCTGTGTCCAGGGTTTACTACCATTCAGAATGAAGGGCTATCAGCGTGTACATTGTCCAGGCTGGGATTATTTCTGTCAGGCATTTTCCAGGACCACTTAGGACTGTAAGGGCTTCACAACTGCCTGCTGTGAAAATACAGTTATGTGCTTTTACATTTTGGCCTGGAATTCTCATCAGTACTGATTCCCTTCTTACAATGGTGAAAATCACCATTTGAGTCACATTCAGAAGGCTTGTACTTGCACTTTATATTCTGTTTGTTTTGTTTTTTCTTCCTTTTATTATCATGCCGGCTTTATGAGTGCCAAGGTTTATTTTCTGAAGAAGTGATCGGAAGGGACATACTGACCTTGTAATGACCCAGGGATTGTAAACAACATGCGAGATAAAATATGTTGTTTATATAGCCTTGTTTCTCTTCAGAAATCCCAAAGATGCCTGTATTAAAACCATTAAGGTAAATGTTAAAGGTGAACTTAGGCTATACCTGTTATGGAGTCTGAAATCAGTCCACCTTGTATTAGAATATTTTACCTCAGTCTTATATAAAATAGGGTGTTAATCAAGTACTTAGCAACTATTATAACTTAGGAGACTTAAATTGGTGTTTCTGAATGCTCTTTAGCAAGTAGCCTTTTGTGTGACTTTGCATAGGGGTTTATAATGGAGGATTCTAAAGTGAACCCAAATAGGTTCACACACTGGCGCTGCTTCTCAAATTAGTATTCATTGTGTGGCTGAGACCAGTGCTTAATTTGTTGAGCCACACTGGCCTGCAGAATACTTAATTTGTCGTGCTTCACATAGAGAGTTTATAAGTAACCTCATAGATATAATAATTGGCAACAGAAGTCATGATTTACATTATTTGATATTTAATTTCTTTGTACACTGTTCTTTATCTATTGGTTTACCGGAATTTTAGCTACAACTTTTAAGTGCACGAGAAAGTTCTTTTTTTATCTAAGCCAAAGTGACTTAATCAGAAATGTGGATCTGTAATATGTTGAAAAGGATTCCTGAAATAGCTATGAACTTCATTACACATTCCTGCTTTTATCTGCTATGAGCACTGCCAGGTCCGAGCTGGATTCTCAGCCAAACCACAGTACTCTGAGCCATATGTTAAATGCATTAAACTGAGAAACAGACTGTGTCTTGTAGCTTTAACTGCCCTCTGTTTGTATTCATTCATTGATTATATTTTAAGCGGAGATGCATACTGAATAATTCGGAGCAATCTTGGCTTGCACTTTCCCTTCAGGGCTAGGGCTAACTTGAACCAACTTCAACTCTGCCGTATGTGAATGCAGGTCCTCTGTGTGAATTCCACATGGTTGTAAGGAAAGGATAGTTTGAGGAGGTGAAAAATTGCCGCCTTATTGAATCAAACCCAGCCATTTCCTGTGCATGAGTCTGCGCTCCGCTCCACACTCTCCATATAAGGCAATGGTATTTGCATGAGGGAACGGCCTGCCATGTCAGTATGGATCTAAGACTGGTGCTACTGACATTTTTCAACTGCTGTAGGATTACAATGGGGAAATTATCTGTTACAGTATTTTCTGGTGAGGATTTTGCAAGGAGAACAATGGATTTTTCTCTCCTCTTTTTTATGAATGAAGCATTTCTTCTTTCTGTAGTTTTTTTGTTTGTTTGTTAGTTTTTTTGTGTGAAGTTGTACATTTTCTCGAAGTGCCACACATGTAATAAGTGGGTAAAACAGAGAGTGTTCAAATGTGATGCCAGCCAGACTCAATGAGATAGATGGTGTTATTATAGCCTCTCTCATACTAGTATACTCTCCAGATGTGCCATTCACCCGTCTGGAGAATCACATTATTCTGACCTCACAGCTGCTCCTTAGTCAATTAATACAATGAATGTCCTAATTTATCATGCAGTCATTTGGATTACAGAGTTATGCTTGGTGAGTTGTGCCATCCAGCATCAGATGCTTCCCTGTCGTCCATGGCAAAGCAGCATGTCATGGTGCATTTTCATAACAGTAAGATCGTATCCAAGAGTTGCTGAAATGTATGATTTTTTTCTTATTTGTTACTAACTTGCATGTACTAAATTTGATTGTATTGTACAATTACAATAGAATGTATGATGATTTATTTTACAGCACCCTCACATATTAAATAAAAATGTGAAGCAGAAAACACACCTGATGCAAACATACAACTTCTACCTTCTACCAAATTGTCGTAATTACAGTTTGTACAAAGTGGTAAATGCAAACTTCCCAGGAGGACTTGTGCACTATTTTCATGCCTTCTTGTTTCATACAAACCAAATTAGCGCCATCTCGCATAGCAGTTATCATTTCTTACATCAGAAAACACTGGTTTGAATATAACTGTAATGTGGTTGTTTTTTGTCAGTTGTGCACTAAGTTGTATAATCAGTCAGTCAGATGGTTACTGCAAAATAAACCCCTTAACACAGATATGGGGGTTTCATGCCTTTCTAAGGCTGTCTTCTTCCTGCTGTTTCTAATAGTAAGCATTAATGTAAAGTTGTTGGGGTTGAGATATTTTATTGCCTGGTTATTTTAAATCCTGATTGATGTCTTTCCAGGGAGTTTGGGAGTTTGACCTTGCGTGGTGCGGATGGGTATCATTTTTGTCATGCTGTAAATAATTCCTGCTGTTCCTGGGTGAGCCACAGCACAAGCGTAGTGAACTTTAGCTTTCCTTGTTTCCGGTGTTCCTTTACAAAACGGAACATTTTCATCCCTAAATAAGCCTAGTGGGACCAACTATAGCTCATAAAAGCAGAGATGCTGTTTTCTCCCTTGCTTGACTTTGTGTGGTCTATGACTTGGAGTCTTGGACAGTAGGTGTGGTCCTTGTGCTTTTTGTAAAGACTTCTTCAGAAAGAAATGAATAAAATTACGGTGTGTGCTCTGTCTGGCCCATTGCAGTTGTGTTTTTGAGTAACTTTAATGAATTACTGACAATTGGCAAGTAACACATTGAATTGAACATGACCTTTTGAAGTAGAAAGATTGAAATAGTATTTCTTTGTAAAATGTACTTCAGTCATTTTTTTTTTCGTAGTCTCATTTAAGTCATTGTGTGTTCAAATAGCATCCTGTTTTCACAGCAGTTTTATGGGGAACATGTGCTGGGAATAAAGACATTCATCTTCTTTCCAGGTGTTTATGTGTCCCATGGTGTGATAGTGATGCTGACTCAAATATTGTGAAAGAAGTGATTCAATAGAATTAGAAAAACACTCGAAAGACAATGAACTCTCTCTGTAATACATGCAAAAATAAACTAAACAAAACAGTCAGTAAAGGTCTAAAAGAAGTGTTTACTGTTTTGTTTAAAACGCTGCGTTCCTCCTTTAAATGTTTTTGAGCCAGCTCCACTTCTAATAGTGTTCAGGTGAGGTTCTTTATTGTTGTCATGGTGTTGAGCGTTTATTGTGTTTCTTTATTTTCCTGTAATTTACCTCGGACTTGTACTGTGCTCGTTTACGATGGCAAGTTAATTAGTCCTTCAAGGGAGGGAAAAAATCTGCTTCTGCTTTCTTGCACCCCTAGATTTTTCTGACTGTGGAATGTACAATTTTGAGAATGTTAAATGTCTTTACAGTTTACCTCATTTCATTGTCATGGCATTCCTTAGCTTGGGAAAATTGCTGTAAGAAAAGAATAGACAAATGTGGCCTTCAAATCAGACTAATGCACTAATGATTGAACATTACAGAGTAAAATGTTTAAAACAGCAGTGCGTTTGGATCATGTGCTCTCACTGTCTATGTCTGTCTGGCTCTCTTTCTGTATTTCTTGAGTCACACTCTTTGTATCCTTCTCTTTGGATTATCCTGTCAAATGCACTTGAGGCTTTGTGTCATTCTGAGTAAGGGTCTGTTTCCTCATGGGTCACTGTGACCTCAGAACGGTAGCCAGAAGCCATTGACTCACGTCCCATGATGAATGACCCAAGCTCTCCAGAGACACACCCTCTGCAAAAACATCACCAGAGCAGAAGTACAATGGGAAGGGAGGTAAAAGAGGGGGACGAGGGAGAAGAGAAGGAATGGTAAGAACATCAGGCGAAGATCAAAAGAAGTGTTTGTAGTGCTCAGGGAGTTTTAGGGAGACTCCTGACCATGCACTTTTCATCGGTTTAGAAAAACAAAATCAACATCTGCTGCGGTGAAAAAGAACGAGCTGTGTTAAATGTGCCGCAGGCGGTGAATTGGACGCGGTCATTTTGCTGACTGGACTGTTTGCTCACATGAACTGTTGTCAGCAATGTACTGTGTTTATCAGCGTTCATGACTGAATGCGATTCAGATTGAAGATGTAATGGCTGTGTCACTGATGGCATTAAAAGTGATTGCAAATTATTATTTCTGAACAGGTTTCTCAATCACTTCCTAACCACCCATCTGCCATTGTAGTTTCTATTACAATACCTTAAATATGGCTTAATATAACAGTATGATATATTAAGTGTTACAATATCAAGAGAAATTCATTCCTGCTGATTAACAACATATTAAACTAGCCAAAGCTGATTCACTGGTCTTAGTTTCAGTGTTAATTTAGTATTATTTACATACTACTGTGGTATTTATTAACATTTTGAACTAATTTTATTTTTAGATTTTCCGTTTTCATTTTAGTAACTTTTTTTGCTTTTATATTTTTTTGTTGTTGTTTTAATAATATATTTATATAGCTTTATTTTTTTTTTTTTTTTTCAGTTTTAGTTCTTAATCTTCTTATTTATAGAAGTTGAATAAGTTACTTTATTTCTAATTTAATTTTTTCATCTAATATTTTATTTTGTGTCTGTGTGGTCTGCTGTCTGATTTTAGGGTATTTTTGAGCAATTTTTAAGTCGCTGCCCAGAAAAACACCAGCTTAGCCAGGCTTGGAGACGATCTTAAACCAGCTGAGACTAACAAACAATCTTAGGCTGGTTTAAGTGTTTTTTTTTTTTTTTTTTTTTTTTTTTTTTTTTTGTAGCAGGATAATGATCATACTTTTTAGAAGCATTTTCAGTGTAATTACTTGCTGCCACAAGTATACCATGCTACCCTTCAACCCTAAACTCATACCATTCATTGAGAAAAAAAACTGCTCATACAAACAGAGCAATGTTTCGAAAGGTCAACAGAGCTGCAGTGTTCACACTCTTCTGGGAAGTCAACCTATGAATGGCTTACTTACAGTTTTCTCTGTACATCGCATTTGAAAGAAAGTGTTTCAGCATTAAAAATATGATGCTATCTTTAAAAAGAAATCTAGTTATGGAGTGTCTAGTACTGTCTTTGGATATGCTAATAAAGTTTCTGCCAGGTAGCCTGCTACACAAAAGCTATGGGTGTGTATACAGTCTAACAAGAGTTTCTTGTTTGTGTTTGCTTTCACAGGGGAGCCGGGGACACTACCGGTACCACTGGCAAAGCCACAATGTCAAGCAGAGTGGTGTGGATGATATGGTGCTTCTCTCCAAGATCAATGAAGACGCCATTGTGGAAAACCTCAAGAAGAGATACATGGATGACTTTATTTTTGTATCCTTGTCCAACTGAAAATGCATCATAAATCCTAAGTCTAACTGTGCTAATATCTCAATCTGATATAAATCTGTCCCTAAATACGGATGTCCTCTGTCTGAGTTTTTGCAGATGGATGTTTTCCTGTGGCTCACTAGAAAAATCTTGGATTTCATCCTCTTGAGTATAGATTAAATCTTGATAGGGTTTATTTTGACCAAAGC
The DNA here is from genome assembly GCF_018340385.1 of Cyprinus carpio. NCBI lineage: Eukaryota > Metazoa > Chordata > Actinopteri > Cypriniformes > Cyprinidae > Cyprinus > Cyprinus carpio. The sequence goes on along the minus strand of NC_056603.1, from coordinate 17,698,902 downwards.
TTCACTAGTAAACATTAACATTTAGCAATGACGAAAGTTGTTCTTGAACTCTATGGTACAACCAAATCAGTGTTGTCCTGTTTCCCACAAAGCCGTATGTGAGATTCTGAGAGCTTTGTAACAACAGATTGTTGAAGGCAGCCAAAGAATGCTGGTTTACCTCTCCTCTATATGAACCCAATGTACTTGGCATTGTTCATGTCTAATTCATCACACATTACTGGCACTAAAATGACCTGTACTGTTTCTTGATGAAAACCTCACTTGCAGTGTATTTCTATTTTCTGCCCTTATTAGGTTTATGGAGTCTTAGCAGACTCTGGCCATTTTGGTCCAGAATCAGTCCTGTGATTGTGGTCAGAAAATAGAAACAACACCAAAGTGTTCCAGTCAGCAGCGTATGGAACTGAGGTCACAGAGCGCCAGGCTCAATACTTCCTTTATTTGCAGTGAGCAACTTACGGCAGGGCAGCCAAATAGCTCCAATCACTCACTGCCGGCTGTTGCCTTCCCACTGCATTCAGAGGAGAGCAACAGCATCTTAATAAGGCTCTGACCCAATAACCAAAATCTTCACTGCTGCCACATATAACTCTTCACTGATGTCACCAGTCCATTATTCACACTCGGGCCATTTTTCATCTGCCAGTCCAGCCAAAGTTTTTTGAATCTCCTCTGAGTATTAACAACCACAATGAGTAAAATAGTCTATGAGGTTTTCCTCTATTGTGAATGCTAAACCTCTAATAGTTTTCAGAAAGAGAGTTTTCAATCTAATAATTTCCACAGAGAAAGATACATTTTGTAAAGAAATAGTTAAAGGGACAGGGCACCAGCAAATGAAAATTCTGTCATCATTTAGTCATCCTCGTGTCGCTCCAAAACTGTATGGCTTTCTTTCTTCTGCAGAATACAAAATAAGTTATTTTGATGAACATTTTCAACTGTTTTGTCCATACAAACAGCTTTGGACCCCATTGACTTCCATTGTATAGACAGAAATACAGGAGTAAGTACACAGAGGTTAAGAGCGATATGAGGGAGAGTAAACAGTTACAGAATTTTAATTTTGGGGTGAACTGTCTCTTCAAGATTCAAGATTCAAGATTCAAGATTTTTATTTGTCACATACACAATTATATAGAGCATATATAACCAGCAGTGAAATGTGAGTCAGGTACGCTCCATGGACATTGCAATTATTAAAGAATACAACACAGATGAAAATATACATAAATATAGCTATGAAACAATGAAATAAAAGTAAACAATAAAAAATATAAGAATAAAATATAAAATATATAAAAAGATGTATACTGTAGAATTAAATATATAGTGGAAAATAATGTGCATGAAAGTAAACTGTAGTCTTAAATAATGAGATACACAGGAATGTACAAGAGGCAAATGTGCAAACAGGTTGACACTTTCAGTATGTCAATGTGAGGTAGTGAATGATGAATATCTTACTGATAAAGTGAATATTAAGTGGAGACATGAAGATGTTAAGAGGCTGGTTTTGAGTTTAGGAGCCTGATGGCCTGGGGGAAGAAACTCTCCATTCTGGCACCATGATGTTGACATCAGGCTACGGAAACGCTTACCAGATGGCAGCAAAGTGAAAAGATGGTTACTGGGGTGAATGGAGTCCTTGATTATTTTAACAGCTCTGCTTTTGCAGCGTTTGAGGTAGATGTCCTGCAGAGAGGGGAGAGCAGACCCTGAGATGCGCTCAGCTAAGCGCACAACTCTCTGCAGGGCTTTGCAGTCATGACTGGAGCTGTTCCCATACCACACTGATATACACTGAGTCAATACACTTTCAATGGCCCCTGAATAGAAAGTTTTCAGGATTGCAGGTGAAACCCTGAATTTTCTCAGCTGTCTCAGATGGTACAGTCTTTGCCTGGCTTTATTAACCTGTGTTTGAATGTGTGTAGTCCAAGTCAGGTCCTCAGAGATGTTTACACCGAGGTACTTGAATCTGCTCACACTCTCCACAGGGGTCCCGCTGATCATTAGAGGAGTATAGGGCTGCTGCTGTCTCTTCCTGAAGTCAACAATCAGCTCTTTAGTTTTGCTCACATTCAGAGAGAGACAATTGTCCTGGCACCATGATGTTAATTTCTCTACCTCATCCAAGTATGCGGTCTCATTATTGTTGGAAATGAGGCCCAGAACCACAGTATCATCAGCAAATTTAATAATAGATGTGGAGCTGTGGGAAGACACGCAGTCATGTGTGTAGAGAGAGTAGAGCAGGGGACTCAGGACACAGCCCTGTGGGGCTCCTATGTTCAGGGTGATGGAGTTAGAGGTGAACTGGCCTACTTTCACCACTTGAGGTCTGCCGGTGAGGAAATCAAGAATCCAGTTGCATAGTGAAGAATTCAGGCCGAGGTCCATGAGTTTAGAAGCTAGCGTGATGGGGACTATAGTATTGAAAGCTGAGCTATAGTCGATAAATAGCAGCCTTACATAGTTCCTGTTATTGCTGTCAATGTGTGTGAGAGAAGAGTGCAGGATGTGAGAGATGGCATCATCAGTGGATCTGTTGGGGCGATAAGCAAACTGAAGAGGGTCCAAAGTATCCGGGATGGAGGAGCTGATGAAGTTTTTAACCAGTCCCTCAAAGACCTTCATGACTATTGATGTGAGGGCAACTGGACGATAGTCATTCAGGCAAGAGGGGTTATTGTTCTTAGGCACAGGGATGATGACAGATATCTTAAAAGAACAGGACCGCAGACCGATGTAGCAAGAGACTCATTAAAAATGGATGTAAACAAACCAGCGAGCTGATCAGCACAGGACCGCAGAATACGGCCAGAAATCCCATCAGGTCCGGCTGCTTTCCTGACATTCACTCGCTTTAGAGCCCTCCGAACCTCGTCCTCAGACACGGTGATCACATGATTATCGCTGCTCTGACTGCTGTTTCCTGACGCGCTGATCGGCAGACTCGCGCTGCTCAGATTGCTTTCAAAGCGGCCGTAGAAAGTATTTAGCTCGTCAGCCAGCGACGGATCTGCTCTCACCTCTGCAGAGGATTTATTTCCAAAGGCACAGATGGTTCTTAGTCCTTGCCACATGCGTCGGGAGTCATTGAGCTGGAAATGTGACTCTATTCGTTCCCTGTATCGGAGTTTGGCGGCTCTTACTGCGCGTCGGAGAGCATAGCACGATGCTTTGTACTCACTCATGTTTCCCGACAAAAGACCGGCGTTGTAAGCAGCAGTGCGTTTGTTTACTGCTGCACGGATTGTACTGTCCACCCAAGGTTTCTGATTAGAGAAGGTCCTTATAGATATTGTATCCGTAGCTTGTTCGGGCTAGCGTGTTTACAAAGCTTAATGCTACATCCGTGAACTCGCTGACGTCAGATGAACTTGCCCGAAACATGTCCCAGTCTACGTCATCAAGAGCCGCCTGTAGCATGGCTTCTGAGTGGGCGGACCAGCGCGTCACCACCCTCTGCACCGGGGGTTCTTGAACGAGCCTTTGTTTATATTCCGGTGTGAGGAAAATGGCGGCATGGTCCGATTTGCCGAAAGCCGGTAGTGAGCGAGCTTTGTAGGCATGCTTAAACTGAGTGTAGCAGTGATCCAGTGTATTCGGTCCTCTGGTTGGACAGGATACATGTTGATAATAATTAGGCATAACCTGCCTGAGGTTGGCTTTGTTAAAGTCCCCAGCGATGATAACAGCAGCGTCAGGATGTTTGTTGATGTTGCCGCTGAGCGCATCGTGAAGCTCGGACAAAGCCAAACCGGTGTCAGCTTGTGGTGGGATGTAGACAGCAGTAACGATGATCGATGAAAACTCCCGGGGAAGATAGAATGGGCGGCAAATAATAGATAAATGTTCCAGATGAGGCGAGCAGGAGCGCGACAGAGTGGAGATATTCCTGGGGTCACACCATTTCTTGTTAATCATGAAACACACTCCTCCACCCTTGGATTTACCGGCCTCGGCTGTCCTGTCCATCCGTAAAACAGAGAAGTTTTCAGACGGCGTTACAGCAGCGTCCGGGACCGAGGGCGTGAGCCATGTTTCAGACAAACAAAGGATGTTACAGTCCCTAATGTCCCGTTGGAAACTTATCCTGGCTCTAAGATCGTCCATCTTATTCTCCAGAGACTGGACATTGGCGAGCAGAATGCTCGGTAGAGGAGGACTGTGAGCTCTTTTTTCTCAGTCTGTTGCGGACCCCAGCACGTTTCCCGCGGTGTTTCTTGATCCGTCGCCTCGGGTGGTTATTCAGGTGGCCATTGTTCATCTCGGTGTTCCGGAGAATCTCAGATGGCCACGATGGGTTGGAGGATAAAGTGTCCTGGAACAGGTTAGTGAAGCGGTATCCAATGTCCAAAAGTGTTCCTTTGTCGTAAGTGATCAGTGCAGAGGTTATGTGTGCAAAAAGAGAAAGCAAAAGTAGGTAAAAAAGTAAATAAAAACACAATCTAAGCGGAGCGACCTGGACGGCGACCGAACTCAGCGGCGCCATCTTGTGTCTCTTTCCTGACACTTTTTCTTCTTGCAGTCTTTTGAGCCTTGACCTTTACCTGCAGACATACATTGGTCCTGTACTCATCTCAGTAAACCCTTTCAAACAAATGCCCTACTTTGGGGATAAAGAAATAGAGATGTACCAAGGCTCGGTAAGTGTTTTTGGTCACTTTATTTTATGGTCAAATTATCACTGTTAACAAACCATTAAATATGACTTTTGCCTCAATAAAATCCTAATTTGCTGCTTATTAATAGTTAGTAATGCAGTTGTTATATTAAGGTATTGGGTAGGATTAGGGATGTAGAATATGGTCATGCAGAATATGTGCTAATAAACAGCCAATATGTTAGTAATAGGCATGCTAATGGTTTTCTGAACAACACAACTCGCATTTTGTTCCATAGGTTTAGTTTTCCCTGTGTGTTATGTAACTTTGATTCACTACACACACTAATTAAGCTAATTGTTTTCTAAACTCCGTGATCTGTATCGAAACTGTCCTCATAAAGTTCTTTATGTAGTTCGATACCTAGAGGTTTCTGTAAACAGTAATTGCTCTAGTAATGGTTTTAATAGAAGAAGTTTTTAAAGTGTGTAGGCGTGGTGCAAATGCTTTTAACAGCTGCATTCTTAGTCAGTAAAAAAGCTGTGCAGACCTGCCTTAGCCATTAAAGCCACCTGGCTATACTGCCACAGAACAGTATGTACAGGTCTATGTTCTGATCCACGCTTGGCCAGAGGTCTTGGCTCCTCATCAAGCTTCTAGCTTCTGTCAATAATCATTTGCTAGTGGATGCTTTTGACTTAAATGCTATACACAGTAGCTTATTTATAAATGCGAGCACATGCCATCCTAAACATGAACTGTAATGTAAATTATGAAATGAATCTGCTTTTCTCCATTTCTCCCTCTCTCTCAGGCTCAGTATGAGAACCCTCCTCATATCTACGCTCTAGCCGATAACATGTATAGAAACATGATGATCGATCGGGAGAACCAGTGTGTCATTATCAGGTGAGAGAACTCTGAACATATGTGATCTGAATATCAAACTTAATTTAGTGTAATGTAGGTGCTTTTAGTCACAGGAATCTTGATTTGTGTGTAGCTGTTTATTAGGATTCTCAATTTCATTGTTAACTGACATATTCACATATTATTCTGATCAGTTAATGAAATAGAGCATTGTTGGCGTGTTGCTATTTTGAGGAACTGAAAATAGACTCCACCATAGAACAACTCAAATCTGGTCTAAAGTCTGGCGCAATGTTTTTTCTTTGTTATTTAAAGAGCGTGTTAGTAATATGCGCCTATAGGCGGGTGCACAACGCACGTACACTTTGCTGATTACACATACAGGGACGTGCAGCAGCAAACAAACATTTTTAAAAATGAAAAATTACATTCCGCTATGTAAATAGCAAACCTGCCATGGGCCGAGCACAACTGGCTTTTAAAGGATGGGAGATGAGACTCTGATTGGTTTATTGCACGTTACACCCAAAAAACACCAATTACTGATTAGGAGAATAGGGACAACCCATTTAGACCATGCGCCCGGGCGTGCCAACTGTTTGCCCGTCATTAAACTAGCAAAAGTGTATTCGGACACGCCTTGAGTGCATCTGCGTCGTGCACTTTAGAACATGCGCTTAGATCGTTAAAATATAGCCCATTATTTTATAATGTGTTATTCTTTTATTTAAATATTTGTACTAAATTAACATGTTAAATTGTACATACAGACATTCAGGTGTTTTCTCCAGTCTGTTTATGTGTGATGTAGAAAGGGTGTGATATACAATTAGTTTTGGTATGACATCAATTCAGACGTCGCAATGGGAGAGTCACTGGGATGTCAGAGTGAATAGGTTGTCATTACTGTTTTGCTTTACAGATGAGGAGGGTGTACGGTTAAAATACGGTTGAATGATACAGATTCAACAAGCCCGACAACCTCAGCAGTTCCCTTTGAATATGCATTTCACTAATAATCTGTGAGGATAACTTTTACCCCTTTTGATGAAATAACAATAGACAAAGTAATTTTATATCCTTTGGTCTTTATTTTGTATATTATTTTCTCCAGGATGTACGAGACACAAAGCACAAGAGCTTTTGTAACTTGCACTTCCTGCTTGAGCACAGGAAACGCACTTGCAAGGCCCTTAGAGGGACCATCTGCTACTGTAAATGGGAGGAAACTCCACTGAATAGACATTTGTGATTGGTATAATATTGCTGGGTCTCTTCCTGTTGGAAATGGCAATCAGAGAGCTAAAGTCTGACTCACCTTAACCAAAACAATGAGTCAATGAGTCAAGAAACAAGTTTTTTGATTGGAGAGCCACAGGGGACATTATGAGTTAATTTGAGTGCCAAGTGAACACTGGTTCTGTTGTGCTTTTAATATTATGCTGTTAGTTTGAGCTGTCCAGCATGACATCTTATGGCTCCACCAGTGGTGTTTGTTTTGGGGCTAGGATATGTCTAGGAATTTGCAAGGAATTGACTTCTTTTGTATGAATTTTGCCAAATGGTTCTTGCTTTTGGTGCTGCTAGTGGTGCAGTTTAAAAAAAAGGTTGGGAAATTTTGCCTACCTTAGTTTAAGAAAACATTTCATTTAAATCAAGTGTCTGAATTCACCCTGCCACCCTGTAGTGTTGGTGAAGGAGGGGAAGTTGCAGAAAGGGAGATTTTCACTGCTGAGCCTGAGATCTTTCTTTTAGATCTCATAGTCACCTGTGGGCTGGGGGTGACTGTAGTGCTTACTTCATAGTAAGTGACTTCAGTTTCAGCATTTTTCTCAGCCGTTTGTTTGTATAGCGAGAAAGCCACTTCCAGTTCAGTCAGACCACATAAAGAGACTGGAAGTGGAATTGTGAAGACCCAGATTAGTAAACAAAACCTTCCATGAAATTGCTGCCCAGGCACCCTGTGGTCAAGCTGTATTTTGGTTAGGACAGGCACAGGTTTTTCTAAAAACCATTATGCATGAAGGACAGTTCCTTTTCACATGGCCAGTTACTTTTCAGAAGTTTGCTTTTTTAAATGCCTCTTATGTGCACAAAGGCTGCATTTATTTGATCAAATTTTTTTTTTTTTTATGTGATTTTTTTTGTCTGTAGTGGCGTAATGGTACAGAAATGTTTGGTGAAATCAAGACGGAAGGATGTAGCAGAAACTGATGTATTAAAATAGTCTCTCTTCCCCAAAAGAGGAAGCCTTTTACTGAATGAATTAGACTTGTGCATGTGCTAAAGGACAGAATTAACTGATCACTTTGTCATCTTGTTATGGCAGCCCCTATGGACTGTACAGTATGATACACCCACCGGTGTGACCCAGTGCTGTATTTGCGGAGCTGATGTTTCTGCTGCTGAATAATGAGTCTCATGACTGGCCACTTACTGAATGAGACTGAATGACTGATGCGTCTCTCTTTCTTTCTTTTTGTGCCCATTTTTGGTCTGCAAACGTACGCAGGAAGTTAAAAATGAGCATTACAGCATACAAATTACAAATCCCCCAAAGACATGTTTAAAAATAGCCATAGACAATTCATCTAAGTGGACTGAGTGTACAATGTACAATAAAAGAGTGTGCTCTCAGAGCTTTCATCGCCTGTAGACAAGCAGGGACATTTCCTTTAAGGTGGAAAGCCTATAAACTCGCAAGACAAAGGAATGAGAACCACATGGCAGGCTTAAGCTCCTTTAAGAACTCTTGGAGCCAGCATGAGAAGTTTTTCTGTATGTATGGTGAGGCTCTCACGATAGGATGAAGTGAAATTAAAGGTGTGTAGTACCGCTGCTGTGTGATGTAATGGACTTCTTACTGCTTACCCAAGCTTCTTTTAATGTGCCACAGCTGTGCCTTCTCAAAATGGCAATACTGACATTGGTAATAGAAGAAATACAGAAAAATAAACCAGCTTCTTCTGTCATCATCCGCCAAACCACATACATCTCAATGCTTATGGCCCTGCCAAAGGCAAAGGCCAGGCGGAAAGATGCAAGTAAAGGGTAAAGCAACTGAAGAAAACGAAATAGAACTAGCTTTAAGACACAGGATTAATGAATGACATTTTATTTGGTTTAATTTGAATATAAGCATAATTTTCTTGCCCTGTTGGCTATATGTATGTGTACATATACCGTACACTGCCATTCAAAAGTTAATTTGATTTCCTATTCATCACGTAATCCTGAATGACAGTCTCCACAAAAATATTAAGCAGCACACCTTTTGAACATTCATAATTAGAAATGTTTCTTGAGCTCTAAATCACTGGATCACTGAAGACTGTAATGGCTGCTGAAAATTCTCCTTTGGCATCACAGGAATAAATTATCTCATTTAACATGTTAAAACAGAAGATTGATATTGTAAATTGTAATAATATTTCACAATATTGCTGTTTTTACTGTATTCTTGATCAAATAAATGCAGCCTTGATGAGAATAAACATTCACTGTTCGGACGGCACGGATGTATACATATGATCCCATAAGAAAATTACTGATTACTGTCAACATAAACTGTGTGCATTCTGATTCACTACATCACTATAAGCATGTGCTCCCATAACCGAGCAACACATTACAGACTATAGCTCACTATGGACAAATATAGAAACATATTTAGTTAATTAAAGGAATTCCCCTCTCGCCAGCACCATTATACTTGATCTGTATTAATTGAGGATAAGAATCTACTAAACCCTCTCAGACCCTCTTAAAAGCTTACTGAGCAGATTTTAGTGTTGTGCTGTGGGGCAAACAAGGGGCTTTTTTTGCTTGTTAACACCCTCCTGTTCTTGTTTTTAGAGGAAAATTAGAGTCTGGGTTTTAATATGATCATAAAATTTTTGACTGGTAAAACTTTAAACTCTGTTGGTATTATTTTGTAACAATCACTGTTGTCACTACTATACCCTAAAAGCCTAACATATCTATAATAGCATTATATTATGCTTTTAGGATATACACATATGCATTGCAGTACAAAAGTTTTGGATCAGTAAGATTTTCTATCTAAAGTATCCGTGCATTTTTAAAAATTGTATTTATATAGGAATGAGCTTAATGTTTGTTATCTTTTTTATGTTCTTCTCAGCGGTGAGAGCGGAGCAGGGAAGACAGTAGCAGCAAAGTATATCATGGGCTACATCTCCAAAGTTTCAGGTGGAGGTCCCAGAGTTCAGGTGGGTTGGACAGAACAAAGATAAAATGAAAAACAGCATACGGTGGCTTCCTGTTCCTGATAACTTTACCGAAATTGTTTCTGACAGTTAGTGTTAAACAGCATCCTGATCCATGTTGATGTTTGCTTCATCTGACATTATTCCTCTTCCCCCATCTCTTACAATCTTTCTTTCATCCCCTAAACCCCACCATCAGCCATCTGTCACCCACAATCCCCTTCTGATCTGTCCTGTGTCCCCCTCTCAGCCCCTTCAGGAGCCATGTGAGTGAGCTCAGAGTCAGAGGACTGACACTTGTTGCTTGTATTAATCTGATTGAATTAACCGTTTGGCAATGCATATATAAAACAATTCTATCATTCTTTTATGCTTATATTTTGCATAAAATTTTAAGTGAAAATTAATACGAATTTGAGAAATTATTTTGGTTTTTCCTCCTTTTGCTTAAATGACAATATCACTCGAGCTGCATGAACTAAGTTATTGTCTAATCTACCAGGTCAAATATCTAAACATGATCCACAATCTATGGCTAATTACTTAATTTCATTAATGTTTTAAAGCCTTATTTTTGTTCGTAATTAACCACACTGAATTAAATTCAATCTAATGATTTGATAGTGAACAGGCTGTCACTTGTGTTTTAATGAGTATGTTTGATGGCGTCTTGAACAAAGTAGCGTATTGTGCTACAGCAGAAAGTCTCTCTGCTCGGGCTGCTCTGCAGTGATCTCTCGAATGTCACAGTGCCTCAAGATCATATGACCATCACTGCTGAATGGTACATCCTGATTTCTTTGGTGTCTTGCTCATCAGCCTCTTTTATTTTATTTTCATCTCATGTATCTTTTTTTTTTTTTACTTGTGTGGTCCACACAGTTGGTACCCTTTCTCTGTCTATATGCAAATTTTCCTGGTGTTGCAAATGCAAACTAGCCCTTGGCTCTAATTTGTTTACATCAGCAATGTGACTTTTAATTTCAGATTTCTTAAAAATACCTTTATGCAATTTGTACACTTTATATGTTTGATAAGAACTTGGAGATGGGATGTGTAATGTCATAAACAATGATGGTATTGGATATCCCAGAACTTCTGCGTCTCTTGGCTGCTCAAAGTAGACGATGCTGTGCAAATTCTGTGTGGAATGTGCACTCATACTGATATATGTGACCCTGGACCACAAAACCAGTCTTAAGTGTCAATTTTTCGAAATTGAGATTTATACATCATCTGAAAGCTGAATAAATAAGCTTTGTTAGGATAGGACAATATTTGGCCGAGATACAACTATTTGAAAATCAGTAGGAAATTTACAAAATATCTTCATGAAACATGATTTTTAGTTAATATCCTAATGATTTTTGGTATGAAAGAAAAATTGATAATTTTGACCCATACAATGTTTTTTTGGCTATTGCTAAAAATATACCCCAGCGACTTAAGAAGGTTTTGTGGTCCAGGGTAACATATGTGGGGGTGGGGGATGAATTCAGGTAAATTAGGCCACTTTTAGACACTGGGATGACCAATTTGACCTGAATTCACTCTACAAGATGGACATTACCCACTGATCTAATTTCATCAGTTCCAGATCAGCATAGGTTCTGTACTTATAATCCTCCACAGTATGCAAAATGTCAACTTAACTCTCAATCTCTCTCTCTTTCTTGTTTATATCCACACAGCATGTCAAAGACATCATTCTGCAGTCCAACCCTCTTCTGGAGGCCTTCGGGAATGCTAAGACAGTGAGGAACAACAACTCCAGTCGATTTGTAAGCTTCGATCATCCTCCCATATACTCATTTTATTGAAGAAAACAGATAGCATACGTCTTGTATTGCGCTGCATCTTGACCTCAGGATGAATTTAAGAGGAACACAGTTACACTAGAACCAACAAAACAATACAAAAAGAAAGAAAAAACAATGTTTTGCCACTGCAATAAGAACATTTGATAAATATGTTACCGTAAGGCTTTGGCCTAAACGTGTCAAGTACTGCCCTTAAAAATACTCACAGGCCAGTTTAAAGCAGCTGTTACAAAATATGTTGTATGGAACATTTACTTGCAGTTCTGCTTCATTATGCTCAGACATCATGTTGTTTTCTTGGGATTGGTGTAATTTTATTGTAAGAAGAATGGCTTAGCTGTGATACAGATGGATTGTGTAGTGGATAGGAGAGTGGAACAGGCCAGGAAGAAGGAGGCGGGAACCAGCGAACATTCAAACACTTTAATAAAATAAACCACTCTCGGCCCCACCCCACTCGTCACATAGAGTTTTGTGGATGAAAAAGCATCTAGATGAATTCAGGGGTCCTACATGGGCTGGTAATGTCATTACAGATTTAAGTCTTGACATGTCTGATAACTGCAGACAGCTGCAGCACACAAAAACAGTGTCAAAGCACCTATCTCCTCTTATTTTCAGTAGTGGGCATACACATCCACCTGCAGCACATCACGTCTGTGCCTTTTTAACATTCATCTTCCCTGACAGGGGAAATACTTCGAGATTCAGTTCAGTTCCGGCGGTGAGCCAGATGGTGGGAAGATCTCCAACTTCCTTTTGGAAAAATCACGTGTGGTGATGCGGAATCCTGGAGAGAGGAGCTTCCACATCTTCTACCAGGTGAGAGTGAGGACACGAGGTTGGCTTCTTCACTCAGAAGATGTCACTGTTGACCGTCAGTAGCATAAGTGCAGCACGTTATGAGGAAAAATTGAATGAATAACCACAGTAAAATTCAGGAAAGGGAAGATGGAGCCATTTGGCTCTGAAAAGCAGGTCACGTTGTTCTGAGTTTACCACTTGAGTTTTTTGGAATAGGGAGAGTCTGTCTGACCTTCTTCTTAATGAGGCCTTCTCACCACTGTTTCTCCTTCACAAGTTTGGAGAGTTTGAGAGTTTTCCTATGGTTACGGTGATTTAGGACTCTTTTGTTTTTTGGTGTTTTTAAACTGTGGGCACTTTTGGCCCTGCAGACTTAGAAAATAAACACTCCTAAAAAACTTTTCACACTCTCATTAGTTTGTTTCATTTGTCTTTTAACATTGTCTAGGAAGAATTCTAACTTTTTTTCCAGAAAGTCATGAATTCTCACCGCAGTGTCATTTCCTCCATATCTTACATTTTTGTATTATTTAATGGTGTTTTGTGGTGAAAATGACAGTGGTGGAAATGACATTTGAAAACTTTTTGGAACATTGCTTGCCAAGTCTTATTTCAGAACTAGCATTTCATATATGCTAAATAGAGATAAACAGTGAAGATTATTTTCAGACTTTCTACACTATCATTCAGAAGTTTGGTGTCTGTAAGATTTTTTTAAAAAATTTTAAAAGCTGTCTCTTGCTCAATAAGGATGCATTTATTTGATAAAATATGTCATCAGAAATCATTTGAATATGCTGATATGCTGACATCTTATTTTAACAACTTGTTTTTAGCAATGAAACCATCATACTGTTTTCACTATTCTCTAATGAATAGAAAGTTTAAAAGAAAAACATTAATTTGAAAAAAATAAATAAAATAAACATAATGCATTCTTGCTGAATAATGCATCCTTTCTTTAAAAAAAAAAAAAGCTTTCTGACTCCAATCTTTTGAATGGTAGTGTGTGTGAATTGACAAATTTTTTTTACATCTTTTCTCAGCTAATAGAGGGAGCCAGTGTAGACCAGAAAGGTAGTCTGGGTATCACCAGCCTGGATTACTACACTTACCTCAACCAGTCAGGTTCCTACAAGGTTGACGATATTAACGACAAGCACGACTTCCAGGAAACCTTGGTAAGTATGATTTAGACAGCTTAGTATTTGAGTCAGACTCTGGTGTCCTGGGAGTCTTATGTAGCTGTGAAAAAGTTGCCTGTTCAAATATGACAGCTATTTTCCATATTTGCAGACACTGTTGTTGTAACTTCCCTCTCCTCTCTCTGTCTGACCCCAGCATGCCATGGACGTGATTGGTATCTCAGGGATGGACCGCACCATGGTGCTGCAGATTGTGGCAGGAACTCTTCACCTTGGGAACATCAGCTTCAAGGAAGCAGGGAACTATGCTGCTGTAGAAAATGACGAGTGTATGTACATAGACTCAGTTCCCCATTTTGGTGTCCTTGACTGAACTGTGTGCTGTAGATTATTTAATTGCATTAAGTCATGCTGAACTGTCTTGCCACACCAAATTACCCTCAGAAAATAGAGCTCTGTTTATGCGCCTGGTATCTGCGTATTACATCACACCCTAAAATTGCACAGTGAAACTCTGAACTTCCAGCCCACCCCTCTATTTCCTCTCTCTCTCCTTCCCTCCAAGTGTCTCAAAGCTCTCAGGTGGAGCAGTGCACTTGAATGACAGAGGCTGTTTGCTGTGGCATAAAGCCATGCTGTGCTGGGAGCAGACGAAGCTAATCTGTGCCTTTCCTGTTCTGCCCCTTCCCAGCCCCCTAACCCCTCTTCCTGTCTGCCGCCAGCGGCTTTCACACATTTAGTGTTGGCTTGCCAATCTAAAAACCAAACGCCGCACAACTGCTTAGCCGCCTGCATATAACAAAACCATCTGCAAAGAGCTCATGCATCCTGGGAAATAAATTCTATAGATAACATCTTCCACTGCCAATCCATATATTTTATAGAGGTTTTTGATTGACACCATGTAAGGTTGTTTTTGAGAGTTACGGACACTCCCAGATCTTTTTATAGTTGTGTTGTTTTGGGAGAGCAGTTAGTGTGCTCAGTTCTACCACACCCGAACATCTGAATAATGAGCCATACTTAAGCAGTATGACGTACTGCATCACTATCAGGACTGAATGAGGGCAGTTTCCTTTTTAAGGTGGTGAGTCAGTGAAGAGGCGGGGCTCATCAGAAATGGAGTGAGGCGCAGGATTGTCAGTAACTTGTGTCTCACCCGTGCCTCTCCTCAGAGGAGATCTATTGTTGTGACTACACCAAAAAATGCACATGAGTCATACGTACAATGTATCTCTGTTTTCTTCAATTTTTCCAAGTTATGTATAACATTACATTACATTACATTACATGTTATGTTATATTATGTTATGTTATGTTATGTTGTTATGTTATGTTATGTTATGTTATGTTATGTTATATGTTCGAAAGTTTGAGGATTTTAAGTAAAACATTTTATTACATAAATACTTTTATGTATTAAATTGATTAAAGGGTCAGAAAAGACATTTTATGTTCCAAAGATATATATTTCAAATAAATGATGATCTTTTAAACTTTTCTATCAAAAAAAAAAAAAAATCAGTTTGACAGAAATGTTAAGCACCACCACTTTCTTGAGCCTTAAATTAGCGAATTTGAATGATTTCTGAAGGATCACGTGACACTGAAGACAGCAGTAATGATGCTGAAAATTTAGCTTTGTATCACAGGAACTAATTTCACTTCATGAATTGCAATAATATTTCACAATATAACTGATTTTACTGTATTTTAGATAAAATAAATGCAGCTTTGGTGAGCGTAAAACATCATTCTGACTCTACCAAACTGTTCTCTCTCCTGCTCATAGTTTTGGCATTTCCTGCCTTCCTGTTGGGCATCGATCAGCATCGTCTTAAAGAAAAACTCACCAGTCGTAAGATGGATGGCAAGTGGGGTGGCAAGTCCGAGTCCATAGATGTAACACTGAATGTGGAACAGGCGTGTTTTACTCGTGACGCTCTCTCCAAAGCCCTGCACTCTCGTGTTTTTGACTACCTGGTGGAGGTACAAGCCATATACACCTATATACCTCATAAAAACAGATGTTAGACAAGAAATAAGCGCTAAATGGGTTCCTATTTTTTTTAGTCAATCAATAAAGCCATGGTTAAGGACCATCAGGAGCTGAACATTGGAGTATTGGATATTTATGGCTTTGAGATATTTCAGGTGAGTATTTAATTTACTCGTCCCTAATGGAATGATTGTTTTCACAGCAGTTAACAGGATGTGTAGCTATCCAGTCTACCTAATGAAATAAGATGATTGCTTTTTAATTGCCTGGATTGATTCTCCTCTGCTTTTGTAAACAGATAACATATTAATGAGATTGACTAATCTGATAATCTCTTGGTTTAGCATCTGGTGTTGAGACCTTTAAGATAACTGCCTGTGTTGTCTTCCTAAGAAGGATAAAGCTCTGAAAACAGCTTTCAGCCCTTTTAATTTGATGTTACTACCACTAAGATTATGCTATTGATAATAATAACAATTGAATCATTGTTTGTCATGTTCACATTATGACCGAAGCTGATTTGCAACTTATTTGTTTCCTTTGTCACCACTACTGGTGTTATTTTTGGTTCATAGTGACAGTGTCTATTTTCTGTTTTCACTTGCCTTTTAGAAAAATGGATTTGAACAGTTCTGTATCAACTTTGTGAATGAAAAACTGCAGCAGATTTTCATTGAGCTGACTCTGAAAGCTGAGCAGGTAACACTTCCATTTCTCCCCTATGCTTTTTGTTTTTGCTGTGATTTGGATTTGTCCCACCTTTCCCTTAACCTAGTTCTTGCAGTACAGGAAGTACTATATACTTCTGCTCCACCCTAGTAACGGATCATTTTCATCATTTGTTCTTTTCCTATCTTCAGGAGGAGTATGTACAGGAAGGAATCCGATGGACTCCCATAGAGTACTTCAACAATAAGATCGTCTGTGACCTCATTGAGAGTAAACTGGTAAGTTTCATTAACTGTGCAAACCAAATATCCATCTGTTTGAAAAGATGGATATGATCTGTCATTGCCTAGTGCGGTAAATCAGTAAAACTAACATTAGCGAGCTAAGAAGTTCAGATCCATATCCACAAAAGCCTCCTTTCTCTTCCCATGACTGTTTGTCTGATGGCCTCAAAATGCTTGATATGCCTCCAAATTCAATTTGCTTCACTCACAGAGGGACTAGACACACTGAGCCATGAAATTCACAACAAGGGAGAACCTTAACCATCCTTGTTGGAGTGACAGCTTCTCCGTGTCACTGCTAAAAGCTAATGGTTATCTGTGAGAACATTTTACAGATTTACAAGCTGTTTCCCTTTCGTTCCCTTTCGTTGTGAATAAAGCGAGTCATCTGAATATTCGGACAATACAAACAGCTGTGTGATCAGAGGTTGTGTTTTCATTCAGATTAATGTATGATGATTCATTTCAAGCTTAAAGGGCTGTGAATGTGGGCTAAAACGGTTTCAGACACTTTAGACGGTGATTTATGTTGTTTTATATACTATAATATGTGTGTAAAATACTTAAAAGTAGATGTCCTGGTATGCAACATGATATACCTTATTTAAAACTATAATGTGTGTACTACTATTATTACTACGACTACTAAAGATTTTATTTTTATGCCAACTTTCATACTTAAAATACAGATCAAGAAGCTTGAATGGAAGAATAAATAAAGAAATTCATAAAGTGAATAAATAAAGGAATAAGACGGGTACAAACAGTAACAATCAACAAGAGCCAAAATTAAACTCTAACCAAAAAATTCTTTATATATATATATATATATATATATATATATATATATGAATGCATTTTACAATATGAATGAATCTCACATTCATTTTGTTTCCTTAACAAGAATCGTACAAATGAATTCGAAAAATAGGAATGCATTTTACAATATGAATGAATCTCACATTCATTTTGTTTCCTTTCCCAGAATCCTCCAGGCATCATGAGTATACTGGACGATGTGTGTGCCACTATGCATGCGAAGGGTGAGGGAGCAGATCAAACGATGCTGCAGAAGCTCCGAATGCAGATCAACAATCACGAGCACTTTAACAGCTGGAACCAGGGCTTCATCATTCACCATTACGCTGGCAAGGTATTTACGCTGAGAAGGCATCTCTTAACCCACCTCCCCGCACTCCTCTGCAGTGTTGTTAAATCATTTACTTTAACTTTTTTCTCACCAAATTATCTTCTACTTTTTTTCTCTCTCAGTCTCTCATTTACACTTTGTTGTCTTGAGGTAGTTCAGTATGTGTGGCACCATCCACATACCCCGTGTTCAATGAGGCATGCTCTGAGGGGAGGCAGGGGGAGCCCGTCCACATCCTGCACCGTTAGATTTAAAATAAGCATGTTAGCTACAGACAACGGAAAACCCATGATTTAAAAAAAAACATATATCTGTGTCTTCTAGCATTTACTGCAAATATGCAAGTAAATAAATAAATAAATACATTTTAAAAATGGGTAAAAACAATAAAAAGCCAAAAGAACCCAAATAAAACCCTTACCAAAAAATGATACAAAATGGAAGAGAAAATTAAAAGGAAATAATAATAATAATCAATAAAATTACAAGATTTTGTCTCCAAATGATTTGTAAAAAATATGAATGCATTTGTTGGATACATATTTTGAAATAAAATAACTGTAAAGAATAAATAATTATAATAAATATAAAAGCAAGGTCCAGATCAAAATAAAATATCACTCCTAGAATATTTATTTAGTCAGTTATTTATGAAGTTTAAATACCCTCTACTTTCCCTCTTATATATATCTACAAAACTGCAAGTATGTAAATGTAAGTAATTGGTTGGTTGAGCTGACATTGATCTGAGCATCTATTGGCTCAACTGTGGCTCAAAGAATGACTTGTGTTTCTAACCCTGTCCAGAACACACTACTGTTTAACTGATCTGTTAATCATCTCTCCAGGTGTCTTATGATGCAGAGGGTTTCTGTGAGAGGAACAGGGATGTGCTGTTCACTGACCTGATCGAGCTAATGCAGAGCAGTGAAATGTAAGTGTCACTCCTCCATCCTAAAAATCAGCCAGTCTGTGATCTTATCCAACAGCTGCTTGTAACAGACTCTCAGAGCGCTTGAAGATCTTAATATATGTAAATCATGGATATAATCAGGCCAGCTGAAGGGCCTACAATAGAAGTGTGCAGGAGATTATCATTGTTTCCTCTCTGTCTCTCAAGGGAGTAGGACTTGTAGAATGTGCCTGTCGCTCTTATGTGCTCCTGGGCCTCTTTTGGGGCCCAATAGCCATCTGTGCAAGCCGTCTCCTCCCACAGCCCTTTGTGAAGCCTTCTGGGGGTCTGCTTTCAGACTGCACTCAGACACGTGGTGTAATGCACACACACACAGAGTTCGCAGAGGAACTTCCTTTGCACCAGCCAGCAGGCCCTATACACAGAACAGAAGAAAGAGAAATCTTGAATTTACTGACGAAGCAGGGCTTCTTGTCTATCTGCACAGACGAATTCAAGTGACCCTGGTCTGCAGCAGAGAGACACGATTTAAAACATTCATGTCTGTTAAACTCTGTATTTCTTCTGCTGTATTCTTCTCTCTTTCTGCCAACCCCCAAATCATTCCTTTCTGGTTTGATTATTTTATTAGACCTTTCATCCGTGCCCTGTTCCCAGAAAACCTCAATGCTGAGAAAAAAGGCAGACCCACTACTGCAGGGAGTAAAATCAAGGTGAGTTGAGGTTGCAGGTTCTTTGCAGGTCTTTGAACCTCTGAACTATACTGATAACCACTTTTCACATATTCCGGTTGTCTGGCTATCTGTGTAGACTGTGTGTGTGTTACTCTGTAAGGTGTTTTAGCTCTTTCACACCCTCTTTCTCTTTGCAATGACAGAAACAAGCCAACGATCTGGTGAGCACCCTGATGAAATGTACACCTCACTACATCCGCTGTATCAAACCCAATGAGACCAAGAAACCTAAAGACTGGGAGGAGAGCAGGTGAGAGTCCACGGTCATGGCAAAGATGAATTCTTCCTTCCTGAACATTATTAATGGGACTATTGATTAGCATTATTATTATTATTAAAGTAATACATTTTGTGAAAGTGGCCATTATTAATGTTAAAGCAAAGAAAAATCAATGCTTTGAGAGCAAAATAGTAGCTTCTGCCTTTAATGCGGCATCTGAGCTTGTCTTTCATAAGTTTGGACATTTCCGGGAAAAATCGCAGAGAAAAATCTAAGCATTACTCTAGTCTCCATTGTCACACGATTCTTCAAAAATCATTCAAGCTCGCTAAAGTGATGCTTGAGAATCATTTATAGTTATTTGCTGCTTAACATTTTTGTGTAAACCGTTTTTTTTTTCTAAATTCTTTGATGAATAGAAATTTCAAAAGAACAGCAGTTATTTGAAAAAAAAGAAGTCTTTTGCAACATTGTAAATGTATTCGCTGTTTTTGATCAATTTAATGTATCCTTGATGAATTAAAGTATTAATTTCTTTTTAAAAAAATGCTAAAATGCTACATTTTTGAAGTGTAGTGTAAATCAAAATGGAAAACTAGAAAGCAGGAAAGTAGCAATAAAAGGATTCTAATTTTATTTCTCAGCTTGGGTGTCCTTTGTCCCGACAGTTGTTTCACCTTTTTTTGTTTGTTTGCTTACTTTTCCTGCCTTTTTCCTCTTTTACCACAGTGTTTTTGGAATGAAACATGGAATGAAATGTTCTTATCCGGTGCATGTATTGTTGAGACTCTAATGGTCTTCCTGTTATGAGGGTTTGTGAGCATGGTTCATGTTAGGCAGCATAATTAGCATTCAATTTCATTCTCAGGATGTGTGTCCAAAAGATTTGCATTTATTTAGTCATTTATTTTGGAAAGACTGATGGAGAAACTACCAGAAATGCCTTATTTGTTTATAAAATTGCAAAAGGCTGAGAAGAATTCCTGTAAAGGGGCTTTCTGAGTTGTTGCTGTAAATATTAACCTTCCTTCCTTCCTTCCTTGCTTCCTTCCATTCAATCTGTCTCTCTCTCTCTAGAGTGAAGCACCAGGTGGAGTATCTGGGTCTGAAGGAGAATATTAGAGTGAGGCGTGCCGGCTATGCCTACAGAAGAATCTTCCGCAAGTTTTTGAACAGGTAAAGACAGTTTCAAATTCATCCTAAAAAAACTGATAAGAAGCTCTTCATAGAACATCATGAAATGAGTGCACATGGTCACATCTGGCAGTACAATTTCATCATCCAGTGAGAAGGCACCACACTTTCATAAGAAACAGCTTCAGAAAGAGAAGGAAGAGAGAGTTGCAAGTGTACGTTATGGCACTTTCATGTTGATGAATTTTGGTTCATCTTTTGTTGTGGGCCAATAGTTGTTCAGTTTCCTTTGTGCATTCTTCATATCAATGTGCGCTGAACAAACGTCATTGTGTTAGTTTAAGTGTGTAATTCTTCCATTATGACACCAATTATTTTGCATGCTTCATTTGGGTTATTAAGTTTCTACATAAAAGTAAAAACCTGAATCATCCTTTGGTGTGTTAATATTAAAAGTTACTTTTTTTACTCCACCCTGCCAGTGTTTATCTTGCGCACACACACTTCATACAGTTTATTTACACAGGACTCCACTTCAGAAGACTTTCAGCTAAGCACTTTGTACTGTTACATGAATGAAAAATGCACACTTTACTCAAATATATGATATCATTTTCCAAATGATGATCTCTCTCAGTATGCCATTTTGACGAAGGAGTCTTGGCCCACGTGGCGTGGGGATGAGAAGCAGGGTGTGCTGCATCTCCTGCGCTCTGTAAACATGGACCAAGACCAGTATCAGCTCGGACATACCAAAATCTTCATCAAAGCTCCTGAGTCGGTAAGAAACTTCAATTGAAATCTTTTCAGCAACAAAATATGATACCAAGTCTGTTTTAATAAATGTAAAGTTATCTTAACAAATAGTAGTACATTTAAAATAAAACATCTGCTACATTTTGAAGAGTCAGTATTTTACATTTTGCTCCTCAGTTAGTCAAACGTCTTTTCACATTAAGACTTCACTTGACAAAATTCACCAAACGTTAGAATATGAACCTTCTGCGCCCTTTTTTAATTTAATTTTTTTTATATATTGTGTTATATATATATATATAAAATTTTAAAATGCATCAGTGCTCATATACTTTCAGACTGCTCTATAAAATTCATTCAGATAAACATTTAAAAAAAAATTATTAAAGAGTGGTGTACAACAAGATACACCAGGAACAGCTGGGGAAAACGGCAGCATGTAGAATATTGCTTCTTGCTTTGGTCTAGATTTAACATTTCAGTTGTACTGTAATGGCAGGAGAGTGGTGAAGTGTAAAAGTCAGCCTTTATCTCGCAGACATCAGCTCAGCTCATAGTGGTGATGAATAGTGGGCTGGTCCCACGTCAGCACTGTTAGGTCAACATTACTCTGGATCTGATACACAACTGCAGTGCTGTGGTGAAGCTGCCTCTGTTATGTCCAAGACAGCTTTGCTTTTTTTTTCCACTGCACTTTTTTTTTTTTTTTTTTTGATTGCTTATGAAAGCACTGCTTGTGGATGTGCTGTGATCTCACTGTTGACATTTAGATGTACACACGTATACATAGACCCACAGAATAAGGCTCTGTGGCTCGGCATGAATGCAGCAGATTATCTAGAGATGTGTGACTTTAGCATATATCTTCTATGTGTGTGTGTGTGTGTGTGTAATATTAAATATGGGAGAGCCCAGATTTGAGCTGGCCAGCCTCTCAAAACAAAACTCCTTGTGAGATAAGGTGCTGACACAGAGTAATTAGTTAATGACTACAAGAATTACTTTAGTGAGAGAGAGAGAGAGAGAGAGAGAGAGAGAGAGAGAGAGAGAGAGAGAGAGAGAGAGAGAGAGAGAGAGTGCATGCATGTAGTAGTCGCTTTGCCAAAATGAACTCTTTGATCCTTCTGAGAGCTGATGGAGTCTTAGAGTGTTTGCATGAGACATCTAACGGTCTGATAGGATAAATCTCACCAACACTGTCAAAAAATGTCTAGGCCAGATTTTAGCACAGAAAAACTCCTTATTTGCATTGTGGTCCTTATTTTGATATACATTATTACTTCATACATTACTGTTTAAAGGTTTTGGGGTCGGTAAGATTTTTTAATGATTTTGAAATAAAAAAAAAGCTTCTTATCCTCACCCAGGCTTTATTTGATCAAAATTTTGATTTAAATAAATCTGTAGTATTGTGAAATATTGTTATATTAAGTTGCTGTTAAACATAGCTGTTTTATATTTGAATATATTTTTAAAATATAATTTATTCCTGTGATGACAAAGCTTATTTTTAGCATTTGAAAACATTTCTTTGATGAACAGTTTTAAAAAAAAACAGTGTTTATTTGAAATAGACATCTTTTGTAACACTATAAATGCACAAAATTCACTTTTGATCAATTTAATGCATTATTAATAAATCTAAGTATTAAAGGGTTTAATTTTCTCAAAATATGTATATATGCTGACCTCAAACCTTTGAACGGGATGTACATGCTGGACAGATTATTGTAAGTAGGGATGCACAATATATTTGGGCATATAAAATTATTTATTTTAGTGTTTACTTTCATACAAATCGCATACAAAATGGTATAATTAGTATTAATGTGTTGTTTATATTAAAGCAATAAGCCCCAAGAAGCCGTGGAATTTATAATAGTTAAGGGGCATTGTTAGGCACGATGCGAAGTGGATTATTACAGTTATTTGCCAAAACACTAGACTGTTTATCAATGGGAGGTTTGTGGATGTGTGTTAGTTTGTGTGTGGGGTGGGAGACAAAGAAGGATTTCATTGTCTTGGCTCATAATTCCTCATCCTGTGCCAGCCATTTGTGTGTGTGTGTGTGTGTGTGTGTGTGTGTGAGAGAGAGAGAGAGAGAGAGAGAGAGAGAGTCAGTGCCAGGCCTTTGTGATAATGATAGGATCTGATGTTTAGTCTACAGTGCAGCAGAGCTGTGACATTGTGTTCTGAGGACATACAGTGAAGCTGCACAGTGCTCAAAGCATTATAGGATGACCACAAGACACTTTGAACAGCTGCCTAATGAGAAAGAGAAATATGAAAACTGAAATCAAAAGAAAAGAAACTGCTGTATGACGAGGACAGACCGAACCCACTATGTGTCATAATGGGACTGATAAATACAGCTCCAATGAAGAGTGACCTTTAGTGTAATGGACAGGGTTATACAGCTCTATTCACTATTGTTATGTGAACTATTAGACGTTACGTCAAAAACGGTCTGAATTCAACACAGAATTCATTTGGCTGATTCAAACTGATACCTGATGAATTTGTGAGCCCTTTTATTGATTCTTTTAAACAGCCTGCATTATATTCTGTTCTCAGCTCTTCCTGCTGGAGGAGACAAGAGAGCGCAAATTCGACGGTTATGCCAGAACCATTCAGACGGCCTGGAGGAAATATTGTGCACGCAAGAAATATGTTCAAATGAGAGAGGAGGGTGAGTTTACTGCTCAGATGATTTGTTTGAATGAGGTTAAGATTCTACATACAAACACCAGCATACTAAAACAAACACATTATGAGATGGTAGAACATGGTAGAATGTGTCACAGTTAAAAGGGGAATTCAGTGGTTTTCTCAGTATGTCTTTGGAGTCTGACCTCAACTGCTGCTTTCAGCTGAATTATTGTCATTATATTTAAAAGTAATAATAGACACACAAAAGACAAAACTACTCCCACCTTGTCTGGGTGATCATGTTTGGGTGTTTATTCAGCTATGTGCCCATTTGGCCCAGTTTTAGAATAAAAACACTTTAATAAAACACTTGTATTTTATATTTTTTAATTTTTCATGTTTATTTAATAAAGATTCCTTAGTGTGGACATGAACTTTGTTTAAAAGTTTGAGTACTTTTCCAAAGTGTTATTATTAAAAGTATAAGTAGACCTTCATTCAAATAATTATTAAATAATAAATCAATGAATAAATAAATAAATATGTTTCTTGAGCATCACATTGTGAAGGATCATGTGACATTGAAGACTGGAAAATTGGCTGCTGAAAATTCAATTTTTTTGAATTTTAAAATATATTTAAATAGAAAATATTTATTTTAAATTGTAGTTTTTACTGTATTTTTGATTAAGTGTAGATGAAACCAAACAGAATTTTTGTCTTTTTATTTTTCCTGTAACAATGTAATTTCCACCACATCTCAGATCTGGAAATTTGATGGAAATTAAATATTTTGATCATTTTGCAATAAAATGATTTATTCTGCTAATTTTCTAGCTTTTATATTTTATATAACATCACATTTTATTTTATATAACATATCACTTACAAAATTGCAACTTGATTGGAAATTGGATGCTCAAAAAATTTGATTTACAAATGACACTCACTTATATTTTTCTTGTTTTCTCACACATCACGTCTGGATTTATTTTCAGGCATACTCTTCTGAGGTCTCATCTTTTGTACATGGTTTAAGAACTAAAGCTTTGAAAATAACACTGAACACTGATTTGATCCTCCTCCAGCCTCTGATCTGCTGCTGAACAGGAAGGAGAGAAGAAGGCACAGCTTGAACAGGAACTTTGTGGGTGATTACATAGGTATGGATGACCGGCCCGAGCTCAGGCAGTTTGTGGGCAAAAGGGAGAAGATCGATTTTGCGGACAAAGTCAACAAATTCGACAGGCGGTTTAAGGTGAGGTTATCAAAATGAGCACACAGCTGTGCCCAGTACAACTTCTATGGCTCAGAGACCAAGATTCAGTCTTTGACTTCTTAGCAAGCAGGTCAAATTTCACCTAGATGACATGCAACCTTTATAGGTATGCATGAGCGTCTAAAACTGTGTTTTTATCTGTTCAGACCATCAAGAGAGACCTGATCCTCACCCCTAAATCTGTCTACCTGATTGGAAGAGAAAAGGTGAAGCAGGGGCCAGAGAAAGGCATGGTAAAAGAGGTCCTGAAGCGCAAAATTGACGTAGAGAAGATAATGGCTGTTTCTCTAAGGTACGTCAGCGTACAAGCTCAGTCAGTTCATTTAACTCGATGGCAAGCTACAACAAAACTTAGCACATTTTCAATCATTTAAATAGGAACTGTAAAAATTGAGCCACAAGGAGGCTGCCAAATGGGCTTCAACTTCCCTCCCATATGTAAAACAGAGCCTGTATGCAGTCTCAAAATGCCTTGCATAACCATCTGCAGAATTACAGGCGTAGAGACATCAAAGGTCCAGTCTTGTTGTTAGAGCCGTCATCTGCTCTGTGTTACTTAACACATGTTGAATCGAGGTCTGCGATATACAAAGCTTTGGTCTCTTAAAACATTTATAGTTTTTTTAAGTATTCGCTGGAAAGGATCAAACATCCAGAACTCTCTCAAAGAAACATAACCTAGATTACAGATCTAACATAGAAGGACCAAGGACGAGGTACCAGCCCCCAACAACCTTGCATATTCCCGTTTTGGAGTGGGGGGTTGTCAATAATGTGAACCAGGTGTTGCTGGGAAGGGAGAGTACACCTTGTAAAAAACTCATTAGAAAGGACTTAAGTTTATTGGTTGAAGCAGGGCATCTCTGCATGTGTCCCAGACATGGAAACTTCAACAGTCACCGTATCATTTTCTTTTTTTTTTGTGACCCGACAACCTGTGTGTCTGTGGAAACCCCCAGAAGCACCTCAACACGTGTAACCTGTAATAAAAGACAGTCTCATGTTGAATGATTGAACAAATGTGCATATTTGAGATCTTGAAAAGACCTGTGTCTCCCATACAGCACAATGCAGGATGACTTCATGATCCTGCACGAGGAGGAGTATGACAGCCTGCTGGAGTGTGTATTCAAGACAGAGTTCATCAGCTTGCTGGCACGCCGATACGAAGAGAGAACACAGAAAAAACTACCTCTCAAATTTAGCACCATGTAGGTTGAAATATATTTAACGTAGCTACAGTTATAGCAAAGCCATGACTTTATTCTTGAAGTCATTTTTTGTTTTTCGAAAAAAAAAAGTCTCTTTTGTTTACCAAGGCTGTATGTATTTGATCAAAAATGCAGACAAAACAGCAGTATTTTGAAAAAGTAGTACAATTTCAATGAACAATTTTCTATTTTTATTCCTGAGATGGCAGAGCTGAATTTTCCCATTTCTTTGATGAATGGAAAATTCAAAAGAACAGCATTTATGGAACATTTTTTGTTACATTATAAATGCCTTTGCTGTTACTCTTGATCAGTTTAATTTAGCCTTACTGAATTGTGAGTGTAAATGTTTTCATTTCAGTTGTGTCTTTACTATTATATTTTTTCAGTAAATCAAAATTTATATTTTATTATTTAATGCAATATAATATTATTTAATATGCGTTGCTAAGAACTTCATTTGGACAAATTTCTGTTTTTTTTTTTTTTTTTGCACCTTCAGATTTCCAGATTTTCAAATAGTTGTATCTCAGCCAAATATTATCATATTGTAACAAAACATAAATCAATGGAAAGCTCATTTATTCAGCTTTCAGATGATGTATAAGCCTTATATAAACCCTTATGACTGGTTTTGTAGTCCATGGTCACAAATAGCTGAAGTGTCCAAATACTTCTTGTGGCCACTCTGCACTAATGAATGACTGTGACTGGACCTGCAGGCTGGAAATGAAACTGAAGAAAGAAGGATGGGGACCCTGGAATGCCGGAGGGTCCAGACAGGTGCAGTTCATCCAAGGTCAAGGGGACGTAGCTGTGTTGCGACCCTCAAATAAAATGCTGCAGGTCAGCATTGGACCGGGTCTGCCCAAAAACTCACGTGAGTGATGACACGTGTTGTGTGTCATCTAATATTATTTAATTCAGTGTTATTCGTCATCCATGCAAGACCTCATACACCCAAATTCAATCCTTCAGGTCCTACTAAGGAGGGCGTCACTCAAAGCCGTTCCAACATGTCCAGGACGCACCACCACACCCCAACACGAGTCGCACCCGGGCCTCCAGGTACATTACCTTTCCTAATCTTCTCATTACCTCAGTCAATAAGCATTTGTTCAGAAGATCTGAGGGTTGTATGTTCCTTAGCAGTTGCTCACCAGAACGGAGGGCTGAAGAATGCAAATCACATGGCCAATCAGAGAAACTCGCAACATCACAGCAATCAGAGGCCGACATCTGAAAACACGGCCCGTCCGTTCTTGCCTACTAATGTCAGTCAGCTCAAGGACAGAGGCGGCAGACAGGCACCCCAGCAAACCAACCTGGATTTCCTCAGAGTACCAGACCAAGGGGCCGCAGGGTGAGAGCACACAGCATATACACACACACACACTTGAAATTATATAGCTAAAAACAAACATTTTACTAAAGATAAGGTAAACATTTGTCTGATTGCTAGACGCATAACTGGAGCTCAGCTACCAGACTTTATCCATGCAAACAAAACAGTGATCTGCATTTGAATGTAACATGCATGTATCTCTTTACCATGGCAGAAATCGACAACCGTCTGACAATGGAGGAATGTGAGTCTGAGCATGTGTGTAGTTTCTGTTAGGTGGCAGTGGTTGTGGTTCATCTGAATAGCAATAGATCAACCCCAGAGATGCCCAACTTCAAAGTCCCCATCGCATCCTCTCAGTCTTGTTCACATTTTATACGTTAAAGTTTGTTTTACACTACTGTTCAAAAGTTTAGCTGTGGTAATATTTTGAATACACTCTCCAATGATGCATTTATTTGATCGAAAATAAAATAAAAACAGCATATTGTGAAATATAATTACAGTTTACAGTAACAATAAAAAAATTTTTTCAAATGTAATATATTCCTGTGATGGCCATTACTCCAGTCTTCAGTGTCACATGACAAATATTTGGTGTTCTTCATGTATTATTATTATTATCATTATTGAAAATAATTTTGAAGCTTAATATTCTTTTGTGGAAACCATGATAAAAGTGCAGCATTTGTTTGAAATAAAATTTCTGTGTAACAATGCGAGTATTTAATGTCACTTGTGATCAAATGAATGTATCCTTACTGAATAAAAGTATTTAAAAATAATTTTTTAAAAAAATGTACTGACCTCAAACTTTTGAATGGTAGTGTATGTTACTGAATAGACTGTGAATATATATGAGAGACTGGTTTTTCCTTGAACTTCAACAAGGTTAAGGACTTTGGGTTGGGCATTTTCTAACATTTTCTCTGTTGTAGTCATGATGCGGGTGGACTCAGACGCATCATGAAGGTTGAAGGGCTAACAAATGGCCCTTCCTCGCAACAGCTGGAAAAAAAAAACAATTCTGGGCTTAAAATTGAGGTGGAGGATCAACTGAATGAAGTCTATTTGGAAATGAAGACTAGTTCAGACCGACAGTGCCACTATCATAAATGTGAATCTGTCGCCACCTAGTGGGGAACACATGAACTAACACCACAAAATCAGACAGCTAACCCTCTCACAGCAGCTATATGGTGCTTCCGGGGCCTAGTTGACTACCTTCACTTGTAGAAGCATGTTCATGTGGTCACTGCACTGTTAGAAATGTCACATGTAACTCCATCAGTTAATGTCCTCTGTGATTTTTTTTCAGCCCACAGACAGTCTACAAACAGGCCCACTCCAGGAGGTGGCCGTCCCAAACCAGCCCCCAAGCCGAAGCCCCAGGTGCCTCAGTGTAAAGCTCTTTATGCCTATGATGCCCAAGACACAGATGAGCTAAGTTTCAACGCAGATGACATTATTGACATCATTAAGGAAGGTGAGAGGGTACAAAATCCTAGCTTTACATAATATACAATGTTTTTGATATCTGTCATTAATGTCATTTTGATATCTGTCCATTATGTCTAGATGCCTCTGGATGGTGGACAGGGAGGCTGAGAGGTAAACAAGGCCTTTTCCCAAACAACTACGTGGCTAAGATCTAACCTCTTAATGAGCCTTTAATGAGGGGCACAGACTTGTTAGACAAAGAAGGACAAAAACGGAGGGAAAACTGAGATAATGAAGGAAGGAGCGAGGTGTGGCGTGGCTGTGGTTAATTCCTCGAAAGCTCTGCGCTTGGTCCCACGGACACTTGAGGCCATGCGGGCATACGCCGGTCAGACACAAAACTTTTCTCCAGGGCGCTGAATACTGAACTGTCCCTGTGAGCACTGATCAAACTATTTATTGTATTTATATTATAGCTTTCTACAGTTTATTTCTGATGTGGTTTGTTCATCTGTCATTGATATTTAAGGTGATCTTAATTCACTTGAAGAGATGAAGTAGCCATTTTATGTGGGAATAGGCTTTTGTATTTTGCTTTTGAAATGGATCAGTTTTGTATGTAAATTAAGGTGCTTGCCTTTTAGAGTCACTTGCTGTTCATGATTTTTATTTTATTTTATTTTTTCCAATTTCTTCAAGTCATGTCCAGATCAATGGTTTTAGTGGGGAATGTTTTGCTGCTAAGGACCGTTTTATATGTTATTGCCTTTCACCTTGTAATTCACAGAAACCCAAATGTATAAAATGCACTATGGCTCTTGAAAACCATGGTTTGTATGCTTTTGAAGTTCATAAACTCAGAACAATGCTGAATGTATCATTGTGCAAAAGATGCAGACAGTTGGGTAAAATTACAGTGGTATTTCCACACAGTCAGCACATTGTTACTGTATAGTTACGAAATATTATATCATTATGACAGTGTACAAATGTACTGGTCTGCTCATCCACACCAACATTCACTAAGGTGCTAGTCAGTGAAGAATCAGAGGCTGGATCCATGAGCATCATAAAAAGATGGCTCACCAGATAAATTCTTAGGAATTCATAAAAATGTTCAAAAGTGCAATTCTTGGGAAAAAAAGGGAAAGTGGAAAGTTTCCATATTTTCTTAAGAATAAAGTGACAGTTGGTGTCTGATTGTATACTTTTCTACCAATAAGGTTGCCAGGTCTAATACAACAAATTCAAAACTTTATGTGGTAAATCTTAAGCTCATTTTATTTTCCTATATGATACATTTAAAGTGAATTAGACTAATCATTGGAAATATTACTTGCATTTGGAAGTTTATTTGGGGGACACCCAATAAATGTGTTCAACATCTTAATTTTGGGTACTTAATTATCCTTATATTAATTAATATTAAGTTAATTATGGTGACTTGTAAGAACATTCCTTTCAAGAATTTTAATTCAGAATGTATTTTGAAAATACATATTAGTAACGGAAAATTATTGGAAATGGCAGTTTTATTCTTAAAGGAATAGTTCACCCAAAAATGAAACTTCTGTCATTAATTACTCACCCTCATGTCATTCCAAACCCGTAAGACCTTCATTCATCTTTCATTTTTTGATCAAATCTGAGAGCTTTCTGACTCTCAATAAACAGCAATATTACTACCATGTTCAAGGCCCAGAAAAGTATTAAGAACATAATTAAAATAGTCCATGTGACATCAGTGGTTGAACTATAATTATACGAGAATACTTTTTGTATGCAAAGAAAACAAAAATATCGACTTTATTCAACTATTGCATTGTGGTACTCTTGTGAATGGAGGCAGACAGTAACACGGAAGAGAAAAATTGTTAAAGTAATTATTTTTGTTTTCTTTGCACACAAAAAGTATCCTCGTAGCTTCACAAAATTACAGATGAACCACTTACGTCACATGGATTAACAATGTCCTTATTACGCTGTGCCGTGACCGTCGTAGGACCCTTGATTTATGGAGGGTTGGAAAGCTCTCAGATTAAATAGAAATATCTTAATTTGTGTTACAAAGATGAATGAACATCTTATGGGTTTGGAACGACATGAGGGTGAGTAAGTAATGACAGAATTGTCTTTTTTGGGTGAACTATCCCTTTAATGTTTTGTGAATGAGATATAATGAATTATTAGTAAATGAGAAATGAGATAATTAAGATCCAGAACCAGACAACAACAAAACAACTAGTCAGCAAAATTGTCTAATACCCAAAATCATATTAACCATCCTTCAGCTGAGGAGCTGACTGAGCAATGCCAGTGAAGAACAAGAAACAAAGTGATGGGAATAAAACGAGCAGTTTATTGAATAATCTTAGTTGTGTGTTTCAATGCTCTGACTCAGTCTGACGAACACTAATCCAACAAATAGTGTTATACATCCCAAAAAGCTTGAGTTCCAATAAACATTTCCACTAATCTCTTTATTCACAAAGACGAACAGCCTTTTAAACTGTTAGACTAAATGAAAAAGATAAAGACTGATCAATTAAATGAGTACATAAATTATACACATGATTAAATGGAATAAAGTGATTAACTGAGAAATATGAAAAATAAAAGAAAGTAAAATACAAATGCATGGTTGCACTCTCGAAACAAAACAGTTTGCATTTGAGGATCCTTAACACCCAATGCCTTTAAAACTTGCCCTTCACTTTGAAAATTAAACTGGTTATGATGATTATAATTATGCAACATCATTGACAGCAGGTCAAGACACTTTGGGACTTTAGGAGAAGTATAAAGTTATTTATATTTAAGAGCGTGCGTATGCAATCCAGGAAGTCAAATCAGAGCAGTCAAGTTCAACATGAAAACAAGTCAGAAAATGGTATTAAATCTTTGGATTTTAATTGATTCCAGCTTCAATTTGGCCATCAAGGTAAAGCAAAATATATAAAATACAGCTCCAGCAAGTTCATAAAACAGTTACAAAAATACCCAAACAACTTAAACCCTCAGATTAAAAATGTAAATCTTCATAAAAAAGTAGAAACAATGTTTATTTATACAGAATCCAAGAATATGTACATCAGTTTAAAAAGCAGCAGTCCATCTCCCAAAATGGCTGACACAAAATAAAGTGCAGGTTTAGTGTCCATTCCCACATAAGAGCCCTCAAGAGCTGGACAGCAGAGGAGCAGCCAGATCCTTCACAAGTGACGACTTCAACTGGGGAAGAAGGCTGATCTTCATGAGCCTACTGCTGGAGTATTTCTTTCTCACAGTCTGCAAAGATGGACAACATCAGCAGAGCACTCAGTAGAACAAATCCCCATGCACAACCGCAAGAAACTGCTTACCACATGCTTTGAGAGCCCTTCATTGACCATAACCACATTTTTGGCAATATGCTGCATGATAGGCTTCAGGTGGGCCTCATCATAGGAAGAGTAGTGTTGCTGGGTTGGTGACTGGAAGAGGAGGAATTAAAAAGACAGATAAATTAAACCGATATAAGCAGATACAGAAAATACTGACATTAAAGACAATTACCCATTTTTGTCCATCAAGTACAAGTTGAGAAAGGCACAGAGCAGCAGCTGCAGTCTCTGAAGGGTTAAAGTGGACCATGTCGTAGTCAAGTAGCGTCAGTTCAAGGAAATATTTCGCAAGTGTATGCTTCTCAGCATCAGCCTAAAAAAAGCAGATGTAAAAAAAGGCAAGGATGACTCAACATCTGAAGCTCTAACAAATCTGCCAAACCACATCAGGGATCATAAAACCTGAACCTACATTCCCAGCCTTTGAAGCCCTCCGCAGAAAGTGCAGGGGCAGAGGACGTCCGAGCGCAAAGTTCAGCTCACTGAGAATCAGCATCTCCATCTCTCGGATCTGAGCTTTTGTGAAGGCATCGTCAGCGATGTAGGCAAAGTCCCCAACCATCGGCACATACATCTCCTCGTATTTACAAGCAATCAGCATCGCAGTAACACCCACTAGCTGGAGCTTCTTACGGGTGACAGGCTGCACCTGAAAGGGAACGAAGAGACATCTTCCATTTAAAGAAACTGTATACGGTTGAGTTACCAAATAACTGCTTTTACATTGTAGCTTGGTACTGTACCTCATGCAAATTAACACCAAACAAATTGAAAAGCAGCATTTTATTAAAACCAAGATGCTAAAAGTATTGTTTGATAGCTTTTCATTGACTGCATAGCTTTTAGACTTATTCTAGACACCAACAACATTTGAGAACGCTACTTTCAAAATAATTGGAAGATATACCATCCAATATAAGGTTTTCTATACTGAAAAACCTAGTGATGAAATCATACAAGGATTATTATACCAATACTGCATCCATATAGCATTTTACATACAGCTTAGGAACCCAGTCAACTGCATGAACAAAAACTAGTAACTTAAAAAAAAAACACACGTCCATTTAGTTTGCTAATGCATTAACCAGCAATAAGCAAAACATGTTATTAGTACTCATTAAGCTCTTAATCTTTCAATTTTAAGTAAATAAATCACATTGGTCCATTAAAACACTAATAGATACAACTTGGTTTTAATAGTGTATCAGTAAATATTAAAGATAAAATACAGATTTTTTTCCAAGTGTTAGTTGAGGTTATCTAAAGCGCTGCTGCTTTTGTAATAACTTGTACCTGGAGAAAGCGATCGAGGATGGCTACGGTCATGTACAAGGTTTCCTGCAGGAGCTGAAATCTTGAGTGCACCTGAATCAGCCAGTCAACCAGGAGAGCACGCATCCTTCCATTGATATCGTAGCCACGCATATAACGGGGACGAACTGACTGCTGACTCTGGAACAAGAGCACAGCAGCTGTAGGAAGCATGAAGGTTAAATGAAGAGGTCACATTTTTAAAAGCGTCAGGTACCTCAAGGCTTTGCAGGTACACATAGATGTCCTTCACGTATTCAGGACACAGCTGTGGCATGTCAGCATCCCCTTCATCGATGTCCTCGACTGGAAAGAGTGTGTTGGAAAAGGCTTGGCACAGTTCCTCTTCCTTCATGCTCACGTCAGCCTGAGCCGGGGGCAGCGCTGGGGCAGGCTGCGGGATCTCGTGCGGCACCTGGGCGCGTCTGGCTTGCACAGCAGCTGGCTGGGCGGCTCGTATTACAGGTACCATAGGTTGGACCTTCTGAAAACGAGAGAGGAAAGAGCAGTGTGAAGCAACGTGCTGTTCAAATGAACACGTTGTACGGTGGTAACGTTACATAAAGACACGCACCTTGGACTGAACTGGTTTGTGGGTAAAGTTGGACAGTTCGCCAAACACGGGCCTCCTCCCTGCACCGTTCACAGGCCCGCCTTTGCCACCGATAAAAACAGGGTTGTTTGCATTGCGCTGTGCGGGAAAAGGACATTTTAAACTAAATCAATTACCTTAAAGACGCCATTTCAAAACAGTTTTAGCAGTGTAAGCTAGCGAATGTGGCGTTGTTTCGACGCTACACACAGCAAGTCTCTCATCAGATAAATCAAAAGCATGTTTCTGCATCAAATACTCACCAAAGCGTGAATATCCATGGCGAATACGCTTATCGCAGACCTCGTGCTTAAATAAAAACGTAATTTTTTTAAAAAAAGGGACCGTTTAGCTTCGCTTCGTGTTCCTTGTCCAACTCAACTCAAAACATACCGTACAGTACAAAGGCCTGCTGGTGATTCAAATACCGCTCCGCTCTCTCTGATTGGCCACTGCCTCAGGGAATACTCGACTTCGATTGGTCGAAAACGGAAGGCAAGCTTATCAATCTTCCTTCATCTCCGGTTTCACGTGCAGCTCTGTAGAACACGACGATGAACTTAAAGGTTGTTTGACTGATTCCTTAATAATTATTAGTTGAACAATCATATAGGTAGTATTGTGTTGATAATGGTCACTGTTGGTAAAAGATTTTTGCTTTGTAAGGGCTGAACACATTTTTAAAACTAAACAATGTGAATATGAAACCATTGTTTGCTACTGAATAAAGCATATAATAAAACAGTTGTTCTCATGCTGGAGTCCAGGGCCCACTGAGGGGCCTCAAAAAGATGACTTCAAATATTTTAAGATAAAACTGGCATTAAAATAAGCTCAAACTAAAAACTGAGCTATTTCATATTTCAAAAGCTGCTTTTTTCAGTCTGGAAAAACCCAGATAAGCTTAATTTTGAGTGAATTCTAGACCTAGAAAAGTAATGTACAATAACAAAATCTTAAGACTCCATGGGCATTTTTATAATGAAAATATTTTATTGGGTAAAACTGTTAGTAATTATATATATATATATATATATATAATTAAATCACAAACAATTGGAAAAGTCATGGGATCTTCGAAATAGTGTTGGAGTCCAAAAGTTGTGAACCAAATGTAATAAAACGCAATAAAAGTAAGACTGAGTCAATAGCAATCATGCCTGGATAGAGTGAGAAAGTACAACTAAATAGTGATTCATTAATTAACAAATCTTTTTAGTGAATTAATCAACCTTGTTCATTTCTCTTCATGCTCTGACTCTGCCTTTCGTTTACTTACTGCCTTTTAAAGTGAGTGACTGCTTTTCTGTCTTCAAACACTGATCTGTAAAAATCTTTGGTTGAACCTAAATAGCCAGACTAAGCAGTTGACAGCATGAATGAAAATGTAAATGATGCGTAAACATTATTTCTGGAGTCTGCTGTGAATTAAATTATTCCAACAAGCATATAACAACAGCATTTAACAAGGCTGTTGTTTAAATAAATAAATAAAGCCAAATGCAAGAGAAAAACATTTATATGGGTTTAAACAATGAGAGTTGGTTTTAATGCCTATCATAGACATAATTTCAGTCTACCTAAATAACTTACAGTAGACCTTTCTTACCTAATAATTTGCATTTATGTACAGAAAATGTACCAAGACTAATAAATTAATAATGTGTTGTAAAAAAAAAATAATACCAATATTAGTGGTTAACCTAGTGGTTAATAGTAAATTTTGGAGAAAAATTATATACAAATTATATATTCCCAAGGCTTTAATGGTGTCATCACCTTAAAAATAAATAAAAACCGGTACCACCATCACCTGACCAAAAACACTATTAAAAACGTTAACATTGCTTTTAACAGAAAGGGTAATTCTGTGTAGTGTTGTTTCTAAGAAAATGTAATGTTTTCTTATATTTAAATAACGACAAACCCATAAATACAAGCAAGCACCTTCCGTTTATGTGGTTGTGTGCAGTATGTAAAAGTTACACGAGCGCTGCCACATTCTGCCACTAGAGAGCATAAGGCGACCAACTACCACAACACTAACTCACACCAATCAAGACTCACAAACCGCACTAAAATGTATATAGATTCACAAGAGTCACTGTTCAACGATTATGATCATTTATGGATTATTCACGATCTAAATCTCAACAAGCCTTTAGTTAATGTTATGCTCCTCGAGAGTCGTCAAGGATGCGAGAATGTCGTAAAATGTCGAAACACACCCTCCCTCGCTCGCTCGCAGCAGCGGCGCTGTTCACACGCACGCACACACACACACACACACACAGCAGCGCTGTAATGGACGCCGCGGATCGGCAGGAATGGGGACTCGCACTCTAGGGCAAACGCGGGGGAAATCTGGCCACATATGACCGTTAAATAGAATGTCCTCTCCGTACGTTTAGCTCGCCGTGACGTTTAACGTGTGATATTGTAACTCGCGCGCGTATCCTCATATATTTAAAGCGCAATCGTCGAAATCTCCGTCAGTTAGCGGGGAGGCTAAAGCGCTGGGCCTCTCTTCTCTCTCTCTCCCTCCCTCTCGGGTTTGTGTGACTGTCAGTTTCACACAAGCCTCCGCTGACGTTTACTCGCTTCCCCAATACTTTGTTTCTCTTTTTACTTCTGTCGACGAACATTGTGCCCTGGAAAGGGGGTTAAGTCCAAGAGGGACAGTTTCCTGACGTGTATAGAGGTAAGAGACGCTCTTTGTTGTTGTTTTAACGCTAAATTTCAGTTGGTTGAAGCTATTGTTTGACTATCCGGAGAGGCTAAGAGCCAGCCGCTAGCAGTTTCAGTAGAGTGTGTGTGTGTTTGTCCCAGCACATCCAGGCCTATAGAGCTACTGATACATAACATCAACTGTCAGCATCGCTTAAATGCATCTTAGATGTCTATTTCAGGATGTTTTGTAATCTCTAGCGCTGTCGGCTGATGTGTCGAAGAAAGTGAGAACGACAACATCAACATGCCATCGCTGCTTTTCCTTTCCTGTTGTTTATCAAGCCCTCGTAGTCTTTGTGGTGTGATTTTATGGGGTTGTTATCGGACCAGATGTTGTTATTTGATTGGAAATGGAAAAGCTGGTTTCGTTTGGCCATTTTTGAGAGGGAATTGGTCAGCAGCCCTTGCTTTCTTGAACAGCCAGCTGGATCAGATTCCAGCCTTTGCATTTCCAATAACATTTTTAATGTGCCCCCTCTGGGACTATGACATATGTGGTGCTGACTCCCATAAATCAGCGACGTCTGAAATAAAAGAGACTGGATTATTAATGTCACCATGGCTCAAACTACTGCACAGATTTTTGTTCGCAGCATCATCTCTTTCACGGTGAATTTCCATCATCTGTTTGGAAAAATAAACCCTTACTAATAAGAGGCAGTGTTACTTCTTTTGCTCCCAGTGGCAGTTGTTTTCATATTTCATCCAGATATGAAAATACTATGCCATTTGTCTCAACAGCTCATTAAAAGATAATGTCATCTGCCTCTATAAAGGATTAATTTGTATGTATTAATAATAAGTGTTTCAGCTCTCCAACATAACAAGACGTCATGCCTGGTGAAGGAATCACTGTGATTTAAGGCTTGGTAATGTATTGATTTCTGTGCTTGATCTCTGTGTGTTTACTCATGGTCTTCAGTAACATTGGGGGAAAGACTGTCTGTCACAGTAATTTGGATTATATGTTTTAGTTAATTCTATAAAATTGTAGAATAGTTGAAATGGATTGTGTAGGGAGGTTCAGCATGTAATAAAACAGCTGGTTTGAGCTGAATATTTACAATTGTTTTGGTCGGTAAGATTACACTGGCTTCATATTTTACTCAGAAATGAACCACAAATCGTCTGTTTATGTGTGTTGTCAAGGATGTTTTTAAGGATTATGTTCCATAACAATATCTATTTTTATGGCAGTGTAACTGCTGATTATTGTATTCAGATTTATCTTTGTAACTGAATAGCCTTCACTGGAATACACCCCACAAAAAATGCTACAAAAAACAATTTGCCTCAGTCTACTGTAACATTAGACTTCATAGACACTGAGAACTGTATAATGTAATATCAGATGATTTAAGATGTATTCTTGAGGAGCACTTATTATGTGATATTGTGATGTTTTGTGCATTGTTTTCGAGTATCTGATAGCAACTGTTCATCAGATTTGACACAATCTGTTCAGAATTGTATTCAAATAATTGATTCCGTTGAAGTTTGATTACATTTATTAATGTTTTTTTAATTGAAATTATTTTTTTAATTTGTTTACATATGAAAAAAAATCTCAGTGCACAGTTGTGATCCTTCTCCTTGACATGAAATGAGAGTCTGTTAATAAATGCAAAAAAAAAAAAAAAAAAAAAAAATCCCTTTTGGGCCTCTAAGATGTAAATTGAATTATTGTTGCCATTTTTTGAAAACACATTGATATTTCACGAACTGTAATTTGTGTGGTGTATTTGAAGTGATATTTACAGTTATTCTCCCACGTTCTGGCTGTGTGTCCTGCTATTGCTGATGGCTGAGCTGCTCAACATAGATATACACAGCAATCCTTGGGGAAGGAATTAAAACAGTCCCTCATAATCCCCTATCTTCTGAAATCTGTATCCACCTTGGCGTCAAGAGGCACTGCCGCAATGGGCCCCTCTGGGACCGCCTCATATGGAAGTGCTGTGGTGCACTTTGTTGCGTGGCACAGTGGTACATCACAGGTTGACAGGATCAGCCTCAGAGGAGCCTGGGAGAGCAGTCTAGCTCAGGGATGTTGATAAACACAGTTTGAGCTCTTGTTTCTTGATGGAGTGAACAGTGAAAATGATGCTATGAAATGGCATGAAGAATCATATACTTTGCCACTTAAAAGAAGACTGAATAAATAATTCTAGTCATGCAAAGGAGACCCAGTCACATAGTTTTCATGTGTTGCATTAATGGTGATATTTACAGCAAAGATGTAAATGTGGCTTCTGTCTGTATAAAAAAGCTTCTCAAAATGTTCCCCATTTTTGTAAATTTACAGCATTATAGGCAGAGTTTCTTGAGATTATACTAAAAGGTTGTGAGAGGGTTTCTTTTGGTTTGCTTTTGTGAAACTGGATATTGCTCAATATAGTGGGTCATAATAAAAGTTAGTGGTCTTGATAGAATAACAGTATTACCATAGTTACAGTGAAACATTTAGACTGCAGTTACTGGGAACCTGACTTTGTTTACTTTGAAGGAAGACATTTTGTACAGTTTTTATTCTTATGAAGTCTTTGTTTGGTTTTTACCTCTCTGATGCAGCAACAGTTTATATTTTATATTACTTGTATATTTATTTTCTATACAGTGATTGGACCTATAGCGCATTCTAGAAATGTAAGGGACCAGCACTTGGTGTATACGTAATACAGAGTTAAACAGAGTCTGATTTCACTAAACTATTCCTTTCATTGTACAAGATGGTACAATTCGCAGGGCAGTCCTTTCTTCATGAGTTTTGTTTCTAATTTGTGTATTATGTCAACGTGCTATCCTAAAGCACGCTCAAACTGTGGCAATATGAACCACTAGAATGCTTCGTCTTTAGATTGCTGTATACAGGAAACTACCTTTTAGGCTCTTTGCCACCAGATAGAGAAGATGACTCAAAAGCAGAGAATATGCCCTGTGAAACAGATGGCTGCTTTCATAATTTAAAGGTAAGGGAACTCTGGGCCTTGTCATGGCTGCTGTGAAGCGTAAGGCTTTTGGGGCATGGTGCCACTCTGGGTGCCGAGATGTTAATTAGGGAAGACTGAAGAAATGTGGGAGCGTAATGGGATTCTGGTGAATGGAAGAGTGATCGGAAACATGGCGAGATTTTGATTAAAGAGGGAAAAATGGTTGTGAGATGAGCATAAAAGAGGTAATGAATAAAATGGCTGAATTGTTAGATTTTCATAATAAGAGGAGAAAGAGGCTTTGTGGACGTTGGTAATCATCGTGAACATTACGGGCAGTGATGGATAAATACCCATTATGCAAGCAAGCGGGAACCTAATTTGAGAGGGGTTTAATTAGGTTGCTTCAGCACAAATAACGGCATTATATAAGGATCAAGATGGAGGGGCTCTTCATATACACCTGTATTGAATACCATTTTATGCAAAACAACAAACAGCTGTCTGCTATTAGGCCTCGCATTGTGTGAGAGATATGGGTTGCTCTTTTCCTATGCTGTTTATCGTAAGAATAATGGAAAACTAGGTGAGGGTGGGAAATAATGACCCCTAGCACCATTATCCTGTGCATGCTAGATTTATGTTGTAGTCTTTTGCAGGAGGTATTAAGCCGCTCCTGAAACGTGTGCAGTTGCTCGTTTCTGTCTACACAGTGCTAGAGATGACCTTTCTTTAGTCACCATTTCCTTTCCTTTATTACAGCGTGAACAAGCGCTGCCTGGATAACAACCCTGTCTGACTCATGCTCGGCCAGAAATGGCTGCTAAAACAATCTTCACAATTAATTCAGACCTAGGTTTTGCATTGGAAACAGAGGAAAGGTTGTTTTCCTATGCGCACATTCTCTTTGACTTGTCGCATTGTAGAGATATACAAAGAACTCGGACCAATATCGATAAGCCACAGATTATTATCATGCTATGGCAGACAACCAAATGTTTTGAACTTTGACAAAAATTAGAAATGCTTCTTCACCTCTTTGTTTAGCTATATGTTTAACTTTGTTCTGTTCGTCTGTTTATGTAACTTTGTCTTGGTCTGTTGTTCATATAATTAGTTTCTGTCTTTTCGGGTCAATATTCTCATCCTCTGCCTATTTTTCTCTTTTCCAGTTGTAGGATTGCTGGATCTCCAATGGAACCCTAGGATTCCATCTATTGAGCCTCAGTGGCACTTTGTTGTGGGTTAGTCGCAATGAAGAGTGAGATTCCATCTGATGCACGACGTAAGCAGGAGCCCCTGAAGGGGCCTCTGGCTAACCCCGAACCCATGGAGACGGCTAAGAGCTTCCCTGCTGAGATGGAGGTGATTGGCAAGGCAGGAAGTGATTTCTCTTCTCCGCTATGTCCCGAGACCAGACACCGGCCTTCACGGGATGCTGGAGTTCACAGAGACTGTGAAAGAGGCTTGTCGGGACGCAAAAAGCGCAAGAGCCAGCAGCCTGGGCCGTCATATTGTTCTCTGAAGGAAGCGCCAGTGAGTGAGGCAGCCCTCACTCCGCCCCACCACAGGCCCATGCTGCTAGAGACACATAGTGAAGACGAGAGGAACCCAGAGTCCTCGTTGAGTGACTGTGCCTCTTCGCCCTCCTCCAGCCTTCGGTTTGGTGACTCGGACACTCTTAGCTCAGAGGAGGACGGTAGGCCAATGACAGTTAGACAGCAGCAGCTCAAGGCTCCCGGTTCGGCTTCCACTGGGAGTGCAGGAGGAGGGCCTGGCACGGCAGTAGGCATGCGGCCGCTAGTAGCCCGGACTCGTGCCAGCAGGTCGCACAAGTGGGCACGGCTTGAGCCTGAAAGCAATCATGTGAAACGTCCATGTCTCAGTTCACGCAGGCCATTGCACAGGAAGCGTTTTGTGAAGGGCGGGACAGGAGGCGGGGCTCAGCAGACTCCAAAGCAGAAGGAGCGATTACTTCTGCAGAGGAAAAAGCGAGAGGTGATCGCACAAAAGAAGTATGACCTCCTGCACAGTACCAGCAGCTCTAGTGAGGAGCTGACCTCTGACTCCTCCTCCCCTTCCTCCACTGAGGCAGAGGATGAGCTGTACGTAGATGTTAGCAGCAGTAGCAGCCAAGCCAGCACTGCAGCTGTGGCCTCAGGTAAATCCCTTTTTATTATTTAACTTTAACCTAACATCACTACATAGTGCTGTTTATAGGAAGTTGAGGGAAGGACAAAAAGTGTTTGTTCACGCCTGGTTTGATTTGAACAACAGCTTTTGCGTTAACACTTTAGTATAGGGACCAGTTCTCACTATTAACTAGTTGCTTATTAGCTTGCACATTACTAGCATATTGGCAGTTTAGTAGTTATATAGTAGGGTTGTGCAATTAATCGCATGCGATTGTCATGTGCATCTCGTCAGTAAAGCCGGTTCTGTGATTAGTAGTAAATCTCTATCACCTGCTTTCAGATGGAGCGGCATTTAATACACAGAGCTGTAGATCATATCTAATTTGTTACTGTAATTGTGAAGTAAATCACTACTGGAACACTGTCTTGACCAGCCAGCATCCAAGACTGAAACCATTGGTTTATATTTTATAATGATATATTGTATATTATATATCAAAAGTTTGATTTTGCCTTTATTTAGATAGGACAGTGTAGTGACAGGAAAGAGAGAGTGGGGGTGGGATTGGGAAAGGTCCCAACTTGGGACACTCGCAGCGTGTAAGATTTTTTTTAAAGAAAGTAATGGTTTTATTGGGAGAGAATGCGTTAAATTGGTCACAATACTTTTAGACTGTTAAAAAAATCAGTTTCCAATAAATGCTTTTTTAAGCTTTCTTTTCACCAAAGAATCTTGAAGAACTGTATCACAGCACTGTATTTAACTGTTAAAGTAGTAAGAAGTGTTTCTTGAGCACCAAATCAGCACATTAGAATGATTACTGAAGGATCATGTGACACTGAGACCTGGGGTAATGACTGCCGAAAGTTCAGCTTTGCATCACAGGAGTACATTTTAAAGTAGAAAACTGTTTTTAATTTTGTATTAATAATTTGCAGTAGAAGTGTTTAACTGTATTTTTGATCAAATAAAGGCAGGTTCGGTCCGCATAAGAGATTTCTTACAAAACATTAAAACAGGCGAACGATAGTGTATATTTTCATACTCTCTTTGCTGAAAGTTGATGTTTTATGAGGATTTATTTTTTACATGCAGTCTCTGAAAGCATAAACAGCATGTCAGCAGATCCATTTCCTGCCAAACTCTTGCATTCTACTTCTGTTATCCTTGATTGTATTTTTTTCAGCCCTCATAAAAATTTGAGTTGAGTTGTGGATCTATGCAAGTCTCTTTCCTTTATTCCCTCTTTATACAGTGTGGCAAAGTAGATTTAAACAGTGTGGAAAATGAGCTGCATGCTTTAAACATCATGTAAATAAAGTTTAAAATATACTATACTTATTTTTCCATTTTATTTCAGGCATGCAAATGAGCTGTGTCCTTAGAGCTAGTTGTGTTTTGTAGTTCTGGTGAATCTTTGGGGATATTTATTGGTCATTAATGTGCATATTTTAATTATTAAGTTATGGCCATAATTTTAGTTTTTGAAGAAAGCTGCAGAGGATAAAATGTGAAAAGTGCATCAGCAAGCCACCCTGTGTGTGTTACATGCCGCAGAATGTTTGAGTTTC
The DNA here is from genome assembly GCF_018340385.1 of Cyprinus carpio. Classification (NCBI taxonomy): domain Eukaryota; kingdom Metazoa; phylum Chordata; class Actinopteri; order Cypriniformes; family Cyprinidae; genus Cyprinus; species Cyprinus carpio. Next base: position 17,654,979 of record NC_056603.1, on the reverse strand, counting down.
CTGTTAAGCAACAGCAAGTCCTTAACCAGCACTCTGCCACTGCTCTCACTACCGTACCAAGAACGATGATCTGAACTATGCTAGTATAAAATTTTCATGTTGCAATTAATTGCTAATGCTTTTATCACGGTACACGGTATTATCACAATATTGAAATTTTGTTTCCAAAAAGTGGTCATAATACAGTATAACAGATTAAACAACTTTTTTCTTATAACAAAAATAACTGAATATTTAAATACAATAAAGCAATACAGAAAAATATATAAAGTTAAACGTTTTACACAGATTAAAGTGCAAAAGATCTATAAAGACCCATAGGTATCACCTTAGTTAATGCATTTACATTCACAATGAGCAATAGCTACATTTGCTACAGTAGTTATTAATCTTTGTTAAAAAAAATACAAGTCTTAGTTCATGTTAGCTCATTAAATAACACAGTTGCAACTTTCAGTTTTAACAACATGTTGTTAAATATTGGAATACCTAAGATTACTGAATGTTCAGAACAATATTTCATTGGCAGTTTGTTAACTAATGAATTAACTAATGAAGCCCTAATGTAAAGTGTGAACGAACAATAAATAATCAAAACACTTTCAAACAATATCTTGGGCATGTTGCAGTCCAGAGTAAAATGTAAAAAAAGTTTGTAAATGAATAGCCTATTAAGTATAAATATTTAAGTGTTTGGCGCTGTGATAAACACCATAGCAAATCCAGAAATCTGAATGGCTATTTAAATCTATTTAAATATGTTTTAGAAAGTAGCACAGCTGCTATATTTATGGGGTTTCCAGGGTAACGGCTGCATTTTCTGCAGTTTAGCGCCATCTGCTGTCAGAGAGTGAATGTGTCTCTCACGCGTTCCCCCCATGTGCTTCTCATGCGTGCTTGTTTACATCAGAGCGCCTGCTTCTTTCAAGCAGCATACAGCGGTGTTGTGCATTTTGACCAGTTGATGGGAAAAGTATTCTTAAAATGCATCCCAATTTCTGAATAATTTGTAATGTATAATTATTCACGGTATTTAGAAGTGCCCAAGATAACAATATTGTGCATATTCATTACCGTGATATATCGCATTACCGAATACCGGCACATGTCTAATCTGAACCTCACACATTCCCCTCTCAATGAGATCTGAATCACTTGATTGAACATACACACAACATGCCTATAAAACCACTAAAATGTGTTTAAAATATCTGCAGCTGAGCATACATCAGACGAGGACCTGCTATACATAATAATCAGTGGCCTAGTGCTTCATCTGTTGTGTATCTCTCTCTCTCTCTCTCTTCCTGCCACTCGCCCACACCAGCATGTTTACAGGTGTACATGTGAGTAGTCTGCTACTCAAAGACACTTAATAAATGCTGGTAGCAGACAAAAGAGGCAGATAAATTGGTTGAGATGAAATATCTGGGAGTTTTAGAGTTTCTTCCAGACCTGGAAAAGTGATAGAAATGAACCACATTTTATGTTGTTGTTTTTTAATTGTGTGTAAGTGTTTTCTTATAATTTGCTCTAAAGTATTTTGTGATTACAATCTCTATACGTTTATTTAAAAAAAAATCCTTACCCAATAATCTCTCCAGATTTCTCTATCTTTAACACAAACATTACGTTTCATATCAGTTTTTGAGTTAGCTCACTAAATCTAATTAAGAGTAATCTGGTTGGAAAGCGAGTGGATGAGATCAGAGCAGCTCTCCAGCCCCCCAGAGGTTTTCATGGGTCATTCCTTACTTCAGTACTGCAAGAGGAGGCCTGCTATGTTACATCACTTCTAAGGGTGTAGCGGTACAAAAACATGATGGTTCTGTATGTAACTATGTTTTGCATTCATGATTCTGTACATTTTTAGTACAGCAGGGGGGAAAAGAAAACATAAAATGGCTTTTTTTCCCTTTTTTAAAAAAAAAAAAAACTGCTTATGAGTTGGTGTGAAGCACTTAACATAAAGCATGTCTCAGTTTATAACAACCTGGATCATGCACTTTTCCTGCAGCGGCTCACTATTTGTATATTAAATACATACTGGACATGATGGTATGGGAATATTATTGTAAAGAAGTTAAGCATATGCAGTGGTTAAACAACTCTGCATTTGTTCATTACACATGCATGTCGAACCAAAAGACATTGTCATTTACTTTGCATATAGTCTAATTAGCTGACTTAATGAGGCATTTTTACAAAGAACCTGTTTATGATACATTCACAGAGGATTGCAGAATTGTAACTTTGAATGGTAGTGCACTTAGAATAAATGATTGTGTGTTTACTGCTGTAAGTTGTAGCTATGTTTGGTAGTGTGATCATTTTTTGTGGGCAGCGTGGGGAACGGGGTAAGAGCGGGGTGCTAAGCAGCAGCACTCAGTGGGAGAGCCAACCTTAACAACACACCCCAGAGAATGATGTTGAATCTCCCGAGCCACAAGCTTCTGCCTCGGTGCACAAACATGCCTGACACAGTGCGACACAAGGACCTTACAGAGCTGAAGTAGAGTTGTTTTAACATTGTATTCAGTGTATAGTCAAACTGGTGTATATGCTACCTAGTGCCACGATGAGAAGCAAAACTTTGAGCCTGACTGCTGTTCGAAAAAGCCAAAATTAATAGACTTTTTGAAATTATGGCTGGAAGACTGATAGCACGAATTGGAGCTCAATTAAGTTTTGTTTTATCTTTTATTGAAAACTGTGTGAGGGTCATGACATTACTGTAATTCACATCAAAGGTTTTCAGATGCCTCTCATGTATTTCTGGATGTCATTTTCTGTAGAAAATGGAGCTTGAGTAGAAGTTGTTTGTCAGTCGCACTGAGACGTGTACCAGCTATGCTTGTGAGCTTTATTTTGAACACACCCTGGGCCTCTTGACACCAAATCCAGGCAGAGCTTGAGTTAAAGAAGGAATGAGAAGTCAAGCAGCAGAGCCAATCAGAAGAGAGATGAGTGATTGTACTACAAAAGCCTGTGCCGGCACACTGCAAAGCACATCTTTTACTGACCTACATTTAGCTTCCCTGGCGCACACATAAGCACGCCTGCCTGAAGTATTGGTTGGCTCCGCTGCTGCACCAAACCATCATCAATTAAGCAGCTGTAGCTACTGATATTGCTTCTGCTCTAGATCAATGAGTGGGGCGAAGAGTTGGGAAGCTCAGATAACACTATGAAAGTACAGATTGAGGGAGAAGATGACCACTGATCTCTGATGGTAGTGCATATGTGTGCGTCCCGTCATAAAACCTGCAGGGATACTGGTGGACATTTAGGTGTATGTTGGATATACTTTAAAAATAAACATTTTACTAGAGAAGTCCTTTACTGATTTAGTTTTGGATGTGTTTGTGGTAGCAAATGATTTGAAGATTTTAAGTAGCCACAATTCACAAGCAGTAATATACAGACTTCACTTTATTATGCTGTGTTGGGAATATGATGATTTTTGTGTACCTGTATAAAGCTTGATACTTTGGTGAGGTTTGACCAAAAAATAACTGTAAATGGACAACATACAAAGGCTATCTGCCCTGTGCAAAATGGAATAACCACCTGCCCTTAAGTGGTTTAAAAAAGTGGTTCTGAGCCTGGGACCAGAGCCCACTAGGGGCCTCAAGATGACTTAAAATGATTTACATTTCAAAAATGCCATGGGAATTTACATCCACCCATTTATTTTCCAAACTGCTTGTCCTATCTAGGGTTGCGGGGCCATGGGAATATGTTTTTTATATGGGAATATATGTTAAAAAATTTCATTATTAGGCCTACAAAATAAGGGGCCTTGAAGGTTTAGAACCATCATGACTTAAATGTTTAAAAAGTATTATTATTAATATTATTTATATTCATACACTATTTTGGATTTTGCAATAAAAACCTGATGTTAGCAACTCCATGCCAAAACTATGAATCGTTTATAGATCATATAGTATACAATCTAACTGATTGTACTAAATAGTTTTATTTATTTGTATTTTAAATTAGGCATTTTGAATTAGTTTTGTGTATTGAATTATATAGTGCTATATAAATAAACCTGCTCTGGCTTACTACTGGAAGTGTCATGGAATCTGCCTTTTCTTCTCGTCAAGAAACATTCAAGACGCAGAGTGCCAAAATACAAAAAAGTCGAGATGCCTGCAGAACATCTGGCCATCTCACTTGCAGCTTAGAGTTTCATACAGTTTGTAGCAAGTGATCTTGTTGCAGGTGTTCTTCTTTTCTCTCCTCATAATCTCCCCAATACTCTCAATAAATTCTCCCACCACAGTCACCTCATTAATTAGTTTCTTGTTCTAGGTGGCAAAGTGCCAACTAGTCTATCTTATTCGGTGTTATTTTTATTAAAAGAAATTGTTAAAGGTCATGTGAAGTAAAAGAGCAACTTAATATCATGTAAATAACAGAGACCCTGAAATCATGGATTCATTCAGGTTATATTTACAAACACATTTTAAATGAATAGTAGAAATATACCATAGAAGTAAAATGAGTTCTTGTTGGCTCAGTTGCATCTCTTCATCTTCATGTATCGGTATCCATAATTGTGATCTGAAACATGAGTATTTGCTGTATACAAGTAGGTTTCAGTGCATTGTTGGTTGAATGTTAGCATTAATGAGCTTAATTTCCATGTAATCAATCAGGTGTCCTGGATGAGGATGTGGTTGTGATTGAAGCGACTCCTGCACCTGCAGTGCCTGCCAGCGAGGAGATCAACGTCACCTCCACGGACAGTGAAGTGGAGATCGTAACCATTGGAGATGCCTTCAGGTGAGATTTCACATCAATATGTCCTTGTAACTGGATTTCAGCAAGTGTTGTAATATTTGCAGAGGACAGCTGTTAAACTTCTGGTGATCTGGAGATCTTCACATGGCATTATATGAAACTTGTCTGAACTGTAGTACGAGGTTCATGGCTGTTTATGGCTCACTGTAGTCCCCAGTAAGGAACTGCTTCGCCCAGATGAGAGGGCACATCTGGGTTTAGACATGAAGATGGCATTCTCTTTTGTTTTTAAGGCATTCCACTGAGCTCCCAGCTGTTATGGACCAATTTCAATGCGTTTCAATGATCATAAGTATTGTAAATTCATAGAGTTTTTCGTTTTCTCTTTGAGAAAATGGAATCACAAACAATACTTGATCAATTGCAAAAGAAGTTTACCCAACTATGACGACTTCAGCTTCTGAGAAACCCAGAAATGTGAAAAGGGTTCATTGTGTGCTCCATATCATGGAGAATGTCCAATTTTTGTCTTTCTGTGGACCAATATCAAATAAGGGTCTCTTTTTTTTTTTCTTTTTTTTTTTTGGTCTGATGACCTGCAGGACGTTCTCACATTCTTGCGAAAAAAAAGTTCAGTGCCTCGACTTGTGTGTTGTAAAGATTTCCATTGCGTTCACAGAAGAGCAGAGACATTGCACGTAGATGCAATTTTTAGTTTGCTGCACGCATATCAATTTAATAAACTCTATAGCCTCCGGTATTTTGGCTGGGTTTCCCCAAACTATGTCAGACGGAGCTCTCAGCAGGCTTCCCCTTTGAAATCTGATCGAAGCTCTAAACTCAATCACATCTGATATGGTTTTGTCTGAACTACGCCCCCTCTTCCCGTTGCTTGATTTGGTTTTGCTGTCCCGCTTCTCCTAATTGTTATTGAGGCGTCTGTTCCCGAGCTGAGAATCATCGCTTTATTCTATTACTTTTTTAACCGCTGCCAGAAATAGTGCTGGCCACCACCACACGCCTGCCAGCAAAGTCATTCAATTGAGCCCGTCGAATCCCGAACTGTCGCCATCTTTGGCCGTGCATTGGGGGTTGATCGTGGTATGGTTGTCTTTCTCAGGACCTGAATCATTCAGACGTTAGTGTTGGATGAGTAACTCCTCAAGCTGTTCATTCATTGGTGCATGTTTGCATGTTTTATACCTCTGTGACAGCATGAGTGAGGTGAAACACAAGTTTTCACAGTCAGTCAAGCCTGGAGGGTTGTTTATTTAACATGCACACAAAGATTAGTAAGTGATTTTATGGTTGCCAGCTGTAAAGCTGTAATGCATGGTGGCCTTCTTAGTAAAGGTTCATAATGTGCTGGTCTCAGGAAAGCAGGTGGGTCTGTCAGGTACTGATGTGCAGCCCAGTCTTATCACTTGCTGGATATGTTCAGAATAACATAATACTATAGAGAGCAACAGTGCCTGGCCATTTTTTCAGCAGCCTTGGTTCTAGAAGTATTTTTCCTATTAATTTTACCCTTATATTTCTATTTTCCTTCTATGTTTTTTAAAATAGAAGCAACTAAAGTGGGAGAATATACATACAGTTACAGACTGAGACTCATGTTCTTTACTGGTAAAATCACGACATGGTACACCAATGCTTCGTCTGCCCTTACAGCTGATGAGGGCTTTGTGTCATTTCCATGCCCCGCCTGCCGGCCATGTGCTTGTGTTTGGATGTAGAAAGCACATCCTGTCAGAGAAGCTTGAGGAAGACTGTCTTGACTGCTGATTTTGCTGTCTGTGCTGAGGTTGGCCAGCTATATAGTGAGCAGTTCTATAGGTTTTTGTTTGTGTTTAATTAGATTTCCCTCTTCCACCTTCACATTGTTTTCTCTGCACCAGTAAGATCAGCTCCCTCATTTATTTTCCTAAAGGTCATGAGGACTATTATCCCTCTTCAAACAACAGCACTGGAATGCAACTGAAATCATGTGGTCCTGCCGTTATATGGCTTTAGTGTGGAGAGTAAGGTTGAGAGATAGTGTGCAGGAATGTGGGCTTGTGTGTTTGTGACTGAATGCTGATCTGCAAGCCGTGTGTCGGCTGTGGTTTGGATAGGACTTCAGTGAAGGGGGAGGGAGAGGCTTTACAGCTCAGGAAAACATCACGTGGCCAAGGTCAGAGGAAAATGGGGGTCTTTTATGAGTGCACGTTTGAGCAGTGTGAATAGGTGTAGTTTGCATTCACTCTTAGCAAGTCAGATACAGTGATAAAGTGGTCTCTACCGAATGCTTTGCTTCTGTTTGTGTAGTGATTTGAGTGCTACCTCTCAAATAACAGAGTTGACGAAGCACTTGTTTTTTAAGATGTAGTGCAATGCGAAGTATCAAATACATAATCTGTTTAAAATGTTATCTACATTCTATTATGTTAAAAACATTGAAGCTATTCTGCATGTTTAACTAAGTGGCTTTTCTGGCCATAACATTCAGTAAAAACACATTAGACTGGTATGGCACTTTTTCTGCTCTTCTGCTACCTGTTGGTTATTTATTACGTTACATTACATTCATTAACATTCTATTTATGTGTAATATGAGACTAAATTAACTTTTACTATTTAAAATGAGGGATTTTATTTTTAAAGGTGCTGTATGTAAGTTTTTGACTCTACTAAAGTTTAAAAATGGCATAATATTTTAGCAGATATTTAAGAAACATGCTAAGTTAACATACTTAATTATCTGAAAATCAATGCTACAGTCAGTTATTCTCCTTTGAAAATGTGCTTCCGGGCTGGAATGTCGGTCTCTGTTCTGGTTTGAGAAACCCGCCCACTGCCAGTTTACACAATTGTATTTCGGCACCCAGGGGTGCCAGTTGTTGGAAAACACAGCGTATTTCATTTTATTCATCGTCAAGTGCATTCGTTTTTGTTGGTGTCGTCAATCTGGCAACCTGCATGTGTGTCAAGTCTGAGGAGGAGGGGCTGGGTGAAAAAAAAAACCCTCTCCAATGTTTTGAATTTGGACTGCAATAACTAGTTCAACCACTCGGTGTCAATCCTACACAAAGCACCATTAACTACTTTATTATTTTTATTTAGACAAAATAAATAAATAAAATAAAATCAGTTAATTAGAGATGTTTTTGATTATTAAAATTTAATTAAACCATTCTAATTCGATTGTTAGATGACTAGTTGACTGTCCAGATCCATCTCTATAAACATATTTTGAAGAAGGCTCAGCTATGAAACGTGACTTTCTACAGAGCTCTTCACACTGTCAAAACAAAGGGCAACAGGGTTATTTGACTTAAGTATTTGTCTCTCTTTCTTTAACCCTGTTCTTTTTATTTTTCGCCCATATGCCTCCCTCTTGTTCTGCTTTCCTCTCTTCACTCCTCCCTTCCTCTAGTCTAAACTCATGCTTATGGAAAGCATTTCCAGGAACTGGATGTGTGTTATGTAGCGAGAGTGGTCTCATTTAATCTTTCCTATCTCCCTGAGGTGCCTGGGCTTGCAGCAGAATGCTGAGAGTGTTTCTCAGCTGGAGGAGGGGCTCTGGGTGTCTAAGGTCAGCTGGATGAGCAATGAAGCTCTTCCACTCAAAGATCCTTTGTTTATAGTGCATATGGAGACCGATGAGGGAAAGCATGAAGAAATTATATAGCTAGATGGACTATTAATTCAGAGGAGGGGAGTCGGATTTAATGGAACCCACAATATGCACATGCAGGCAGCAGCTGTGGCAGACATCCGCTTACGGCAGCGTTACAGACAAATCTGTATGTTTGCATTATAGATTTTATTAGAAAACCTCTCTGCATTTGTTCAAATGATGATGTTGTCTTATCTGAAAGTGTTTCTGAGGCACTGGAATGGAAGATGCTGTCTGGTTGTATATGGTCACTTGCTTGGCTGGTGAGCCTCTGAAGCGACTTTGTTTCACCCCTCCCCCATTTCACAACAGCACACTGTCTTTAAATGCAGAAGCTTGCAAAACTCGGCAGACGTCTTCCCACACACACAGGCATTTGACACATTTTGCATGGACTCCTGTTCTGTTGTATTGCTTAAAGAAATGGCTGGCTATTAAGGGAATCCAATGAAAAAATGTCAAGACTCCCTTTCAGATTCTGCACAGGGTCTCTCATTTGACCTTTACGCTGGCTTGTGTTGATCCTGCCCACTGCCAACTGGTCTGAGACGTACAGGAAAAAGAATTCCAATAATATGTTTGCAAACAAGGCACTGTGGACAAAGACTTAAAGTTCCTCAAATTCCAAAATAATCCTACCTCCTCTCCATCCCGGTTACCACCCTATCAGTTCCCACCCAACCCAACCATAGACTCAAAATGCCATGCTGGTATAATTTACAAAATAATCCCAGGCCTGCTTGTGGGTAATTAGTGGCTGGTCTCAGGTGATTTCTCTGGCTTTGCCTGTGATTCTGCCAATTAAAGAGCAGTGTCACACACAGCCTCAGGTATTCCCCAGCACTCATGTCTGATTTGACACTCTCAAAGCTTCCTCAAGAACTTGGGGTCTTGGGTATTTTGGGCATGATTTTAAGTGTAGAGTTTTCTTTCATAGTGTTTATTGTATGTAATATTTAGTATATAGTCTTTAGGGTTGGGGGATATGCTCAATTTTCATATCGTCCTATTGTCAGCCTATGAGTTCACCAATACACAATATTATCGTTCTAATTTATTTATTTATTTATTTATTTACTTGGTTTCATTGTCGAAAAGTGAACCAAGTCCAGTGTAAGGCTAAAAGCAGCCTAATGTTTTTAATATGACTGAATTTTGTATTTAACATAACAATTTAATAGAAACATAGTAAGTTACTAATCATAAGGCTTACATTTCCTCCGTTATTCAAAAAGCAGCTACAGAAAACTAGCAAAGAACATTTACATTGCCAAAAAACATCATAACTGACTTCAATCTATCGCAAGTTTATGCACTTTAAACACTCCCGTTATAAGCAGTGAAGCTGTTGGCATTATATGATGAATAAATATTTTATACTTACATTGCAAGTACATCTGCACTTTGTTGTTTATGATGAGAGAATTCAGTCAGCATGCACTGAACAACAAAACTCCGCTGTTTCAGCGATGACTCATCTTAATGGCTCTGATTGGCCTTTGCATTCATAAGCTCAACATAAGCATGTGTGATTGGTTATAACTCACAACAACACTGAAAACGTGGAAGAAGAAATATAATGGAACAAATAAGCCCTAATATTAATTAGATCGTATTACTAGCCTGATAATAATAATAATAATGATAATAATAATAATCTTGCTAAAGTCAAAAACATGAGCCACAGGAAATATCTCTGACTATCAATGATACACAATGCTATTGTATATCAGCACAACAATAGTAGAATTGATTTGTTTTTATGCACGTAGTTTTTTTTATTTGTTATATTTTATTTTATCTTACACAACCCCATTAGTAAAGCATTATGTATTATACACAGCTCTGTTAATTATAGTTACACCATTTAAAGAGATTTTCTTTGGTAAATGTTTTAAGATATTCATCATTTCAAGAGTTCTGCTCCTTGGAGTCCTTCCAGTGTTACAATGGTCATTGTTTGTTTCTGTATGTTTCAGTTTTGAGATTATAAATTCCCCTCCCCCATTTATTTTATTTTATTTAATGGATTTTTTTAATGCATACAATTTGCGCTTTTGTTGATCCTAAGGGGAAATTAAAAAAGCAGGAATTGTGCGTTGAGTGTTTATAGTGACGTAGAATTTATGAGTTGTTTCTTGTGTGTTTGTTTTATTTGTCCTTTGAGTACAAATGTTCTGGAGGACGCCTTAGGATATTTTTTGTAATAGTCAGTTCTTTTTACTCTGAATACTGATGCTGAGAGCACACCGTTCAATCTGATCTGCTCCCCTAAATGTTTTCAAATCAGCAACAGAATAACAAATCTAGTTTAGTATTTTGTTGTACACAGCCAGTCAGTTTTTTGAATGTGTAAATGTGAAGTTGAGATGACTAGGTATGTCAGAACATCATTAGATTTACACATGTTGAAGCCTATGGAACAACAGAAAAAGTGTTTGAAAACGGAACTAAATTTGGGTAATGGGCAGAAATCTATGTGTGAATTGATTTTGCTTTACTTGATATAAAGAACTCAGTTTAAGATGTTTACATGACCTACGTATTGTTAATTTATTAAGTATAACGGGTGTAAGATGTACATGTAATCACACTCACTGACATGTTCACAAGGAAACTGAACGTTCTGGAGTCACTCCCCTGGTCTCCAGAGAATCCCTCAGCCCTCCAAGCCTGTTGGTAATCATTTTGTTTTGATGTTTTAATGATGCAATCTGTGGTTAACGGGCTCACCAGTGTTGGCTTGGGAGTCAGGGGGCTTCCCTGCTCTCCAGGCACAGGGGCTTGGTGCTGCTAAATCCCAGCCTGGAGAACAACTCTATCCCCAGGCACACTCTGCTTTACGGCAGCCAGGGCCAATGTGCCCCTCCTATGGAATCAAATCCGCACAGAGGGCTAGAATTCCACGAGTGACTATAGAATTCCTGAATAATTTATTTGGGATTTTGGAAAACCGCCATGTTGCTTAAACTCTCCAGAGGAAAATAAACTCTACAGACCTGGGGTCTCATTTATAAACGTTGCTACGTACAAAATGGGCATAGAAACATGCGTACACAATTTTCCACGCACATATCGTGATTTATAAAAAATAAACTTGCCGTAAATATGAACGCATCGTACAAACATTCTAGACCATGCGTACAAACTCTTTTTCCTAGAGAGAGAAAAGTAATTAAGTAAACAACGATTTTAAACTCTGCTTTCATGTCAATATACACATTTATATTAAATACTCCACTCGCATCAATGGAGATAAACACTGAAATTACATAATTTTACAAAAAAACATAATTACATAATATTATTAACAATAGGCTAAATGATTTTCCTGTGGTAGCCTATGCTATGTTTTAATGACAGCAAGGAGTGCTATAGGTGCACAATAATTCATCTTTAAACTAAACTACAGATCACATGTCTGAGAAATATTTTAGCGAGAACAATGATCAATGATGCCCACTTACTTTGATGTTATGGTGGACACTGCTGGATTCAGTGGGTGAACGGTCCTTTGTCCGGTATAGGACCAATGATAATAGCTTTCAACCGCAGCTGCACGGAGGTGTTGATGTCGTGTGAAGGCATCTCAACGACATAATGAAAAATACCACTATATTTGAAGGATATAACTAGGAGAAAACGGTAAGATTTGCACGTTTCCTTTTTAAAATAGGCTACTTTGTCAGTGACGAGCCGAATCAGACAATTGTATTTACACTGCAATAAATATGGGCCTATCTGTTTCCACTAAAAATAGCTAAAAGATGTTCATCAGCAAAACTGCATACATTTAATTGATTCGAATTGTTTAAAACAATTGAAATACTACTATTTGGCCAGTGTACAAGAATGAGATCAAATCTATTCTAAAATATATCTGAGAACAACTTTAAACCATTTTGTTTTTATGGATATTTTTATATATTTATTATAAAACATAAGAAGGATACTGGATAATTTTTAGCAATAAAAAAAAATAATTTGTATGGCACAAATGGCATTATAGTCCCCATCTCATATTTCCTTAATGTCTCGGTGTTAAACATAATGTCACGTGCATGGGAATATGCATGGAAATGATATGCAGATGAGGTTATGCATAGTAAAACAAGGCATTGTAAGCTCCATATATGGTGATTTCGGGGAGGAGACGAGGTGGAGATGCACGTACACACAATCTTCCCCTGACTGGGTTTTATAAAGGGATTTTTGCGCAGGTTCTGGTTTTAAATCTGAAAACTTTTGTGCGTACTCAAAATCTAGCTTTTGTGCCTACGTACACTTTTAGGATGGAATCTACGGAGAGTTTTATAAATAAGACCCCAGGAGTTTATAGCATTCAGAAACCCACTACTAAACATTACAATTTTCACATTGTGTTGTATACTGCATTACTAATAGTGACAATTAATGTGCGGTTCTGGTAACACACAGAGACTGAAATTAAGCTTTGTGTCATCCACATATTTTAGATTAAGTTTTGCTCTTTGAGCTGAGTGATTTTGTGGCCTCAAAATGGGACGTTCTTTTATTTAAAAAAATATATATATATATATTCACATGGTTGACATAGGTATAGACAGTGATAGCTAAAATTAAGACTATTTGAGAGTCAAACCTGTTAATAAACACAGTTTCAATTCCAAACACTGACTGTGTGGATGCCAATACGACTTAATGTGAGCAAGTAATAGTGACTGAACAAGAGAGCATGATTTACATGAGGAGAAAAATGCAGCTGTTCTAACACTGAAACAAAAAGCCAGTTGAAGTAATGTTTGGAGCAGAATCATGCATGAAGTGGTTTACTAATTAGTGTTGTAATACCTGTAGTGTGACTCTAATGAAAGCTAATGACATCAGAACTTGACAGAGTTGCATTTGAGATCTCCTGCACACAAGCCCCTCCCTTTTCACCATGCACAAACCCCTCCCCCTCCCTTCACACTGTTTACACCAGGGAGCTCATGCATTGAGGAGTGGCCCTCTTCTGGATTCTTGTTCAAACAAAATACCTCTCATGTTCACTACTTATTTCTTTTTTCCTGAGTTTGTTATCCTGAAATTAAGTTTTTACAGATGCACTACTACTTCTACTCAAAGGTCTTAGATCACTTGACAGGTTGTGGTGTTTGGTGGTGGTTTAGCTTATTGTTTATCTGTTGATTGTGCGGTTTGTTTCATGTTATGCTTTGAATTTTTTTCTTCTTCTTTGTGTTGTGTATTACACTAGTCATAGTTCTGTGTATATGTGTGAAATATGTGCATGTCATGCTCTCATGGCACTAGAGTGCCATATCTTCTCATAGATTTATAATGTGTGTGTCTGTGTGAAGAGCTCTATCTCTCATGTTAGCTGGCTCTTATTTATGTTCCAGCCGATCATTCCATTAGCTGCTAAAGTTGCTGCTCTAATGCCCTGCTACAGCTCACTGGAAACAACAAATTCCAGACCACAAACACTGGTCTGCTTCTGTAGCACATTTTCTCTGTCCTCAATGGACCATTTTTGCCAGCCATTCATACCATGACCGGTCATTGGCTAATTGAGTTTTGGCATTTTTTTCAAATAGTTTTACAGTTATGTTAATGTGGACTGTCATCTGTGTGTTGTGCAGGCCACGCTCAGTGGGAAGCCATGGCAGAATGCACTGGGGACCCAGCTGTTCCCAGAGCCGAGCTCAGGAGGGACGTGGCCGTCATCGCCTGTCTACCGTCATCCAGCCACTCAGACAGAGTGCTGGAGAGGTCGTGGACCTCACCGTGGACGAGGACGGTGAGGAAACCTATCCTTTTCATTTACACTTAGGGATGTACAGATACTAAATTCTATACTAATTTGTCAAAATAAAACTAAAAAATAAAACTAAAATCAGTTGTTTTAAATGCTACTAGTTAATTGAAGTATCGCATGCATTTACATATAATGTTCACTATGAAAAAATAGATATCAATTTTGAGATATGCTAAAGATTACATTTAACAGTGATATTAAATTATTAATCTTTTAAAAATTAACTTTACCTTTGCCACCATTTAATGCTTGCTTAAACTAAATGCAAACAGTAGTGGACATGAGCATGAACTTTTAATGATTCAATAAAGACTGATATCGATAACTTAAAGGGATAGTTCAAAAATTTTGTCATCATTTACTCACCGTCATGTCATTTCAAACTGTATGAGTTTCATTCTAATGTTGAACATAAAAGAAGATATTTTGAAGAATGCTGTAATCAGACAGTTGATGGTCCCCATTGACTTCCATAGTATGTCTTTTCCTACTATGGAAGTCAATGGGGACCAACAACTGGTTCTTCAAAATATCTTCTTTTGTTGTTCAACATAAGAAAGAAACTTATACAGGTTTGGAATGACTTGAGGGTGAGTAAATGATGACAAAATTGTAATTTTTGTATGAACTATTCCTTTAAAAAAACAATATCGGCAGATAACCGATATAGTACCAATGTGTTGCACACATAGACTGTATAAAAACATGGATGTAGTGTCCTTGACGTCACCCGTAGTTTTCTGAAGAGCGTTTTTAAAGCTCAAAGTAGGTGGAGGCAGTCGTCACCGCGTGACACTCCCGGATCTTCAAAAATGGGCACAAAGGCGGGAGCTGGTTGCTGAAGCCATGCCCACCTAGCTCGACGGCAGTGTCAGCAGCAGCAATCCACCTGTCACTCAAGTGGCCACGGCCTTAATTATGCAGAACTTTAAGGGTTAATATAATTTAAACTGATGAGTTATAAAAAAAATCACCCCTCACAGTTGTCATGAAGGGCAAAATAAGCTATATAGACCAAAATAATTTTTTGTACCAGGCTGTAAACATGTTTTTTATTGCTGTAAAGTTGGCCATTTTGACTCCCTTTTGGAGCCAGCCTCTAGCGGCCAGTCGATGAATTGCAGTTTTAGTCACTTCCTTGTTGGCTTCACGAGAGAGAGCGGGAGGTTGCCGCCTGGTTGCACATCCCTATTTATTCTCCTATATTATTCTTTGTGCCTTCTCTGTATCATTCTTTCCCTCAGTTTGTGCTGCTTCTGTCATTATCATGTAAGGTTTAAAAGCTTTAGATGTAGAGAAGCAGGAGTGTCTGAATTAGTGGTGTGCGATATGACGATATTTGATCGTGGCCATAAAAATGTCCCCACTATTTGCTTTTGGAAAAAATATAGTATCATCGTGCTACAGCGCACATTCTGGCACCACCGTATCATTCTGTACAATGCGACATACATTCACATCACATTTCAGCGGTAGAGTTACACTCACGGGACACTGCACTTATTCACAGTCACAAAAGCACATTATTTGCATGTGCATTAAAGCCTTGCCGGTTAAACATTTCATTTGCGTACTGTTCTGACGTGCGCTTTTTCTGAGCACATACACCTGAAGCGCATGCACTAAAAAGCCTGTTAAACAGCACCTGATTACTTGACTTAGTTATCTTTCACGTTAATACTGTCAAAACACACAAGGTTTAATAATAAACTCAGTTGCTTATGTCTAAAGTGAAAGTAAACAGTTGAGAGAAAAACAGATGCATGATTGTATATTAGATGCGTGCAGCTCTTAAAGGGACAAGAGACTAAACATGCTGCCAACTGTCATTAAAGGGATAGTTCACCTTAAAATTAAATGTCTGTTATTAATTACTCACATGTTGTCCCAAACCTGTATTAATTTATTTCCTGTGCTAAACACAAAAGAGGATATTTTAAAGAATGAAGGTAACCAAATAGTAGCTGGTCCACATTGACATTGATAGTAGGAAAAAAACCTATGGAAGTCAGTGGGGACCAGCAACTCTTTGGTTGCCCACGTTCTTCAAAATAAATGTTATGTTCAACAGAAGACTGAAACTCATTTAGGTTTAAAAAACAACAGCTTAAGAGTGAGTAAATGAATTCATTTTTGGGCGAACTAACCCTTTAATGTTAATAAAACAACAAAACACAAGAACTTTAAAACAGTTGCTTTAATATGGGTCCACATATACTGTACCTGAAAAATAAAGCCCTGTTTGTTTTATTTGTATATTATGTGTATTTGTAATGTGGGTCTTTGTTCTTATTTTTTAATATTTATAATATTTTTTAACAAAGATAAAATCATCTATTGTGATATTCCTGAAAAAAAAAAACTGTGATATAATATTGTTGCCATATCGCCCGCCTCCTTGTATGAATTCATGTGTTTTTCATGATCACTAGCTTCAGAATTGAAAACCACCATCCATCCAGTTTAACAGCAAAACCAAAGGGAGTCAAAGGGAGAAAGCAACAGGAACTTGACAGGAATTTAATATGCCCTCGTTTCAGAACATGAAAAGGCTTTTTGAATATAGTCTGGTCATGACCTCTTCTCATGCTAAAATTGAAATGCTCAAAATACATGAGCTGTAACCGCAACTTTTAAAACAACATAAATGTGTTGCGCAACCACAACAAGTAAAAACAATCTGCTGTCCACTTTTGCTGAGCCCTAAAATCGAGGGAGAGATTATTTTGTGCTTGTCAGCCATTATTTGAAATGTAACAGGTTTGATGAGGATTTGATGAGCGTCTCCCTGACTCTGCAGTGCTGCAGTGATGGTCTTCAGGTCTGGAACATAAAGGAGGGAATGAGAGTTAGATCACCCAGTTCAACACTGCGTGGGTTTGGGAAATATTAGATGTCACATCTAATCTACTCATCTTTCACTGTGAGCGGTCTTTGAGCTGTATCTCTGTGTGAGGGGGAGGAGGAATGAATCTGGTAGATTCGGTTAGTGTTGTTCAGTGCTGTGGATTGCAGCTTGACTGTGTGTTCAGGCCCCGTTAATAATGATTAATCTATATCGTTTCAGCATGCACAGCAGCATAAATAGCCTTTGCAGCTGCACAGCATTCTCTCACAGCCACAGACTGATGGACACCAAAAGCATCCCTTTTATTGTGTGTAATTGAGTTTAATTCTGATTTAATTTGCAGGCAACATAATGAAGTCTGTATGTTATGCAATCAGCCACTTGGCCCCAAAGATTCAGAGATAACTAGTATAGGAACCAATTAAACTGCCATTCTGGATAAGGAAATAAAATCTGTTTAGTGTTATCTCATTAATCTGTGATATGCTCCCGAATCTCGAGGTTTGTCAAAGGAAAACTCATTTACATTGTTTTGTTTGATTTACTGTCATAAAGTGTCTCTTTGTTTGCTTTTGGGGTCTGTAGCTGGCGGGGAGGTAAAAGAGTAGGCTGAGATATGATTGCATTTGCATTTCTTTTGATGGAGTGAGAAATTAATTTGCAAGGAAAAAGCAGATGGATTACTCACAATGGAATGTTAATGAGTAGCTATCCTCATGGGCCACTTCGTGAATAAAGTGTGTGAGTGTGAAAATGCACATGCATGCTCACACTGATGTTCTAGAGCTGGAGGAAACCATCTGTTGCCAGTTGCAACAGTTAAGAAGACCCCTATTATTAATATCTTTATAGTTATTAGTGAAGGTGTAGTTATGGTCTGCTGCAGCTGAGCTGTAGTTAAAAGTGCGGATGCACTGATGGTAAAATTCTGGCTGATACCAATTCATTTTCTTTATTTACAATAAAACACACTGAAAAAAACTTAAATCAGTCATTGTAAATGCTACAAGTGAATTTAGGTATCAAAACATTATGATGTACAGTATGAAAATTATTACTGCTTAAAAATGCGGGGCCAGTATTTTCTATCATTATTTATTTAATTTTTTTTGATAATTAATACGTTTTGCAAGGACACATTACATTGATCAAATATGACAGGAAAAAAGTTATGTAAAAAAAATAAAATAAATGCATTAAAGATAAAACTTGCAAATAAATTTGTTAAAATGTAAGTTTGATTTCATCATATTAGAAGGACCATGTGACATTGAAGGAGTAATGGCTGCTGATAATTCAGCTTTGCAGTCACAGGAATAAATAAAATTTTAAAATATAATAAAATAGAAAACACTTTTTTTTTTATTATAATAATATTTCACAATATTACTGTGTTTCTATGTTTTTGATGAAATAAATGCAGCTTCAGTGAGCATAAGAGATGTTTCCAGAAACATTTGCTAATTTAACAGTATTATTAAATTGATTTAATTAAATGATGGCAAAGCTAATCTAAGGGGAAAATGAGAATGCACATTTAAACAATCTAGTATTGACCAACACAGAAAAAAAATACACAAATATACATATACACCAATATATTATTCATCACTAATTAGAAGTTTTACCATTTATGTTTGTGTGTGTCTTTGTATATGCTGATCCATCTTCAGATCTCTCAGTTGTGCCAACCACTTCTGACAGCACACACCCACAGTCAGTCAGTTCTTCTTCCTCTTCCCATAATGCCTGTACCTCAGAATCGCCACAGGAGGGTCCTGGTCCCTCCAGTAGCTGCGCAGCGGCCGCCCCTGATAGCACACTGGCTGCTCAGAGCCATGGTGGAGTGCCAGGACCCAGCACCACCAACACCACTGCCACCGAAGGTAAACTCGAGATGCTGGTGTCCAATAATTGACATTGATTTTGATTAGTGATATGTTTGTATTGGTTTTTAATTGTATGTCTTTATCCCCCAATCAGATGACAGCAGAAGAAGCTTGTCTGGTGAGAATGGAGGAGTGGCGATGCCCAGGTTACCCTCTTGTTGCCCCCAGCACTCTCCTTGCAGTGGGCCATCTTCAGGGCACCTCTCCATGGGGCACACCCACTCAGGGTGCATGCAGGCTGGGACGACACAGCAGTCTGGCTCCCAGCACTCCCATGGTCACTCGCACCACTTCCACCATCACCACCACACCACCCCGGTCCCTTCTTCCTTAGCCTTCCCAGAGTCCAGCTGCCCTCTGGAGAGGCCCACTGCCATCCCTGCGCCCTGTGGAGGGGTGAGCAGCAGTAACCAGTACCATGACCAGGTACCTTAATAACCGCATAACAGCTTCTTGAGAACCTTGTATTGTCAGTGTTAAAAAAGGCGAGGATATTATAAGCTTCTGTAGGGGTTGATACTGAAACCCATTTTCTTGTTGTCTTTGTTCATTGTGTGTATGAATTAAACCCTTTTTGCTTCATAAATTGAGGGGGGGAACTATTTTGCTACATAAATTGAGGGGGGAAAATCAAAATAATATGTTGACTGTTTGAATCATAATGTCCGTATTGTTGACAACACCGTCTGTTTTTCATTTCACACATGGTTTGCATTTAACAGCATATGTTTTTGTTTGGAATTAGTTACGATTCTGCCTTCTTGAAATACTAAATCACCCTTCATGTTTTGATGATGAAAAGGAAAGCACCTTTATGAAAAAAATCATTTTTCTGGAGCTGAGCTTTTCCACCAGGAATTTTGTTTGAGGCCATCCTCTCAGTGTTGTTGAATAATTCACACTGAGCTAATTGTCTTGGCTGCTGAATTCTATTATTTACCAGCATAGAGAAGTGAAGTCATGTTGTGCATGAGCTTGTGTGTGGTGAAAAGAGAAAGTTGTGTATTTTTGGTCATGTATGCCGTGAACCTTTGTCTCAGTGTATGCTGGGCTAACAAAGTTGTTTATATGCGAAATGCATTTGGCAAAAGTCTGTGGCCTTTGATTATGGGGCAATGAGCAGTAAGTGCCGTTAGCTATTCATCAGATATGCGCAGACAGGAGATGTAGAGTGAAGCGAGGTGATGTCAGGTATGTTTTATACATACAAGTGTGTGAAGGATTAGGTTTGGGGTGAATGCCCTCATTTTGAAAGGAATTTAATACTGTTTTGGTTGTTATGCGTATCATTTCTTTGACTAGTGTCATTTTGTCACCTGATATGTGCCTTTTTTTGAAGTATGTGGAAGTTATTATTTTATGAGATATGCAGCTCATTATTGAACAAACCCCTAAACCTAGGTATTAAACCGTTCAGGCAGTTGACTAAAACAAGACTGCAAACAAATCAACTGCAAGATAAGAGACATGTGGAATCTCACATGATCTGAATATGTGCCTGTCTGCTGCAGACATAACTTTGCACATATTAAGTGTTGTTAGAGATGTTGGTCATTCTGTAGCTTCCAAACTTTTTCCAGAGCCCTGTCCCATAAAGCTATTACAGTAGCTTCCTTATAATCAGAGGTGGAGCAGAAGAGCAGTAGCACATCATTTCAGGGTTGTCAAAGTTGTCAGAAGCAGCAGGAGCAAAACAGCATTCTTGCATGACAAACTGACAACTGCTTATCAAGCTAAATATGGGGCTCAACTTGAATGATCCTCTTCAACTACCACAGTTACATTCTTGCCTTCCATATATTCACACACATTATTTTCCAGATATTATGGTGTGCCACCACATTAAAAATCACTTATAAAAAGTTTATCTAATAAGTTAATCTCAGACAGTGATTTAGTTTCACTGAAGAAGCAGCTATTGCACTCCAGTGGCATTTTATCAAAATTTTATTGGAACAGCTCAAATTGTTGAAAACAATCAATATTTATTTTAGTCTGGTACAAGCAGTCACCAGCACATCATGTTTTCATGTGGGGAGACTAAATGTAAATAATAAAAATATAAATAACTTAAAGGGATAGATTGATGAAAATTGTCATTAATTTCTCACCCTCGTGTTGTTCCAAACTCGTAAGACATCTTCGGAACACAAATTAAGATATTTTTGATGAAATCCGAGAGCTCTCTGACCCTCCATAGACAGCAGTACAACTGAAATGTTCCCAGGCCCAGAAATGTAGTAAGGACCAGGGGTCTGAACCGGTTCAAGGAGTGAAAACGAAAACCGGAAAAGTACTAAATTTTGACAGAAACAGAAACGAAATCAAATGTTGGTATGATATCGTGCTGGCGCCTCACGCACACAGACACAGCATATTTATGCGACATTGCAGCCTGTTCATTATCGAAATAAAATACAGTTAAAGAAACAAATAAAAAGTTACACTGCTTTGTTGTACAATCTGTTGCATTCAGCAAGCACTGCCTCACTGTGCTGATATAGCCGATGTGAAGGATGATGTTTTACGTCGATGAAAGTACTAAGACTAGCCTATAATAAATAATATTTTAGCATCCAGATCATGAATATGTAAACTTTTAGATTCATGCCGAATGAAAGAGGTAGGCATCAGTTTCATTAATTTTTTTTAGGATTGACGTTTTTATAGCCTAAACGCATAGCCTTAACTTTAGAGGATTTGTTGTGGAGAGAAACTAATATCTGTGTTTAATAAGTGTTAATACCAGACCTTCTCCTTATTATATATATATATATAAATAATGTTATTAACCGGTAGTAACAGAGGAGTGTAGGAACAGAAGCGTTAAAATATTGTGTCTGCTCGGAGTGAACCGATTGAATTTTTTTTCCATTTTCAAGCTCTGGTAAGGACATCGGTAAAATAGTCCATGAGACATCAGTTGTTCAGTATGAAAAAATTCTGCTCCAGTTAGGTTAAGCAAAAAAGTAAGTTTATAATTGGGTGCGTAGATTCAATTAATAGAAGAAAAATACAAAAAGCCAAGGCAAAAAAATCTGCACACCAAACAAAGAGCAAAGTTCAAGGTCCTTGGAACAGTTTATTCCTGAGGATTTACATGGAAGTGACAACAAAAACTAAAGTGCACAAACAAAAAAAAACAAAAATATAATATAAACACAAAAAAAAAACAAAAAGATAAAGACCCATCAGGACTATCTTCAGTGACCATAATTTAACTAAGACACAAGAATACTTTTTGTGCACAAACAAAAATAACAAATTTATTCAACAATTTATCCAAAATATGTGATTTGGAGGAGAAGAATCGTTGAATGAAGTCGTTATTTTGGTTTCCTTTGTACATCAAAAATATCTTAATTTGTGTTTTGAAGATAAACAAAGGTCTTATGGTTTTGGAACGACATGAGGGTGAGTAATAAATGATAATTTTCATTTTTGGGTGAATTATCCCTTTAATATATTGAAAAATAAAAAATATTATTGATGATTAGGATAATGATAATATTTAGTAATAAAATACTATTTTATTCTGTAACAAAATATGCAAGGCTATAGCAGGTAGACCACATGTTCAGATGTGAAATACTTCTCTGACTACTACAAACAACCCCAAAGCAACATTCTGACAACCATTTATATTTCTTTAAAGTCAGTTCATCAGCCATATGCTAATGCACCAGATGTCTTTGTTCAAAAACATCATGTTTGTTGCTGGATTAACTGCTGGTTTCTATTTTCCTGCTTCTCTCTCTGTCTCAGCAGACTCTGCCGGTGGATCTCAGTAGCAGTGCACTGCGTAGCAGTGGATCCAGCAGCACAGGGTTCCACGGCACATCGGCCTTCGATCCCTGCTGTCCAGGCTCCGCCTCCCGGCCCCCTGCTTACGTTTCCCAGGCTGCACCTGGACCCAGCCAGCAGACTGTGGCTGACTCATTCAGCTCAGCCATAGTGGCCCAGCCTCAGCCCCAGCCTCCTCAGCTCTCTTCCTGCAGGCACTACATGCATCCCCCTTGTACGCACTTTTACAGTAATATTTTAATCATGTTAATCCAAAATTAATGATAATTAAGGTGTGAAATGTTTCATTTAAAAAAATAAAATAAAATAAAAAAGTTTCTGCTGTCATGTATAACAGTGCCTCTGAAAACAAAAATGTAATTTATAATTATTTATTTTGTTCATATAATTGGAAAGTCACAACAGATCATTTCAGTTATTTTTCCTATATAAATGTTCACATTTATTTAAAAAAAAATAGTGTGCCGCATTGTTCTAAATCATTGAGTTTAATGGATTTAAAGGTTAGATAATTTTCCCCTGAAAAATAAAAATGATAGTAGTCAGATAAATAAAGGCCAGTCATGTTAAAATAATGGTTATTGTATTGACTCCAGTTGACCAATATACAAATTGACTAATATAAAATAAATGTATTTACAGAATCAAATAAAGACCATAGAACAATGATTCAGCCTGGACCTGAGAAATTCGAACTGTTAAACCCCAAATTTATTAGATATTCTAAAAATAAGGCAGTAAAATAAAATGGATATGAGATTATTCCTTTTTATTTTATTGTGTGCGAGTGAGAATGTGAAGATGCTGAGATGCTGGCGCCTGTGCTTTATGGTAATTAGATGAAACACCTGATGTTTAATGTGTTAAGTGCTGCAGGTAGTGTGCCCAGCAGTCCCACTTAATTGCCGATTCTGCTCACAATAGCGTTGTGTGGAATATAAATGAGCGTGGCAGGGCTCCCTGGTGGGCCTGAATTTAGTGGAGTAATTGCCACTCACAGCTCACTGGAGCACCTGTTTGCACATTCTCCCGTTTTCTCTCGCTATATTTATCTCCTGTATCTCGCGGCCATACTTTTTCTTTGTTTTCCCTTTACTTTCTTCCTCTTTCCCTTCTGAGTGTCAAATCCTTAGCAAACAGTTAAACTCATCTGCTCCAGGGTAATCATACTTACGTGGACAGTATCCAGACCATCCTGAGTTTCCATGAACCTCTTTCAATCCTCCCAGTAATTACCATTAAACACAGTTAGTTGTTTTCGATGCACTTTTTGACTTGTCTGGACATTTTGAATCATTCAGTAAGAAAAGAACAGGAAAGGGGATGAATTTCTGTCATTTATACTAACTTTTCTGCTTTTCTCCTACAGACGGCCCACTTCCGCGCCCCTTGCACCACCAGTCCTCCTCTTCCTGTCCTCACTCCCACAGCAATGCTCCTCCCCCTCAACAGCCACCTCCACAGGGTGACTATGTCATCCCACACCCCGTTCTCCCCTTCCACACCCCACTGCCTTCTCACGCCCCGGGCCACGCGGTGCCCCCAGCTGCTCCACCCTCCCTGCCTTCCCACCATCTACCAGGCTCCAGTGCCCCTCTGCCGCAGCATCTTCCCCCTGAGCACCAGGCGCTGCAACACCACCTGCCCGTACTTGGCCCAAACCCTGTCCAGAGGCTCCACCAGCATGACATACTGCAGAGAATGGAGGTTCAGAGACGCAGAATGATGCAGCACCCGACGTGAGTTGCTGTGGAGCTCTGTTTCATGATGTTTGTGTACAAGTCTCTAATGCTCATCCAGACTACATTTATTTGTTCAGAAATAAAATCAGAAATAAAATAAAAACAGTAATATTGTGTAATATACATTATTTTTTTTTTTTTACTGTTTTAATATGTAATTTATGCCTGTAATGGCAAAGCCTAAGCTTTATGTATTAAGAAGAACTCTTTCATTAAGGTGCTTTATGTTAATGCCCCTGCAAACAGTGTCAGGTTTTAGTCTTTTTTTCTGTCATAACGTTTATTCCTCGTTCCTTAGCGAGCACATGAGAGACCCCCGCCGCATCCCCATAGAATGCACCCTAACTACGGTCACGGACATCACATTCACGTCCCTCAAACTATGTCATCGCATCCTCGGCAGGCTGACCAGAGGACCGCATGGTAGAGTACATTAAATAGTAGATGGTTTGACAACTGCCAGCGTGGCAGCCATGGGTTCCCTCATGAATTTCCAGTTGATTTTTACAATTTCAATTTTGGATTTATCATTAAAATAAGGTGTGTGGTTAACGTTGCTTGACAAGACTTGAAGGAATAGTTCACCCAAAAATGAAATTTTTGTCATCATTTACTCATCCTCATGTCATTCCAAACCTCTACAAGTTTCTTTCTTATGTTGAATATAAAAGAAGATATTTTGAAGAACTGAACAGTTGTTGGTCCCCATTGATTTCCACAATAGGGAAATAAATACTACAGTCAAATACTAGTCAGTAAGGACCATCAACTGTTTGATTACCAGAATTCTTCAAAATATCTTTGACATGAGGGTAAGTAAATGATGACAAAATGTTCATTTTTGTGTGAACTGTTCCTTTAAGTACATGAATAGGAACATACATGTTAGTTCTTCAAAACGTGTTTTAAATATGCCTGAGTAATTATCATCAAATGTCAAAACATACCTAATAATAATAATCAAAATCCTCTAATTTAAAAACCAATTAGTAATTCCTGAGGGAGTTTGTGGTGAATTAGCCTTGAAATTGACATCATGACTGCCTATCTCTATAATGTCAGGTTCTGTTAGTCATGATGTTGGTGTTTAAACTGTTGTTTAACATGCTGGTTTGGGTCTTCTTGCTGTTTTAGGGAGCTGGGCATCGAGGCTGGTGTTACTGTAGCTCCTTACCCTTCAGGACACCTACATCCGCATCTGCCTCACTATCACCCTCCACCCAGACTGCACCATTTCCCTATACAGCTGATGGTGAGTTGCTACTCCTCTCCTTCAGCTGAAATATATGCATTCATTAGCATGAATAAAAAAGCCCTGATTTGCTCTCAGGTATGGCACAGATTAATGGCGGCGGCCTCGAGCCGTGTATCCGCAGCATCTGTTATTTCAGGTGCATGAATTATGCATTGCAGGTTATAATGCAAGCTCATTAGACATTTGAAGTGTGAAATTTGAATTTAATATATTTGAATCATATGGAGTGACACATGCGTGTGAATAATTTCTAATGCCTCATAAATATTGCATCCCAAATTACGAGAGTTGTTTGATAAAATAGTTGCATTCTCTTTTCTTTCTGTTTCTCTCCTGCTTGGTGCCGTCACTAATTTTATGTCTCTGTTTTCCATAGCACACTGGATCAATGCCTGAAGTGACATATCCACATATTCGCTACATCTCCTCCAGAATGACATTTGGCCGCACATATGAGGTAAGAACTGGAATGTGGACCAGAATTATTAGTGATCCAAACTTGCTTCTTCAATTCCTGAAGAATGCATGGAAATAATTTTTGGAGTTCATTAACTAATTTAATATTACTAATGACGTACCAGAAGCTGTTAAAAGGGTAAAGCTAATAATAAAGTTTCTGTGTGTGTGTGTGTGTGAGAGAGAGAGAGAGAGATGTAATTTGAAGAAATTCCCCCTTTGCATGTGAAAAGCTCTGAGCCCATTTTTGGCTCTGCTCACTCATAAGCTGAGTTGTTATTGTCTACAGCAGTGGTTCTCAACCCGCGGCCCGTCACGAATTCAAATGCGGCCCACCATGCTGAACACAATTAAAAAAAATAACTTTGTTTTTTAGTTTTTACATTTATTTTAAAATGTACTAAAGAAATATAAGCTATAGCCTAATGTTTTTATGTAAAATTATTTTGTTTTTCATATATCATTTTCAGACATGAGCAGACCTACATAACGTTCTGCATTTAACGAACACATACAAGCGCGCACTTTGTCAGAATTCAATTCAAATAGTCATCAACAGCCATTAGTTCGGTAAAATTGAGCATCAGAATGGACAAATTTGTTTTTAAGGGAGAAAAAAGAAATGTGGAAAATGCCAGCGAATGAACACATACAAACAAGAATAGTCACAGTATCAGCAGTGAAGGAGAGAGCTGGATTTTCGGTTTACCCCGCAACTCACTTGAAGAAGTTCAGGCAAATGGAAACACTCATATGCAGCAAACATCCTTAATTTCAGAAATGTGGCAAAACATCTCTGGAGAGAACCTCATATTATTAAATCCGAAAGTGCTTTTCATATTTGGATCAACATAGGCTTCATTTGTGAATGCAAATTTTCTGCAATGTCACGCGTCAAGTCATGCTCATACAGACTGTATCTTAAAATCGCAACTTCATTGTGCTGTTACTCCTTTCGAGCCGAATTTCACAAAATTGGTCAGCTCCTGACAGCATCAGGTGTTTTATTTATGGGGAGTAGATTATTTATTTATTTCAATGATTGCAATCGATTAGATATCATAATATTTAGGCTATAATATTATAAATCAGGTTGGTTTGTATTGGTGACGTAATATGTAAATGATATGCGTGCGGCCCGCGAGACTTGCCCTTGGACCATAGTGCGGCCCGCTGGGAAAAAAAAGGTTGAGAAGCACTGGTCTACAGTATCATTTTAAACTCCCCCATCCTTCAATAACAGCCTCTTTGTACAGCCTGCATTACATTGTGATGGATCCACAGAACAATACACTCCGCACAGTCTGTTGAAAACAAAAATAAAACTTTAAATCACATCTAACCGTGGGATTCTTCAGAAAGATCCACAGAACATCAGCTGCTCACAGACGTTCCCATTAATGGGATTAGTTATTGTTAGTCCTTCTGGTGTTCTGTTCTTTTTACCAAAAATTTGTCATGATGTAACCTATTTATAAGCACTTGTAACCAGTTGTGTGTTTTAACAGGATCTGCTGCATTTAGAAGAGCGACTGGGGACTGTGAACCGAGGGGCCTCTCAGGTTACCATAGAGAGGTGCACCTATCCACACAAATACAAAAAGGTGAGAACACGTTCACTTACAAACATCAGTGTTTTACTGAGGTGGTCAAAATAAAGTCCCGTTTGGTGATAATGGACCAGCAGTCTGCAAAAAGACTCTTGAGGATATTATATATAGGGGCTTCCTGTTAGACACACACACAAAAAAAACTTAACCAGGAGCCACAATAATCAGATCTTTTGTGTCATCAGATACATCCTCACCCAGTCCTTTTATTGCCAAAAGCTGCATAGTGTAGACATTTGAAATGTCACTGATATGTAGCAAAAGGTTCCTGAATAACAGTAATCTAAAACCCTGCCGCCCTAATACAGGGTGCTGGAGAGAGACACTGAGGAACAGTTAGCACCTGAAGCATGGGCATCTGTTGGGAAAAATATGCACTCAACCTCAATCTCGGTGAGAAAAAATGTGAACAAATAGTTTGGGATAACATGTTTTAGCTCACATATTGTGTAGATGTTAACGGGGGCAGGAATAGTCAACAATGGCCTAGTCAATCTAGTTGAGGAGCACACTGACAATGTGTGTGTCTTTTTTTTTTTTATTGAAAATATATAATGTGCAATGTCTGAAGTTTAGGTTTTGTTGCTGCTTGTTCCTGCTCGACGTGTTGTTTAAATGATCAGCACGCAGTTCATAATAAAAATAGACTGTTGCTGTATGTTTATGTAACATGCTATGCTGCTCTTGTGTGGTTATTTTTGTATCACCAGCATCAACCGCAGCACTACTTACTAAAATATACCATGTTAAAAACATTCATATCAACTATGTATTTGGGGGAAAGAAGACACAGGAAGAGCTATTATGTGTTGCTCGCCAGTTTATTTGAATTTAGGTGCAGTGATTCTACTTATAATGGCTGTTACGCTTCTTTCTCGTGCACAGAGAAAGCTGCATGGTAAGCAAGAGGAAGAGGAAGGTGCGGAGGAAGACACAGAGGAGAAGTGCACCATCTGTCTGTCTATACTGGAAGAAGGGGAGGATGTCAGGTAAACACTTGACTTGCTTTTTTCCATCAGTACTAGAGAATTTATTGTATTTATTTATTGTATGTAGTCTATGTTGTATGTCTGATAATGTAGTTTATAAAATCATTTAATTATATTTATGTGTGTGTGTGTGTGTGTGTGTGTGTGTGTGTGTGTGTGTGTGTGTGTGTGTGTGTGTGTGTGTGTGTGTGTGACTCTGAACCACAAAACTAGTCTTAAGTCGCTGGGGTATATATTAATAAACAAAAAAAAAAAAAAAACCACTTAATGGTCAAAAATAAACTAAAATTTTTTTTATGCCAAAAATCAGTAGGATATTAAGTAAAGATCATGTTCCATGAAGATATTTTGTAAATTTCCTACCATAAATATTTCAAAACTTAATTTTTGATTAGTAATATGCATTGCTAAGAACTTCATTTGGGGAACTTTAAAGGCAATTTTCTCAGTATTTAGAATTTTTTGGGGAACTTTCAGATTCCAGATATTCAAATTAGTTGTATCTCGGCCTCAAATTTTTTTTTTATTTAATGTGCTACTCTCCAGGGTTATAATTTGATCTGTTAGGCACTCATCATCAGTCATGAATACTTTCTCTTTATGTTCTGTGCTGCCCTCTTCTGCTGGAACATGTAAATTACTCTGCATAGGTCAATGTGTTTTTAACCGTTCTGCTAATGGTATAAATGCCTTATTTCATTGTGTTTGAACATCAGTTGATTTTTATTTGATTTTTTTGCAGGCGCCTTCCATGTATGCACCTCTTCCATCAACTGTGTGTAGACCAGTGGCTCCTCACTAACAAGAAATGCCCCATCTGCAGAGTGGACATCGAGGCTCAGTTATCTCCAGAGAGTTGATGCTATTTTTCTTGCAACCCTTTTGTTGGACATTTATCTGTTTTCATTTTCGTCAGTAACGCATTCAACCAAAGATGGCATGAAATACCTGCGCAACTATGGGAAATAAGAAAAACAACAATCCACAAAAAAAGCATCGAGCCTAGTGTGCCAGCTATCATGTAGTACCAGTACAGCTCGAAATAACATCTTCATTAAGGGTTTTGAATTGTATTGTATTTATAAAGGGTTTATGTAGCTTTTGTTTTCATAAGTGTCATTGTATTTTATTTTTGCATGGTTCCTTGCAATGCATTTCTTTGCACATATAATGAAATAGGCCTCATAAGGCCTGAGAACTTGCAGGCGAGGATTGCTGCTCTAGTAAAGAAGCATTTTTACATACCTGATGCCTTGCTTTACTGGAATAGATTGTCAGCCTCCATTTTAAAACATTGCAGGACTCAATTTATTGATCAGTATATTGATTAGTTTTATGTTCTAGACAATGTGATCTGAAATAGATTTTTTTTAAGTGAATCATCAAGACATTCCTTAATTAGGAAACAAGATCATGGTTAAGAGATCAGCTGCTGTACCAGTGTTCACCCTCACACCAGTTCACTCTCAACACGGGAACCTGGGCTGGAGCCCGTTCCATTTCACTTCGGCTCATTACCAGTGCTCACTCAGTTCGGGAAGTTCGTTTAGAAAAGCATATGGAAATGCTTCTTGTCCGTTTCATTTTACAGTTATATGCATTCGATCCTGAACTGATGGAATTGAAATGAATTCAGCTCCAGCCCTGATGAGAACCAACTGCACACTTCGGCTCCTGGAACGTTCACACGGTTGTGTTCCATCAGTCCCCTCTCAGCACCTCAATCTAACGTCACATGTAACGCACTTCACCTCATGTATTTTCAAAGAGAAAATGAATGTCACCTCTCTGTATTCTGATTGTTGTTTTTATAGTACAATGAAGTTTTTGATCGAGCAATTGAGAAAGTGTAATTCCTCAGACGAGCTCCACATGTCGACTTGGTCGTGTGAGGAAGACGGGCCTGAAGAAACAGCTGGGAAACAGAATATTTATTGTTTCATCAGGGTCTCCTAGCCTTCTTCATTTATCTCTCTCAATAACCTAGAAAGTGACTCTTGTTAGCTTATTATTCCTTGTCAGATATTGTCATTAACATTTGTTCTGCAACTGTGCAGCAAACAGTTTTCCCCTTTTTGTTTTTCTTTCTTTTTTTTTTCTTTTGCTGCTTTGAAATCCTAACACTAATATTAGTCTCAACTAGCTAACTTGCATATACTTGCACATGAGAGACAAAAGACAGGAGTGCTGTGAGAATGAGAGTGTGCTGAGGCTGTGTATTTCCACACTGATTGCCGACTTTTGAGGAAAAACTGTAATAATTTTGAATGGAGTGTTGGAATGCAGTACTTAATGGCAGGCGTCCATGCATTCATAGACTTAATGGCCCCAGGATGATGTTCCATGGGATTGATATTAGTTTTAAAATAATGAAATTAATAAAGTTAGGTAACTCTTTTATGTGTCCATTCTTGTGCCTCCTTGAACTTGACAACCTTTAGAGGAATTTACCATGGTCACTATTGTTACTGCAGTAATTATATGTATTTATTCATTTATTTAAAATACAGCAGTAAAATTGGTTTTAGGCACTTCTGTCATAACCTCGTTCCAAAATACTTCACAAACTTGTGCTATTCTCTTATTTATGGCAGTTAGGTACTACACAGCTCCAAGCATTGATAAATGGACACTAATGTCAAAAATGATTTATTATATTCATATTTTATCTGATAAACCAGCTTTTTGAAAAGTTTACCTTTCGTATTAAAAATCGAAGTTAAAATCAATATAGGTAGTTCCCTCACATAAAAGAACAATTGTTCAATTTTGCTATAATGTGCAGCAATTCATATTTTTACTTTTGCACACATATGTATATATAATATACAGGTCCTTCTCAAAAAATTAGCATATTGTGAAAAAGTTATTTTCCATAATGTAATGATAAAAATTAAACTTTCATATATTTTAGATTCATTGAACACCAACTGAAATATTTCAGGTCTTTTATTGTTTTAATACTGATGATTTTGGCATACAGCTCATGAAAACCCAAAATTCCTATCTCAAAAAATTAGCATATTTCATCCGACCAATAAAAGAAAAGTGTTTTTTAATACAAAAAAAGTCAACCTTCAAATAATTATATTCAGTTATGCACTCAATACTTGGTCGGGAATCCTTTTGCAGAAATGACTGCTTCAATGCGGCGTGGCATGGAGGCAATCAGCCTGTGGCACTGCTGAGGTGTTATGGAGGCCCAGGATGCTTCGATAGCGGCCTTAAGCTCATCCAGAGTGTTGGGTCTTGCGTCTCTCAACTTTCTCTTCACAATATCCCACAGATTCTCTATGGGGTTCAGGTCAGGAGAGTTGGCAGGCCAATTGAGCACAGTAATACCATGGTCAGTAAACCATTTACCAGTGGTTTTGGCACTGTGAGCAGGTGCCAGGTCGTGCTGAAAAAACGAAATCTTCATCTCCATAAAGCTTTTCAGCAGATGGAAGCATGAAGTGCTCCAAAATCTCCTGATAGCTAGCTGCATTGACCCTGCCCTTGATAAAACACAGTGGACCAACACCAGCAGCTGACATGGCACCCCAGACCATCACTGACTGTGGGTACTTGACACTGGACTTCAGGCATTTTGGCATTTCCTTCTCCCCAGTCTTCCTCCAGACTCTGGCACCTTGATTTCCGAATGACATGCAAAATTTGCTTTCATCCGAAAAAAAAAGTACTTTGGACCACTGAGCAACAGTCCAGTGCTGCTTCTCTGTAGCCCAGGTCAGGCGCTTCTGCCGCTGTTTCTGGTTCAAAAGCACACGCCTGTGCACGGTGGCTCTGGATGTTTCTACTCCAGACTCAGTCCACTGCTTCCGCAGGTCCCCCGAGGTCTGGAATCGGTCCTTCTCCACAATCTTCCTCAGGGTCCGGTCACCTCTTCTCGTTGTGCAGCGTTTTTTGCCACACTTTTTCCTTCCCACAGACTTCCCACTGAGGTGCCTTGATACAGCACTCTGGGAACAGCCTATTTGTTCAGAAATTTCTTTCTGTGTCTTACCCTCTCGCTTGAGGGTGTCACTGATGGCCTTCTGGACAGCAGTCAGGTCGGCAGTCTTACCCATGATTGGCGGTTTTGAGTAATGAACCAGGCTGGGAGTTTTTAAAAGCCTCAGAAATCTTTTTCAGGTGTTTAGAGTTAATTAGTTGATTCAGATGATTAGACTAATAATAGCTCGTTTAGAGAACCTTTTCATGATATGCTAATTTTTTGAGATAGGAATTTTGGGTTTTCATGAGCTGTATGCCAAAATCATCAGTATTAAAACAATAAAAGACCTGAAATATTTCAGTTGGTGTGCAATGAATCTAAAATATATGAAAGTTTAATTTTTATCATTACATTATGGAAAATAATGAACTTTTTCACAATATGCTAATTTTTTGAGAAGGACCTGTATATGACATATTAATGAAGAGTTCCTTTGCAAAAAAAAATTTTTTTTCTTCACTGTGCATTCCAATTAATCTCAATCAAACTGCAGTTGGGTTATTTTGATTAGGTTAAAAAGTAACTAAAAATTACAGCTAAGGTATCTGTTTTTGCAAATAAACTCTTAAAATATTTTTTAAATAGATGACACAAGATTGACAGTAATGACTGGCTTCTCAGTAATTGTAAAAAAGGTTGGTTTTTTTTTTGTTTTTTTACTTGGTATATACAGTGCCTTGCGAAAGTATTCAAACCCCTTCATTTTTTCCATGTTTTGTGTTGCAGCCTAATGTTAAATATTATAAATAAAAAGCTTAAATGATTCCATTGCATAAGTATTCATACCCTTATCTGGGACAGTTTAAATTTAGCCCAGGAGCATTAATTTAGCTTGTAAACGTTACTACACTTCCAGTGAGGTTAACCTGTGGCAAATTCAGTTGAATGGGTATGATTTGGAAAGGTATACACGTCTTAATAAAATGTCTAACAGCTGATAATGCATATCAGAGCAAAAACCAAGCCCTGGGTTAAAAAAAAAACAAAAAAACACTGCCTGTAGAGATGTGTATCAAACCACACATCTGGGAAAGAGTTTAGAAAAAATTCTGCTGCATTGAAGGTTCACAGAAGCATGTAGCCTCCATTATCCTTAATGGAAGACGTTTAAAACAACCAGGACTCTCCCTAGAGCTGGCCTCCAGGCCAAACTGAGCAACTGATGGAGAAGGGCTTTGGTTAGACTGGTGACCAAGAAGCTGATGGTCACTCTAGTTGAGCTCCATGATCATATGTGCAGATAGGAGAAATTTACAGAAGAACAAACATCACTGCAACACTCCACCGATCTGTGCTTTATGCCGGTGTGGCCAAACTCAATCCTCTCCTCAGCAAAGACACACTTAGAATTTGCAAAAAAGCACCTAAAGGACCCTCAGACTGTGAGAAACAAGATTTTCTGGTCTCTGATGAACCTCAATTCTAAGCATCATGTTTGAAGGAAATCAGGCATTGCTCATCACTTGCAGACCATCCCAAAAGTAAAGTGTGCTGGTACCCTGGTAGACTGAGGGACTCATCAAAGTAGAGGAGAAGCTCAATGCACCAAAATATTGAGAACTAGAACCTCAGACTGAGCAGAAGGTTCACCTTCCAACAGGACAACGACCCTAAACACACAGCAAGAGTGGCTTATAGACAACTCTGTGAACGTCCTTGAGTGACCCACCCACAGCCTGAGTGTGAACTCAATCAAATATTTCTGGAGAAACCTTAAAATGTGTGTCTGCCCCCATCCAACCGGACAGAGCTTGAGATGAGAAGAGATGAGGAGAAGAATGACAAATGTACAAAGCTTGTCACATCATATCCATAAATATTTGAGACTGTAAAAGTGCTTTAGCTAAATACTGAGTTAAGGGTTTGAATACATATGCAATGTACTTCTTTCAGTTTTTTTTTTAATGAATTTTAAATATATATATATATATATATATATATATATATATATATATATATATATATATATATATATATATATATATATATATATATAGGACACAGGGTTGTCAGTGTAATTAAATCTTAGCGCACCTAAAATGTGCAGTCAAATGTGTGTTCAGCGTAAATATGTGTATTTTTACGGTCAAAACAAAGTCGTCTGTGTGTTTGAGCGTCCTGTGGCGCTCGTGTGGTGGGGGTGGTGTAGTGTCGCCGTCGCGCGCTCTCTCTCTCACACACACACACACACACACACACACACACACACACAGAGAGAGAGAGAGACTCGGACACACAGGTAAAATGGCGTCGGGGGCCATTTCAGCGGAGATTAAGAAGATTACCGATTTACGTGTGGTAGACCTCAAATCAGAACTCAAACGAAGAAATCTGGATGTTACTGGGGTAAAAAATACACTCATCGCAAGGTTGAAGCAGGTACTTTTAATTTAAAACAGTAAATTACGATGGCGTGTGGATAAATGATCGCGAGCTAGCTTGATGGCTAAGGAGTTAGCCTAGCCGTTTGTATCCTAAAACATGTTTGCATGCCGGAATGTTTTAATGCATTTAATAACAAGATGTAATGCCTGTAGTTGGAAATCAAGTTTCTGACAGAATTGTCAGTTTCAGAAACCTTATCTGCATGGATTTGTTAAGTATTTTAGACTAATACTTAATTATTTTAACAAGCGAATGCAGCTAATGTTACAACGCGCTCAGATCAGTCGCTGCAACTTCAAACCAATTCACCATCTTTATTTACAATCTTAATGAGCAGTCTGTTACAGTAGAATAATCTAATAATGCTGACTCTTAAAATATGCATAAATAGCTGTGTTACTAGATAGAAACAAGACTTTGGTGAATGCAAACCAGCATATCACTTGCCTAGTTTCACTTTAGTTTAAAGCAGGTTAGTCCAAATTTGTCTAAACAAAGAATATTATTATTATGCTCAGATCTTTTGCATGCCATGTGTTCAACAGCTGCACTATCATAGATCATTTATGCAAAGCACAGTATAGTCTGAATCATTGTTTCAAATATTGAGATTCCTATAATTATTTGAATGGTCATGCGTTCTTGTCTGAAGCAATAGAAGATGAAGGTGGAGATCCAGACAACATTGAGATCACCCTATCAGCCGAAACGCCCACGAGAAAACACAGCAAATCTAAAGGTAGACCTTCACGCTCCGATCCCAGCTCTTTTATTTAAACCCATGTGTGTCTTTTCCAAAAGTTGATTGGAAAGCTTTATTATACATCCTCAGGAAAGAAGACCGACCTGGATGCTGACACCACCATGGAAGAGGAGTCCTTCTCTAAGGTATGGGAGTGGAATTGTTGCCACATATTGGGTTCATTGAAACTGGACTAATAAATTAGTAATGTGTTAGTATGAATGTTAGGTACTGCTTTATAAAAACATTAGGTCTAATAATCTACACAGATATTGCATAAGGCCAATATAAATCTTTACAAGCTTTTATATTGTTGGATGTGTAACCTTATTATTTACAGTTTGATAAATAAATCTTCATATTTTAATGTGTCTGAACAGTATATGAAAGTATTATATAATGTTCAATTTAAAAAAAAGTGATGTGACATACAGCCAAGTGTGGTGACCCATCCAAAGTGATCACACACAGCAGTAAACACACACACACCCGGAGCAGTGGGCAGCCATTTATGCTGCAGCACCCGGGGAGCAGTTGGGGGTTCGGTGACTTGTTTAAGTGACACCTCAGTCGTGGTATTGCCGGCCCGAGACTCGAACCCACAACCTTAGGGTTAGGAGTCAAACTCTCTAACCACTAGGCCACGACTTCCCCACATTATTCATGAAAGAATGAATAGAACATGAAAGAATTTATGTACCACTACATAATTTATGTAGTGGTACATAAATTATATTCTCAAACAAGCTATTTTCAAAGTTGAAAGTGGTAGTAAATTTAGTTCATTGGTAATTAATATAAAATCAACAATACATGTTAAAAATGTTTAATATTTATTGAATTTCTTATGAACTGTGACTTGGTAATGAGTATAGATGCACCGATCAATCGGCCAGGGATCAGAATTGGCCGATTTTCCTCATGATCGGCCTGGATCGGTGTCCGGCCAATCAGTTTCACTTCTTTCCAATTTCGAGCCAATCCGTTTTGTTACCAGCAGCACAGGCAATAACGTCAGCCGCGCATTCTCGTTCTCTTCTCTCCGACGACCACTTCTCTCTCACACACGTCTCATTCGCACCGATTAAATGGTGCTTGTACTGGCATTATTTTAGTCTTTCCTGCAGGTTTCGCACTTACACCTTAAGCGCGCGCACCACCACGTATCTATATTAGTGGAGCGCACAAGCCGCGGTCAGTCTCAAACAGCTTGTGAGCCACAAATACCAAAATGAGTGGCTAACTGCATTCAAATATATATGAAATTATGTCAAAATGCCCCTCTTGGCGAGTATGCAGTTAAACACAGTCAGTTTTTGAACAGTAAAGAGAATGCATGTAACAGTATATTAGGCCCGAGGATAAACTCTTAAACGGTCCGCTGTCCAATTTTCCTGCTGCTGTCTGTCATGTTCATCAAAGAACAAAAGACAAAGAAAATCACTTTCTGCTCTTGACTGAATACGTTTTATAACTTCAATGGTAAGCATTAATTTGTATTTAATTTTTACAATGAAGACTACAGAAATTTAATTTGATGAAAATTTAATTTTGATTACTTTAATTTCTGTAGTATTTCTCACCTGAATAAAAACTTACTTAACCTGAAAAACTTAGTTTCATAGCTCTCTTTATTCTGTTGCATTTATTTGTGCTGTTGTTTGCATTTTTTTTATTTGTGAATAAACTTGTTTTTTTATGAAAATAAAAATTTGCATTGAAGAAAAGTAGATTTTTGTATATGCTGTCAGTTATAGTTCTTAGAAAAAAAAAATCTGAATCAGCAAAAATCGGTATCGGCAGATCACACTAACGAAAAATCAGAAATTGGAATCGACCAAGAAAATTGTATTCGGTGCATCTCTAGTAATGAGAAGTCAAAGATGTAACACAAACTGATTTCTGAACTGTTTTTTAATGTACAATACTGATCAAAAGTTTGACATGTAGCAAACTATACTATATGGACTAATGTATTGGGATATACCTCTAAATTTAGTTCAGGGCCCATATTCACAAAACATCTTAAGGCTAAAAGTAGCTCATAACTCGCCAATTTAGGACTCCTAAATTTTTGATCTGAGAGTATTTCACAAAGCGTTTTGGCACATGAACTAGCTCCTAAATCTGTGAAGTGTTAGGAGTAGTAAAGAGGAGTCCTAAGTCACTCAGACCAAGCCACAAACTATTCCTAAAATTTTGGTTGCCATTTTAGAAACATTTGACTATAATAAGCTTTTAAAAAGGTATCACCGTTGGTTTTGGAGGATATCACTACTCCAAATATTCCTTTGATTATATCCTTGTTTTCATTAACCAGTTGGGCAAGAAGTAACAGTTGTTCTTGTGTTCAGTTTTATTTATTTATTTACGTTTGCATGTCTTACTATCAGCAATCATTTTTCTTCTCTGTTAATTAAAAGGCTGTTTATATCCACTAATTGTTTTTGAGAAGTTCACATGTAAGAGGCTGACGATAAGCTGAACATATACTTGTTTAATTAGCTACACTTAGCTTGCTTTTTAAAATCTTTATTTGAATGTGGCAATTAACATTTTTAAATTTTTAAACCTCTATTTGAATACAGCAACATAATATTGTGCTCTACAATATTTCCATGAATAAATCTTTGACAGAGACTATCAGCCAATCACTGTGTGCATAGTTAGTTAGCATACTGACATCATCCATAGCAACGAGGTCATCCCCGCCCTTTCTCTAAGCTTAAGACTTCTCTCTATTCTTTAGTAAAAGTTTGTCCCAGCAGCTCTGTGAATTAGCTTAAAATCTTAGCTAATTTAGGAGAACTCCTAGTAGTAAGATAAAATGTTTTGTGAATACGGGCCCAGGTGTTTCAATCAGACCCTTTTGCCACAGATGTTTAAAATCAATTACAAACATAAAAAAAAACAGGGTCATTCTGAAGAGTTCATTGAATTCAAGCATGGTACTTTGATCTGTAAGTGGAAGCAACCTAGCCATGACGTGGAAGACCACATAGTGTCACAATGCAGGGTCCTGAGGTGCATGGTGATGAGCAAATGTTGCCAATGCTCTGCTGATTCCATTCAGTTCCAAACTTCCCCTGGCATTAATATCAGCACAGAAACTGTTTTGCAAGAGCTTCATGGAATGGGTTTCCATGGCTGAGCAGCTACTTGCAAGTCTCTCATCACAAACTACAATGTCAAGCATCAAGTGGAGTGGTGTAAAAGATGCCACCTCTGGACTCTGGAGTGGTGACGGAACCTTAATGCTTCTGCATACCAAGACATCTTGGAAAATGTTATGCTTCCAACTTTGTGGGAATAGTTTGGGGAAGGCCCTTTACTATTGCAGCATGAATGTGCCCCAATGCACAAAGCAATGTCCATAAAGACATGGTTGAATGAGCCCTGCCCTCAACCCCATCCAGCACCATTGGAGTGAACTGGAACAGATTGCGAGCCAGACCTTCTTGTCCAGCATCATTGCCTGACCTCACAGATACTCGAAATGGGCAAAGCTACCACAGAAACACTCCAAAATTTTGGGGAAACCCTTCACAGAAGAATGAAAGCTGTTATAGTCCCAATACTTTTTTCCTTGGAGTTTTTCTGTTTCAAACAAACATTGTTGTTTTGAAAGAAAAATGTATCGTTTCCACAAAAATATTATGCAGCATATCGTTTTAAACTGTGGTAATAAATGTTTTCTAATCACCAAATCAGCATATATTTAAATTGTAATATTTCACATGATTACTATTTCTACTGTATTTTGATCAAAGAAATGTAGCATTTGTGAAAATAAGAGACTACAAAATTTTGAACGCTGGTATATTTTTATGGTTTAAGCATTTCTTTGAAAATTGTTTAAAATGTTGTTTTCATGCTTCTGCCAAAATCACTTTAAGTTATTTAAAGAATGTAAAAAAAACAAACAAAAAAAAAACTTTAATTACATATTTCTGCAAATACCATTTGTGACCAACCCAACATTTTAAAAGGAGTAAATAAAAAAAAAAAAAAATTCAGAGATCATACATTCAGTGGCAATAAAATGTCAAATGTCAATATATTCTAATATTTTAAGTATCAGTAATGATCCCCAATTCTTTATTAACATTAGAAATGAAATTCTTATAGAATTTGTTTGTTTTATTTTCAGGAGACTGAGGAAGAGGAATCTGAAAAAGGTATGTCTGGTCACTTATTGGGGTGGAGATGTAACATTTGTTTTTCAGGTTTCAGGCGGTTGGACTTCTCTTGCTTCCTTTTTCTTTTGATGTTTTTCAATTTGGGCATTCTAGTCAGACACGTTGAAAGCGGGTCTTTCACAGACATTAAAACTTCCCATCCGGAACACGTGCTGCATCAAAGGACAGATAACCCTTCACCATTTGTGTTAACATCAGTGATAATCCTAATCTCATCATCTAATTCGTTCAAGAGCACATTACCCTGCCACCACATTTCATCAGCAAGAGGAGACCTTTCACCCGCTCGATCTCCATTCAGAACACCACCCAAGCTTCAGCAGGCCACCTCTTTCTTTCTGTAGAGACTGGACTACCTCCTGAAATGGAGACCTTTGTTGACTGGTCAGAACATGATGCATGAACCTCGTTCACCAAAGTCTTGACAATTCTTTCTGACTGCAGTATAGCCGGCATGGCTTAAGTGGACCTCAACATCACTGCTCGTGCTTTGAACTCATTCAAGACTGGATGCAGCTCAGTGGACGTCCATTTTTAGCCGTGTTACTGGACAGAGTACTATGAACAAGGCTAGATTTCTCCAATGGATCAGAGAAGATTTGACACCCTGTTTTTGATTTGCCTCCATCAGCTGTAAAACGAAATGGACGGTCAGCGAAAGTGTCTGAAAGAGGACTCTCGACATGACCACAAGAAGCCGAGTGACATCTGGCAGGAGGACTTGCATTATGGAATAGATTTGGATTTTCACTCAGACTGAATGCATGTCTGTAAAGCAGAGAAGTGTGTCAATGTCACCCAGCTGTGGAACCTTCAAAATGTGGACCAAGATAGTGATGTTCATCATAGTCAGAAGATTGTTCAACATCATCGTTGTTCTCTAAGGAATGTGTTTTTATGTGTACCTGTGGTTTCCTCACCCACGATGACCACTAACACTAAACTTGCTCTTTGTTGTACTTTCTAGGTCACGTAGCACGAGATTTGAATGTTAAACGATGTGTTTTTTTGCCATGTTTTATGCTTGTTAAATCCCTCAGATGTAACTGATACTGATGATGCTACTCGTGACAATTCTAAAACCTTCTCCTGTAGACGGCCTTGCAGAGCCCGAGGTTGAGGTAGGAGTGGAGCCTGATCTTGAGGCTGAGACAGAGGTGGAAGCAGAAGCAGAACCCGAGCCCGATCCTGATGCCGAGATTGAGGCTGAGAGAGAAGCCGAGTCTGAAGTCCCAGCGATGGAGGCCTTGGAGAGCGAACCTGCTCTTGAACCCATAAAAGAAGTTGAGGATGACAATATATCTGTCACCATCCAGGCCGAAGATGCCATCACGCTGGATGTAGATGGCGACGATCTCCTGGAAACAGGTAAACATGTGAAACTTCCAGATTCTGAGGCAGACAAGGGCTGCGAAGAGCTTGAGGCCACTGCTGAGATGGGGCAGGAGACTGAAGCGATAGATGGCCACAAGGATGGTAAGAGAGATGACGGGCTGATGTCTGATGCCGGCAAGAAGGACAGCAAAGAGGCCTTGAAGAAAGGAGAAACGGGAGACAAGGAAAAGGATTCTGGGAAGAAAGGCCCCTCTTCAACTGGGGCAACAGGTCAAGCAAAGAGGTTTGTCTTTCTATGTCAGTTCTTTAAGATACTACTACCAAGTTCCAGCTCACTAAGAACTCAGCATTGTGGGTAGCAGCAAGATTTTTTTCATAACAAGTTGTTCAGTGTACCTAATCCCTGCCTTTGGTTTGCTCTTTTGGTTTGGTTTGCCATTTTTTCAAGTTTGGTAATTGGTGGAGTTAAACGAGGAGCTGAAAACACGTCTGTTACGCACACATTTCCAGCACTTGCTTTTCCAGTCCCTACTTATGGGTTAAAAAAAGAGCAATAGTTCCAGTGATGTCAGAGGGGTTTGTCAGTCCAGTGAAGTGATTCTCTCTGAAGTTGAACACCCTCCTGAGGATTGAGTCATTGGTCAAGGGAATAAATTGGCAGAAAACCTGACCCACCTTGCTCCTGTGGAAAAGCAAGAGAAAGAAGCCTTATTGGAGTTTTGTCCGAGTGCAAGCCTTGCCTATGGGGATTCTTTTGTTGTTGTTTTTTGGTTCTTTTTCTTTTTCTGTAATGCACCAAACATTTGTATAACCTTTTGTTTGTTGTTTGTTTGGAAATGTCTCGATGCCCCACAGTCATCTTCTCTCGTGCTCTGGTCCTCATTAAAGTATTTCTCTCTTCTTGTCGCTCTCATAATATTCACATTGTAGCTCTTCAAAAGACAGAGATGGAAAGACTACAAAAGATGAAAAAGGTATGACTTTCCTAAATGGGTTTTCATTTTGAAATTTTGGTTTATAAGCAAAAACTAGGACCAGTTGCATAAACTAAGCCTCTATTGGCACTTTTCCACTGCATAGTACAGCTCCGTACGGTTCACTTTTGGGGGGTTTTCCACTGGGTACGGTACCTGGTACTTTTTTTAGTACCACCTTGGTTGAGGTTCCAAGTGAACCATACCCTTACCAAAACGTGACATAAAACTCTGCTGATCACGGATTGGCCGAAGAGAATATTTACTACCTGCGTCACTGAAATTGCATCACAAACACAAAAGAACCGCTAGATTTAAATCAGCACAGCCAGCGAAGGATTGAATGCAACTGTTTTGAACGAGCGCACCTTTTTTTAACAACTGAAAAGATTAGTTGTCTGTTGAGAAAGTACAGACGTTCCTCTCATTGATAGCGGAGGAGCGGATCCAGCGAGAGCTTGATGGGCCGACGCGGAATGAAAAAGTTTATTTTAGGAGTCGTTGCAGTAGAGGATGCGCAACTATATCGACATGTGAACAATCCCGCCCACTCTAAAGTGATACTAAATTGCAGTGGAAACGCAAACCTTGCCGAATCGTACCACGCAGTGGAAAAGCGCCATATGTTCTAGTCTGATCTAGTCTGACCAACTAGCAGTTAGCCAAAGGGTAATCAGTCTTATTTTTGGATTCAACTCAGACTAATCTACATTATGTAACCGAATTAAAAAAAAAATTCACCAGTATTAAAGAAAAGAAATTACTGATTAACTTTTAAGACTAGTCTTAACCTTTTATGCAACCAGTACCTGGTCTAAGTGATGAAACACCAGTATTATCCAATTCTAAAAAATCTAAAATTAGAAGCATCATTATTCGGAAAGTTATTTTGCTCTGATCCTCAAGTAGAGTGTCTTCTTAAGCCTGTTATCTGTCTTCAGGAAGTGGCAGCAGCAGTACCAGCTCTACTCGCAA
Organism: Cyprinus carpio; assembly: GCF_018340385.1. Classification (NCBI taxonomy): domain Eukaryota; kingdom Metazoa; phylum Chordata; class Actinopteri; order Cypriniformes; family Cyprinidae; genus Cyprinus; species Cyprinus carpio. Next base: position 17,611,572 of record NC_056603.1, on the reverse strand, counting down.
TCTGTGGGTGAGCGGCCTGTCGTCCAACACAAAAGCAGCTGATCTCAAGAACCTCTTTGGCAAATATGGAAAGGTAAAGGCTCTTTGTATATGATAAATAGGCACCAGCTTGTAATTAACATGTTTGTTGTAATTAAGGATCGTGATGTTGACAGCATTTTCAAAATGTTTGTTTTCAAAATAGGTTTTTAGTGCCAAAGTGGTCACCAATGCTCGTAGCCCAGGAGCTAAGTGTTATGGATTAGTTACCATGTCATCCAGTGCAGAAGTGGCCAGGTGCATCTCTCACCTGGACCGCACAGAACTCCATGGACAACAGATATCTGTGGACAGGGTAAGAGCTTAACCATTGTGCTTTAACAGTGGGATTTTCAACATATTTAAGGACTGTTTATGAGCTTTACAGTCAAACATCATCAATAGTGTGTGCTTTCGTGAAAAATAAAAAAAACTCTTGGTACTTTCAAACTTGATCTCTGATCTCGTGGTATCGTCCTCATAGGTGAAAACTGACCCATTTAAAAAGGACTTCTCAAAGAAGGAGGGAGAAGAGAAGACAAGTTCCAGTAAGATTTCTGGGGAAAAGCGCACTCCAACTGGAGCAAAAACTTCAAGCAAGTAAGCGTTAATCCAGTTTTAATCTCTTTCTGTTCTTTTAAAGGGGAGGAGTATTTCAATGCATTGGTTATATTTTTCCCTCCTTCCTTTTATTTTCAATAGGACACCAGTTTCATCTAAGAAGGAAGAGAAGAAATCATCTGAGAAGGACTGCAAAGACGTCAAAAAACAGGACTCCAAAACCAACAAATCTGATGCACCTTCTTCCAATTCAGGAGCCGACGCAGCAAAGAAAGATGACAAGAAACATGGACGTATGTTACGGTTTCCCTACTGAGGAAGTTTAAAAACTTAAGACTTTATAGTTATGTGTTTAATGTTTTCCCATCTGCAGGAAAGAGTCCAGGCAATATGATGGTGATCAACCAAGCTAAAGGACAGCAACACTTCAATAAATCTCGTCCTCCTTTCAGAAGGGGCGGGAGGTTTGAGAAGGTACCACAGACATCCTCAGTATGTACTGTTTTACCATGTAAAGAGGTTTTTATCAAGGCCAAATTATCCGATTGTCTATTTCTCTCCAGCCTGGTCCTCCCAACATGATGAACAGACGTCCCAGAGGGTTCATTCCACCTGCAGAGGTTTGTTAACTCTGAAAACATTATCTGAATTAGTAAGGCCATATGCACTCTCTTTAGTATTTTGTTTGACCAGTTTACATACTTGCAGATGGAGAAAGGCCGTCCCATGCTTAACAAAGGTGGCAACAAAGACATCCTGCCATTTGAGAAGATGAAGGAACAGAGGATGCGTGAGCGCATGGTCAGGATGGAACACATTCGCAGGGCTATGGAACTGCGCAGGTAGGCATGCCTTCCTTTTCATTTGTAAATAAAATGGCAAAGTGCTTAAGCAGCATTTTGTAATGATGTTTTGTTGTGACGTACAGACGGCGCGAAGTAGCAGAGCAAGAGCGCCGGGAGAGGGAACGCATCCGTATTATGCGTGAGCGTGAGGAAAGAGAGAACCTGATGAGAGAGCGGCAAAGGCTGGAGGTGGAAAGGCAGAAACTCGAACGTGAGCGCATGGAGAGAGAGAGACTGGAACGGGAGCGGATCCGTATAGAGCAGGTATAGCCACGATACACCTGCCTTTGGAAACTCAAATCTGGGATTTTTTCTTTACAATAATATGCTGTGTGTGCAGGAGCGACGCAAGGAAGCGGAGCGTTTAGCTCGTGAACGCGAGGAGCTGAGACGGCAGCAGGAGCAGTTGCGTTACGAGCAGGAGAAACGAAACAACTTAAAGAGGGGACGTGACGTTGACCAGAGGTGTGTGAACAATACTATTAGATATTCATTTTTAGGGTATAGTGGTCTCTAAGATTTAAATGGTCAATGTTTTTTTTTTTATTCTCTGTCTGTGCAGGAGGGAAGACCCGTACTGGAATAGTGGTAAAAAGATGCAGACTGAGCCAGAGGGTCGGATCAGTCAAGGCGGAGATTACAACAATCGACAACAGAACCGCTTCAATGATTTCAACCCTAGAGACCGGAACCGATACCAGCAGACATCAGCTGTGCAATCCAACAACTTTGATAGGTAGGCATTCATGAACAAGGATGCAATTCCCAAACACAATAGGACAGGTAGGAGAAGAGACTTCAGATTTTCAGTTTCTGTTTAATCTTTTTAGCAGGCACTTTTATTCAAGTGAGAATTTAATACAAGTTGCGGCAACCTACCAAATTTCCAAATTAGCAGAAGTTAAAATTTGAGAAATCAACAGCAAGCGAGGAATTAGTTTTTTTGGGGTTTTTTTTTTTTTGCAGACGCAATCGCTTTGACGGTGAACCTGAAGCAAAGAAAAATCGACCTGCTCCTCGTCGTGAAGGTTCAGGGTTTGAGCGCTATCCTAAAAACTTTGAAACCGTGCGGAGAGCAGAACCACCACCTCCACCTCGTGCAGAGCTGCGCGACAGCGATCGCCGAGAAATCCGCGACCGTGATGAGCGCAGACAGGGGTCCATGCCTGATCGACCAGCTGGTGGCAGAGCGCCACCCCCCGTCATTGCCCACTCCCGTACCCCCAGAGACAGCAGCCATGCTGGCTGGAAGACTGATGGGGGAATGAATACAAAACAAGGAGATGTCAGGTACAGATGAGTTTCTGTTTGTACTTGAGGTTTGGTTCTTTTTAAGTACCTGTTCAAAACCTGTTCCTGTTCAAAATTTTCAAGTGAAATTTCATTACATTAGCAGTTCTTGAACCTCTGCTTTCTTCCACCAATGTAGACAGGAACAGTACTATGACAGCAGTGTTAGAAAACTTTTTTTTAAAGTTGTTCCAAACCTATATAACCTCCTGCTAAACACAGAAGATGATATTTTGAAGCATGTTGGTAATCAAATAGTTGTTGCTCCCCATTGACTTTCATAGAATTTTTTCCCTCCATACTATGCAAGTCAGTGCGGACCAGGTATTTTAATTTTCAAAAAAACTATTGAATCAGCCTTGAACTCACCAGTTATATTTTTTAATTTATTAATTGAATCTAATCAGTTTAACCAGTTTTTGACGTTAACCACTGGCTAGGGCTGCACAGTAAATTGAAATGAAATCGAAATCGCGATTAGACAAAAGCTGCAATTGTCATGCGTATCGTTCAGTGAAGCACAGTTCTGTGATCAGCAGTAAGTCTCCTTCCGAAGGCCAGAGGGCGCTCTCGCGTGGAAACTCCAAATACGACCCGCAGAAGAAACCCAGGAAATGCCTATAGCTGTTGCTGAATAAACAAGATTTAAATGCTTTCATTGATTCAACGTGACTAATAAACACACCACTACGACAATATATGTTTATCTGAGTTCTTCTTATTATAATTTTCATTATAATAAAGTGTATCTATAATGCAGTGCTGATCGACATGGCCTTTATCACTGCTTAAAATACTATGAAATATGCGTGCTTTATTCTGTGCAAGAAGCCACATCCTCCACCACAGAAGGATTTATTTCAAACACTCAGCTGACGTTACGAAGTGAGTTTCGAGTAAATACATGTTATTAAATGTGGTATTTTACGTGCTTTCAGATGGAACAGCATTTACTACATAGAGCCGTAGTTCACTGACAAGCTACGCAAATAGCGGTCATATTCGTGTACGATTACTTCGATTTCATAATCGTACGATTATATCATCTGTGATTTTTTTTTTTTTTTTGGCATAGCTTGTCGGAGAACTACGGCTCTGTGTAGTAAATGCTGATCCATCTGAAAGCAGGTGATGGAGATTTACTACTAATTACAGAACCGGCTTTACTGACGAGATGTGCATGACAATCACATTCAATTAATCGTGCAGCCCTACTACTGGCCATTATTTATTTTTTTTGTTTAGAGCTTTTGCTCTCTGTGACCTGTTCATTTCATTGTAGTGTGTAGAACACTACCAAAGACTGATATTTCAGGCTTGGCTCTTCTCGAGCTTCTGGTAATCAGTGATTGCTGCTGACTGTATTACAGGGCAGTGCGTATGCGTCCAGAACGTCCAGGCAGAGAGGGTCCCGGACCTGCCATGAGGGGGGTGTCCACAGCCAGCCGTGGCAGAGCCAGCTTCAACAGCCGAGATGGTAGCAGACCTGTGGTCATGGGAGACCAGGTAAAGTACCTAACATGCCTCTGACACATTCTTTTTGTTGCCAGTTTTCAAATCAAATGTCATATTACCTCCCTCTTTTCACAGCAGCACTTCAGCAGTGGCAGACAGGTGGTGGTGGAGCGGCATGGACGCGATCAGGGCCCCAGGAAAGACTGGCATGGGGCAGCAGGCTCACAAAGCGGAGGATTCACAGATAACCACCGAATGGGGGACAGTCGACCTGGGATGATGGCACCACACTCCAGGTTTGTTTTGATCATGCATGTAAAGCATGCATTAGAGATCACAATTCTGATTCAAACTCTTCTCACAATCTTACGATTGAGCTATGTGCATTACGGCTGTTTCACATCACAAGAATCAGCGGAGCACGAGCAGCGCATATTTTTGTCACTTCTCAGGTTTATGAATGAGTGGATCAGCCTCAACACTTCCGATGTGAACGCTCTCATTCATTATCCTGGGCAGATGTGTGGGACAAAACGTGCTGCTCACACTCTGCTGATGCTTGCAGTGGGACACAAGCGTTAAACCAAAGACTAGCGACTTTGTTAAACCCTTTAAAAGTATGATCATCGCAAATGCAACATTCAAATGTTTACACTGCCGTTGATCCGGAGACAGCAGCTGCCTTGTAAATATACAGTGTGAAACAGCTTCACAAACAGTCTTTACATCCGTAAGTTATTTCCGTGTACAAATATTTAAATAACAGAAGTAGTGGGATAAGTTTATAGTTTGGCTGTAGCAATCAAAATATATTATTTATAGATTATTTTGACACTCGTATGTATTGTAATGATTATTTTGTTATGCCAGGAGGTGGTGACCAGTGACTGTTTAAGAAAAGTATGTCACTGAAACATGTATAAGATAGATTTATTCATAAATGCCAAGTGTCCATGAATAAGACATTGACACCTTTCAAATAATTTTGTAAATTAATAATTTTTAGTATAGACTGAAGTAATGAATATTTTGTAAGAACCTCTACTAAATGAAAATGTTTTTAAATAGGGATATAACGATTCACTCAACTCACGATTCGATTCATGATTTTGATTTCACAATTCGATTCACGATTTTATATTATTTTTTTAAACAACATGAGATTTAAGATAAATTAAATTAAATGTGTAGTTAAATATAACTATAATAATATACTAATATAGCACTTGCATATTATTGCTCTTTTGTTGGTTTTGATTGCTTCTATTGTCCTCATTTCTAAGTTGCTTTGGATAAAAGTGTCTGCTAAATGACAAAATTTAAATAGAATGTAAATGTAAATAACAAAACTAGATTGAAATTTTAAAACAAGCCATAACACAAATAAAAGAAATCTCTTTATATAAACAAAATAAGGCTTTGTCTGTGGTCTTTCCTTTTAAAATTAGAGGCAACCACTGCATTTGAATCATGATCCAAACAAAGATGCTGCATACATGCAACATGAGCAGTTTTTAATCTAAATTAGAGGCAAAAACAGAATGGTTTGACCTCAGTTTTGTGAAGCTGTACATAAAATATCTGCATGAAACAGCAGACGAGCTGAACGAGACGCAGATTCACCCTCTGCCAGCAGGTGCCACTTAAAGCGTTTCCTTGATTTCTGCTGTAAACAAAACAGCGCTGCACTTTTATTTATTTTTAACAGCGCTGCACTTATGAACTTTAATATGCATTATACAGAGGCAAGATGAAAAGAAAAAATACCACTAAACTCTTCTAAAGACAGTAAGTTCCCCTCAGACATGCATTCATACAAACTCCTACCCCTAAATGAATCGCGATTTGTTTAGCATCTTAACCGATTTGAATCGATTGTCAACCGGCTGGCGGATAATCGTTACATCCCTATTTTTTAATTCTCTTTAGAATTGCAATCTTTCAATTTATCAGGTCACATATATCAATCTGTTATATGCCATTTTTGATTATACCTACTCTATCCATCTTATTTTTAACTTGAAATGTGCAAGGTTTCCAGTGTCAGCCGTATCCAATCGTAGGCACACTGCTTTGTAGACCAAATAGTTTTATCATTCACTGGACCTTGTTAAGGCTTGTTCACACCGGGACGAATATTGCGCGCGATTATCGCTGACATTTAACGCCTCGTGACTAAACAAAGGGCTCCAATGTGCACACCGACGCACAAAACGCAAGGTGTAAAAGCGTCATTTTTTTTAAAAACGCATCTGGCTCTTTTTTTTGGGTTTGACGCACCACGTTAAAAACTGGACGACCAAAGAGATTGGTGCTTTTGTTCACATGCCTGGAGCTGCTGAAGTTACAGTAAAACATGACTTGTGGCGCTCAAGCACAAAACAGTCTTGCCGAGCACACATTGATACCTAACGACGAAGAGGAAGTAGACCAAGAAGATACATCGAGGCAAGATGAATGTAGAGCTGCAAAGGGCTTTATGACAAACGCGACAGCGACTACAAAAATCTCAAGAAGAGGTAGTTGTTATGGAGAGGAATTGCAGATCAAATAGGATTGGATGTGTACTGGGGTATTTCTGTTTTTCATTAAGCGCCACCTAATGTCAGGGAGTGAATTTGCATGCTCACTCGGCTCATCACCAGTGAAAATCATTTGGGTATGAACACAAAAGACGTGTCGAAAAACGTTGGTGATAAGCCTGCCATAATCGTTTGGTTTGCTAGTTATTTACTCATGGTGGCAAATAGTCTCGCTCATTTACAGGAAATAACATTAAGTCTTCAGTCTTTCCTTCACGTGTTGACTTTGTCTGTGTATTGATTTGCCTGATTGTGTCTTTCTGCAGTCATTCCTCCTCTGGGATGAACCGAATTGTGCAGATCACTAATGTTCCCATGGCTGGCGGCAGCGGAGGATTCAAGCCCTTCAAAGGAAGGTTCTAGCATCTGACTCTGCAGTGGAAAAATATAATTTCTGATGAACTTTTTGATGTTTTTAATTGGCTGAACCTATAGCCATTAGATTATTGTAAAGATTAAATTTGGTCGATTTTGTTGTCTTTATAAAAATGTAGGTTTTTGTTTCCTGAACTGTTCTCTGGTGACCTGTAAACAACCTTTGTGCACATACATGTTCTCTTGGCATTCTATAGGTGCAACTGTACAGCTTATTTCTTAACCAGTGTTTGTTTAGATAACTTTAACTTCATGTTTCAGATACTCTCATATGCTTTGGGCAGACTACTGCGTGTAGCACTGGACACATCTGTAATTCCATTAACATTTCAGTATGTGGCTTTTTTGATGATTCTACAACTTGATATTAAATTATGTAGATTATGACCGTCTCTGTATAGTTTGCTTCTGTTTGTGCAGCCGTATCCACCCACAGTTGAATCTGTGGAAGAAAAAATTTAGAAAAACGGAAGTTGAAGACTGGATGACATCAGAAGAATCACACAGACTCACGGACCAGATTTCCTTTAATCAGATGTATTGTCCCTCGTCTAAGGCATTTGTTACAGAAAAGTTGTCCATGTACTTATTGACATTATTGGGCTACATGTTTTTGGTCATTAATGAACCTTGGAAGTTGACCCTTATAATATCCTTATTTTATTATTTTGTCCATTTTCTTTTTGCCAAGTTAAAATGTTTTGTGTAAATATACACGTATAAAGGATATAAAATTGAAATTGTAATGGGACCGTTTTTTAAAATGATTTAGAAGCACATGTATTCAGTTGTTAAACATGCATTACAACTGCATTTCCATTATGGACTGACCTGGTAATATTAACAAGACAAATGCATCAAGGGAAAACTCCAGTTCCCATCATTGGCAGAAAGCATGTGTGCCTGTTTAATCTGTGGCATTCAGAAGACTATTACCCTCCCTGGTCATTAGTTTTAAATCACCCTTGGTAATGCCCTGTCAACATGGATCAACTCAGTCAAAAGCTCTTATCATTTGTTGCTTTCATTCCCATATCGCTTGATGGCACCAAGAAACTAAAACATCAAATTAGATTCATGAGACGTCTTGCAAACATTTCCTATCTGAAAGGGCAATGAACAACATCTAAATGGCAGCATTTACAACAAACCTGAACCATTAGAAAGTTCCTTATTACGTTCAGTTCTTTAAGCTCCGTAAGTACAAGCCTTATTGCAAAAATGATATTTATTGAGTGTTATGAATCAGGTTCAACTGTAACCAAACAAACTCTGGTGATTCTAATTTTGTATAAAAAGAGGTATATTTCTCATCTAGTGCATTCAATGTAACAGTGCATAAAGAACTAAAATGGTCTAGGACCTATAATGGAGCTTCAATGGGTGCTGCACACCAATGGCCAACTAAGCAGACAAGGCCTTGGAATATTTACTGATATTATTTGGAGGACAAAAATAGCTTTAGCTAAATATATGAAACAGTTTGAAATTTTTCATCTATTTATTCTTTGATTTGGGCTTTTTGCTTTATGGAGATCGCACCCACAAACTCCATTTTTTCCCCCTTTCCATAAATATGACATTTCAGTATGTATCCCATTAACATGTATGTCCTTGTGACAATTTACACATCTGCAACTAACAAGATTCATTTAGAAGCTAATGGTTAAAGCTGAAGCACATTACAGAAGAATAAAGTTATTGGCAATCAATACAAATGACACAATCTAATGCACAATAGGTATATATTGTGTGTGCTGGAGAAGTCTGTTGCACATTGTCCTTAATCACTCCTTAACCAGACATGCCACTGATCAAAAGCACCTTGGAATGTCCATATTTAACCTGACCTGCAAGAGTAACAGTTGAGGAAGTGTTTGAATCAGAACCTAAGTGTCAGCTTGTTTACACAATGAAACGTTTGTTCTCCCAAGTTTGATGAAAACGGATGATTTATTTAATATCATCCCATTTCACCGCACCAACCCCAGTACAAACCCTTTAAGACATTTCTCTCCCAACTCTATAGTGACTAGCTTGTGCTTCCTACCATGACACCAGTTGCAGAGGTGAAAGAAGCTCACTGATAAATGAATGTAAATCCAGTTTGTGTAGTGTAATACCATAGTGAATGTGTAACCGAACCATAACCCTAGATGTTATTATAGTGTACCTTCTAGGGAATGATAAGAACATGACAAATACAGACTAACATAGACTGTTGTGCACTTTCTGGCTAAAAGATTATTAGTATTCCAACCAATTAATCTCAGGTAACATCTTGGAAAAAAAAAATATTTATGATTCCTCCTAGAAGCCCAATTTGGGGTTGAAATAGTAGTTACAACTATAAAGTTTATAGGGCTGTTCATATCAAGGACGATAACTATAAAGTTTTAAGCTTTCCAAATTCTATGACATTGTGTATTCCACAAAGAAACAATTGAATTTCAGAACATTTTTTTTTTTAGCTGAAGAACGACTAAAACTTTAAAAATCTTGAGCATTTAATACACAACTACTTTGCACTTATAATAAACAGCATTATTGTCTGTTGGTGTGGACCCTAGTCAGATTACACGCCATATTGAATTTGACGTAACGACGATGAAAACGCGACAAACTTTTATCTCGCGCCACACGATCATGTGGTTCATATCGCTTGCAATAGTTCATAACGAACTGGCACTAAGAACCTGTTTGAAGAGACTGCAGGAGGGACTCTATATGTGAAGCAATTTTCAGTAAATATTAATGCATAATGTCGTTACATTGACTATATTTATAGTAGCCTTGGCTTACTCAGTTTTTTTTCCTGTTTTCAATTTTGGAGGGAAGGGGGATTGTTTCCATAACGTAGACTACATTAGAATTTAACTAGATACTATCTAACTATGAACATTAACTAACTAAAACGTCAATAAATGCAGTCATTTAATCAAATCACCAGTGAATGAGCTTGGGGCACAATGAAATGCATGGAGTTAAGATCTGAAAATATTGTGTTACGTCAAACTGTTTGCAAGACACTCATGGATATGTTCCTTCTGTGAAGGCCTTTTTTCAACGATTCCGGTGTGAACGAGCGTTAACAAAGGGGACTATTTCAAATAAAACCCCGCGTTTCACATTTTACATAGTTTGAATCTATATCCGTTACCAAGTAAGCTAACACACGTCAAACTGTTTGCAAGACACTCATGGATATGTTCCTTCTGTGAAGGCCTGTGCGGTTTTCTGTCTATGGTAAGGTCTACAGATTGTCTCAGTCTCGTCTCTCGCCTACTTTTGTCGGTATAAAAGATACTGTAAATATTGTAAGGCTTTTTATATACAGAGTATTGGCCACTGGAGGACCAAACGTCAAATGAACAGCTCCAGCCCACGACTAGAATAAACAGCATCTACTGTGCTCCAAACTGTCTGTTCGATTGACTACACTATCATGAGGCTCTTCTACATGCAGGAGTTGTTCATTCTTGCATTGTGAGAGCAGAACAACGTAGCGCTTTTCTGAGTGTAAAGCTCAGTACAATGCTCAGTTCAAGGCATATAGCTGGAATGTTTGGATAGAAAAGACCTTGTCTCTCAGGAGGCAGCACTGGAACAGAATGGGCTTGAGTAATCCTTTCCTACCTTACATCCATATAGTGTAAATGAATATGTACAATGTGCATGAAAGAGTGTCAAATTTATAGCTAGGCCTAGTGATAGACTGATATATCAGTTAGCTTTGGCCAATGTTCAGCCATTTTCAGACTATCACCTTTGGGCGATAGCGGTGTCCGCTTGGCCGATTAACAGAAGTGTTAAATCTCCTCTTGTTATTTCTATCAGCAATCAGCCAAACCTGCTCTCCATATTTCAGTACTGACATCGGCCATTTGTAAAACCGATATCGTTTGACCACTAGCTGGAGGAAAGCATTATGATCAAAGACGAGATTTCTTTACAAGAACCATTCGGTTTTTGGGCATTAACACTGTAGTTCATTGAGCAATGCCTAATTTCATGGACAATGATCCTACTCATATTCATCTTATAAGGCAAATATGAACCAGATATTTGGCTGAAATGTAAAAGGGGTGAGGCGAAGCAAAAACTTGACCATGTATTTTTATATAACCTACTGATTTTGATATTTTAAAGCTATTTACATGAATGGTAGTGTCAGTTGCTCACTGATATTAACAGTTATTGTCCAGTTTCAACTGCCTAATAAGGAAACCCTTTTTGAATGCATTTGTTTTATCAAGATCTCACTCTCTAAAAAGGAAGTTACTTCTAAAATATCAACAATGAAAAATTTGGCATCAAACTGCCAGGCAAAAAACTATGGTGGCCTACATCATGTACTGAGACATCACCTTTGCCAAGCGACCTGTTGGCTTGCTACCTGCTCATGTGAACGGCCTTTCATTAAAAGATCTCAGATATCCTTCAGTCAAACAACAGAAACTGACCAATACAACAAATCTACATATGCATATATACGGGTAAACTGGTATAAAATAGCTTATAAACAACAGCAATAACGGAAATCAACACAAAAAAGAAAATGCTTTGTATGATGAAAAAAGTTGTGCCATGTTTTTTTCCCATCGGTTTTTGTTGTTTCGTTTTTTTGGAGGGAGGGGGGTACTTTTTTGCCTAGTGCTATGTGTACATTACCTTGTTTTACTACAAAAACCCACCCTCCCTGGTGACCCCACACCAATATAGTGCACTGCAGTGGATTTCCTGCTGAGAACATTTGGCCAGCTCTACGAAAGATGTAGTGATAGTCCTTGTAGTGACACCCCTCTCTTCTTGTCTGCATCTTCAGAACTCTGAGGGTTAAAGTCAGGCACAAGTGGCTTGAGAATGGCAAGTTCTCTCCATCTGTCACACTTCATCACTGTCGCCTATACTTTCTCCACCTCACGCTGGGAGATGCATTGCAGAGCCACTGGATTTAAACTGCTGCCCGTTTCACACTCCACACAGAGTCCACTGCTGTTACAACAAGATGCATTTGTCTTTGTCCTTGGCTTCTTTCTTGGGTTTGCGTTCCCCCGTTGAGGGCTGTTTGCCTGGGCTTGGAGAAGCCGTGGCTCCCCCCGCTGAGGCTCCAGCGGCTGCTGCTCTATCCACCTGGTCGGCACCCGCTGCTGGTTGTTGTCCCTGACAGGAGGGGAACAAATTAACCTCTTATTTGAACTCTTTAAATCAGGCATGAAATGAAAATTCACCCTCTTGTGTCTAAATGCTTGTTATTAATCTTACTGTAACTGATTCACCCATGCTCAGTGGTGGGGAGTAACTAGTTACATGTAACAGAATTACATCATTTAATTACAAAATAAATGTAACTGTAATCAGTTGCAGTTACTGAGAAAAAATGTCTAATTAAATTACAGTTACTTATGAAAATGTTTACAATTACAAAGGGGGGTTACATCTGAGTGGTTTTTACTCACACACAGACCAGAGTCGGCGTCAGAGCAGATCTACTGGAGGGGCATTGGATCATCGGCGGGGGGGCACTGTCGTTTGATAAATATTTTTTTGACGCATTGGCAACATCATAGTAGCATGGAAATCCAGACCTAAATCTGAAAGATCTATATAGAAATCTATATAGGTTTTTATCTAAAAGAGGAACAGAAGACAGCGCTGAAATTTGCTGTTTGCGGACCGGATACGGCTCCAATGATCTAAATAGAATGACATTCTACCCTAGAATTTAGCTCCAATGATCTATTCTATATAGAATGTTACTATATATATAATTTTTTTTTTTTTTTTTTTTTTTTTAGATTTTTTTTACCTGTCTTGATTCCTAATACACAAAAAGATGACGATTGTTAGGTTAAACGTTCAGAATTTCCATATAAGGGTTAGTATAGCCTAGTTCAGCACGACAGCAAAATGTAACCTTATTCTCGCGTTCTACGAGTTCAGTAGCCTACATTATTGGGAAAATGTACATTTTTGGGAAACGCGCGAGGAATTGCGGCTAACGTTCATACCTTGCATGTAAGAGCGCTTTTAAGAGCTAAGACAGGCTAGGCTACATCGATATCGGGGGGGGAACCCCGGCCCAGAACAGATAGCCTAAACAACAGAACAGGACAGAAAATAATAATATAAATATAATATAGGCTAAATAAAAAAACATAAAATAGGCCTTCAATGAATAGCTATATATTTTTTATACTTAAATAATTAACAAATTACGACGACAAAAAAAAAAAAACCCCAAAAAAAAAAAAAACAAAAAAAAAAAAAAACACTGAATCAGTTTGAAGCTTTGAAAAACCGGCTTCCCCATCAGACAAAGTTTTTTCGTATAGATGTTTCTGAAAACTTAAGGCTTTTTTCTTCATAAAAACGAGTTGACATCATCATACAAATGGCGTAGGACCAATTAAATCAGAAGACTAAAAATTCGCCTGCAGAGAATAAGGATGTCAGAACAATAATGCCACTCACACAAGGTATAAGGTTTAACTGATTTTTTAGTTTTTTGATTTGCGTAGAATGCAAATTTTGTAGAACTTGAGAAATAGATAAAAGATAAAATAAAATACAGGAAATGGAAAAAATAAAATACAGAAAATACAAAGTGTGCTTCAACAAATAAAATAATTTCTTTAAATTTTTTTTCTTAGGGTTTCAACTTTAAATACGCTAAAGGACTCATTTTCTAAACAAAATAAATAAAGGACAAAAATAAATGTATATTCTGCTATTACTTTATGCTAATACTTGGTTTTTAACCTGGGTTACACTCCTCGCTCGCAGCAGTTTATGCACGCACCCAGCAGAAATGACATAAGCCCATATAACAGACAGCCAAGTATATAACAGCAGTTAGAACCCACAAACATTCATCAACAATTCACCTGCTAAAGTTAGCTGCTAACAACTGTCTATAATATAGACGGACAAACTGTTCTTCAACTTGAAATGGATTTTGCGCGCGCGCTGCAAATCAAATGTAACAAGTTTACATCGGCGACCAATAAGCATTCACCATGACGAAGCCTAGTAACGTGGCCATTTATGCATTTTTCCCCATTCTGTTTTATTTTATTTCATTTCAGTTACAGTTTGAACATTTAATCTCAAAAGGGATTTTTTTTTTGGGCCACGCCTGTAGGAGGGGCATCAATGACCGCTAGGGGGGGCACGGCCCTCGAATGCCCCACCACAGCGCCGGCACTGACACAGACCCACATACAGATTTAATGGATTTCCTTCATAAATTGCATTGACTGCTCGAAAATATGAGACACCAATGTTTTTTTTCTTTCTTTTCTTTTCTATTTGGGTTTATGTGTATGCTTTATTTTTTTAAAGATTAACTGTTTTTCCAAGGCATTGTTAGATGCCAGTGTTTCCTGTCATAAATTTGATTTCAAAAGCAGTATCCTAGATATAAACTATATCTTATGATTTTAAATCTGTATTTAACCTCAGAACGATCTCAAAGTAAAATGAGGTGCTAAAGTCTGATTTTATGGTGGCTGTGCTTTAAATTAAATTATTATAATCTCAAGTGATGAAGGATTTGGAAAGTCTGACAGTAATCAGTGTTGAGTACTACTGTAAGGTTAACCCTGCCCGCTTTAAAAGTTTGAAAATGATTCACAGTTGAAAACATTAGAAATTTTGAAAAGTATTCGAAAGGTAATCAAGTGTAATCAGTTACATTAATAAAGTAATTAAAATAGTTACACTACTTGTTACATTTTAAATAGGGTAATTTGTCATTTGTAACCTATTACATTTCCAGAGTAACCTTCCCAACACTGCCCATGCTTATGTATCATTAAATAAAAAGGTGCTTTTCAATCAAAATATCATAATTTGATCTTCGACTGAAACAACAAACTTTTGTCTTGTGATGTATGTATGCCAAACTTTTCTAATCATTTAGGCTGTGTCCGAAATCACCCATATAACCTTAAATAGGGCACTATTTGAGGGGACAGCCATTTGTAGTGGTGTCCGAAACCACTCATGCGAAAGTGCACTCATTCAATCCCAAAATGCACCACAAAAAACGACTGTACAACCAGTGCATGCTCAATGGCTAGAGAATACCCATAATGCACTGTGAGATTCATGCACCGAATTAATTCCCGTCTCGCCCAAAGCTGAATTCATCCACGGTGTAATACAACGCAAATACAACACAGGTATAAATTCATTGTAAATTGAATATTAAATTGTTTAACTAGTCTATACATAATTTCCATGACAGAGTTCAAGATAAATCATTTAATCTTACAACTGGAGCTTTACAAGCATAAACTATGCAAAAGCGGCAGTCCTTCCAGTGCACTCTGTCTGAATTCACTTCAGGTGAACTGTCTTGATACTACTTAAACCAGATCCGATCCGAATCTATCCAATCAACAATCGATCTGTAGAACAATGTCCATGCCCTTCATCTTTTTAAAAATAACCTTTTTTACTCAGACACATGTTACTGTATGAAAGAAGAGATCTGTCGTTTTATTGCAAATTTACACATTCATGGTTTGCTAGGTCTTATTTTTCCTCTTAAACAACTAATGGCTTTCAGTAGCCCCCGTCAAATCAGGAGCACCATGACATTTATGTGATGTTATGTCAGACTGATCAACGTGTAATATATATGCTAATATTTTGAAGAAAACGTGTTTGTTTATTGTTGTGTGCAGCTAATGAACTCACCTGTGCCTGCGCAGCCGCTGCTGCTGCTGCCTGTTCCTGCTCCTGATAGTACTGTGACGCTCTGCGGTCCTCCTCCTCCTGCAGCTTCTTGGCCAGCTCTAGATCACTGATGCCTTCTGGGATCTGTTCCCAACCCAGGTCTGAGGCCTGCTGTTCCTGCTGTAGGGACAGCGCCATCAGGTAGTCCTACAAATACAAAGATGAAAATTAAAATAGTCAACAACTGCTCATTTTCCCCATTACAAATCATTTAGCAGAGCTAAGGTAGAAGACTATAATATATACACTAGTACTGCTTTTATGTTACCTTTAGGAGCTTGATATATTATATAAATTGCTATACTTTTCAGTCACCTTTAATCAATTGGATTTATCCTTGCTGAATAAGTATTCATTTCTTTAAAAGAAAATTACTTGTACTTAAATGTATTCTATATTTTATGTATTATATTTATCTGACTAGTTGCCTTCCCTCCTATACTGAATGAGAAATGCAGCCTAAACTCTCTGCTAAATAACCTTTTGAGTTCCATAAAATATAAATCATACTGCTATAGAAGATAATGTGTATGAGTAGATGACATAATTTTCCTTTGTGGGAGAACAATCTCTTTCTGGAGAGCATTATATCCTTACAGTAGTAAGGAGCTTACATAATACTTTCTGAAAAAAGATCAGTACATCATGCATATCCTCAAAGTTTGGCCATGAATTGACCATTTAGTTTGCTAACTGACCCCACGACACAGCACTACAACGACTGCTTTAGAGTGAAGACTGACTTTTAGAGTACAGTGATCTCCAAGCCCTTCACTCATACAGACACTTCTTTATTAAACACCCAATACAAGAGCAGAAGAGAGACAGAGACACAAAGGATCTGTGTCATGTGAGAGACTTTTGTCCGGTCATCAGGCATTTAAGCATCCCAATGGCACAGGGGGAGGGTTACACAGAGCTGGAAGAAGTGTTGGGGAGCTTTTAACATCAATAATTGAGGAGATTTTCCAGCGGGCAATGGAGCAGAAGTAGTGCTATAGGACAGCAGTGCGCTGCAAAACACAATATAGATAAACTGCACTTTCACAGAGACTGGCCGCGATGCAACTGGATGTCAACATTCACGACTCACTATAATATCAGCCTCCACTGCCCGCTGATCATTGTGACTCTGTGAAATGATTTGTTACACAGAGTATATTTCTTAAAGATGGGGTTGAGTGATTTCTGTAAAACCACAATTAAAATATCAGGAACTTAAATGATTAAATAGGTTCCTGTTATCCACAAGCACAGGAACAATTAACAGCTTTGAGGATTGGTAATTTTTAAAAGTGATTTCAAATGCAGGGCTGGACTTTATGCTTTTCTTAAGAAAGATACCGGAGAAAGGCCCACATCAGAAATACATAATTTATTTGTAAACCATGTCATTTTAAGGAATTGTAACCAATTGCATTTTAAACTCCTGTAAACAGCTGAACTCTGTGTTCTGAACAAACTTTGAGTGACAACTTCTTTTAGCTGCAGTGTATATTCGTAGTGTTGTCTACACAGTCATTCAAAAATTTGGGGTCAGAAAGTTTTTTTTTTTGACCAATTCTGCATTTACTTGATAAAAAATACAAGAAATGAAATGCAAATGAAATTTAAAAGTCTTTACTATCACTTTTAAACAATTTAATGTGTTCTTGCTGAATTAGAGTATTTAATAATTTCTTAAACTTTTGAATGGTAGTGCATATAAATTAAATGAGTCACAACTCCATCTGACTGTATGAGCTTTAATCATAGATGAGCCATGCAAATGTTCTTTTACAGACGTCACGCTGAGAAACAACTACCATATTCAGTGTTTATGACTGCATGACCCTGAGCACTCCTGGAAAGTTACTAGTCCTGACCTGGTCGATCTGGTCTTGCTGACCACTGTACACAGTTTCCGGGTCAGAGGGCGGCCTCAGATGGAACTCTGAGTCGCAGAAGTTTCCATCTCCGTCGACATTATGCAGACTTTCCCAAACCACTTTCTCCTCAGTGAGAAACCCCTGATCCGTTACCAGCAGGTACAGCTGGGCCTGAGGAACACAGAGAGAGCATTTATAAAAACATGCAACAACCTCACAGCTCTCATCCATCAATCTTTCAACACTCCCAGACCGAGCAGCAGTGGTGTCATGCTCTCAAGTGTGTGCATGAGGATCACGCAATTGTTTTATCTGTGGGTGAAGTGTGTCCTGCTGTTACAGAACAGCTCCACTTCCTCCAGATAACAGACAGAGGCTTTACAGCCTCCCTGATAAGCATATAGAGAGTCAACATTCAAAACCATGCAAATTCTCTTTGGCTCTCACATTCACCAAAGTTTAGCCCTGAATGAGCATTTAAAATTCAAGGGTTGTTATTATTAACACATTAAGATACAGTTATATGATTGTTTACAACAACAACACAAAAAAGCAAAAAAGTTAGCAAGTTTGGAGTTTGCAAATAACTAAACAAAAACTAAATAGAAACATATGGAGTGTTTTTTGTATTTTCAATGAATTCTGGGTGCATTTCATTATCAGCACATACTGCAATTTGCTTTGTTGTAAACATTGCAGGTTTTATGATAATATTTTAAGCAGTTTCTGAAACATTGCATTGTGTTTTCAGATGGTATAATTTGTGGTGGTGTTATATAGGATGAAGACTAAAATTACTGCAATAGTCACGTGACGTGACATAAAGCCAAGTATGGTGACCCATACTCAGAATTTGTGCTCTGCATTTAACTCATCCAAAGTGCACACACACAGCAGTGAACACACACACACACACATGAACACACACACACAGCAGTGAACACACACACCCGGAGCAGTGGGCAGCTATTTATGCTGCGGCACTCGAGACTCGAACCCACAACCTTAGGGTAAGGAGTCAAACTCACTAACCATTAGGCCACGACTTCCCCACCAAAACATGACTCAACAAACAAGTATTAAAAAAAAAAAAAAACTTAATTTTACTGTATATTAGTTTTTTTGCATGTGTTTTTGTTAGACCTTGACCTTTCCAATATGCAAAATCATGGTAATTAGCAATAGAATAATTGAGGTACCATATCTATACTTCTGTGTAGCATTTTAAAGTTCGGTTTTTGGCCACTGGGGGGCACCAACACACAACATCCCTATAAAGAAAAATGAACCAAATTTCCTTTGCTTATTAGAGCGCTTATTCACAGCAGCACAGAGCCATCTTCCGGCATCCAGCATCTCAAATACATTTAAATGTCAACACACCTTAAATTTGGTCATGGTGCTGAAGTGATTGTTCCTGAAGAAGACACACAGTTCTCCCTCTTGTACGGTAGAAGTGAGTTCACACAGGCCGTGGTATGTGAGCTGAGTCGCTGTGCTGTTCAGAAACTGCTCTGCCACAAAACCTGTGAAAGAAAACGCCAATGTGAGATGTCTCTAAAATACACAATACTACACAGACACAAATATTTGAATTTAACACCTTAATATCCACCCTAGCTATCCTTGGTGCATAACGAGTCAGTCCTTTGAGTTGAATCTTTTCAAAGAATCAGTTGATTCTGTTCACAAAACTGTTCTGAGTGATTCACTGACGATGACATTCCACTGGGGGAGGTGATTATCAATGAATAATTATTTGAATTTCAGTCTCTTTCACACAAAGCTATCATATGACTTCAGAAGACTTGGTATGAGTCATATGGACTAATTATAGGATACTTTTATGGTGTCTTTTTCGAAAAGTGTTAAAGTCTTAGCCCCCATTCACTGTAACTTTAAATTTTTCCAGACAGAATGATGCAAGTCATACAGGTTTGGAACAACATTAGAGTTAATAATTGAAGAAAAAATGTTCGGGTGAACTAATCCTTTAAACACACACTGTCTGAAACTTTATGACACACAGTAATCACAGTCTGACAGAGACAGGCTCACATAAACTGGTACAAACAGAAACAGAGACGGAAAAGGTGCATTCTAAAAGACGCTTACAGAAAGAGCAAAAAATGGCGAGGGAGATATATTTAGACACAAACACAGTGAGAGAGGGAGAGAATGTTTCAGACAGCTAAAAATAGGAGGAGGGTGCTAAAATGACTCTGATAGTTGTTTATTTGCATGATGCAATGGGGAAAACACTTTAGGACATGGATTAATATGTACAATGCATTAATACATCTAAACGTACAGAATTCTGGCAAAGAGTGAACTCGAAACACTACAATGATATTACGTATAAGCATCACACGCCTTCTGTAAGAAGCAGTCTGCATGAATGTGTGAAAAGAAAAGGAGAAGAAGACAGATGAAAACAGTGAATACCCACCTTCCCCAGCCAGCTCGCTGTTGTCTGACTGCTTACAGCTGATTATCTTCTCTACCAACTGGTTATAGCTGCAGTTCCCCACTGCCTTAACTATATCAGCCATCTACAGAGAGCATGATAAAAAAAAAAGAAGACAGACAATATGCTGGTCAAAATATTAGCATAAATGTTAATGTTACACAAAGGTGATATTTTTAGAAGGGCATTAATTTAATGTTGTGTTAATTTATCAGTTCATTTAATTTAAACAGCACATTATTAACACTTAAACTGGTTTTAATGTGAAATGCCATTGAGTATGACGCTCACTGCATGATACGCTAAAAAACAATTACTGGAAAACTTAATTAAATGATGTGATTGTAGACTGTAGCCAAGTAATGAGTTTAAATCAGCTTAAATGTTAAATGATATGGAACTAAAACCAACTATATATACATTTTAAAGCCAATTTTTGTAATTTGTATTCGACTTATCAGTCTGCCAAAATAATGTTAATAATCTAAGGGCTTTTTTCAGTAACGATGCTGAAAACTAATTGTAATTACTTCCAATTAATTTGACAAAGTATATATATATATATATATATATATATATGTGTGTGTGTGTGTGTGTGTGTGTGTGTGTGTGTGTGTGTGTGTGTGTGTGTGTGTGTGGAGGATGCAGGCCTATGAAGTAGCCAAGAGTCGGATACGACTAAATGGCTAAAAGAAGAAGAAATACATATATTATTAAATTAAATGTAATTTAATGTAATTTCTTCCCATTTTTTCTTTTATTAAAAACTATGCTCAATGCATATCATGTACTTGTGTAACTGAGCATGTCACTACTGTAGAGTAATATTTAAAAATGAAAGCCTATGAATGACATCATTTGACATCTTCTGTTTCAGTGGAACTTGCTTTTCTAGAAGGATGTGAATCAGGATGCTGACCTGTGGGTCAACCAGCCATCCGTGGTAGAGTGGGATATCCAGCAGGTCAAAGACGATGCATTCGGGTGTGTATTCGAATACCCGCACCCCTGTGAACTTAACGTTTACATCCAGACCTGTCTGCAGTTTATGCAGCACTGCCATAGCATCACTCATATTCTAGAAAAAGAGAGCGCAAAGAAATACAGAGAAAGAAGAAAACAGTAACGATCTTTCCAAAACAACCCATGCACACATTTCTGAAAAATGTTACACACCCAACTGTCTTACTGCTCTGAGCAGGAAAAATCTCTAAATAACCCTAGACCAGCGACTAAAGAGCTCTAAACACCAGAGTTCACCTCCTTTACTTCCTGTCTTTCTTTTTGACCATAATGACCCTCCACTGACTCTCAAAAAAGCACAGCTGCAGGCTCACAAACACAAGCCACTGCAAGCCTACAAACTCCAGCGCAGTTTAACAGATAAGAGTGTGAACATACGTGTGTGTGTGTGTGCAGCGTTTGATATTACGTTCCAGGCCCTATGATAATAATAATCTGTCCGGCTCTCACTTTTAAGCACTCACAGTATGACCATCTGTTATGTTGATTGGTCACAGCTCGCAAAATGAGTGTGTGTGGACAGTTGTTGGGATTAAAGCTCGTAACACAACTCAACCATGTAACAACAACGTTATATATCATAAACCACTATTTTCCATTGGTACAGGGGATTTCCTAGCACTTTCACTTAATTCAACCCCAATCACTTGTATCTGGAATTCTGGGTTTAATTTAAATGTTTAAAATGGATAGTTCCGGAAGCTGATTGGTCAATACAGCCTTCAGTGTTATTTTACTATTATTTATATACTATTACAGTATTTTGAATGAGCTTTTTATATCTTCAGTTTTCATTTAATTTGAATTTATTATTGTAACAATAACACTATTCTGAGTGTAACTGTCTTATAAAAGCATTAAGGCAGTTAAGGCCATCCTAAATTGTAAATATAGCTAAAGGTGTTGCAAAACAGCAGCCTTTATTTGTTACTTTTTTCATGATATAAGACAGACTTCAGATGACTTTTACTAGGCTCCTAGATTCGTTTTTAAATTAAGTTACATTCACACAGTCAGTATTTGGGATCCACAATTTCATTTAATAGCAAATTGACTCTCAAATTGTCCTGTATACAGATAGCATCAAATCAGATCAAATAACTTTAGTCAACCCTCTTCTAGTGATAATCTTGATTAATGCCTATAACAATAGTAGCTATGTTTCCATCCACCTGTTTTTATGTGCATTTTGTAATAGCACATAAAACCCTGAATGGAAATGCCATGGTGCACATAAATTCTAAAAATGCCCATTAAAAAAATTATGTGCACACTTGAGTAGGATAAACTTTTTATCCGACAAGAAAAATGTGCATATACTATGATTGGAAACACATTTACCGAATAAATTCCTCCATGCACATCAAAAAAAGTCACGTGGCTTTGCACGATGGGATGGGAAAACTTGATGGAAAAACCTGAGCAAAGTCTGTCATCAAAGTATGTCTGCATAACTGTCTTACACGACTACGTTCCCAAACAGCGGGCATCCTCCTCTGAAAGTATTAACTGCATTTATTGTGTTTCGTCTGCTCGCTCTGAGGCACAAGTAATTTAACATATATGAAAATGATTGTATTCAGTGGTTTCTCCTACTTTTCTTTGTGATATTTAGTGCCAGTTTATCAGGAAGTGATGGATTTGTTCTCTTTGACTCGTTAGATGTAAACGGCGTTAGAGTGATATTCCAGTTTTGTGCACAAGTTAAATTCGCATCTTTGGATGGAAACAAAGCTAGTGATAGATAATAACAGTAAACATCAAGACATTTTGTTTTGTCTTCAGTTATTGCCTTCATCCTGCCTTCATCGTCTCAGAAGTGTGGTGTAAAACACATCAACAGAACATATCAAGAGAACAAATTTGGTTGTGACTTCAAATCTCAGGTGGTCACTTCTGTTCGAGACAGCTGTCAATCTTTGTCATACCTAAACTGTATCTAGCACTCAAAACAAGGAAGCTGTATTCTGATACTAAGTGAGCACAGCCTTCATCTCACCTTGACTCTGATCGGAATAACACAGGTCATCATCTCGCAGCTCGATACCAAAGTATGATGTTTCCAAAACAACACTAGACACCTTCAGAAAACTGCTGAGTCATGAGTCCCTGCTCTCCTGGAACACGGGCCAGGATGAATCAGTGTGGCACAGGCTGACCTGATGGCTAGTGGGTGGATGAGAGCATGTAGAACTGGCACCAGGGTCGCATGAGCCTTAGAGGTTTGACAGATCAGCCAAGACCCATCCACCCACATTGACCTGCCACCGGTTCCAACCCCCACCCACGTCCAGCCTGCATGTGGCCCGGCTCTGTCCCTGTGCCCCTGCCAGTGTTTCTGAACCACTCCACTGCCCTGACCCACTTTCTCCAGCTCTATTATACTCACTCCAGTCCAGCGATACTCACTGAGATGGCTATAAAAGCTTTAATACAATCAAAACATCTATTAGACTGGAAAACATCTGATAAACACATTCAAACCTGAGTGATGTTATTGTGCACTGTTCGCACAGGCTAAACACGCTAAGATCAACACACAGAGAGCAGACAGGCCCCTCTCTCGCTCTCTCTTACTGCCAAAAAAACGCTTTACTGTCACAAAGCCTGGCCGAAGACAGTCAGTCAGCTGACCTACAGTGTAGAGAAACAGCATTATTCAAGCATGAATGAGCTCAACTAAACTTGAAACAGTCTTGGCAATAAAAAAACTATCAAAGATAAGTTACCTTATAAAAACCAAAACACAAGAACAAAGTAAAATCTCATACAGAACAGAAGGAAGAGCAAGAAAGGAGCATGAATCCAGTCAGCCTCCACCTACTCCAATAAACAAGAACACACATTGGGGAAAATCAGTAACACTTCTATCTTCATCCTCAATCCTCACAACCCAAAATAGACTTGACTTTGAACTGCTTGGAAGTGAGATATTTCAAAATGAATATGTTGTAATGGCAATTAAAAGACTCCCATGTTAGCAATATTATACTATGTAAAATATATAATAAACTATTAGCAATATATTTTACTGGGGGAGTGTAACAAACCATGAATACAATGTTTAAAAAACAGCATTTTTTGAAATAGAAAACATTTGTAACATTAGAAATGTCTTTACTATTATATATACATCCTTGCTGAATAAAAGTAATATATTTAAAAAAAAAAATCTTACTGACCACACACTTTAGAACAGTCATGCATGTTTTTTTCCCCCTAGAATGATGTGGTTACAGCATCTGTGTATCCACTGTGGGGGAAAAAAACAACTCCTGTACACATCTATACACTGAAGAAAACATGGATTATTATGTTTACTTCAAATTCAAAAGAATATATTTTCTGCCTCATTCTGTGATTAAAAAAAAAAAAAAAATACATCAGACCAGAAATGGTTGGTTAGTTCGACACTTAACTGATGTTGATGAGTAAAACAAATACAGATCACAATTTCAGTTTGATTTCGGTTCAACACTAATCTAAAGATCCTTAAATCAAGACACATTTACTTGAAAAGCAAAATGTTAAGTCATCTTGTTTTCAGAGAAATTGATCAAAATGAAGTGAGTTTATGATTGAAAGAAGAACAAATATCTGCTAATAAGCTCAGAAAACTTGACCCAGTGGAAATCTAAATACAAGTTTTCATTCCTAATTGGCATATATTTGTTCTTGTTTTAAGCATAAACTCGCTTAATTTTGTTCAGTTTCTAAGAAAACAAGATACCATATCTTCATTTTGCATCTCCATTAAATGCAATCTTTATTTAAGGATGTTCAGATATTTGTATGGGCAAAAATCCTGGGGAAGAAATCCAACATCTCAACAATTCAAAACAAACATTTATACACCTAAAACTTTCTAATCTTAATTAAGACCTTTTTAAGGCCTTAACTTGTGGAAGGGCGAATTAAGACCTTTAAGACTTGGGGGTGAAATGTGTACCCAGTTTTGTTCTGGACAGGCTTTGTGTGGTATACTAATAATTCTACACAAGCTAATAAGGAGAAGGCCAAAAATCACTCCACTGGTCCCTTCACACCGTTTGAGGAGAAAATAGGGCGTCTCTTTCACCCTATCTCCTTACATGTCAAATTCTGTAGAGCACACAACTCTATGAGAGGCTCATACTCTTTCTCTCAGTGCAACACAATGATGATATTCACTCCTGCCATTATATAAACAGTTGGATCCAGACTGGAATGGGCCAGTTCTCACAACTCCTTTTTTTCAATGGCAATTCCATGCTTTCTTGTCCTTATTTCCTGTTGAGATGGATGGGTGCTGATCTACATGACTGCCACAGCTTGCTTCCAAAAGGCACTGTAATGCCACAGAGCTCATAATAATAACTGGCTGTTTAATGACAGAGAACCAAGCCATGCTCACTACAAGAACAAAGGCATGTTTAAAGAAGAGATGCAAGACTGTGAGACAGATGTCTGTCTGTCCGAGAGTCTACATGTGTCTTAGCTAATGTTTTCTCCTCTGTCAGAGCCTTAGGCCTCACCTTTCTCTCCTCGTTCTCGCTCTTAACGCTACACCATCACACAAACACAGAGAGAGCTATGTAAACAAACTGGCTATCTTCAACTGCTGTTGCTTTTACCTGTTCGTAGTTCAGCCGCTGAGCCTCCGAGATCTCTTTTGGCTTGGCTTCAAGGATATAGTCTCCTGTTGTGAAGGAGCAAAAGTAAGAAAGAAAAAGAAAGGGAGGGTTAAGGAAAGCATTTGAGAGACAGTGCACTTATGAAAAACACATGCTCACAGGAGACATCAGTCTCCTCCTCACCCTGATGTAATTAACAAACTGTCTACAGTATATATGCCAATAAACCAAAAGCAGTAGATATTTACAACCCCGATCTTTCTGTATTTAAAGCTTTAGTGTGAATGTCAGTCAATACAGCGACTGAAGCCTACCTGTTTTAGTAGAAGGGCCTGCAGAGTTAAAGTAACCTTTCACAAAGTTTGTTTACATGTGCGATTGTAAAAGTTTATATGCTGTTGAGCTACAGTTTTCAACTTTCTGTCCAAAAAAAAAAAAAAAATAGCTGTATATATACAGATCCTTCTCAAAAAATTAGCATATTGTGAAAAAGTTCATTATTTTCCATAATGTATATAAAAATTTAACATCATATATTTTAGATCATTGCACACCAACTGAAATTTTCAGGTCTTTTATTGTTTTAATACTGATGATTTTGGCATACAGCTCATGAAAAACCAAATTCCTATCTTAAAAAATTAGCATATTCATCCGACCAATAAAAGAAAAGTGTTTTTAATATACAAAAAGTCAACCTTCAAATAATTATGTTCAGTTATTCACTCATTACTTGGTCGGGAATCCTTTTGCAGAATGTGGAGCCCGGATAAGAGTGTCAAAACTTTATTCCAACAGATGGCTCAATTACCCCAAGGGGTTTCAGGTCAGGAGATAGGCCAAATTGAGCACAGTAATACCATGGTCAGTTTTACCAGTGGTTTTGGCACTGTGAGCAGGGGTTTCGTGCCAGGTCGTGCCAGAACAAAATGCACCATACACTATGCACTATGTACTCAACCAAAAATGACACACAAAATAAAACACAATTAGCAATCAACCAAAGAGTTCAATTGTACTCAACCAAAGTTGTCATTCATAATTGGAGTCTAATAGCCACTCCCCCCACAGTTGAGTGCATGAAGTGTCCAATAACCAGCTATTTAAAGTGCACTTTTTCTTTTTGGAATTTTCAGTGTGAACACACTACTCACATTATTTATACGACAAAACTTCAGCGTTTTTTGCCACAAAGACTTCCCACTGAGGTTTGATAAGTACAATGAAAATATCTGGATTCAGGTGGGTTTTGAGATAACCAGGCTGGGAGTTTTTAAAGCCTCACCTTAGGTGGCTTAATCACAAAAACCAGAGAACCTTAATCATACTAGTGCTGTTATAAAACATTTTAATTAGATCTCCTGTCCATTGTCAATTGTGTGGCTACGTAGGAGTGCTGTTATATAACATTTTAATTAGATCTCCTGTCCATTGTCAATTGTGTGGCTACGTAGGTATGTTTCAGAGTGACACGTGGCATCTTCTGATTTTGTTATTCAGTATTTATTACATTTTTATTTTGTAATGATAATAATAATAATAAAATTTTTTCATAAATTATGCAGACCTACATTGCAAATTAAATTTTTTCTTTAAATCATATTTTAAATCACAATCACAGTTTTTAATCAGAAAAAAAAAAAAAATCACAATTTAGATTTTGTTCCCAAATCGTGCAGTCCAAGAAAATCACAATTTAGATTTTGTTCCAAAATCACAAATTACAATAATAAAATCATAATAAAGGATTATATTAATTTAGATTTTTGAAACTAAACTCAACACAAGAAGTTTCAGAATTCAAATCAACATTTACAAACTCAACACAAGAAGTTTCAGAATTCAATTCAATATTTAGTTTGACCTCTGCAAGTATACCATTGTCCTCCTTTTATTGTCCTGTCCAAACGAACTCTCCTACAGATCAGTGAAGGGGGCCGGAGCGGAGACAGGGGGCATCGATGGCTGCTAGGAGACATGAGAATATCTGACCCTGGGATTTGCTGTAATACCGAACCACCTGTCATCCGCCTCATTAACATTCTGTACACACATACAGCTCTAGGTACAGGAGCACTGCTCGGCTGTTCTGTCCATTAAATCAAGGCCAAATCAGAGTAAATATCTAAATCCATTACACAGCAGCCTATTGCTATTGATTCCCACATATCTGTCACTTTTCAAAGTTTTCCAGTGACTTGTCATTGTACTAATAATTTAGCGACACTGAATTATTATTATGTGGTTGCACCTGCCATAGCTCAGAACAAAAGAGTTCAGAATGCCAGAAGAAGCCTAGCTGTTTCTGCTCTGACAAAACACGAACGTGTGAGAGAGAAGCGTGAAGCTTGGCACTTTTATTTTCGGCCCACTCCCTCAGATTCCCGCTTCCTCTGATTGGTGCTAATAATGCAGCCCAGCACAGGCAGGTTCATTTGGGCCACCTTCACTTATTTCTGCTCAGCAAAAACCCTCCATTCCAATTCCCTCCTATCCAGTTGATCTCTCCCATTCTAATCAGAACCCATTAAAAAGATTCTATAATTGCTCGCACTGCTTTACAAACATCTTTATTGTGTATTCAATTTATTACATCAAAATGTAAAGGAATAGTTCAAACAAAAATGAAGATTCTGTCATCGTCATCGATTCATGTCGCTCCAAACCAGTATGACTTTATTCCTTTTGTGGAACATAAAATAAGAATTGTACTGGTTGCACTTTTTTCATCCATTTAGCCGACACAAAGATGAGATTTTAAGCTTAAAAATTTACTATAATCATAAAAGTGCTCCAGAAGAATTCATATGTTATATTCCAAGTCTGTGTATGTAACTCACAACTGACATTTAATGAGTAATGACTTTGATTTAGGTCTGACTGTCCAACAAAGTTAACATCAGAAGACTTGGAATATAACACATAAGTAATACGCCAATTTTTCTGACACTTTTATGGTGATTGTCCATACTTTTTGAATCTGGAAAATCGGTCTCCGTTCACAATAATTTCATGGAAAAGAGCAACCAGTGCAATTCTTTAAAAATGCTTCTTATAAGTTTTGAAACAATAAAGATCCAGGATTTTAAGACAAAACAAACTTCACCAGGTCTTACAATTTAATTCTGGAAAAAAAATATTTTTATTGTTTGAATGATGAACAATTCATTCATGAAACCAAAAACATTTAATAACACAATTCAGTCATTCAGCTCTGGCCAAATTGTTTTGATGCTAATAAAATATTTTACACTTTTACACTTTGATCAAGAACTGCTTGGGTTACTGGGATACATACTACAGCATTCCACAGTAGATGAACAGTAACTGAAATACATGTCTTGATCAAATCAGAAAAGACTGTGCAGTCGTCAAGAGTTTGTTCATGGGCCACTGACTTTGCCTGGAAATGAAACACTAACAGTGCTGTAAAGTAGAGCAGAGAGACAGCGAGATAGATGCTGTCTAATGGAGTTAAACAGCTTACTGCACCTAGGGAAGAGAAAAGCAATTTACAGATGCCTGCGTAGCTAACCATGGATGTCTCGTAAGTGAGCAAATGTGAATATATGCTGCTGCATAAATGCAGCTCAAAGCTATGATGGGAGTACCTCAGAAGTAACATTCAGGTCAAACCAGCAACAATAAATGTAAAATGTGCCCAGCTGGCACACTCTTCATCTGACATGGTTTGTATCTAGGAGATTTCTGTGTCTTATATGTCAGGCATGCTTTAGATCACATGGATGGACGTCGTCACAAACAGCTCAGCAATAAGAGGAATACTTCAGAGTGGTCTCTAGGCAGACAGCTGGGAATGGGGTGTGTTGAATGGCCTCAAGCATGTTCAGCGTAGTCAAGTTTTCCAAGCCAAACTGACCTCACAGGAGCTAGTGTTTCCCACCTGAAGCTGCTGTACCCTTGTCGCTTATATCATATTACAAATTATCCTCTCCTATTTTATTGCATGTTTAGTCAGGAATGGGGGTGAAATGAGATCATTTTATATCCGCTAAATATAATGATAAAATTTTCTACAGATGTATTGGATATAAAATGATTCAATTTCATTTAAAAAATGGAAGAGCATCTGATTATGACCAGTAATAATAATGATAGTAGAGCAGCAGCAACAAAAACAACAACAATACTCCTTCCTACTTCTATCTAATACAAATATATCCTATCATTTTTGGTCAAATGACTTGTTATATCTCAACATTCATTGGGTCCAAACAGAGCTGGGGAAAAATATATAATCTACAAAATAATTTAAAGCTGACCATACTTCCATCTTTAAATTAGTTCAAGATTCTTTGTTTTTACTCTTTATTCTTTTGTTCGGCGAGAAACGATTGGTCAACAGAAGTGTCCAGCTTAATACTTGTTTGTAGATCTGTAGTTTAAATTATAACTTGATGCTAGGAAGGGATATTTTGTTTTCTTCCCATTTCTTCGTTGTATTTTCACTGTAGTTTGTATTTTTGATTGCACTTACTGGTAATTATAATAATTGCCCTCGACTTAGAAGGAGCCTGTGTTATATGCATTGCTCCCTTCCTGCATTTAAGTGCAACTGTAGTTTTGATTTGAGCAATTGCCCGGCTATAGGCTATTGGCTGTGCTAATTAGAAGGTAAATGTAAATGTCCCCTGGTAAATTGTTGTTGTGACTTGTAAATGTACATTTTGTATATTTTACATTATTTGTTGCTGCCCTCTTCTCCAGGTCACTCTTGTAAAAGAGATATTAATCTCAGTGAGTTTTTTAACCTGGTTAAATAAAGGAAATTAATGCATTATTGAATAAATGAATAATAATAATAATTATTATTATTATTATTATTATTTTAACTTTGTATAATTAATTTATTATTATTATTATTATTATTATATACATTATATATAATGCAGTGTTTCCCACAGCCTTACACTATTTGTGGCGGCACTCCCCTGCCCCCATATATACATATATATGCAAATTCATTTTCTGGCAGCAGGAGGCGCTTTAAGAGCGGGGCGAGATACAGGATTCTCCGGTTACTGCTGCAAAGCAGCGCTGAGCTCACAAACGCTGCCTTATCAAGCATTACATGCAAAATGAAATGAAAATGAAATCGAAAATGTTCTAAATACAGTCGGTTTCCTTCTGAAATACAGTGATATAAAAAAACACCCGCATCGGTTTTTGATTTTATAACGTTCATTGCTCATGTTTATTCAATGAAGTCAAAGGCTTTTGGAAAATCTATTTGTGGCGGTCAGTTTTGATATTGTGGCAGCCCGCCACAAATAAATCAATGTGTGGGAAACCCTGTAATGAATAAATCAATTAAAAATTAAATTACATGATTAGGGTTTCCAAACTTTAAGTTTAACAAAAGCTGAATAATATAACCACCTGCTATACAAACACACATGCTTGATAAATACTCTCATACTGAGTGGAAAAAATGTCTTAGAGTCCAAAAGCTTGTCAAGTTATAAAATAAAAAAAGTGACCACACCCATGTGAGGAATGACATTTGGAGACCACATCCTCTGAGGTCACAACCACTGCACTTTATGAGGGTGAACAAAGCACAAGCTTGCAAAGTTTATAAAGTCTGTACTTTCTAGAAAGATTCCAAACAAAACACAGTCTGAATCCAGTAAAGAGTCTGCATTCTATAACTCGCCTGTGCTGTTCCACTTAGGATAAAAGCATCTGCTAAATGACTAAATGCGTTTATAAAGGTCTCTAAGGAGTGTTAAGAGAAACCAGTGCACATATATCAACCTCTGAATAACACAACCAGAGCTGATATCTATATACATCTCATACTTGGCATTTCTGGAGTGTGTGAGGGAAAATAAAACTGCTTACAGTTAAAACACTCATCACAAGGTGTCACAACATTCAAATCCAATCAAAGCTCTCAGTCTGTGACTAACTTTTATAATAGCCTTCAACAGCTGGTGTACTTTCTTTGTAGCATCTACTGCTGCTTTTACATTACATCAGTGGTATTTATTTAGGACCAGTAGACAGATGCTTTAAAACTATTAAAAACATTTTAAACTTGATTAAAAAAGTGAATGTTATGCGAGAAGCTGAGGACCAGGCAACTGTCAAACTGCAGTAATGCAACACTTCAGTGTAGCAGGTCAACATGCCACAGTGGAAATAGGGATCTGGATTCTGTGGCGTTACGAGAGGACGAGCCCCTGGGTATTTCCCTGATCTGGTGCTGTCCATCAGCGTCCTGAAGACATATCACATTTTCAGGTTCTCCAATGTTTACCAGGCTGTTTATTGAACTGTTTATCGTCTAATTCGATTAACAGAGTGACTTCTTCTCAAACACTTTCTGAAGTCATAAAGAAGCTCAGATTTTCATGTAGAGGTACATGCAAAAAATGTCTAACCAGAAAGGGTATGTTGAAATTACACTACACAATCCTATAATTAGGTTGACATGACTAGCTTTTGCATGGTTCTTACTGTAATTTGATGCCCTATGGTGGATAAATTTAAATTCTCTTTTTGGGAATGAACTAGCAATTAGTGACATGAAGCTGCAGGCAGAAGTAGCCAGAAACACTCAAGCGTAGTTTTCCCATTATGGTGCTGTCAGCGAGCCCACCGAGTTTTCTTTGCATCTCTACATCTTTCTTTATTAGCTCTTCAAATTAAATAAAACCTGAAAAATCTGCTCTGATTTCTACAGAGCCCTCCACTGGATGGATACTGTGTCAAATCAACAATGCCATGTAAAGAATCCACATTTATAATGCAAATAAAACGCTCACCTAGATATTCCATCAGCTGCTCTGCTGTTATTATCTCCATCATTGGTGGCAGCTTGACCTGAGCCAGAACCAGAGAAAAATCATTTTAAAACCAGTGTAAATGACAAATTGCCTATGGCCAATTATGAGACCTCTTTTCCTCCGACACACATATGGGTTATGGTCTTTAAATAGGCTGCTGTATCAGCATAAATGCACTATGAAAATGAGATTTTTATCCTAAAAAAAAACATCTTAAAAACAGCCTGAACATGGCTATCATCTTCAGAAGATGCCAGTGACTTTTAAAGCAGTCACAGCTGAACAACATAGTGCCTCTTATTTCAAGATGAAAGGCTGAGCACTGAAATAGCTCTTCATGTGCCTGCCAACTCACTTTCAAAGCCAATAATTAAATGTCATCTTTATAATGCAAATGAGTCCAGGGCTGGAAGCCAGAAGTTACTGGTGTGTCTGTAAAATGACTGTTTCGAACCAAACCAAAATACTGGTATGGCTAAAATACACGGAAAAGGGGATGTTATTTAAAAATATGGAGAAAGAGAGGGAGAAATCTGAAGGTTAAGACAAAATCCAAACAGAATTTCAAGTCAATCCCAATTAACGCACTAGTATTCACTGCAGAATACTATCACAAAACACTGTCAAATAAGAGGAAAAAGATGTGCTTCAGTCATAATCCACATTTTTACAGTTTGTTTAGCCAGTTATGGACCATAGTTGTGGAACTGTGTGAATCTTGAGAAATTATAAAAAATGCAAGCATCAAGTTTCTTTACTAAAAGTTGCAAATTGTTTCATCACTCATGCTGCATGCATGTTTAGACTATTTTTTTTAAAATCAGCAGAAGTTGGACTGGGGTAAGCAAGGATACTGTCCCATAACATCACTACATAAAGTAAATATATTTTTAATAATTTCTATTATTAGTAACTTTGTCAACTGCATGACATGATGTCAACATGGCAACCTCCTGTGAGTGCACCTCATTTTTACCAAATGATGCTGTTCGTGTCTTTATGAAAAAACTTTCTTACAAACGATCAACGTCTTAATGCGCCTTTATTTACAACTGATGTCTCGTGAATGTTTTTTGTACATTTGCACATCTATGACTCGGGTGGGACTGTGAGCTGTCAAACGAGCAGACTCTCGTCTCATTTACCTTCCATGACAATAGCAGGACATTCATAATAGCCAGCAGCGGACACGGCCCGTTCTCGTTCTGTGTGATGATAGGCGTGTTCTCCTCCTTCCACTTTATCCACTTGATGTGGTACAACGACTGACCGGCCACCCTGTCTTTAGGACAGGGGATTTTGGTTCCCTCAGCCCCGTATTCACTCTGAATCGCCAGAGTCAGCCCCTTGTCCTCCAGCTCCTCGCTGTTGAGGTCTGAACTCGGACAGGAGTTGAGGTTGGAGAAGGACTCCAGTGAATCAAAGCTGCGGGACTCCCCTGCGATGCTGGGCTCACTCCCGCTCGGAGGACCCTCGGACACGGTGTGATCGTTTGAATTCGAGCTCGCGGATTTTGCTTTGTCCGAGGACAAACAGGCAGACTTGGCCAGCTTCGTCGCTTCTTGCACCCCTCCATCCAAACCGTCCGCTTGCACGTTACTGATGTCGGGTTGCACTCCCGTGAGGAGGTTGTTTACTAACTTTGAGGTGCCACCCTCCTCATTCCCAGCAGCGGTCGTCGACGGTTCGTGTCCCATCCCGTTGCTCAGCTGATCCGCCGCAGACAGTGCCTCTGGTAAAACGCTCTTGGTCCCTGTCTCAGCAGCATCTAATGTCTGTGTGCAGGGTGTAGCATTAGCACCACTAGCA
The DNA here is from genome assembly GCF_018340385.1 of Cyprinus carpio. Taxonomy (NCBI): domain Eukaryota; kingdom Metazoa; phylum Chordata; class Actinopteri; order Cypriniformes; family Cyprinidae; genus Cyprinus; species Cyprinus carpio. Next base: position 17,577,109 of record NC_056603.1, on the reverse strand, counting down.
CTTGCACAAGTACTCAAAGTCTCTCTCTTCTCGCAGACATCTTTCATTCCGCCCACTGTTTTGATATCCGCGGGTTCTGCGGGGATAGCGGTGCACAGGACACTTCCTCCCGCGTCTCGATGAGGGTTTGCATTCTTCTCCATTTCGCTGAGCGCATCGACGACAACCTTTAACTAGATGGCAAGCTCCAGTCTCAGCTCCGACGACGCCATGACATCTCCACCTCTGACGTCACCCCTTCATAGACACTTATTTACTGAGTCCGGCTATACACAACCGCTAACTGTAACTTATGTGTCATTTTACTACCAGCTTAAAGGTATAGTACACCCAAACGTGAGAATTATGTCATCGGTTACCCAGCGATTTATTTTATTTTTTTCACAAACCTGCATGACTTTTTCTGACGTGAAGCACAAAAGAAATGTCAGACCGTTACAGGCTGTGCCAAATAAAGTGAATGCAGAATGAGTCTGTCACATCTTTTTGGTAATGTTCACCTAAGAAAGAAAGTTAAACGGGTGTGGAACGACATTCTGAGAGTCACACAAGCATTTAAATATCATTCTTGTTATAAGTTGGTGTACTTGTTTTGTATCACTACAAAATCCAAGCTTTCAAAAAAACAAAAGTTTTATATGTGTTGTTCGGAGCCCAAATTACATCGTCTTATTTAAACTGTGTGGCAGCCCTTTCTAGTTTTCTTCACTTCTGCATAATGTAAATTTTCTGTAACTTCGTTTGAAGCTTTAAGATGATACTTATGTTAGCCATATTTTTGTTTTTTAATTTGTTTTATTTGTTATTGTCGTTTTGATCGTATCCATTATTTTGTAGGCTATATTGTGTCAAAAACTTAAAAAGAAAAAAAAATTGAAGATTTAGTTCGTTCATGATAACTGTCACGCAAAGTTTATACACGTGACAGATTGGTGTAATCTTTCGTGGATGTAGAATTTCTCCTCAGTACATATATCGTGATCACGTGTGAAAGATTGTACTGTATGTCTGTCATGAACAGCATGCAGTAGTATATCCCGCAACAAACCCATAGTAATGTTTCTATCCACCGCACGATGGCAGGATTGACTTATACATATATTGTTGGTTATTATTGTCCCCCCTGTATAACGTGAACCGTCTTCTTAACTGTGCATTATTGTCCCCAAAAGTGAGTTAAATGTGACAAAACCTCCATTTAGGGACGTTCTCGTTTATAAAAGCGATCTGTAAAGGACGTATTTTTATTCTAAAATTGCAAAAACATTTCTGTTTGGCTATTTACAATTAACTAAAAACATTTTATATGGAATGTCTGCATTAAGATACTAGAGGGGACTTTCATTTAGCAGTGGTTGAGTAAAATACAAATTGAATTTTTTTTTTGGTTTTCTAATTCTGTGTAAGGCAAGGAAAGAAAACTACCACTATTGTATTAAATGACAAGATCCATAGATAAAATAAAATGGCAACTTACTGATCGACTGACAAACTTAAATGATAAAGTAGCTGGCATGAGAAAGGATCTCAATGTACGACAACCAATGTTAATTATATTTTTAAATAACTGTCATATTGTCTTCCAGTTTAATTCATTCGATTAAGTTTAACACAAGTCTCATAATAGGCATGCTATGCTTTTCAGGACTGTGGTTGTGAGAGGGAGTGGGCGTGGTTTCCGCTCTGCTGCGCCTGACGTCAGGCCGTTAGAGACAAGCCGCACAGCAGCAGCCGTCACGATCTCTTCTGTTTAGTTTTTTTATGACTGTATTTTTTTTACTTGTATTATTATTTATAATATACTGTATATTTTCTAATTCTTTGTTACAGTTTATATTTGTTCAGTACTTTTATATTATATGTTGGAAATCAATAATAAAAGCAGCAGCCGTCACACACACACACACACACACACACACACACACACACACACACACACACACACACACACACATACACTCACTCATTCACTCAGCGAGGTAGTGATGGGAGAAACGAACCTTTTCAAAGCTTCGATTCAATTGAGCCACTTGCTTCGCAAAATGATTCAATCACCACGCGCTTCTAACCCCCACTCGACAAAAACTCCAAATGCAAAAAACCTCATAAAAAAAACAAAAACTCAGGCTGAAACATGCATAAAAACTGCTTTTTACAAACCCGATACAAATGTTTTCATGAAAGCGTAATATATTAAATGCAATCAAAATAATGAAATACCATTAAATATGAAGTGTCTGTATAATATGTGTTTTTTAAATAATTATTATTAATTTGCAGGGCTTGTTTTGTTTGTTTGATGGAGAGCTTAAACAGGGCCAGTGAGAGACTACAACTCATCCTTGTAATTACACAAATGTCTCATTAAAGTAACGAAGCCTCGTTTACTGAAATCACGTGACTTTGTCATTTCGATACGCGCTCCGAGCCGCTGTTTCGAAACGCGCTCCTGGCTCGCAAAGGTTTCGAAGCTTCATTAAGCAGCGCTTCAAAAGCGGCCATCGCTACAGCGAGGAGGGCGACTGCGCCTTTAAGACCCGCTAAACTAACAGCCAAACCAGCCTCGGTGTCAATGTTCGAGCGATGAATTTACTCGATATGGTTTTGTTCAAACTCTTGATGCTTTTATACTGCTTAAGCGACACCAAAGGTACGTGGGTTTTGCTTTATTTATGGAAAAAGTGACGGTTAATCGGATTGCGCTTGAGCTGAAGTGAGCTAGTAGGGAGGGGTGAACACTGAGAGAACGAGCCTGAGTGCGGAAGTGAAATGAAACAACAAAAATACACAAGTTTTACAGTTAAACAGGTGGGATATGAGGTTTATTCACTTAACAGCATTATTAATAAACAGTGTGGTGAGGAGTATTCATAATGACTTTGAGTGGGATATTTCGGGAGAATGACAATGAATGTCCTAGCTAGCTGTCAAAGACACCCCGGCTAGCTAACTTAACGAGTGGATTCACAAATTAAGTAATTAGAAGTGGAGACCGATTATAAATTCATTGAAATGATACACGTTCTGTCCTGTTTGCACTATTTCAGCAGTGCGCTGAACAGTACGCAATGTTTGTGAGAGTTGGTGTTTAGGGGAAAAAGCATGAGGGCGAAATGAAAGACGCTACACACCTTTCCTGTTATTTCCACACTAGAGCGTTGTTGCTAGTCGAGTTCATTTATTACTAAACAAAATGTATCGAAAAGAAAAAAACTTAGAATGTGTTAAGCTGACTGTTGTAGTTTGGGTCAGGCTTAGTCTGTGCTAACTATAATTAACATTGTTTACTAACAATAGAAGTCTGTTGCAAGTCTCCCTTTAGATATCTGGATAAGCTTGGCTTTGTGTGGTCAGACACAGAGCTGCTGCAGACACTTCAAGAAATTGAATTGGAATAGATGGTTGTACACTTTTTTTTTTTTCTGAAGCAGTAAACATACTGTGCCTTCCTTCTTTGCTGTCAGACAGGAAGTGATTACATTTAGAGTGACTTAATGCTTTGAGATTTATCTCTGTTTTTATCACTATCGGTCTTCCTTTCTTTCCTTGTGTTTTAAATATCTGCTACTTCTTCACAGCCGAGGTTTCTTGGGCTGCTAAAGATGGCTAATTTTGAAGAAGTGTATGTAATCAAGTGTATTAAATTAAATTTTATCTGTTTGTATGGAGTAGTATTTTCGTACTTACTAAAAAGCCCATTGGGCAATGACCGGATTTATCAGGATGAAATACTGTGCATTCCTTTATTAGTACGCATTCTTGACAGTTCAGCTATGTTAAGGGACCTGTTTTGGCTCAGCTGAGTTTGTTGCAATGGGATTTTATTTTTTCCAGAGTATTTGGTGCTCATCTAGTTCTTGTTGCCCTGGGCTAAAGACATATACTGTCTGTCACCATTCCCCCCCCCTGGATGTCTCACATTCTTTGAGATTTGCCCTTATATATATTTATATATATAATATATATTTATTTTTATTTACTTTTTTTATTCATGCATAGAGAAAAAAGGCAAAGTTCATTCTAGATTATTTCTAACTGTTTTAGGGTTTGTTTACACTGTATAGTTCATTTTGAGTAGAGAGGAGCTATCAAAGGCATAAGGACACAGTCACCTGATTGGATGTCTTTTATGATGTATATTTTGTATGTGTGTACAGATGGTGGTATGACAGTTTTTACCAGCTAATGGCAGTTCACGCTAACAGAACCACACTAAACCAGAGTTAATTTCAATTGAATCAAACCTGCCAAATGTGAACATGCCCTTAGATAAATCATAAACAAATTCATTAATCCATTTCTCAATATGTGGGCCACATCACTCCTTTTTATGTTTAGTATCAATTTTGAGGTGGCTCTTTGTTGCTTTTGTTAACCAGCTGTGAAAACATAAAGAGCTTTGCTGATATCCCTTTTGGCTCAAATATCAGCTCAAACATGTTGTTGTGCGCTTGCAACATCAACATCAGTGAGCTGTTTTCCATCAGCCTTTTGAGTTTCTTTCACTGAGTGGATAAAAAGAGAAGGTAACAGATATGGTCTGTGTCCATACGTAGTATTGTCTGTTGTAGATTAATGTTGCCTCTTTGTACTGTGGGAAGTTCATGGAGATTACACCACCCAGTGATAAAATTGCTTGTTATTGAGCAACTTGAATACTCCCCCGTGCATCAAGCCAGTTGAAAAGCAGGTCAACTACACATGAATGCTAATGCTTTTGTAAGCCATATTGCAGTGTTATGTGATTCTGGTTGTTTTTATATGGTTAGCAGCTTCTTCAACTTGCTAGATGGATCCTCCCACAAAGACGCCTTCTTGTATGATGTGCCCATGGTCTAGCATTAACAGTCACCAGTGAAAATGGTCTTATGCTGGTAAATTTAACTTATATGTGATGTAAAATGTTGTAGAATTTTTTTTTTGTGGCAAAATATCCATTAGACAAAAACAGAAAAAAGATTTTGACTTCATCAGAGCAATGGATAGAACACAGATTTACAGAGGAAACAGGTTCCTCGCCAATGTCACAGACAGCAATGGGCTTTCATGTAATAACAGGATAAACTTTTGAATGGAACATGGAAATTAAAGAAAAAGTATCAGTTAGTGTCTGACAGAGCAAAGAGTTTATTCATAATTCAGATGTATATTGTTTTCAGATTAGTTTTTAAGTAATGTTTATTTAAAATATTGTCTTGCTCATACTTCTGCAAAATGAGCAATTTGCCTCTTGAAAAAGGCTGTGGATTTTCACATTTTGTATGTTTAACTTTGGTGCTATTTTTACCAAAGGCTAGATATGAATAATAAATAACTGAAAGCAGAGTTGACTGATAACCTTCCCTATCAGACCAGTGCTATTAGCACTATATTTTTTGTAGGGTTGCATTATGTTAGAAGGGGTTTATGTTTGAATGTTGTTATTATTATTATTTGTCCATCATAAGGTTGGTTTTTAGCGATACACGATATTAATGCGGATCTCATCAGTAAAGCGGGTTCTGTAATCAGCGGTAAATCTCTACACGTGCGTGCTTTCACGTGGAGCAGCATTTACTACACAGAGCCGTTTTTCACTGACTAGCTGCGCAAAGCCACGGTCATATTTTGTGCATGTTTTGCACAGCTTGTCAGTGAACAACGGCTCTGTGTAGTAAATGCTGCTCCACGTGAAAGGACGATTATAGAACCGTCTTTACTGACGAGATGCGCATTAATATCGTGCTGATATTTATCGTGCATCGCTATTGGTTTTGGTTATTTTTGTCATGACTTGTAAGTGTGTGTCATGGTAAGGAAAGTGGTTATCATGCAGTCAGTTTACATCACCACTAAAACTGCTTTATACTAACTCCAAATTATGAATAAAAAAAGCAGTAATGAGCTGTGTTCTGCAGAAGAGGAGCAAACACACATGCACAGGCTGAATATCACCTCATATTCAGTTTACTGAGCTCATGTTTTCACAGAAAGTCGATCCTATGTTTGTGACTTTGCATACTTGGATAACAACCATAAATGACACTCCCACAAGAAATGATAACTTTCAGTATAATTTCCTCTCAGGCTGCAGGGCGTACCTCTCTGGTTTCTCTCATTTAGCTCCCCAAACCCGCACAGTCAGCACAAATGATGCTCATTACTCAGAATTGTTTGAAATTTTAATTTATTTACTTGTTAAAGTGATTCCAAGAGGCATTACCAACTAGAGAATGTTTTGATCATGACATCTGGTGTTACATCAATAAACTAGCCTAAATACGCAAAATATATGACAGTGCTGTTTTTTGCAAAATGAAACTTTCCCTATGCCAGCGTAAATTAACTTGTAGCATTGTTTAGTTAGTTAAATGCATTTTTATGATTTGCAATGCTGTGTGCAGTTATATAAGCATGTTTTATCTTGTTTTTGTCTGTCAAAGGAAGGCCAGAGCATATATTTGTCATATTATCAACAGTGTCTTTTGGCTCTTATTTGATTTGTGTAGTTTTGTTTTCCTTTGGTACTGAAAGGATCAGCAATGAATGTAGAATGTTTTTGTTTTTGTTGTTGTTGTTGTTGATCTTACACTTCTAATGATCAACAATCAGACTGTGTAATGAGCCAGTTAGGGCTGGACGATATGGCCAAAATTTATATCACGATATATTTCTTAATTTCGGTCGATACGATATAATTCTGATATCGATATGAACACTATAAAAAGCCTCGTAAAAACTGCCAAGACGCCCACAACAGATGTCAGTGTATATAAATTTATGAAAAATGAATTTGCCAAGTCTGACACCTCATTTAAAACCATTTAATATTTTTTGAAAAAAAAAAAAAAAAAACATTATTTTTTTTTATTTAGCCTTCATACAAACAATAAATGTGAAATCACTGTCAAAAAATCATTTCAGTCTCACCTAATTAAAATTAATATCTTTAACTTCAAACTGTAGGCTAATATCTACTACCAGTCAAAAGCTTTTGAACAGTAAGATTTTTTAATGTTTTTAAAGAATTCTCTTCTGCTCACCAAGCCTGCATTTATTTGATCCAAAATACAGCAAGAAAAGTAACATTTTGAAATATTTTTACTATTTAAAATAACCGTTTTATATTTGGAAATATTTTAAAATGTAATTTATTCCTGTGGCTTCAAAGCTATATTTTTAGCATCATTACTCTGATTACATGATCCTTCAGAAATCATTCTTATATTCTGATTTGCTGCTCAAAAATAATTTTTTGAAATCAGCTGAGTAGGTTTCTTGATGAATAGAAAGTTTAGAAGAACATTTATTTGAAATAGAAATATTTTTAACATTTATAAATGTCTTTAACATCACTTTTGATCAATTTAAAAGCATCTCTGCTAAATAAAAATTTCTATAATTTCTTTCCAAAAAAATAAAGAAAGAAAGAAAGAAATGATGCTGACTCAAAGCTTTTGAATTGAATAGTGTAATCAAATCAAATGTAATCCAAATGTAATGTTACAAAAGCTTTGTTTCAGATAAATACTGATCTTTGGATCTTTCTATTCATCAAAGAATCCTGAAAAAAAGTACTCAACTCTCTTAAATATTGAAAATCAGCAAATCAGCATAATAGAATGATTTCTGAAGATCATGTCAAGACTGGAGTAATGATGCTGAAAATTCAGCTTGTGATCACAGGAATAAACTACATTTTAAAATAAAACAGTTATTTTAATATTGAAATATTTCAAAATTTAACTGTTTTTGCAGTACTTTGGATATAGATTGAAACAAATGTGCTTTAGTCAGTATATGAGTATGAAGAGTATTAAGAGTGCTCTTGAGTTGCTGCAGGGAAAAAAGCAAAAGCATGTTGCTGGAGCCGGGCTTAAATTCAAACTGATTGTCTGCCAGCAGGAGGCGCTGTGAGAGTGGTAGACCCAGCGGTTTCTCCAGTAACGGCTATAATCAAAGGAGCTGCGCTTATGAACGCTTCTATATCAGATAAAATGAAAATGCCTTCGAAACTTTTCTGAAAAACACCCGCGACGTGTTTTGATTTTGAAACGTGCAGTGCTCATATTTATTCAACAAAGTCAAACACCACAAATAAATCAATGTATGGGAAACACTGTTATATCGAAATATTGGAAATGTGTTTAAAAACCATATCACCGTTATTGAAAAAAATTATATCGCGATACATATTGATATTGAATTATTGTCCAGCCCTAGAGCCAGTGTATTGTTTCAAATACAGCAGATTATATTAGAATTAAGATTATTAAAGGGTTAGTTCACCCAAAAATGGAAAATTAGCTTGTGTTTTACTCGCCCTCGAGGCATCCTAGGTGTATATGACTTTATTCTTTCAGACGAATCCAGTCGGAGTTATATTAAAAATGGTCCTGGCTATTCCAAGCTCTATCATTGCAGTCAGCGGGTTTTGCAGTTGAACAGTCCACAAGTCGTCAAATAAAGTGCACGCATCCACAATGAAACGTGCTTCACATGGATCCAAGGGGAGAATAAAGGCCTCCTGTAGTGAATCCATGCATTTTTGTAAGAAAAATATCCATATTTCAAACGTAATAAACACTTTTTTTCTCACTTCCGTTATCTGTCATACGCGGAAGCTGTTGGTTAAATGCAGTGGTTGCTTCTAATTTTAAATAGAAAGAGCACAGACCAAGCCTTATTTTGTTTAAATGAAGATATTTAGTATATTTTTGTTATTTATTTGATTTGGGGCTTGTTTTAAAATTTCAATCTAGTTTTTGATTTACATTTACATTCTATTTAAATTTTGTCATTTTGCAGACGCTTTTATCCAAAGCGACTTACAAATGAGGACAATAGAAGCAATCAAAACCAACAAAAGAGCAATAATATGCAACTGCTATATTAGTATATTATTAGATATATTTCAATTTCACAAAGAAATGTACAGCATTTTTCCCCAAGCAATAATAAAAGGACACATTTAATTTATAATTTGTCTTAAATATAATTTTGTTTAAAAAAAATAAAAATCATGAATCATGAAATCAAAATCGTGAATCAAATTGAATCGTGAGTTGAGTGAATCGTTACATACCTAATAAATAGTGCTACATACATAATTAAGATTACTGTTCCTCTTACCAATTTCCAGTGCAAGTTACTCTGAAAATGTAATGAAATTACTGAGAAATCACATTACTGTTCTGATTACTTTTTTCAGAAGTAATTAGTGATTAGTTACATTACTAGTTACGTTACTTTTTTTCCCATGAAATTTAAGAAATCCCAGCATACACGCTCACGATTAATATTTGTTATTAAAGCATCAACATTCACAGAACACTGTTATTTTTAACTAAAGCAAGCGGCTGCTGATGCCAGCAAAGAGCGCTACATTTATAATCACTAAAATACATCTCAGTTCATCGCAATCTCACAAATCTCTGTTATAACACAATAAATATTTGCTTAATGAATCTTTCATAATATCTACAATTGGTGTGTTATAATGAGAGGATTCGTGAGCACGCACATTTAAGCACTGCATTGCTCAACGCTGTAAACCCGTGTTATAGCCTAAATAGAAACTCTGCATATGCTTGCGCCTGTTAATCGTTTATATTTTATATTAGTTCATGTTGCTTTTGTGAAATAAATGAATAATTTATTTGTTTTAGATATTTTATATTTGGCTATTTCTATTTTGCGGGAGTCCCATGAATCATTTTATTCTCCCGCATCCCGCACACACACAAGTGTCTACCCACCCTCACCAGCACTCGCCCATCTTGTCCCACGCCACACTCTGTTGCATCGGGTATCACGGGTGAACGTCTCTAAACCACTGGCCCTTGATTAGACAGTGTGTGTGCTACATCCTTTTTACAATCTCTAGATTATAAAACACTGCATTCTGTCAGCAATGTAACCCGGCAGTAATGTATGTAGAGACCTCGGCTTGTAACTATACTCTAATTACTATTTTGAAAATTATAACGCGTTAAATTACTCTGTTACTAAAAAAGTAATCAAATTATAGTAACGCATTACTGCCAACACTACCAATTTCACTCTGAGCATTACCAGACAGATAGGTTAACTTCCCTTCACTCACTCTGCCCTGTGTCCTAATGATAACACCCAGTCAGGCGTTCACACCTCACGCCTCAAAGTATATTCGACTTGGTTTTTACCCGCTTTTTCCGGACAGTTTGGCCTCTCCACTGCAAAGCTCGGCAGTTCAGAACCTGTATTTTCTGTTAGAGATGAGTAAACAACTCTGACTAGAGAAAGGAACCAATATAATTCTAGCCGATAGACCTTTATTTTATGTATTCATTGTATTTTATGTAAAATCATTTTCTAATTTTAACTCTTAAATTCATTTTAAATCAATTTTTTAAAATCATTTTCAGAGTTTTTAAATTGCTTGTTTTATTTTTGTGATAATTTTTTTTCATGACTATTTTACTTTCTTTTATGTAAAGCACTTTGAATTACCATTGTGTACAAAATGTGCTATATAAATAAACTTGCCTTGCCTTGCCTTGCCTTGCCTTGCTTTTAATTGTGTTCTAGGGACAAATTGTCAGACCCTTTTGCCACAGTATCACTTTCAGTCCGCTTAAGCTCTTTGTAAAGTGTGGAGATTATTTGGTTGTTGAGTTCCCAGGCTCACTTACTTGAAATGTTTGACAGAAATTAAGTGGAGCACATCTTACCAGTGGCTCAGTCCAGCTTTTCTTAAACATGCAAGTGGTAGTCCAGATCTTGGCATAAGAAAAAACAATGTCTCTATGCTATTAAACACCCACCAATAATTGCCCACAGCTTGGGTCCAAGACAAAAACTGATTTGTTCAAAATCTTCTACCATGTCTGACCAGCAGTTCACCCATGGGTTTTAATCACACTTTATTGCTATGATGCACTGGGCAAAATACAAGAACATTTTGATGTGAACTTTTTTTTATTATTTTTTTATTTTTTAGAGAGGGTTTTGTAGGATACTATTAAAATGTTACTTGAGCTAGACCAATCCAATTCCAGAAGCCCTGTAATTCTTTTTGTGCTTTGAATCCCAGGGTATTAGTTTCTGTCTCATCTCTTCATACCCTTTGAAAGTCTTAACTGTAAGTCTGAGTTGTCATATGTGTGGTTTCTCCACAGTGCTCTGTCTGTAATCTGTTCTATGACGTAGGCTGAAGGAACGCGGGTATAAAGGTCACAGGCCCCTCACACATGCTCTGTGAACCCTGCCGTAGCATAATAAATCATGAGCCAAGCTGTTTTCACTTCCTCTAATTTTCTGACTGTACCACCCAGTTCAACTTCATGCTTCAGTGTTTAGGGATATACAAAGATTTAAGTGACATACTAATTGTGATTTTCAGTGGAATGTTTCACCCTGCATTCATCTTGTGTCCTCTATTAAATTTGTTCAGTCAGTAGTGTTGGTTGCATTATGAAATTCACACAGCCTTGTTCTAAATAGTTCACTATTCTTGTATTATTGTGTTGGCTGAGCTGAGAAATAGAGTTGTTGTGCATCATCGTGTTCTAAACAAAAAAAACTCAAATCTCTTAGTGACCTTTTTAGAGGTGCAAACAGTGGAGAGGAACCTGGCTGTGATGTGTATTTATTTATTTATTTTTCTGTTGAAAGATTTTAGTGATATGAACAGACAGGTTCATGATTTACATTTTGTGTTGATGAATGTTCATAAAATTAGGACTTGAACATAGACGTTTCTGTTGCCTCAAACTGGTTCCAAATGTGAATACTTTACGGCATTAGTTTTGGCTTTTGTTCACACAGAGCTTGTTCCGGGACTGAACCCAGCAAATTTACTAGGTCCCCAACCCGGGATCAATCCCGGAATCAATCGGGACGTGTTTGCGTTCGCACAGAAGGCGATCCGGCAATGTTCCGGCAATTTTCCGGGTCCAACGTGCAGTGTGAAAGGGGCTAAAGTGATTAATTTGTTGTTTTTTAAAGAAATTAATACTCTTTATTCAGCAAGGGCAAATTCAATTGATCAAAAGTGGCATTCGTTTTTTTTTAATTGTTGCAAAATTGTATTTCTTCTTACCAACCCCAAATTGTTGAGCTATGCTGTTTTGGTGACCTTACAATGTCGTCCAAGGCTGAATCTGAGATACTGATGATCATTTATTCTGAATACTCCCTGATGGATTTTTCAAAGATTATACTACATTTTACAAGAAAATACTATTTCAGTCCTTCTTCTTTGAAATTTCTCCTTTATTCAGTGAGTTACCTGCTATTACTTTGTAATTATTTGTGAAATTTACTTGCAATTTCTGACTGAAAATTGTTTCTATACCAATTTTTTTCAGTCTAGTGTAGTGTTTCTATTATGGCGGCAGTAACCATTGAAAATAAATTAGCTTATTTGTCGAACAGCAAACTAAAGTTTTGAGCATTTTCCCGTCTGGAGGTCAGATGAGAGCAGCTCAGTTTTACAAAACTGAGTTCAGCAGATTATAAATGTGATGCGAAGGTGGCTGCAATAAAAGATGTGTAATCACAGGATGTTGCAAGTACTGTATAGAATATGAAGACATGTAAATAACTTTCAGTTTGCCATTCACTGTTATTTTCGACAACTAAACTTATCCATCATCAGCAGTGTTCAGGCCCTCCACTCTTCTCATCCAGTGGTGTCGTGTGTTTCTTCTGACAGCTCTGCGGTTATCTTTGTGTGGGAGTCCGGAGCTTTTCTCTTCACATGTGGGGTAATTTAGGCAGAAATGAGGCAGCTATTGTTTGTGCCTGTACAGAAGAGCTCAGTGTCCACCCTCCTTTCACAGAGTCATGCCTTTTTCTATGTGTCTATGCATTCTGAAAAGCCCTGAACTATATATATTGTCATCTATAAATACATCTGTACAGGCCTATCCTGGACAAACCTATAACTCGTATTTGTCCACTGCAGAAGAAGTGATCTAAATGAAGATTTTGTGTTGTCAACCTCAACTTCATACTTAATGCTTTCCCCAGTTCCCTTGTCACATCCTCCTCCTGATATACAGAGTCTGTCATATAAACAGCCAGTCCGTAATTATACATATTTTCATTTGTGTTCGTACTTGTTTATTTTGTTGTGTTCATCCACGGAGACACTGGAAGAGAAATACATAATAGTACTAGTAATAATTAACTCATTTTAAGTAGTGTAAAATATTATTTTTAATATGGTGCTGTAGATTCCGCTTCACCACTTAATAGTGGAGCAGAAAATGCTTATCTCTAGCGGACTGACTCGCCTCTCTGCCTTAGCTAATAGAGCAAAATTGTCCCATTTGCTTCTGTTAAAACTTCACTTGCCTATCATTACACCTTTATGCTTCTCAGCTATGGTTCACTGGCTGACTCTAGTTCCAGGTAACAGGGCTAAAGATGAGCGGGCAAATTACTCATTTTTTAAGAAGCAAAGTGCCAAGTTCCCATGGAAACAAGGCCAAAACGAGACAGTTGTCCATTAGTCCATAGATATAAGTGTCCTTGTCTCTTAAGACATGTGAAACGATGTCATTCAAGCCAACCTTAAAACAAGCTGTACATTTAAATAATTTGACAGTGTCGTTGTTGTTCTTTTGCCTCTTGTCTTGTGCACTCAACTTATTATCTTCTAAAGTTTGTGAGCTGCCTACATACATAGACACTATTTAAAGGCATTATAGGCTGACAGCAGCTCAAACAACTTTAAGGGTCTCTTTTAGGATTTGTGGACATCATCTGTCAGCAAACGAATGCTGCACTTCACATCTTTTTGAGGTTAGGAGGACGCTTTGACCGAAAAACTGCTATTAAAGTGCTTGAGCCAATCACAAAGCTCTGAAGGATCTCTTTGGCATCTAGTTATAAGCCTGTGAGACGTTACTCAATAATCGTGATTAGATTGTGGTAAGAAAAGTAGTTAAATAGGATAGACGCCCAGCAATGCAGCTGCATGAAGGTCAGTTCTGTTAAGTGACAGAATTTTGGTACTGATGTTTGAATAAGAGCTGCACGATAAATCGCATGCGATTGTCAAAGCGCATCTCGTCAGTAAAGCCGGTTCTGTGATTAGTAGTAAATCTACATCACATGCTTTCAGAAGGAGCAGAATTTAATACACAGAGCTGTAGATCACTGACTATCTAAGAAATATTGCGTTAATAATCGTAGGTGATTCATCTGAACAGGATATTGCGTAGCTTGTCAGTGATCTACGGCTCTGTGTATTAAATGCTGCTCCATCTGAAAGCACGTGATGGAGATTTACTACTAATCCCAGAACTGGCTTTACTGATGGGATGCGCATGATAATGGCATGAGATTTATCATGCAGCCCTAGTTTGAATGGTTGTCAAAGTTCTGATATAATGAGATTCTTGTGTGAAAGTAGCTAATTATGCTAGTTCATATAGCATCTATCTATAAAATTTACTCTCAAAATTCAATTGAGAGTCCTAAAAATGTCAGGAAGTCACTACAATATCTAATATATCTTCATAAGCAAACTGTCTAACCTTAACCATATTTATTTAGTGCTCCAAACAGGACTGATAACTGTACCAACCTACTAAACCGTGAAGGTAACTGCTGGCATGAATTCATATAATCAAGCAGTTCATTGAACCTTTTTTTCAGTCTGCACAGTGCATTGAATGTAAAGGGCGAAAGAGAGAGGAACGCTGGGGAAAAAAAAGAGTTTGCCTTGAGAGTGAGGTAGATAGGAGAGTTGGGGAGGTGGAGCACTAATGTGTTTGGAATTGGAATGAGTGTTGGAGCGTTCTGCTCCTCTGAGGCAGTACTGCTCCTGATTTCTGCACTCTCTCTCTCTCTCCACAGCAAGATGAGAGGAGGATTTTATCACTGCTGTACAGGTGGACAAACAGTCTGCACTGATACTCCCAGCCAATAGACACACACACTCTTTTTTTTTTATTTTTTTTATTTTTTTAGCCTTCCTCCCACTCACTCTCTGCCAATTGTGCAGTTTGTTTCTGGCCTTGTTTTTGATTTCTTTTATTACTGTTTTATCTCACAACCTGAGCATCTGTTAAGAATAGAAAAGCGTCATCTTGTGATAGTGTTTTATGACTAAGCTGTGCAACAGCTGCAAACCATCAGGTCAGGTGTTTCTCAGCTTTTGTGAAAATTCATTCATTAGAAGATGAACAGAACCTGTTTGCTGAGAAAAAGCTGCCCTGCTGTTTACTTTTTATTTGTTGTGTTTCTTAGGATAAAAACACTGAAGAATATTAAAGGTGTTTTTTTCTGTAAAATCAAAGCAATAGTGGCCATGAGCTATCAAGCTCTAAAACAGACAAAAATGAATTTTTTAGACTGATGCACTGTATTATTCTTAAGTTGCAGCCACATTGTCTATTGTCAGTATTGTAGCAATGTATGAAGTACAGCTACACCTCAAAGTAAGCAGCTTTCTGTTGGTCAGTGCGGTACAATGCAGTGAAATCTTTCACTCTCACACAGAATTCCAGATTTTGTAGATTCCCGTTGAAATGACTAAAGCAATAAGCCAAACAGTACCTCTATGTAAGGAACAGACTGAAACTTACTTTTTCTTTCTGCAGCAGCATGGTCACATTTAAAACTGAGAAACTCTTGATTGGGTTTGGAACCAAATGAGGCTTGTTACTCAATACCAGGATTTTCATTTCAGTAGCCTCTGGCCGATGGAATTATAATTAACGTTAAAACATTTTTGTGAACCTGCTGTATTCTCAATGTGCTTTGGTAAGCTTTTGAAAGCAGTTGAGAAACATTTGAGGAGAAAAAAAAAATGCTTCTCGATAGAACATGCGGCATTACAGAGCTCTGAGCCAACTCATGACACTACATTGCAGGAGTAATTGCCCTGTGACATTCGGTTTTTGTGTCCCCAGAGTCCAGACGTGACCCGTCATTGCTGATGGCCCTCTTGCACAGCCGTTATTCTGTTCTCAGAGTAAAAGGAACCACTCTATTCAAGCCATTTTGGTGCTTGAGGCTTATTGTCATAGCAGACATGGTTGGAGCCCAGGGGAGGTAGAGTTAGATTCAAAACAGGGGAAGGTTTGTTCTCTGTAGGTTGTGTTGACTGATGGAAAGCCAGTGTCAAAGTTCTTCCTCTGAAATACTTACCTAGTCACCCAGAGGTTGGAGTGTCTTATTAGTTATTGTCTTCCAGACTCCTTTAAACACTACATTGCCTTTTCCAAAATAAGCAGAGTATATAGCCTAACTGTCATCATCCTGTCAGGATTTCAGGCTTGTGAAGTAAAGGGACTAGAAAAGCTGTTCGTGAGATGAAATGTATGGATTGCTGTGGGTAATTCGTGTGTACAACTGTTGTTGGAGCAGATACTATAGAGTCGTGACAAAGTAAACACTCCCTGCTTAGGTCAGGCTATTCTTAGCATAAATGCTACTGTGCCAGGAAGTTGCTTTTTGAGTCTGAGGAAGGATGAGAGGAAAAAACATAAACTGTACTTTCACACAATAAAAGTGGAAAATATTAAGTGCCCTCATGCACATATGACAGAATAGTTAGTTTTTTTCTCTCTCTATGTTCTCTGCTTCTCTTATTAATGTATGTTATGACAGTATAAGGCCAGCTTCACATATAAGCCACACATATTCATATTCATATTCACGCCCATATTTACAGATTCATATTGCAGTATTCATACTACATATGTTTAGCCTATTTTTCTATGCTTTTTATTAATTTATTTTATTTTAAAATCATATTATATATTATAATACATTTTTCACACAAATAAATGCAGTTTATTTTTTTATAATTATTATTTTTACCAAATCAAGTTATTTTTACAAAAATGCAAAAACAGATGGAAAATTATACAGTAATTATAATCACACAAGAAGCTCCAAGACAGCAATAAATTCTTAACCATTTTTGCTGGACAATGACATTGCTGGCCAAGTATTGCTGATTGAGTTGTAGTTTGCCATTTTTTTTCAAGCGTGGCCGGATCCCAGTAATTATTTTATAATTTATGGCTGTTTTAAGCATAAATTCAGTGTGATGAACTGGAATTCCACATTCTCTTTTGTTTGTTTTTGGCACTACGTGGTGCCCATCCCTGACATGGTGCCCTTGGCATGTGTCCAGTCACCCATCTGGTTAAACCAGCCCCCATAGAGCCGCAGATGTATTACGCAGCAGAAACTCTGTCATTTTGAAAGCTCAGTGCCCTGCTATAATGCTGATTCGCTTACACGCTGCAGACACAGGATGTGTGAAACAGGCCTAAGCCTTGTAATTTACGGATAATGAGTCGTCATGTTGCAGCTCAAAGTGTAATTCCAACAGTCACAGAGGTTTATGCCCACTCTGTCATCACAGTTTGCCTTTCAGCCTTCTGCACCAAATCTTGTGTTCAATAATAGCTAGTCAGATCACAACCTGTCCCAGAGTTTCATCTGTCTTCCTCACTCTTCTTTCTTTTATTCTGTAGGTCAGTATGGGAAACCCCTGAGCAAGTACATTCGACATTACGAAGGCCTGTCCTACGACACAGACGTCTTGCACAGCAAGCACCAGAGGGCCAAGAGAGCTCTGTCTCACCAGGACCAGTTCCTGCACCTGGACTTCCACGCTCACGGCAGGTCAGCCAAGATTTCTTTTCTGCTCAACTATTGATTCTGGAAAACTGGATGTGTCTTGTTCTGGTTTAATACTTGTCCTCTGAGCATTTATGAGGGGAAACGAGCTTCACAGATCTTGCATTCTGTGAAAATTTAGTATTTTTCCTTTAGGACTGACCCTGGATTGTTCTACCTGAGGTTACACTTTTCACAGAGCAATACAGAATGATAGAGACTCCCGGTGATTCAGCGCTCCAGGCAATGCGGAAACAGACTGATCAGGTGTTTGGGCTCTGGCAAGCAGCCCACTGACAGAATGCTTCCTCTTTCTGTGGTTTGTGAGCATGTCTTTAGCATCGTTCTGTTCTTGGATGGTACAACTGGTGCCATATAATTGCACCTGAGGCAGTGTAGTAATATGCCCAGTCAACATTTACACAGGATGTGATTTGTTCCATTCTGTTGACTGACACTGTTTGACAGTGTAATGACATTATGTCTCAGTAGTAAATTAACAGTTCATTGCTCTCATTGTAGTAACTTTAATATAGCTGCCAGCTTTTTACTCTACATTCCCCTCTATATTTAATCTACAGATTTCATCTGACACAAACCTATTTTGTAGTCTGCATTTCACTACAGGGATTTTAGAAAGATTTATTTTTATTCTCTGATGAAGGAGAGAAACTGATGAAATTGCGCTGAAAGAATTATTGCAGGTTTAATCCAAGTTCACCACTACTGCATCTATAGCATGATGTCGATTACCACAGAAAAGTCTTTCAACTTGTACCTCAGTTTGAATAAAAATGATAAACATGTACAGCCTCTCCCCATGAAAGCCTTTGGTGCATATTTATCATAAGGTTTAAAAGCAGAAATGGAAAGCTTGTATTTTTGTTAACATTCTTACATGAATTATTCATTTGAAAAATAACTTGATCTATACAGTTTTTTGGAGTCCAAATGGTTGCTCATACTGACAGCAATTTGCAGCAGCAAAGTGAAGGGATATTATTCATTTTTAACAAGAGTTGGCGCTTTTCGTTGATACAAGCAAAAGATACCCGTGGCAAAGAAACAAAGTTGAGCAGAGCTTAAGTTTATGCAAATGACCAGCGACACATTTATTTTAACATTTATTTGCTGCGTTTTAAACATGCCCCAATGGGTTTCCATTGTAAGTGCATTACTGTGTAAACACATTTTTCCTTCGTTTTTATAAACCAAGGCATGTGTCTTTTTTTTTTTTTAGCAACTTTTTACAGATGCCTTTCAACAAAGCTTTAATTTATTTAACTATATTAATTTAACCAGTATTAATTCAACAAGGCCTTCATTAATCACATACAAGCCTGTCTCAGTATTTTGTGAAAGAATTAACGTACAACTGAATTAAGTAACAAGCATACAAACGAATAATCTTTTTATTAGGCCATGCAAGAGACTGTGATGCCACTGCACAAATCCATTTTGCCTTCTTTTATCTCAACCTCCCTTTTGTCAGCAGTAGTGTTCACTTCTGAGCCTACTATAAGAAAACAAGAGCCAAAGGACAGGAAGACCTGAGCCTGCTAAGCGCAATGACATAATCTTTCCTATGACGAGACAGATCGGTCTGTGTGTTCCTGTGATTGAATGTTGAAAACTAGTTGACAGCTCCCTCGCATCCCTCACATTTGGTTTTGACTTGTTCTTTGAATTAGGCAACATTTATTTGGATGATATTGTAAATCTGTTTTCAAAAATGCATGTGTGTCATGATAAGAGTAAGCACAGATCAAAAATTACTGCTCAAGTGCAGATTACCATACTGTACAAACACACATGTGCATAAGCACTAGTGTATTCCTTTGTGTCGTGACTAAGGACCGCACCAAAACACACACACACACACACACACACACAAGTCCACATAACCATCTGCTTCCTTCCTGCCTGCATGTGTGTAAAAGAGTGTTAAGCAGCCTAAAAATAACATCCCAAGCGTTCTTTTATTTTCACTCTCTCTCTCTGTCTTCACATGAAGTGAGACTAAAGGAAGACAGCAGCTTACAAAGGAAGTGCTGTTATCAGTACGTGAGTATGCCACAATTGTTTCTACATTAAATGGTTATTGTGGACATTAGAAAAAGTGGATGACACTAAGTGAAAACTGTCCAAATGTTGTGCTATCCGATTACTTAAACCATATTTCGATCCAGTCAGAAATTCATATGACTACATCATGTATTTATGTATTTTGTAATAGCAATCCATCTCATATGCATCACCTTTAATATCAGGTTTAAACAAGGGTCCTTGTTTGCAGGAGCTCACAGGGCTCTTTCTCTCTTTGGACTTCAAAGATCCCTTTTGAAGCCATTGTACTCAAACATGATGAAGGTCATCTATTGTGAAAGGGGTTCTGAGAGGCCAAAGTGTGAGTCAAGTTGATGTTTAGGTGCCTAACAGGATCTCTGAGTGTGGCACAGCATATGAAGTGGCCATTTGTCACATGTGATGGAGTGTTTTTCTTTAAATCCATTATTCATGAATTAGCCTTATTATGTTTGGATGCTGAATTGAATTATATAATCAGGTTAAAGTGCTCATTGAATGATGTTGTATATATTCATTTGTCTGTAAGTGCTACATGAGAATGTCTGATAACTTAAAGTGAAAGAAAATTGCACTTTTAATTAATTTGAAGATGTGTTACTGAGAAGAATCATTATCCAAGGGTGGAGAATCTTTTGCATTTAATAAACCTTGCTTATGAGCAGACAGACTTCATGAAATGTAAATAAGCTGCCCTTAGATCAGTTGCCTTCGTATTAATATTTTAGGGTACTACTCTTTTATTGTTTCTGAAATCAAATTGGCAAATTTATTTTAGGGATGCACCAATATTAAAAGTCTGGCTGACACTGTTGCTGATATTAAAATATATTTTTTAAAGCTTACAATGAATTTAAGCTTCACAACACTATAATGTACAGTATTAAAATTGTTGTTCACTTTGTGCTGTGCTAAGATTACATTTAGCAGGGTTATTAAATTATTAGTGTTTTTAGTTTAAGTATGTGGTAGATGATAGCAAATATAATCTGAATGTTTATATATGAAAGTTTATATACGATGCTAAAGCCTCTAAGTGCTGTCTGAAATTCTTCTAAAATTAGCTTTTTTTTTCCTCAGGTACCTATGTTTATGTTCAGTCATTTCACATTAATGGCAATGAAAATAACCTATTCATTGCCACTGAAGTGAAATTGCTGAACCTGATAAAAATGCTCATTTTAGAAGAACATTTCAAATGGCACTTAGTCTTTTGCATCTGAACTCTTCATACATATATATGTATGTGTATATATGTGTATATATATATATATATATATATATATATATATATATATATATATTTTGAATCCTTAAAATATTTATTACAAAATACAAGGGTCACGTGATATACAAAAAAAAAATATATATATGCGTGTCTCAGGAGGGTTTTGTTTAGTAGGTATTATTCTCTTTGGATCAAATATTCATCTGTCCCATATCTTTAAAAGAGCCAGTGTGTTGTATTTAACTGCTGGATAGTTTGCATAAAACACGCCTTGGTGTTTGGGGTGGTGTGCCTGAAAACAGTTGTCTGTGGCTGAAAGCAGTGTGTTGTTTGAAAGAGAGCAGTGCAGTGCAGTGCAGCAAGTGTGTGTGTGTGGTGGGGGGGGGGGGGGTGTTTTGCCTATTGGGATTAGCGGTTTAAGCCGCAGTGTAGCATCATGCCAGAGGTGGAACAGAATGAGCCCTGGAGCTAATCTCTCCAAGGTGAGTCCACAGCCGCACTCATTCCCCTCCGCAGAAGCAGAGAGGCTTACGAGTGAATGAATATTTAACAATGCAGGAGATTCACGGGGAGTCACACATCACCGTATGACTTGAGCCTAGTCAGCGTGAGTCTTGTGACTAATACTGATATGCACATCTCTTCCAAGATCAGTCTGCCTTTTATCACTTCTCTGGCTGAAAAAGTAAGGTAATCTCTGTACTGTTCCTGCAGTGTCACACAGTTGAAGTGATGTCATAGTCAGAACGAGCAGTGTATTTGCATTACATTACCGTACCTTTCCTATCCAAGGTGACTTGGAATACATCATCTATGGCACAGTCCCTCTGGAGTAACCCAGACTCAAGTGTCTAGCTCAAAGGCACAATGGATATAGAATCCCAGATATTCATGAATGAGGGTTTGGACTGGTAACTTTATGATGGCATACTGAAGTAAGACAGCTGCCCATAACTTCCCCAAGGCCTTTAGGTTTTGGCAAGGCTTTGAAAGACAAAAAGCTTAGGCTAAGAGTTTCTGATTAACCTCTAGGGAAGTAATCATACATCAGCATCAAAGTAACATTGTAAGTAATCATTTTGATTAATGTTTTTCAGCTTTTCAGCTCACATCAGTTTGATCTCATGGGAAACCCTCTGTGATTTGCATTTTTTTTTTTTTGCTGCTTTGGGCTCATAAACAGTGGTTACTTTGACTGTTAGATACATACAAATTCCACAAATGCATTCTAAGTCAATTGCTCTGTAATAGATAGATAGATAGATAGATAGATAGATAGATAATCAGACACACACACACACACACACACACACACACACACACACTGCTCTTGACTGAATAATTTGTAACTTAAAAATTGTATTTACACAGTGAAAACTATGCAATTAATGATTAATTTATACAACGTATATGTAGCATTTCTTATTTATTGTAGTTTTATGTCTTGTTGCATGCAATTATTTACATATCTTCAATGAGCTTGAGTTTTTCTCTTTACTTTCTTTTTTTTAGGTGTGTATTCGTTTTTCTGCGATATTGACACTGGTGACACAAATCTAGAAAATTCTATGGTCATAAAAACGTTATTAAAAGCACAGATAACTATATTGTGATGCGATATATATAGTTATTAATATTATTACAATTATAATATTGTTGCTTTTGTTAAAATAATCAAAAGATGGTCACAAGATAAATATTCAGATTTTTCCCCCAGTAGTGTGTTTTATTCAAACAATTATGAAATTTTTTGCATTTAGATACAGAAGAACTTTGCCTGTTGAATATTAAAAACAAATGAACAAACACAAAATCTGCCATGCAAATCAACTGTTCCTGCTCATCTCCAGACTGGATCTCTTCTCTCCACTTTCCCTAATTGCAGATTCAATTATTCGATCTGTCAGCATTAATATTTTTATACTTAGATTTTTTGTGGGGATCAAACTGTAACACCGTGTGTCCCAACCAGACGTGACGCGATTAAAAAGTATCTTTTCCATGTAGTTTTTGTCCTAACCACCCGCGACAGCAACACGTGACAATAAACAACACAGAATTCTATTTTAGAAATGGTTTTTATTTTCTGCGACTTCGTGGCAGGAACAACACACAAAATATGACAGTGATAATCTTAGGTAATGATTATGTGCTTTATTCAATGCTAAAAGTGTCTGATGTGATTTTGAATATTATTTTGCATGATCTTTATAGCCATAGTGAAAGCAACGATAGATATTTTACCTCAGATCTTGAAAATAAATTAGGCTAAAGCAAACTTACGTTAAAACTGTGAACTCGCTGCGAACCAACATCCATAACAACAATCAACAAAATCATTTGAATGTTGTGTCAGCGCATCATAAATAGAGCGAGTCAGCAGTTTTCTGTCAGGGATTTGTAGACACCATCACTGATTATAATAAGTTCTGCTGTTGTATTTTGTTGTAGACACAATGTAAGTTAATGTCGCTTTCTGATGCTGCGTTTTTTTTTTTTTCGAGCCACATTAATTGAAATTAGCATGGGCCAAACATTTTTCTCTCGAGGGCCGCCTATTGAGGAGCCCTGATCTAGACTATCAATATCTAGGCATTTGATGCATATCAGCATTATAATATATTACAGCTTTCTTAATTTCCTAGTTTCTGAAAAGGAATCCTAACCTTCTCAAAAGGGAGGGGTGGTATAACAGAATCACTAGACTTTACTATGCAGAAAGCAAGGGTGTTAAGAGATTATTAACCTGCTCAGTGTATATATTAGTATATCACTGCAGGTGTTTTTTAGAGGACAGATTCTGCAGTTGATAATATGTGATATCTGATCGCCTTCAGATATCTTTTCCTCTCTCTGTCAGTACAGAGTTCATGTAGGTAGAATTACTAAGAGGTTTGTTAGTCCCTGAGAAGGTCAGAGAGAATTACCTCTGTCATTTGGCTCCTGCCCCCAGCTCTCAGAGCTAGCAGGCTGGGCTTCAGATGCCCACCTCAATACTGTGGATGAACTCACTTGTTTGTTTAACCAGAGTTCAGTGGTAGATGTGGTATTATTTGACTGCAGGATCTTAGCCAGACCTGCTTTCCCACAGAGGTATCGTATATGGTGTTTTATGTGTGGGAACTCACTACTTCAAGACAAAATATTTCATTAGCTTTTTTTCTTTAATTAACACCACATGTGTGTACTCATATAAGCTGATATTCAACATGGAATTACACTGGCTAATGAAATTTTAAATGAAAATTGTCCCCTAAAGCTAGAGGATTGTCTTCTAAGACCCCAGTCATTTAAAAGCATTAAAGATAATTTGCTCTCATATTAAACTGTAATTGATGCTCTTTGTTAATCATTGATGATTTATCAGTATTTGCATAATTACATAAATATTATATAAAGGATTATAGCCAATATAACATTTTAATAAGCCAAAAGAGAAAGAAAGAGACTCTAAACAGTGGAAGAATTGCTCTAGAAATGCTGTAGAAGAGCTGGGAAGACTTATAAGATTGTACATTTCTGGTGGAACTAATTAAATGTATGATTATTGTAGCACTCATGATTATATAATTAGTAAGTTAGTGTGCTTAAAGAGATCCAAAATCAGGAGTGCTTTTTTTTTTTTTAACAATCATTGCAAATTAGATATAGGCTGTTTGGACAATTATTGCCATGCCAAATCAGTGGCATGCATGGTTTTGTTTCTGAAACAAGAACAAATCCAATTTTATTGTGGAACTGAATGTACAATTCCATTCAAACACAGCTGGAACTTTCCACTCCACCATTAAAAAGGCACAGATTTATTTTAACAGCATGTAATTTTACTCTGACTCCTTTACTCTGCCAGTGCTCCTGAACTTTGCACATTTTTGATTGTGATGTTTTTGTGTACCCAGGTCTCACTTGCTACTGCTGTTCCCCAGGACGCATAAAACGGCCTGTTTTATCAGTACAAATGAGCACAGAAGCATTCAACTTGATTGCATTAGATATTGAAAATAACTATTAAAACCTCTATTTGGCATTTTAAAATTACTCAATTTCTGTTCCCATTCAAATAAAATAGCAGAAGTGGTAATGATATCAGCCTTTTATAACTATGGTAAGTACATGCAGACCAGGAGACCTGTGGTGTCACATTTTTGTTGTCATGAGTGTGTGTGTGTGTGTGTGTGTGTGGGTCGGTAGGTGATAAACTTGCCTTTTCTTCTGCATATAACGGGCAAGGCAGGGTCACATGGTCTTCATGTGATACATATTTCCCCTCTCACACCCTCATGTGAGCTCAGAGAACAGAGAGATTAGGAAAAGTTGAGCGTGAACACAGTCTCTCCTTACATTCTCCTGAAAAATGAGTGTTGGGCATGTGATCCAAATAAGATTTCTGTGAGAGAAGTCTGTATTATTAGTTTTAATAATTATGTTTCAGCCTCTTCTTCAGTGCTGTAATGCTCAGTTACATGCTATGTAACATATTGTTTGCTTTCTTTGTTTTTTGGAAGCAAAAGAAATCATCAATAAGCAACAAATGGTGTTTTTCTGACTGTGATCTTCAGCTTATGGAAGGTTTTTTTTTTTTTTTTTTCTTCTTCTTCTTAGAAGCCCTGCAGAGTTCTGTAGATGTCCTGCCACACAAAAACTCAGACATTTTTTGAGGGGTTTCATCTGCTGTCCATACTTTCTTAGTATTGATCAACACAATTGAAGCACACAGGTGGCTGAAATAACAAAGGAAGTGCTGAGAGATCACAGCAGGTTACATAAGGATCTGGTATCCTGACTGCAGACTGCAAAAAGGAGAAATAATTTTTTTTGTTGTTGCTGTTACGAGGAAATGGAATTAAGATCAAGAGGTTTTTCTTGTAAGTGTATTTTGTGTACGTTCTCTGTGATGGAGGTTTTAGACATTTTCAAAGTATTTCTTAAAGCGAATGAGTTTGTGTGGTAGTGTTTTTCCTACTGAAAATAATATGTGGATGCAGAGGTAAAAATAATTTTTTTTTTTTTTTTTTTTTTTTTAGGGAGCTTTCTTTTTAAAGAGATATAAATTCATATAGGATTTACTTGCCAGTTTTTCCACAAGTGCAGTCACTTAGAAAAGTAAAAATGTAAAGTTCATGTCTGTAGTAAAAATGCTGCAAAATGAGTCGCATTAGCAATTCATAAGCTTTCCTTAGTAAGCAGCACAAAAGATTCTCTCTCTGTCTGTCTGTCTTGCTTGCTCACAAACACACTTTATCATCATGTCAGTGATCTGTACAGTCCAAATATGTCCTTTGTGCATCAATATGTGCTGTGCAGAAGATGTTGACTCATCACCAGATGGGTTCTTTATGAGGCTTGATACTGAAAAGTTCTTCAGTAAAGCTTTCCCATCCATCCATCTAATGGTTACCAGCTCCTGCACCTGAATCTCTGCTGCTGTGCTCTGCACTCACTCACTCTCACGGTCTCCTCTCTCTGTAGAGTAACTCTTGCTCCAGTTGGTCATATTGTCCCTCATGTTTTTGTCCTGTTGCTCTGAATTGAATTCAGTCTGAGGTGCTCCTCTAGGACATTCTGCAGGAAAGCTACTAATCACACTGGCTTCCGCCTGCATCTGATAATGGAAGGAGAACACCGTTGTGTGGTACATTATAACAGTTTACGGTATCGTTATTGAGATTATGTATGCTCCTGCAGGGAGAGGAGGTAATTAGAGAACAATGTCCAATAAGATGGTTGATTGGATTAAAATGTTGCTGTTTACAATATTGGTTAAAACGACGAATACAAGCACATAGTGTTTTAATAAGGACTTTCATTAAGACTTGATACTCTCTTTCCAAGTGCACTAGAAGATAGACAAATAAACATCTTAATGGCTTTTCCTCTGTTTTTTTTTAATTCAACAAGAACTAAAAGCATATTTTTAAAGGTCAAAACATCATCTTTAAATGAAGATTCATGTGTTTAGATTTACACTACTTTACAGAGATTTAGAAAAGATTTTGTTTTTGAAAGTTTATGCTTGCAAAGGCTGCATTTATTTAATAAAAAACGGTAACAAAAAGTCATATTAAAATTGAAAACTTTTTAAATGTGTTTTAGAATGTAATTTATTCCTGTGATAGCCAAAGCTGAATTTTCAGCAGCCATTACCATTATCTTATAAGAGTTAGTAAAAAGAAATTGTGAAAGTATTCTTTATATTTCTTTCCTTGCTGACCCAAATGTTTGAACTAGGTTTGTTTTTGCCTAAACATCTTCAGGGCTTTTTGCCATTGGTTGTCTCACTGGGGATCGTTAGGCAGTTTTCTTTGTGAAGCAACTTCAGAATATTTCATATTTTATACAACATATCTTTTAATTGAGTTGATTTGTTTCTAATTAAACACATTTCAGTTCTGGGAATCAGATTTCTCACCAGTGCTTTGCTCTTGCCCGCAGTGGTGCAGTCAGCAATTAATTCTGTTGTATTGATTCTGTGTGGCACGCGGCATTGAACACAGACAAACTGGCAAGGAAAGCTGATTCAGGCACGCTATGCACTGCAGGATCAATGGCTTCTATGGCATCTGACTATTCATTCTCTATTTTCATGGTTTTTGTGTACTCATTGAGCAAGTATCTGTATGTAAAGCTCTCCAGCAGCCAGATGGACAAATCTGTGTCTCAGTAATGAGTCCTTAGAATGGAGTGTGGTAAAAATAGGTAGCTTTAAAGAGGAGGGAAGGACAGGAGGAGAGACCAGCAGTTGAGGTAAAGTCCAGCTCAGAGATGCCAGAGCCCTAATTTCTGCTGTGATTCACAACTTGCCCCTGCCCCTAGAGAAACAATCCGAACTCACTCAGAGACTTCTTATTGTAAAGACTTCCCTAGCAGTGTGCATTTTGTCATTTTGCTTGCTCAATTTTTCTGGAGATCATTCATCCCAGTATAGATGGAGTGAGTTGGCTGCACTGCACTGTATATACTACATATATAATATAATATTATATATTATATTATATATTTTTTTTATTTCATATTTGTATAATTGTTATTAATAATAAGTCAATTCATTAAAAAATATCTTTTCTGTTTTGATTTATAATATTATTGTTGTTGAGGGGTGTCATTCGAGGCAGGTAGACCTAGATCAGGTCAGTGAGGCAGGCAGTTGTGTAATGTAGGGATGTTCTTCTCATTAGCGCTTACCTCCTCTGTCCTGACCTAATTCAGCTGCCATCTCTCACAGTCATCTTTAACAACCGTTATTCTTTATTCTTCCCCCTCTCTTTCAGTGGCTTGCTCTCTAAAGGCTGTTTCATTCTCGGTGCCTATCATTCTCCCTCACACAGACTCACTCACACGCAGTATTCCCCTGCTGTTTACCGCCCCCATCTCCCGTCTGTCATACAGCACTCTAGTAAAGCATTCCTTTATCACTCTGTAGTAAACAAAAGGAGCATCATACACTCGGTAAATATCCTGTTGCTGCATCGCTCTGGCCTTATAGACTTACATAGTTGTCTTCTATGCTTTTGGTGTCATCTTTTTTTTTTCTTAAATAAACGTCATTACCCTGCATCAGAAATCCAGTAATACTCAGATTAGGGGGCTGAGCTGGTGGATGTCATTAATTTCAGATGCATTACTGTAAATGTAATTGAAAGTGTTGAGTGGTGGGTAATTACATTGCACATGCCGCTTGGACTAAATTGGGTCTGACCGGGATCGGGAGGGATATTCCTGGAACTGCCTTTAGCAGTGAAAGTGACGCCATCGAGGGACAAAAGATCGCAGTGGGAACCTAGATGCCTCCCTTTGGCTTCAAACAAAGGAGTTTGCTGGGCGCTTGACAACTGCAAGTGAAATGCAGTGATTTACTGTGGAGATAATGAAGGCCTGCTGGTGCTCAGCTGATGAGGAGGCCGTCTCTTCTGGCTCGGAGGTCGAGTGCTGCTATCAGAGTAATGATCTGTTGGTAGTGAGACCCATTAAAATCACGATCAGCTGTCTGCTTGCATATTAGGGCTGCAGAATGAAATGAACTTTTGCCCGTAATAATTGCATCTTTAACACTATTCTGTTTCTCTTATCACAGCTATTTTTGTAAGTAGGAATCCTGTTCTCTTTGTGTATGCGTTTATGATTTCATGTATGCCTTGCATTTGCTGAGTTCAGGTTTTTGTGATTGCTTGTACTTAATGGCTTACAAACACACTGCTTTCCCAGATGTTGCCGTCCTGTCATCACATGAGGATAAATATAGCCCTCTGCAGTAATAAGTGGAAATGCTGCTAATTTGTATGAGAAGCAAACAGCGGCTGCTGAGGTGCTCTCTAATCTAGCACTGTCTCGACCCAGGGTAGGATTGACCAACAAAGACAGTATCCCAGAGGATGGGAACCTTAAAGGAAATTAATTATTCTGGTTCCGGTTCTGATTCCTCTTGACTATTCCTGTGGCTTAATGGTTCCATTAACAATCCTTTTAGTGCTTTTAAAATAGAGAAAATTCTGTTCATAAGGAAATTATTATTAATAATTAACTCCAAACTTGTAAAACATGCAAATAGTAAATGCAATCTAATAATGTAACTCTTTTAGATTATATTTTAGTACTAGTGTGTGGGGATTTGGGGTGTTTTGTGTGGGGTTTTTATGTTGGACCAGTGCCCACCATGGAAGTTTGAATAAGATGTTGGGTGTTGTTCATGATCTGAGTCACATACTAAAAAGTACAAATTGCTTCAGTGGAAATATGAAATCACCCTTGTCTGATTTTGTTTATACCAACGTAAATGATTTAGCTTCTCTGAAGTGTAATTCTTTAATTTATGAATCTCTGAATTTATAAACGTCTGACTCGTTTATTGACTCATAAGTGATCTCATTTAAACTTGTTGTGCAAAATGCCATTCTCTGGCTGTAAGTTGTGAAAACTTTGAGACTTCCTGCACTACTTCCTTTTGTCTGAGCGTAATACTTCACAGGATCTTACAAGAAAGAACATGTAATATGCTCATTCCTCGAATCTCTGCTACTGAGTACCCAATAAATGGTAGGACTTGTTTCTTGTCTGTGCCTGCCCTGGTGTATGCGTGTCTTTTGTGTGTTAAAGCATTGATTAGTGAGTGACACTGTATGGCTTGGTATGAAAATACATGTTCTTCGGTACTCCTAATGTCCTTCTGTACTAAAGAATCTGTACTGTATGCTGGTATGTTTACTTCCAAGTGAAAATCTGACACAATATTATTACAAGTTTAAATCAAATTAGAATCAGTGTATGCCCCAAAAATCTCTTATCTAAAGGAATAGTTACTGTTTAAATTAATTTAATTAATCACTTCCATGTCCAAAATAAATTTTGTGTACTTTTAGGATATAGCTTTTCATGCCATTTTTGAGACTTGAAAGCCTCAATCATTCAATATTATTTTTCTTGAAAAGAGAAAGCAGGACAATGATGACAATTGATGATGCTACTCATGCTAAACAAGTTTGTTTGATAACTAACAAAATTTCCTTCAGGTTTGAGTTGGTAATAAAAAGGGTTGAGGTGAGAATATAGTGTGTATATATACCTAGCTATACATAAAAACAATAGAGGTCTATGGGAAGTTCTCATTTAGATCTCATCTCATTCATTTCTCATTTAGCTGTGTAGTCTAAATGTAAGTAAGTTTACTTGGCTATACTTTGATTAGGGGTTGTCTATAATAATTAGAATTTCCTGTCCTGTGTTAAAAACTGTGTCCTCATTTAGGTGTGTGTGTGTGTGTGTGTGTGTGTGTGAGAAAGGCAGTTTTAATTAGAGAGTTCTGAGAATGGCCTGACCTCCTCCACCTGCCTGTTCTCCCTCCAGGACTCTCTGTCCTTTAGTTTCCTTTCTCTTCTTTTCCTCCTCCTTTTCATGACCCTCTCTATCTCTCACTGTTGTTCTCTGTTTCCTCATGACAGTACTAGTGTATGTTAGCAGTGAGTCTCACCTGCACAAAGGTCAAACCAATCCTGGGTGGAGCACTGAGCTGCTATGCTCATCACTAGGAGTGTTTACTACAGGGACGTGGGTCCGCCCTTTGGCTTCGAGTATTCCTGTTCCTGTACTCAGCCTCTTACAAAATTCAGCTTTGTGTTTTTTTAGTTTTTCAGGTCAATATTGTGTTGTTTTTCACATTACGGTAATGTCTTTTCTCTAGCTAACATGATTAAAATCTCCCCTGATGAGGCACATCTTGTCCACAGCTATTCTCTGGCTCCTTTAGTCCTCTGATGTATTAGAGGCAAGAGCTTCACACACACAAACACACAGGCTCAGCTGCACGAGCATGGGTGATGCCTGATCCCATTTATCCTGAGGGAATCCATGAATGCAGGGGTGTCAAGGCCATTTCAGCAGAGCAAGACATTTATTTCTCTCTCTGTGCTGTCAACAGAACAAATGACTGATGTAATCTGCACACAGTACTCTGCAAAACGCTCTGTGGGAATTAATAGACTTTTAATGCTGTATACATTGCCCCATCCTTTGCGTGTTTATTTATTAAAAATAGTGGGCAACCGATGTATCGCCATGGTCGATAACATCCCGAGATTTTTTTTTTTAACGTGTCAAATGCAGAAAACAGCAATAAGAATGTCAGCACCTAAGAGAAAGCTGACTCTAACTTCATAGTTTACTGTCATTGTGTAACAGTCTGTCTAATCAAAGAACTTTTAAACAAAGAAAATGAACGGTATATGAAAGGTATTATAGCATTTGCCTTTCTATTAAAAATATGGCATATTTGATGGTTGTTTTGGCTGTTATGAGGAGTGAGGTACATTAGATCCATTCTACAGATCCAAAAATTTTGAGCATATAGATTTGTATCTGCAGATTGCTTCTGGGTTTGATGGTGGAATCTTAAGGCACACAAAGGATGATAACTGTAAAGATAACTATAAAGCTATAATAATATAATAACAGAATATTTTCGAGAGTAGCGAAATCCCCACATCATAACTATAACGAGGAATCATAAGCATATTAAGCAGCAGAGGACAAAACTGCAGTGCATGCTTAGAATAAATAATACTTCATTGTGCTCTGGTGTAGATGCTAATACAGTTATCTTTCTCTATATGATTATCATTCTTGGTGTGATCATTCTTTTATTCAATGTTTTTTTTCTTCTCATTAATCCACCAGGTCTTCAACTACACATCCAGCACACGCTCACTTATAAATTTTCACACATCAGAGCATCACCATGTAGAAGTGTGTCAAGTTAATAACCCAGATGAATCATTTTGAATCACTATGAGTCACTCACCAGCACCTAGTGTTCTAGAAAATCCTAATGTGCTAATGGGAAATGGAAAAATCTGAAGGGAAGATATAATTTGAATGAATGCTGGTAAATGAGGGAAAAAAATCGTTTTAGCAGTGAGAAATGCTGTTTGGCAGATTTCCCTTATTCCTCCTTTATCTCAGTTTCAGTAATGCTCTGCATCATGACTCTTACTCTGACTTGGCTCAGACTAATAGTATTTTGGTGGATGTTGTATCCACCTCTGGCGGGACACATTGTGTGTACACTCACGGGTAACTTCACAGTCCATTAATCTTGTTCTTGTTCTCTCTCTCTCCTTCCATCAGGCATTTTAACCTTCGGATGAAGAGGGACACCTCTCTCTTCGCTCCTGATCTGAAGGTGGAAGTTTCTGGAGTAGAGATTCCCTATGACACCTCTCACATTTACACTGGAGAAATTTATGGTGAGCATGGCACCTTTCCAGCACTCACATATGCACACACTTGTACATAAAGGCATGCATCCACCTCAACACACTTCCTGAGTTGCCACAGAAACATTGCCTCCATCTATTGTATTTGTACACTGTTTTAGAAGATTATACACATCATTTAAGGAAGAGAGTTTGTAAGAAAGAGAGAATATAGGGAGGGAAAACTGCTGTTCTGGTGGGATTTTCCACTAATTTGATCCACAGAAAATGCCTCAAATTTTGGGGGCAAAAGAATCCCCTAATGCATTATTCAGTGATTTTTATTTTTGGTAAGATCTGATATGTTATACAGGTGCCTCCTTAGCTACCCTAGTGACCTGTTGCTGTCAGAGAGGGAAAAAAAGCTATACATATAAATTTGATAACTATAAATTCTGACTAAAATCAGTGGCTATGAAAAATACATTCAAAATTCCTACATAATCAAACATCCACTAACATATAGAACATATACAACCATATAGAAGTCCAACATTACAAATGATTTTATTGTGACTCATACTGCATAGAAGTATTAATTTCTTAACAGTTTAGGAAACAGATTTATTAAATGGTTTAAAATGTGTCCTTGTTGTATTTTTGTATTATAATATGTTATTGCCATATTATGTTTGAACATTTATTTGATAAAATTTGTGTTAATGACATTCAGTGCCTTCTGATAGAAATGCTCAAAAAGTGTGTGTATATATATAGTGTATATAGCTATATTAATATATTATATATATATTATATATATATATATATATATATATATATATATATATATTATATATATATATAATAGATATATATATATATGTATAGATATATATATATATATATATATATGTGGTTATTAACAATATATATATATATATATATGTGTATGTATATATATAATATATTATATATATATATGTGTATGTATATATATTATATATATATATATATATGTGTATGTATATATATATATATATCTATATATATATATATGTTGTATATATATATATATATATATATATATATATATATATATATATATATTATATATATATATATAATATATATACATACACATATATACATATACATATATATATATATATATATATATATATATATATCTATATATATATATATATAGGATATATATATAATAACACATTACTGACTGTGTTTTCAAAGTTGCGAATTTAACTTGTGTGCAAAATTAGAATATTGCATAAAACATTTGCGAATAAGCACCATTTTCTACCCAGTGAGTCAAAGAAAACAAAATGGTTACTTCCTGATAAACTGGCACACAATATCACTAAGATCTCATCTTCTGCATAAGTGAATGAAATGTCTTGTTCAGTTACTCTTCATCTTTGGTTGATCGTTTCTGAGCTGACATCATGACCTCACTTTAGTGAAGGCCTTCAGAACAGCTGTATCATTACCTTATTCTCCCTTGTAGTCTTCTCCCATGCACCTTGTAGTGCAATGAGGTACTGAACCTGATTGACGATGGGTACAGCTTGCGATAAACACACATTAGTGAGATTTGAGCAATTACTCATGTACTTTAAATAATGGGCAGACTGCCTACTGGAGGATGAACTCTACTTTCCTTTTTCTCTTCGTCTGATCAGGCATCCTTATTGACTCTGAGCATTTCCCCTGGCCCTAGTACTGACACATCCTTTCAGTCTCTGAATTGCTCTGAATGGATTCACGTCATTTCATACTCACCACAGGATGTATCATAATAACTGGTATTGTCAGGAGATGACGTTCATGTGATCTGTTGATATGAGTGAGTGGATGACTTCAGGCCTGAGAAAGTGAACATGGTTGAGGATTGTACTGGACTGTTTCTTTATTGGAAGTGATGAATTAACACTAATAAATAATACTATGACTTATCTTTTAACACCACAGATGGGGAACGGCATTTCACAAGTTGTGGGGTCAGCTTTTTATTTGCAGTTTAAGAATGAAAATGTACCATTTTTCATTGACATTTTGTTTCTTGAGGATTTTTTGTCAGCAGTATCAAAGATGAGACTCCTGTACTCTGATTATAATGAAACTTTTTTTTTCTTTTTTTTTTTATAGTTTTAGTGAAAACAAAAAGATTAGCAGCAATGCACTAGAAATTAAGATAAATATAGAAAGTATTGATTTATAAAATCCAGACATGTATGTTGTAGATTGTTTATACATTTCTTAATGTTTGAAAATGTGCTCAAAGTGCAAAATGTTTTATTTTTATTTTTTTACATATACCACTGTTCAAAAGTTTTTGATAGAAAGTAAAACCTTTATTCAGCAAGGGCATACAATTTAATGTTATTATTATTATTAAACTGTTCATTGACTGTATGCCATTTCAGTTTGAGTAAAATGTGACATACATTTGACATGATGAAATATTGACTACATTTAAGGACATTGTCTTTTTTGTCAAAAGACAAAAACTATAAAACACTATCCGTAATGCTCATTTCCAGCTTTCCTACAACACTCTTTTTCAAAATGTAAATGTTTGAAGAAGTATATTGTGCCAATATATATCTTGGCTGTTGTTTGTTATATGTTCTTGCATGTCTTCATGCTTCACCTCATCAGATTTTCTGTCGTTTTATTCTGTGAAGGAGAGAGGAGAAGGTCAGGGAGGGATGGAGAAGAGAGCAGTATTTTAAATGTTACACAGGGCGTGAGAGTGAATCTCCTTTCTGTTATTATCAGTTTTCAGGATGAAAAGTTCAAAAGCTTTCAGAGCTTTCAGACCGGATTGCAGGTTCTTCCTCTGTGCCTGAGAAACAGCCCAAACTTTCCCATAGCCTTTTAACCGTGATAGCAGACAGCTCCTGGTAAATCCCAGTTAACTGTTTTATTTCAGTATGTTTTCTTTTAAAGCACTAGTGGTGCTTGTAAGATCCAAACACCAATCATTAAAAGAGTCTCTTTCATTTGTCTTGCCTAAAGTGGTCTAGAAATTCAAACGAGCTAAAATGATGACTTGACATTTTGGCTTAAGATGTCTACATTATTATAGACAACAGTTCCTTTTCTTGGTCTGTTCTGTAGGTTCCATGTTTTGTTATTGTATGGTTCATGTACGCACATGTGGAACTTGGCAATCTGTTTTGAAATTGACCAGAACTTTCCAGGATGTGCTGTCATTCTAGGAAGCTCCACTCCTTTGATTTTCTGTACTGCACTTCAAATTTTGATGTAGCTCAGTTTCATTATTCCCCAATGGTAAAATAAATTCACCAGCCCCTCAAAACCTTCAAAAAAAATGTGTAAAATCACTTATTTGCTGAGCACTTGACTGTTAATGTATTTAAAAACTGTATAGTAAATCTGTATAAGGTTTTACCATTTATATTTTTATATATATATATATATATATATATATATATATATATATATATATATATATATTATATATATATATATATATACACAACACATATACATATACATATATACACACATATACATATACATATATACATACATATACACACATGTACATATACACATACACACACGTACACATATACACATACACACACGTACATATATATATATATTGTGTGGGTGTGTGTGTGTGTGTGTGTGTGTGTGTGTGTGTGTGTGTGTGTGTGTGTGTGTGTGTGTGTGTGTGTGTGTGTGTGTGTGTGTGTTATAAATATATTATAAACACACATTGTAATGTTATAGATGAAGTAAAATCTGTAGATAAATCTGTAGATAAAGAACAGGTCTGCTTTGATTGTCAGAGACAGTAGCCGGATTGCTGAGCTCATTACCATTCTAAAGGTCAAGCTTGGTTGTGTGTGTGTGTTTTATGTTATTGGAGGTGAATGACTGGATCATAATAAGGAAGCTTCTCTTTATACATTGACCTTCTGTTATATTTCACAACATTCCTTCTGTCTGCCAGCATAGAGAGAGAGCTGTTTCTGTGCCCTGACTGACTTGACAGTTGCCTTTGCTGGTCTTTAATCTTTGGTTTGTTTTTATCTTGCAGGTGAGAAGGGCACTCTGACCCATGGCTCTATCGTGGATGGGAAATTTGAGGGTTTCATTAAGAGCCATCAGGGCACATACTACGTAGAACCTTCAGAGAGATACCTCAAAGACCAGAATGTGCCCTACCACTCAGTCATGTACCACGAGGATGACATCGGTGAGCTAATATTGGCATTGGAATGACCTACAGCATATCCTTAATCATCTATAATTAAATGTTTTACTGAGTCCAGCTTGCTGACCGTGTTTCTGTATATAGTGTTAATGTAGTTTCTGTGAATGCCTTTGATTTATGTAGATATATTTAGAAAACAAACTCGTTTTGTACTCTGCCATTTAAAGGTTAGAAGTCAGTAAGGGTTTTTTTTTTTTTTAATGTTTTTGAAAGAAGTCTCTTATTGGTCATCAAGGCTGCATTGATTGATCAAAAATACAGTAAAAAGGATAATATTGTGAAATATTATTTCAGTATAAAATAACGTTTTTTAATTAAAATTATTTTTAAATTTAATGTATTCTTTTGACTGCAGTATTCCTACTGTTCATCAATTTAATGCACCCTTGCTGAGTAAAATATTTATTTCTTACAAAAACAACTGACCACAAAACTTTTGAATGGTGGTGTATATAAATCAATTTTCTAAGGGTGATAAGATTTTTTAAGATAGCCAGTTGCTCAAGTCAGTTTTAAATGCTATAAAATGTAAATAAACTGCTTTTTAACATAATCCATTTTACGTAGATCCATATCAAGCTTGCTACTTTGACTGATAAATGAAAGCATCTGAGTGAGTCTGTCTCCAATCTGATGTTCTGAGACTCCCCCAAGTATGATGAGAGCTGTTACAATAGCTGGATTATGGAATTGGTTTCAAGTTGCATGTTTTGATTGCTTTTGGGTGGAAAAGTGCTGTTATTGTCAGAATTGCATCACATTATGATGGTCATTATAATCTTTTGGAAAGGTGTTTTGGATCATAAGCATGAAATTGAGTGAATCAGTGTAATACAAAGCATTATCACACAAATAAAGCAGCTAGGACACAGCAAAATGCAGAGCGCTTCCCCTTTTCCCATTAAGCAGACTAGGCACAGGCTATAAACAAGCCTGAGGTTTTCAGTTTGCACTAGACCTTACTGTCTTTTGTCTTACTTTCCCTATCTTGCACTGTAACTCTCTCACCCTCTCAATCAAACATAGTGGTGCACTTTTCCAGCTCAACAGGCTGATAAAACCTCTTAAATACTAGTGTATGTTATCACTGTTATAATATCCTCAAGTTAAAGAAATAATAGAAAGTGACAGCCTGTCAAAGATTAGCAGCTTGGTCTCTGGACTGGTACACTTTCCTCTTTATATAAATCTTATATACAATACTGTTCAAAAGCTTGGGGCAGTAGAATTATTTATTTTATTCATTATTTGTTTTTTGTTTTTTTTTAAATAAATTAATACTTTTGTTGTGCAAAGATGCAATAAATTGTTCAAAAGTGACAGTAAAGACATTTATAATGCTATAAAAGATTTCTATTTCAAGTAAATATTATTTTGAACATTCTATTCTTTCAAACTTTCTATTCATTAAAGATGTATCACAGTTTCTACTATTGTTTTCAGCATTGATAAGAAGAAAAATTTGTTTAGCACCAAATCAGCATATTAGAATGATTTCTGAAGGATCATGTGACACTGAAGACTGAAGTAATGACTGCTGAAAATTCAGCTTTGCTGTCAAAAGAGTAAATTACATTTTAAAATAAATTAAAATAGAAAATAAATTAAATAATTTTATTACTGGTTTACTGTATTTTGAATAAAATAAATGGATCCTTGGTGAGAGTAAGATCATTTTAAAAATATTAAAAAAAATTGTACGTCTGAAAGGTAGTGTACATGCACTTATAAAGTGGATTATTCTGGTGCTGAATGCTGATTGGTTAATATAGCACTCTAAAATATTTAGCCTCGTAGTTCTGTTTAAGCTGTTTGCTAAAGGCCTCTTAGCTGTGTATATCACTGTTAGGGAAAATTCTGTCATTTACTCACCCTCATGTCATTTCATTGTTGCTTCTTATCACCTTTCTTCTGTGGAACACAGAGGAAGATATTTAAAAAAAAAAAAAAAAAAAGTCTGTCAGTGGTTCCAGTGTTCAATGTCGTTTGAACACTGACTTTCTGAAAATATTCCTTCATGTTCCACAGAAGAAAGAACTTCATACAGGTTTAGAACAATATGAAGGTGAGTAAATGATGACAGCATTTTAATTTTTCTTTTAGAGAATGCATTACAATACTGGACAAGCAACAAGGAAACTTGTGTGTCTTTTTCCCACTCCTCTAAAATGATGAAGTGCTCAGTATCACTATCAGCTGTAGGAGGAACAGGATAACTAACTATAGCTCACACACATACATGCTTACATGCTGGGTTTGTGCATGCACAGTAAGTTAAAGAGTTTATCATCATCAAAGAGAGCTAATGTATGTTCACTGCAAGTGTGGATAAGGTCAGATAGGGACAGTGAGCTTGTATCTATGGGAAGAAAAGAGAAAGAGTTAATTGTGGCCGACAATGGTCTATTGAAGCACAAGGACAGAGGTGAGAAGGAGGGGAGTGAACTCTGGATCACGCACTGGCTCATGACAGGCTCACAGTGTTTCCTGCGGGTATGTTTCTCCACCTTCAGGAAGATCTCACTGAACATTTAAATTATAAAATCAAAAATTGTGAAGAATGTAATTGAACATATTTAGTCTTGGTTTCAGTCAACTTCTAGAATTAGGCCTAGAATTATTTATTCTCTCATTGGGCTTCTGTTCTTAATCTCTGATTCTCACTTGAGTAATTGAATGCTCCAGTAGAGCTTTAGTCAAACTCCTGGAGGCTGCTGTAAACTAAAACCTTACACAATCACAAATATATCCCTTTGAGAAATCATGAAATTCATCATTTCATCAACATGCATTCATTACAATGAATACATCTACTGTAGTGTATTGATGTAGATTAATGATAACCAGTTTTTTTTTTAGGAAGTCTTTGTTTTCCTGTATAGTGATTTTGCCAAGCAGGACATGCTCCTGTTTTACATCCTTTTGGTCTTGGGGAAAATTCCTTTCAACCAAGATTTTAGGGTTAGGTTTAGGTCTGGCATAATTCTTACTATCTGGCATTTGACTCTTAACAATTCACCTCATTCCTATGATGCCTTCTTGCAAGGGTTTGTTCCAATATCAGCACCTTGCGGAAGTCATCCAGTTTAGGTTGACCATAATGGAGTTTTTTGAAAATTTAATCTGGTATTATTGCATATTTTAATAAGCTCAGTCATAAAAGTATGGGTTGTTTATACTGAAACCCAACACTTCCCGCTTGGGACAACCTCTCACAACCACATCTTGTATTTCTGAGTAGCTGTTTGTCAGTTTTGTTTATGTGGTATTGTTGTTTTGCAGTTTAGTACTCAGCAAAAATGTGTCAGTGCATAAATAATTTTCACTGAAACAATCCACTATTTTATTGTGTTCTTTTTTCTCAAGAGTAAAAAACGAATCTGAGATTTTAGCTAAAAGCTCGCCATGCTTCCATTTAGATTACTTTGACAAGTCAGAGACTTTTCTCATCTCAGAAGACAGATTTCGGTTCTCTCCTCGAGGCACTTGTCATTTCCTTTTACACTCGTTTCCTCTAGACAGATGTGTCTCTTGTTCTGCCTAACATAGATTTGCATTTGAATGGGGCTGCATTCAATGTGGGACAGTAAAAACCTCACAGAGAATAAATGGAGTTGTTGAGATCAGAGATCAGAGTGACAGTCTTTCCTTAACTACCACCAAGACACCTTCAGCCACATATATATTCTCTTCTCCCCCATGCTCTCACATGACATGGCACATTTTGATGACTCATTGTCTGGACATGCTAACATTATTCCACAACAGTCAGTCCCTGCTTGAAGAAAACAAGTTCTCCCAGGAGCATGAGAGATGTTTATGGGTGAGCCGTCACCCATAATCTCAGTCCTGAGGTTAGTCGTCCTGTGACGGACAGACTAATGCAGCAGTTCCACTCAACCAGAAGCATCATCATGATGTCAGGAAGCCAT
This sequence comes from Cyprinus carpio, assembly GCF_018340385.1. NCBI lineage: Eukaryota > Metazoa > Chordata > Actinopteri > Cypriniformes > Cyprinidae > Cyprinus > Cyprinus carpio. The sequence continues at coordinate 17,536,306 of NC_056603.1, read as the reverse complement.
GCAAATGATGCTAAATTGTATAGATTATTAAGAGAGAACCCAATGCTGGATCCTGAGTGTCTGTGTGTGGTTACTGTCCTCTGTGGAGTTCTCAAAGACGCTGAGTGGACTTTCAGAGCTCTGCTGTCTCATTAGACCAGCTCTCTTCTCTCACTGCCAGTGCCTGGCTATCCTGGGACTGAGAAACCATCAGCCTTAACCTGTCATGGGTAATTAGACTGGTATGTAAGTGTTGCATACAGCACCCTGCTTAGGTTCTGTTGTGTTGTTTTTTTTATTATTTCTTGAAAGTCTGTCCTTTTCTAATCCATGAGTTGGGTATATACTTCGCTGGAAAGCCATCTATCAGTGACAAGCTGATATTCGTCAGAATGACACCTGTACCAAATTTTAAGGCAGTGACTATTTTTTGCTGTACTGACAGCATTTTACATTTTGATGTGAATATCATAAAGTTATTGAAGCTTGAAATAACTTGCCTGAAATAGTGGCTCAGAATTTGGATTCGCTAAGTTCAGAGGTGTTCAACTTACTGGTCACATCAATATCAATAATTTCTTTGATACAGTGCTTGAATTCTTAAGATGATAAAATAAATTTTGGAAAAAAATAATAAGGAAGCTTCTTTAATTTTTCAAAAATTGAAATTTTTGTCTCAACTAAACTCTCAGTACCTAATTGACTATATTTTCAGGACAAATTTATACACAGAAGTGAGCGAAATTTGACAAAACCTCTTTTTGGGGACATCCTCAACAGTATTAGAATCAAAAGCACAGGAAAGCATGCAAAAAGCAGAAAGTGTTTTTATTGAAAAAATCCAGAAAGTTTAGATAGCTTTGTGTGTGTGTACACAGAGGCTTCCAACTGCTGGCTTGCATTTTCTGGAATGACTGTTCCCTTGAAAGTTAGATTGCATATAGCAGATCACTTCGGTTGACTAACCTGCCAGCAGGAGGGGAGCAAAGACTCTTTGATTATGGATGCTGGCAGGATTTCAGTACAGACTTTCCATTAAAAATATACAATATCTAGAGAAGAAACTTGATTATACTCTCATTTTCATTTCTGCTGATGTTTGGTTATTGCAGTAAGTAAAAGCAGAGTCCAGAATGAAATTTGTCATAAATATTGCCAAAAATACACACACATGCACACATATATGTATGTGTGTGTACATATATATATATATATATATATATATATTATATATATATATGTGTATATATATGTATATATATATGTATATATATGTATATATATATATATATGTATATATGTATATGTATATGTATATGTATATGTATATGTATATGTACAGGTGCATCTCAATGAATTAGGATGTCGTGGAAAAGTTATTTTATTTCATTAATTCAACACAAATTGTGAAACTTGTGTATTAAATAAATTCAGTGCACACAGACTGAAGTAGTTTAAGTCTTTTGGTTCTTTTAATTGTGATGATTTTGGCTCACATTTAACAAAAACCCACCATCTCAACAAATTAGAATACCAAAAGACCAATAAAAAAAAAAACATTTTTAGTGAATTGTTGGCCTTCTGGAATGTATGTTCATTTACTGTACATGTACTCAATACTTGGTAGGGGCTCCTTTTGCTTTAATTACTGCCTCAGTTCGGCGTGGCATGGAGGTGATCAGATGGCACTGCTTAGGTGGTGTGGAAGGTTTCTTTGACAGTGGCCTTCAGTGATTGGCCGAATGCCTCAAGCGTGTGACGGAAATGTTACGCCCCTTAACATACTGTGTTGCCGTCTCCCAGGCCAGCAGCACGAGACTCAGTCCAGCTGCTCTGCTCGTGCACATCCCATCATCGGTTCTCTTTTAGCAGTTCAGTCAATGTACTGTTAGGAGTAACTGAATATCTCGGGATATTGGATTATTTCCCGTCAGAAGGAGTGTAAGGCACGTTTATAAACCAAATAACTTAAGTAAATTGTGGATTAGTGCGTACTGGAGATGCGAACAATTTCAAATGATTCAGTTCGATTTGGTGAACTGGTTCAACCGGTTCACTAAGAAGATCCGGTTAAATAGAAAGATTAGTTCGCGATCCGGACATCACTAGACAAAAACAATAAAACCCATTACAAACGAGGCATTTGCTGCATCCAGTGGGGACATAATTTCTGATTATAATGACTTATACTGGCTTTGAACGCATTGCGTTGCGTATCGCGCTGCGTAAACATAAAACCATGTCTGCATTTGTGATCTGAGAAACAACAAACAACAAGCCTACTTTACTGCTCAAAACTCGCGTTTGAATCCTCATTGGCAAATTATTTAAATATAAAAAACGTACTTACAGGCTGTGAGTCAGAAGCGCCAGACTGTCCTTGCAAAGTTTGAACTGCCCAACTTTATAGAAACAGCCTTTGTGCCACAGACGCATTGTAGGCTACAGTCCTCATCCTCTGTAAAATGCGTAGCACACATCTGAATATTTGGGTTGGACTGTTCTGGAACAGTGTTGTAAATGCAACTTAACCACTGATTTCTAGTCGTGTCCTCTTTTGGAAGTCCAAACAAAGTAGTTTCGCTTTCACAACTAAACACACAGCGACTCCACAACATGACAGCGGCCGCAACAGAGAGAATAAAAGTTACGCCTTCTTTCTTTGCGTGAACATTTGGGCGGTGTTATGCAAATCTTCCCACATAGGGACGTAGAGAGGTGGGGGCGTGTTAGAACGAGCCATTTTAGGGGGGGTGTGGTTCACTCTTAAGAATATCTCTTTGGATTTGAGACTTTAGTTTCTGGAACTTTACAGATCTTCTTTATGCACCAAGAGCTTGTAACACTCCAAAGAGAAAGGAAAACTTGAAATCGCATCATATGACCCCTTGATATCGTGATGTTGACAGAACGCAAAAGGCGGAACTCTAACACTCTCATTTACACTGCTCCGACAAGGTTTTGTTCCGTTTTCTATGCTTTGCCAGCTCACACCGTTGCCAACTTACAGTGTTAAGGCCCTTTCACATGGGACGCAGCAAGTGGTGGAATCGCTGCATGGCTGCCGCTTTCTCTCATAGTGAAAGTGTTTTGTGCAGTTGCAGGTGGTGCTTCAGAAACGTGCTGCAGTGCATTTGGTGTAAACACAAGCATTGACCAGAGTGGCCGCGATCATTTCCAATGACCGCATCAGAGCCGTAACACACCGCAGACGCGTGCAGTAAAGATGATGGATGTGCGTGAAATCAGACCGGCACTGTCTGCGTTAAAAGCTAGCGTATGGAAGCACTTAGACCCTGGACAAGAGCCACACTATATGCCAGTTGTGTCAAGCCAAACTAAAATATTGTCGAAACACAACAAATATGAGAAACCATATTACAAAATATGCTTTAGTCTATATTAATTTACTACAAGTATGTTGCCACAGACACGTTTTATTTCCCGTTGGTTCTTTGTAACCTTGTAGTTGACTTGCCAAATCACTTCCATTTGTTTCATTAATAAAATCTTGGAAGTAAATTCATTATGGGTCATTCCAGATACTTCTGCTTTAATTGTTACACAGAGAAAAAATCTGTGTTAAAACAAAAGGTGCATCGATAATCATTTTATCATTGAGTCACAGCCCTCTGAATCGTAATCAAATTGAATTGTGAGGTGCCTAGAGATTCCCACCCCTAATAAACACTGACCTGAGGCCTGCAGTTCTTTAGATGTTGTTCTGAGTTCTTTTATGACCTCCTGGATGAGTCATCATTGCGCTCTTGGAGTAATTTTGGTAGGCTGGCCAGTCCTGGGAAGGTTCACCACTGTTCCAAGTTTTCTCCATTTGTGGATAATGGCTCTGACCATGGTTCGCTGGAGTCCCAAAGCCTTAGAAATTACTTTATAACCCTTTCCAGACTGATACATGTCAACTATTGTGTTTCTCATCTGTTCTTGAATTTCTTTAGATCACACATGATGTGTTGCTCTTTAAGCATGCTTCACTTTGTCAGATGGGTTCTATTTAAGTGATTTCTTGATTCCACAGGTCTGGCAGTAATCTGGCCTGGGTGTGGCTAGTGTAATGTATGTATGTGTGTGTGTGTGTGTGTGTGTGTGTGTGTGTGTGTGTGTTAATGAAAGACAACTGAGATGATTTTATATGATTTTATTTTATAATATTTATTTTATTCAACAAGAATGCAATAAATTTATCAAAAGTTCTTTTGAACTTTTTTTTTAATCAAATAATCTAGGAGGGGAAAATGATTATTGGATCATGGGACACTGAGGGCTGGAGTAATGGCTGCTCAAAAGTCAGCTTTGCCCTCAGGAATACAATACATTTTAAAATATATTTAAAATGGAAAATGGTTATTTTTAATTATATTTCACTAAATTACTGTTTTTACAGAATTTTTGTATAAACCCCAAACTTTTGAACTGTATTTTTGAACAGTGTTTTGTCCTACTCAGAGAAACTTGATAAAGTTGTTAGTGTGAGAAAAGGTATACAACCTTTTCTTCGTTCAGTCATCGAATGTAGCCATCAAATAGTGATTGGTAAGCAATAGCAGCAATGAAAGAAACTGTCAGTGCTGTATTAAATTCTGTAAATAGTAAGCAGTGCAGTTGATTATAAGAAGATTTTATGCTCTGCAGCCACAAAAAGGCTGAGACGTCAAGTATCAGTAACATTTTATGCCATTCCCATTACAGTAACAGGAATAGGTGGACTTGGTAACAGCTATGTTTGCAGTTCTTCCTTAGGTATAGTGTGTGATAGTGCTATTTGCAGTTTCCTTGCTGAGAGGCTTCCCTCAGGATAAATGTCTAGTTCTGACTCAAAAACTTTTCAGTTATGTATCATATTAAGATGTGAAATACTGAAGGTTAGAATAAATGGAAAATGTAAATAAAAGGGCATAAAGGGCAAAAATGCAGCAGGTCGCCTAATTAGAGACTTCACATGTTAACAGTATAATTTTAAAATGTACACTAAGAGCATTGTGTTGCTGTGGATTTCAAGAAACTTTTGATTTTTCTTACCCAGATTATCCTCATAAATACGGAGCAGAAGGAGGCTGTGCAGATCACACTGTTTTTGAGCGAATGAAGAAATACCAGGCATCTGCAGTGGAGGAGCCCACCCAGGTCAGCGCCAACACCCCTTCACACAACTCAGCTGAACACCGCCGATATCACCACCTAGCACCGTGATTCTGATCTCACAGTGCAAACAATCATGGAAACCCCACCACACAGAGAGAGATCTGGAACATTTCATGTTTCCCATGATCCTGAAGTTCAGATTTCAATTTGAAACCTTTCTTGAACACATCTGTACTTCATCTGGTATAAATTAGATATAGATTACAAATGATGAGAAATGCATTCTTTTATTATAAATATTTAGAAATTATTTTGTGCTCAAACATAAAAATGTTTTTCCTCTCAGCCTCTTCAGTTAGGTTTTTAGATGTCTTGCTGTTTTCTCTGCAGCAGAAGAACCACGTCATTGACGAAGAGATGGCTGATGGACCGGTGATCCTGAGGAATCGTCGTGCAGCACAGGTAGAGAGAAATACCTGTCAGCTCTTCATCCAGACGGATCACCTCTTCTTCAGATACTACGGCACCAGGGAGGCTGTGATCGCACAGGTACACCTAAAGCAGAGGTGACTTAGTGGTATATAGTGCCTGCAGCTTTTTATATTGTACGTTTATAGGCTTGTTCTTTTGGGTTGTGCAGATTTCCAGTCATGTAAAGGCCATTGACTCTATCTATCAAAGCACAGATTTTCAGGGGATTCGCAATATCAGCTTCATGGTGAAGAGAATTAAGGTGAGTGTGTTTCTCTCTTTCTTCAGTCTTCTTATTAATTATATGTATGTCGTTCCCTGTTGGAAGTGAAATATGTATTAAGTGTATTTTGTTGTTACTGATGCTAATGTAAATATGTCTGATATACAAACAGGATATTCTTCTTCCTATCCTCTATGATTTGCTGTCTAGAATACTAGGCCGTCTAGACTGACTGGCTCATGTTGTTACGGTTGTACAGAGGGGTTACAGATCTTGCCCAGTATTGACCAGATGTCAATAAAAGCATGTCAGACCATGAACTGTAGCTATTTTGAAGAATTGTACAGTTCACTTTTTAGTCCCAGAGTACTGCTCTACAATTGATTTTTTGGGCAGCTTAAGGGTCTGTCCACACAGAATGTGTTTTAAAAGCTTGACACCCTGTTTTAACACAGCACTCTTACATGAGATGGGGTTGGGGGAGTCAGTGACGTCTTTCTAAGAATGTAGACAAGATGTAGACTAAACATTGACTGCAGACTGTCATTTGTATTAAACTGAAATTTGTTTGCGTCTTCGTTTCAGATCAACACTACTGATGATGAAAAGGATCGTACTAACCCTTTTCGATTTCCTAACATCGGTGTGGAGAAATTTCTAGAACTCAACTCAGAGCAGAATCACGATGACTACTGCCTAGCCTACGTCTTCACAGATAGAGACTTTGACGATGGAGTCCTGGGTCTGGCCTGGGTCGGGGCTCCTGCAGGTACGATCAGAGATGCACATACAATGTCTCCCCAGTTTTATCTCATGAGAGGTTTTCTGTGTGTGCTAGTGACCCAAATTAGTGTCTGCTAGTCTGAAATGAAATGAAGACCTGCGAATCAGATGTCAAACTGCATTTGGAAATCCAAATAAATAAAGTATTATTATTAATAGTAATAATACATTTGTTTAAAAGTAATAAGCATGTAACTAATTTTAATTCTGTATTCATCTGTATTCATTATATTTAACTTGTCATGAACAAAACAGAAGTCTAAGAAATTTCCTTAGATGTTTAAATAGCATTGATTTTATTTGGTTCTATTCTACGGAGCCCAGGAAGTCACCTGTAGGGAAAAATAAATAAATCTGTGGCGACGGGTTTTGCAATTCATCAAATAATATTTTTAGCCATTTTAAAATATGCACCCATTCAATTTTAGTTGTATTCCAAATATCTTGAAAGCAAGACAGAAAAATGCTATTGTTGTCACAAAAATTATGAATTACATGAATAATGTAAATGACAGCACAGCTTTCAATTCAAAACGGCAGAGTTTGACAACCAAAAAAAAAGAAAGAAAGAAAGTCGAATAGTTTGCATCACCTGGATAATACAGTCGAGCTGACTGTTGCTATAGTGACAGTGACATACAGCCAAGTATGGTGACCCATACTCAGAATTCATGCTCTACATGTAACCCATCCAAAGTGCACACACATAGCAGTGAACACACACACACACACCATGAACACACACCCGGAGCAGTGGGCAGCCATTTTTTTTATGCTGTAGCGCCCGGGGAGCAGTTGGGGCTTCGGTGGCTTGCTCAAGGGCACCTCAGTCATGGTATTGCTGGCCCGTGACTCAAACCCACAACCTTAGGGATAGGAGTATAGTAAGTAATTCTTACATTTACTATAGTAAGTATTACTATAATTATAATACTATAATAGTAATACTATAGTATTACTACAATTACTATAGTAAGTAATTCTTACATTGAACATTAACAGCAAGTCAAAAGGGGTAAGCTTTCAACTGTATAGCCTATGCATTTTAGATGCTTATATATGCAATGAACGTTATTGAATGATGATTTTTTTTTCTTTTAGAACATTAAAACTGCTCAGGTAATTTCAGTGGTAGGCTATGATACATATTTGTGTATTACTAAATATCGCCAAAGCAAACTCCCCGTGATAGCACGTAAACATTTCTGCCCGTTTTCGCTCGTTGTCAGCCTCTGCTTTTTTGCAACAGACTGAAGCCTGAATTCAGCGCGCCTTATAGCTAATAAAATAAATATTCTGCAATTTTCTGGAGTTATTTTATGATTGTTTCGGGCAATCTCAAACTATAGCTTAAACTTCTCAAAATACAGTTGGCTTCAGATTAAAGTGAAAGTGACAAGACATACAGCCAAGTATGGTGACCCATACTCAGAATTCGTGCTCTGCATTTAACCCATCCAAGTTTTAATCTATGCACAAAAAAAAAAAAAAATTATGTAATCTTTATCTAATTCTGATTGGGTGGGAAAGACCATCATTTGGGTGGGCTCATCCCACCCCTGCCCATGCCTGGAGCCGGCCCTGTGCGGGATGCATTGAATTGTTTAAACTTTATTTTTCAAAATGGAGAATTTCCTCAATGTTCTAAAAAACGAAAGAGATTTGGAGACCGGGTTGCAATAAGAAAGCACTGCAGAAGAGAAGTATCTGCATTAGGAAATACCATATTTGATGGAAGCATAAGGGTAGACAGAGAGAGATTCATTATTCAGTATTCTGTACAATGTATTTAAACCCTACACTGAATAGTCTAAATTACTTTTAAAGTCCATATATGAGGGAAAAAGCATAGTAGGCCTATAATAAAATCACCAAAACAAGTCAAATTTCCAAAACTGTAAAAGGTTATTTAAAAATAAAGCATGACTTATTTTATGATAAACATTACTGTCTCATGCCTCATTTATAGTTATAAATGAATAATAATAATAATAATAATAATAAATATGTATTATTATTATTATTATTATTATTATTATTATTATTATTATTATTATTATTATTAGGCTATTTTTAATATTACATTTACATATGCATTTAAAAAAAGCTTTTATCCAAAACAACTTACAAACGAGGAACAAAGCAGTAAAAAGTCAGTCGTAATACACAATGCCAGGTATAATATACCTGTATAATAATAATATATAAATAAAAATAATATAATAATAAATAATAATAACAATAAAGTGCTAAGATTATCACAAATGGACATTTGATTTTTGATGCACATCATTCTTATCAAATCGTTGTATTCCACCTTGTGCATGATACAATTAAAAGAGAATCGCTGTAAGCATGCAGTTTTTAATGACAATTTAATGAATTCCACTTAATAATATACAGTAACACAATATACAGTAAGATTTGTTCTTCTAAAATGAGTCCGTGAGTACAGTTTACAAACCCGTGGGAACGGATTGCAGAAACGTGCGCATAGATTATGGATTTGTGGGTACAGATTAAAAAAAACTAAGGTACGGTTTATTAATCAGTGGGCATGATTTGTTAAACCGAGGGAACAGTTTAAGAATTTGTGAGTACGGTTTATAAACTGAGGGGATGAATTGCAAAACCGTCACCATGGATAGATTTTATTTATTTTTTCCTACGGGTGACTTCCCAGGCTCCGTACTATTCTGCATTTTCTGTGAGATGTTTTTATTTATTTTTTTTTATACTTTTTAGTAGTTATCTAAACTGTGTTAGTCTCAAGGTAAAGAGAAGTTAGACAAGGACAGCACTGCATCCAAGCTTTGCATACTGAATAGGACTGTAAAGCTGAATACAACTTGCCTTTCAGCTCAGCTTGATAAAAACCCTTTAAGTGTTTTCACATATTTGCCTTTCTTTAACACAAACATGCACACCTTAAAAGCAAGATTCTTTTCATCACTTTTAGTGCATGTTTGTTTCTATTAATGTATTCATGTTGCTAGGGAGGTGTGCACCTCTTTGGCATATTCAGAATGTGATATCACTTTGAGGACTCCTGTTCTCTTTTCTGCCTGCTGCTCAGACATTCACTAACACACAGATACACAGCTTGTTGCATAAACAGTTCTGCTTAATTTGTTTAAAAATAAAGTGTTTGTATAGATTTTTATTCAATAACTCAAGTTTATGAGCATTTATGCTGTCTTATTTAATGTATGCAGTGTCTTGAAGGCTTATTAAGATGCTAAACCTATTGTAAAGCAGTTGAGTCCTCATTAGGGCAGTTGTGTTTTTGCACCAGATGGAATTGGATGCTTATGCATATTTCAGTTTTTAGTTATGATATGAATATTTTTGAGCATAAAACAATCTCATATCTACATAATGACTTTTGAATGTCACTTAAAAAAAAATCTGTAAATAATGTCAGTATTTCAATGAAAAGTAAGAATTAAGTCTTTGATGGAGTCTTTTTCTTTGCACTCAAAATAAAGAGCTTTCTGGAACATTACTGCATTAATGATAAAACAGTCCTGAGACTTAAACACTGTTCTTGAGGAGGAAACACACACACATACTCACAAACATCCCGTCAATCAATAAAGGTAAATTAGCACTGTTAAAGTCTGCTGCTTTGGTCCCCGCTCCGGGTAGCCACTAGGGACAGCAGCAATTGCTGTCTTTGTGAACCACTGAGCTGAGTGAACAAACTTATCAGCCTAAATGTTTGTGTTTGTATATGCAAGTGTCTTTGTATCATTAGGCAAGGAACAGAAAATTAATTCAAACATGCTTACAATTTGATGCTGATAAATTGTGGTTGTAGTGCTGATGCAATAATCTCTGATAATACTGATTTGAATGGCTGAATTACAAATTCAAGCTTTTTCCCTCCGGTGTGGTCATTCAAAACAGTAGCTTGAGATGACAAATTTCAAACTCTAAACTGTTGGAATAAAGATTCTTAGAGATGTGTAGCCCACCTTGCTTGTGAGTTGTAAAACTGAAGTTTTGTTATTTTGCCAGGATACCTTAATTTGTTTTCTTTAGTCTAATTTAAGCAGAAGGTGTGTGGGAGTATTATCACACACAACCATTTTACAGGTACTAGTGTTCTGATGGCAGAGTGGCGTGTGTCTTTGCCCTCTGTCTATGTGTACGCAACGCCGGTTGTTTTTATTCAGTGATATTTGCTTCTTTTGTGGGCGTCTGAGCCACAGCTACAGTGAGATCACTGCATTTCTACATTTTTCAGTGTTGAGTGATTAATCAAGTTTTAACACCAGCGTCAATAAACAGTATTTTGCACATATTCCCCCGTCCCAATCTTCCATTGGTTGGACAAAGTGATGGTCTTTACTCGAATCATTTGTTAAGCCAGTGTTGTTGTGTCAGCATGGTTTTGACAATCCAACAAACAGCTGGTTGAAAGTGCAAGTATTTATACTATTTGGAGAATTAGTTGGGTCTGCAAATAAAATTTGAAGTAGAAGTAAAGGAAAAAATAAATTAACACTAATTACATTCACTTGAACATCTGAGGGATGCTTGTAGAAATGTTTATGCAAAAGAATGTATACAAAATAGTTTTTATGGCTCTTTTAATTCCTTTATGATTTCACCACTTAAGAATGATGAGGATAATGATACCATCACATGGAGATTTTATGTAATTTAGGATTTTATGTTTATTTTTTTATTGATGCTTGTCTGGTTTCAGGCAGCTCTGGTGGAATCTGTGAGAGGAATAAGCAGTACTCTGATGGGAAGAAGAAGTCTCTGAACACTGGCATCATCACCGTGCAAAACTATGCTTCACACGTTCCCCCTAAAGTCTCCCACATTACCTTCGCTCATGAGGTCGGACATAACTTTGGCTCTCCGGTGAGTCCTTCTCAATTCATGTGCAGCATCCTTGACAAATTAACAATCGAAACACCCCTCAGCTGAATCCTTTATGAACAAATTCATTTTACTCTCTAAAGCTCTTAGAATAAAGCATGCATTACAGTACTGCCTTTGACACCTTTAAATTGTCAGATTCATCTAGCCAGTCTTTTGTAGTAACCTGACCTCGCATTTTCTCAAAGTCCTTTCACTTTAAAAGCAATTGCTAAGAATTGGCCCATGGCCCACTGAAAAATAGTGTTGGGTATTTTCAGACTAGTTTATTGTAAGGCCAATTAGCATGTCGTTTCTGCCAAATATGTATAGTTCAGTTGCAAAGAGAATATTTTTAGAATACTTATTATTAGTTCATTTAGTTTCTAAAGCACTTTTCCCACACTCAAAATGTTTTTACAGAGATTCATATGGATATCTGCTCTATTAGTATGATCTGTTCAGGTGGTCAGCTGGAAAACCAGATGAACATCAGGGGCTGGTTGCACAAACGGTTTAGACTAGTCTTAAAAGTTAGTCATATAATTTTTTTCTTTAGGACTGGTCAAGTTTTTTTTAAATTCGGTTACATAAAAACTTAGATTAGCCTAAGTTGAATCCAAAATATAAGGCTGATTACCCTTTGGTTAACTGCTAGTTGGTCAAAATAGTTCTTAAGACACTGTCTTAACATAGAGGCTAAGTTTATGCAACTGGCCCCAGTTTGGCCAGGCTCCTTAAACCAGCTTAGGACCAACAAACACAGAGGACTTTTTTTTAGTGTCCAGTCCCCATCATTGTAATGGTGTAAAATGTGCAATACCTTCATAGATTGAAGAAAGAGCACCCCCTTCTGGCCCTAGAAACACCTTCAAAAGCAACCTTAGTTTTTCTTGTTCATTTTGGTACTAACCAGGTTTCCAACACTTCTTACATAGCTTCAGGCAAACGCTGCAGGGCAGTAGCTGCTGGGATAGTGAATATTTCAAATGTGTCTGTACGCTTGTTACTGATTACACGAGTCATCTTTCTCTGTCTTCCAGCATGACTCAGGAAGTGATTGCACTCCGGGAGAGTCTAAGACTCAGGACCAGAAAGAAAGAGGCAACTACATCATGTATGCCAGAGCCACATCAGGAGACAAGTTCAACAACAACAAGTTCTCCATCTGCAGCATTCGCAACATCAGCCAAGTGCTGGATAAGAAGAGATTCCTCTGCTTTGTTGGTGAGATTTTAACCTCCAACAAGAATTCTCTGTAAAAAAAAAAATATACTGGTAATTTTCTGCCAGGATATCATCTAGTAGATTTATGGACAGTTTCTAAAACACAATGCAATGAAGTGTAAAATTACAGGTAAAACACCTGTAAAAAATAAATGCAGAAAAATCTTTCATAGTAATACAGTACATTGTGCACTATTTTTACTGATTTTTGTATGTCACTTGATTGTGTGGAGTAGTGTTTAAGGCTCTCGGCTGGAGCGAGACATGAGCTATCATGGCGGTGGCCTCGAGTGAGGCACTTAACCTCAGATCTCTCTGAGAGGATTGTCATTGTAATGAGCTCATGGTGCCGTTCTGTAGAATTGTTTCATCAAAGTCTCAAAAAACTGATTCCACCAGCCCTGATCAGGCTGCAGACTTCTTTTTTTAGTCTCCCTTGTTCTCTCTCACGGTCTTGTTCTTTTCCAGAATCTGGACAGCCCATCTGTGGTAATGGTTTGGTTGAGGCTAATGAACAGTGTGACTGTGGCTATAGCGATCAATGCAAGGACAAGTGCTGCTATGATGCCAGTGCGCCAGAGGAACTGAAGTGTAAACTGAAGCCAAACTATCAATGCAGGTGCGCAAAAAGAACTTTAACAGTCTGTTTAATCTCTGTCATTAGCAGCGATTTGTTATTATGTTAACACTTATTTCATTAAGTGCAATAAAGTGTTCATTTTTTCTTGTACTTTTCTCTTGCAGTCCCAGTCAGGGTCCATGCTGCACGTCAGAGTGCACCTTTAAGTCCAGCGATGTGAAATGCAGGGAGGACTCTGAGTGTGCTCTTCAGGGCATGTGCAATGGAAACGTTGCCCAGTGCCCCACCTCAACGCCTAAAGAAAACTTTACATCCTGCCACAAAAATACCCAAGTCTGCCTTAATGGGGTAGGTGCTTCATCATAAGTGGTATGCTGTCCCTTGGAATTGACAATGCTATAAAAAGTCTTAATGTCAAGAATTTAATGTCAAAGTATAAACAGATTTTGCATTTAATAACTGTAAAACAATTTGTCCTATTTGTTTTCACGTTTGAATTAAAAAATAGTTTGTGTTGGCCCAGATGAAAATACACATGAAGACTTCCAAGCATTGAATATTTCTCACTGTATATGGGCATATGTGTGTGTAATAGTTGTCTTTGTTTTGACGACAATTTGTCTGAGAATGTCATTTCTTTCTCTTTCAGGTTTGCTCTGGCTCTATCTGTCAGAAGTATGATCTAGATGTTTGCACTTGTGCCACTGAGGAGGGAAAAGACGACACAGAACTGTGTCATGTGTGCTGTATGAAGAAGGGTGAGTTACACTAATACTTCTCAAGCATGCAGTCCAGACCCCAACAAATCTCTTTTTTTAATTGCCATAAAACATGTAAAGTAATTCCAAAGAAATATAACAAATTTTACTAATCCCATTCTTTCTTTTTGTCTTTGTAGGTCAGCCCAACACTTGCAGCAGCACTAGCTCAGAGAGATGGGTTCAGTACTTTAACAAACAGGTCACCACGTTACAGCCTGGCTCTCCTTGTAATGACTTCAAAGGTTACTGTGATGTCTTCATGAAGTGTAGGCTGGTGGATGCTGACGGCCCTCTGGCAAGGCTTAAGAAAGCCATTTTCAACCCTGAGCTTTACTCGAGCATTGCAGAGTGGATAGTGGCAAGTGTCTCATTTATGTAATCCCTAAATACTTGTTCCCTGCATTTGTTTGCGGCATTAATCGCTATCAAAGACCATGAGAAGTGATATTTCACTCAGCAATATTATTTATCACTACCAGTGCTCATCTCATTTTAATATTTGTGTTTCAGGAGAATTGGTGGGCGGTTCTTCTAATGGGCATTGCTCTCATCATGCTAATGGCTGGGTTCATCAAGATCTGCAGTGTGCACACACCTAGCAGCAACCCTAAATTACCCCCACCCAGACCACTGCCAGGTAATGTACCCCAAATGATCTCTGTCTAAATCATCACCTGGTCATAAGTGGCTCAGACTTCCCTACCAAACCACAGCCAGGGATATATCCCAGATGACCACAAACATATAGCTCATTTGTATACTATTATTACACATAATTGTTACATAATTCACTAGCAGATAAATGCATTTAAAATTCAGTCTCTCTTTTCCAAGAAAAACAGGCCAGACTTGATTTTTGTCCAATCAAATGCTCTGTAGAATAGCAATGTTCCTCCCTCTTGTTGCATACTCAGTTTTGATGGGAGTGTTTAGTGTATGCATACAGCAAATGTATATTCCAAAAGTATACTCCATTTCATAGAATGCACAAACACAGGTGCACAACACGTATGCTGGAAAGTTTAATCCTTGTATCTGTGCTCATTTTTTATGAGCGATAGAAATATCATTGTATTTTTTTTGAGTTGTGGGTATGTGTTGGGTGTCATTAAAAAATGTCTGATATCGATACCAATACCGATACCTTTACTTAGTTCCTGAACTATACTTCTGCCAAATATGTAGTTCCTGATCTATACTTTTTTCGATACCAATTTTATGAAATCCATTTTAACAAGATTACATTACACATTACTTTAAAAAATAACCCTAATCCTATTACGAATGCCCTTTACATTTCTGCATTCAGTTCTGTACATAAGAAACCCAGAAAAACATTTCTAATGATGACACATGAAGCTAATAAACACACAATTGCATGATAGTGCTAGTGTTAACGTAGCATTGCAACTATGGGGGTTGGGACACTTAAACAGCATAAACTATTGTTTTTCCTTGATGCCTCACCAGAGCCAATCACCAGCACTTGATTTAGGTACATCAAGCATGCTGCATGCTTATTGGCTCACTGATATTGATGTGGTTCACCCATTTAGGTTTCAAAATTTGGTACCGAATGAAAATACATTTTTTGATGCTTGATGGTATTGAGGCAATTCAGTCGATGCCTAAAAAGTATCGAACTAAATACCTTACTTGAACCCCTCACATAAGCGCTTGTCAATGCGAAACAATGGGCAATGTGAATATGAAACAACGGGCAGAAGCAGTTGGCACCTTTTGGACAAGGCATGAACTATGCTGTTGACATTTACACAGTGTCCACTGTACACATACTATAGCGTACATGTAAAAACTGAAGTATACTTTTGGCTTAAGCCAGAGTTTTAGTCCAGAGTACAACCTTAAAACAATCACTCAAACTTCCGCCTATTTTCTGTAGTCAAAAACTCTTTAAAGCGCAGAATATTTTATATTTTAGAATATTTTCTGCTTTACCCCAGTCCAAAAAACACATTTAATATTAGACTAGGGGACTCTGGTCGAGGCGATATTTTGCGAGGTCACGTCACTGAATTTGAAGAATTGCCTTAATTCCAAAAACCTAGTTTAACCCCTGTACCTCAAGTGATTAATCATACCTGTATGTGTTATTGTTTAGGCACACTGAAGAGAAGAAGAAATCCCGCTGCACAGACCCAGCCGCAGCGCCAACGCCAGCAGAGAGAGAACTATCAGATGGGCCAGATGCGACGCTGAGACAGCCTCCTCATTGCCTTGGTTCTTCCTAGTGCCTACAGTGGGAAACACTTCACTCCAAAGAGTTAACTGAATCAATCAGTGAGCCCCATCTACAAACTAAGAAACTGGCAAATAAAGGACTTCAAAGAACTATACTTAAGAAAACAACTGTTTTAAAGAGTAAGAAACCACTGTTCTGGGAGCCGGCAAAGCTTTCGCTGCATAGCTCAGAAAAAATCAGAAGCTAGTCATGAGGAAGAGGACAGATTTAATGATTTTTCTGTTTTTTCTGCTTTTCATATTCTTTCTTTTTTTGCCTTTTTATCCTTTTTTTTTTGGGGGGGGGGGTTGCCACCCTCCTGTGGAGATGAGCATGATGGGATTTCACGTAGATATTTCTGCCTATCAACAATAGCTGAGAGAACTCTTTAAAGAGACTAATTTTCCAATATGTAATTAAGATGTTTTTAAAATGCAAGCAAAAGGATTAAAAAGCTTTTATTTCTAAAGCTTTCTCATCATCTCCTGCGTGCAATTGTACAGAGATCTCAAAATACATCAGATCTTTTTCAGTCATGTCAATTTTTTTTTTATTCTGTTGTATAATGATAATTAAGGATGTTTAACTGACACTCAGGATATAATAGGAAATAACAGCACAGAGAGTTTCGATTGGTGAAAGGCCCTTTACCAGATTCACTTTACTGAAAGCAGAACACTTGTTTCATTTTTTCCTCCCCTGCTGATAACCACTAAATAGCTGCAGTTCTTCATTCCATGTGGGTGAGGGAGTTAATGAGAAAGATGATGGTTAAAAAAAGTCCAAAAAAAAAAAAAAGTCACTGTTACTTCATGTTCAGCTGATAACAGTGGTCCCCGCAGGAGACAGACTTGAGAAGATAAGCACAACATCAGGAAATATTTGGTTTTTCAATACATAAAAGGTTTTTATTTTGCAATAAGATGTTGGTAACAGGAAAGTGTGGACATTTATACAAATGAGTAAATCTCAGTGGTGTGCATTAGTGAAAGGCTGGGATAGAGAGAGATTGATGATAAAAGCAATCTGTAGATTCTTTAGTGTTTTACACACCAATCAATATTTATACAAAGCAACTTTTCTTAAGAGATTTCAGTCATTACCTCTTTTAATAGCTAAAAAAAAAAAAGATCCAGACTAGCAGCCTATATAATCAATACATGTATGCCTTGTGTTGCTGTATAGTGTATCTGAACAAGCCCATGGTAACCACACTACTATCACGGCAGTCCAACATACTTTTTAAAAGAAATCCTTCCATTCTTTCTAAATGTGTTTTGATTGTCTTCTGTGTGTGTCTCAACAAAGGCAAAGGGTTACAAATGATTCATGCATCACAAATGTCCTTTTTTAAAGTCTTCTTTTGTGCTTTTTTGTATTTCAACAGACCATCTGTTTAAGTTTGTTGAATGGGATCCTGGTAGTGTGACTGAGAGTCCGATGTCTTCTCAAACAACCTTGCATCCTTTAAGGATGTGCATTTAAAACATAGATGAGTTGCTTATTTCTAGAAGATGAGTATTGCTGACAAGAAGTCCTCCCTTAGATCTAAATTCCTCATTTGTGTATGTCTCTGTACATGTTATTGGGAAATGGGTTTTTAGTGAGCTTGACTTTTCTGTTCTGACTGCAATTGGCTTCACATTAATAATTTCTGTGTTATTCTGTGGTATATGGGTTTGTTTGAATTTGTAAGGGGATTTTGGCCTTTATTTTAAAAAAATAAAATAAATTTCCTTGTCTTGCTTTAAGTTCATAAATAATGTGCACTGATATGTAAGCATGGTGTGTGGATAGAATATGAAAAACAAGATGGCGAAAATGTCTACTACTACTGTTTGATTTTAATGTCCGCTGTGTTTTATACAGTATCTTCCCTTTTCTTTTTCTTTTGCTTTATTTGTAGTTTTTTTTCTCCTTTTTTGCGCTCACTTTTGAAAATTTTTACTAAATACTTTGCAAAAAGTATTGTGCATCGACATGTAATTTTTTTTAAGTACTTGAAATGCATAAATAAAATAGCCTTGATCAAAAGCTCTTTTCACTGTCTGGTAAAATATGTCCATACATGTTGACGTAAATTGTATTAATTACCTGTATGCTCTACACACTAAAGCATGGTTTTTTTTTTGTTTTTTTTTTACTGCATATTGTAACAGTATATATCAAGAGTGCCGCTGAAGTATTCAACAAGCCATCACAGATGGAAATCATCCATTCATGTTATATTTAAGTTGAACTGAGTCACACCTTTCACAAATCATTTTCTCATAAACTGAACATTTTGTTGTCAACCTTTGTGTAGTTATGTCAAATCTGTTGTATACATAATCATTTGTTGCCAAGTTCAGTTGCAGTTTTACAGAGGAATATTATCTATCCTGTGTCTACTTTTTACTTTATCCATGAATAGACTGGCTATAAGTTATCCTCTATTCTACGTGAGCAAAAATAACATTGAGTTAAACAACTAATATGATTAAAGCATCTTTAATGTAGTGCCACAGAAATATGGCTTGAAATATGACATGATATAAGCTCATATTTTTTAATAATAAATTATCTGTAATGGGACCATATTCAGTCAGTTTTGGGAGCCTATTTTATTTTCAGAAATAAAAAGGCAAAGATGGCAGCTCTTAAAGGGATAGTTCACCCAAAAATGAAAATTTTATGTTTATCTGCTTACCCCCAAGGCATCCAAGTGTAGGTGACTTTGTTTCTATCTCAAATGGACCCTTGACACTCCTTATTGAGATTGTAGATAGAGTGTCAATGGTCCATTTGAGAGCTAGGCGGCGGTAATGCACTTATAAGTCTGTGATCTGCCGTAAAGCAAGAAGAAGAAGAAGATGCGAATGCGCTCAGGACTGTTTGGACATTGCGGTGAATCAGAGGTTAAAAACTATATACTGTACAGTTTCTTGCACAGACCAATCATTTTGTGTCTTTACCCATCAGTGTATTGTCACGAGCCGCAGGTTTTAATTTGGTTTTGTTTGTGTATGTTTTTTGGACTCTCAAAGCCGTGATTCCCATCCACTTACATTATATGACTGACAGACTGCAACGGTTTGAGTTTAAAATCTTTGTTTGTGTTCTACTGAAGAAACAAAATCACCTACATCTTGGATGGCCTGGGGGTAAGCAGATAAACATCAAATTTTCATTTTTGGGTGAACTATCCCTTTAACAGTGTTCAAGTGCTATATATGGTATTAACAAAGTTGTTACATGATTTCTCCCCTGCCCCTGCAGTGCTGTCCACATCACTGGTTTCAGATGGATGAAGGGTATAGGGGACCAAAAACTCTTCCGAGCCAATTAAGAAGGTGCCATTTTCACACAATTAAACCTGCGCAAGGAATCATGGGAGTTAAGTGTCCATATCCTTCGAACTCCTTCATTCCAAATGCCCCTTTTAAGTGGCCGGTTGTGAGCACTTAGGTTTGGAATGAACCCTCAATATGGTGGCTACGACGATGCTCACTCTGAAGTGCCCTTCGGAATCAGATTTGAAACGCAGGGCGAGTATCAGCACTAAAACACAGGGTCAATCAAGAGAGCAGCCCGTGGCTTTTAGCCAATCAGAATGCGCTATATTTGTTGACATTTGAGAGCGTGAGATTCTGGAACGAGGGCTTCTGCTAAAAGTTGGCATAGCCTGCAGTGAAATGTAAAACATATCTGATATACGAAAACCGTATTTAATAACAAAATCCTTGAACACTTGGTCATTCTTTAATTTCTCATTTAAAAAAAATTAAAGTTCGAAACATTAAGCATATGTTACAGGAAACCCGGTCCTATAAGTCCCAAAGTCTGTGGAGACAAGATCTGATGTGTGAGGTGAGTTTTTTTTAGTCGTGCTTCATCATCATCCTCCGCTTCTGCTGCGGCTTCTCGCGCTTCTTTTCACAGCGCACGAACACCTTCTCCTGCGACGGCTCGATATACACGCCCTCATCTGTCTGTGGACAAAACGGAGTTCTGACGAGAAAAGAGATGCTATGAGCTTCAGTAAAGGTAGTAATGTCAAAAAAGCCTATTCAAACAACGGCATGTCCAACAATGTCCACTAGAGGTCGCCAGAATAACTAAACATGAAATGGAAGCTTGAAAATGTTATAAGCTTTTTTGTGTCTGCTTTAAAAAATAACTGTTTGAGGTTTTTTTTTTCTGTATTTCTCTACTTAACAGTAGTTGAGATATTGTCTTGTCTGCATACACATTATCATGTCAGTTTCTGGTGTATTGCATTACTTATACTTCATATGGCTTCATATATATATATATATATATATATATATATATATATATATATATATATATACACACACATCTTGTCCATTTTTTAAAAGCTGTTATACAGAGGCAATAAAGATCATTTAGATCATTATACGCTAAATCCAGGCTCTTACTCTTTAGTCAGCATCTTTTTTTGCCTTTTATTCCTATGTGAGCATTCAGTTGAAGGCAAACTCTTATCGGTCTCCTCTAACACTTACTTCCTCTGGGTCTCTCCTGCTTTCACTGTGATCTTCCCCACTGTGAGCTGTGGTCCTCTGCTGCTTTTGGCCCAAGGTAACATGGTCTTAACCGTGCTCCACATGTTTGCCCATACTGGGCTTCCCTCCCAGGTGAAGCGCATTATCATCAGGTCACCGATGTCAGTATCCAGAGTGATGAGGAACGTAAAAGTCTTGTTACCTGAAATCTCCTCAACTCTGAGAAGGAGGAATTAAGTAAAGTGATTGTTCAGGCTTACTTCATTCAGTATTTAGATTCCTATAATAAACAACAACAATTTGGTGAAAATGCATGAGAGTAATTGTGTGCGCATGCTTTTGTTCGAGATGCTATTTTAGTCAATTGCATGCTTCCCTGCAGTTTTCTGCTCTCTGTTTCATGTTCCCAGCACACATGTATTTCATTCGTTCATGCGAAATGAGTTATTCTGATGAGAGCTCTCTGTGTGCTGTGATGACTAATTGAGTGGTTTCCCTTTGAAGCGGAGCTTGTTACTTTGAGCTTTTAGAGCCCAGTACATAAAACATTGATGTTCTTCATCCCGAATGTTATCAAGTAGTCTTTCATTTAGGAATCTTTGGCTTACTGTTAAATCTAGAGCTTCTGCTCCTGTCACACTAATTTAAGCTTTTACTTATGAACTAACCATAGTTATGAATTGTACTTGTACATTTATTTTTATGTATGTTCTTGTAATTATACATTACTTCGTTACATAGGCTTTAGTTTGGTTATAGCAGATGATGGTTAACCGCATAAAGCTTTTTAAATTGCAGAAAGCACAAATGTATCCATATACATGGATCATATGGATGATGATGATGATGATGATGAGAGTCATTACAAAGCTCATTAAGGTGATGCTCAATAACACTTTACTAAGATCATGTTTTCTTAAGATTCAGCTGCTGATATCAGTGTGAATTGCATACTTACAGTGTTATGGGTACATTTTCACTTTCTCCCAGTGTCCCAGTTAGAGAGACTGTGAGGGTGGGCTCGATCTTATCAGTTTGGTTGATGAACTGGATCCTGAATTGATAGTGGAACACTAATGGGGAAGGAAAACAGATTAGAATGGTTTATATTTTATATTTATTTTTATATATATTTTATTTGAATACGTTTTCCTTTTTTTATTATTATTATTATTACAAAAAAAATTTGTATTAGGGAGAGAAGTTTATCAGAGGACATAATCTCTCATTTGACATAACAGTAGGAACTGACTGTTTTACACATTTTTTAGGTTGTTACAGTTGTTTCTCACATTTGTAGGGCATGTGTGAACGGGTTTTGAGAAACAGTCTCTTGCTTGTGCCGGTGCGGACTTTCTTGATGTCATAACCCAAAGTGTTACAGCGGTTCTTTCGGCAGTCCAGACAGTAGCCTTTATCGAAAGCCGTGTTGTCGCTGCACTTGTAGGCCATAATCTGCTTGTCTTTGTTCACCAGGGAGTCAATGAAGAGATGCACAGCACGCTCATGGGCACACTTCACTGTCTGCTCAATACCTAAAGTTAGATGGACACAACATAACTAATAAACAGCAAATAATCATAGGTTCACTTGTTTAGCTTAAAGCGCTGCACTGGTGTGTTGTTTTTGTTCAAATCAAAGCGTAAATACATGTAGAAAATGTATCCTTGTGGCGCGGCTGACACAGAAGAGCATAAGCTGCCTGCGTTCAGCTCCTATTCTCCAAATTGCCCAAAACGCCGATACGCAGATACACAGAGAAAAAAAATAGACAAATAAATTAATAAATTCTTTATCATTCACACACAAAAATAAAAAAAGTCACTCCAGTAACATTAAAATTGTGCTTCATAACATTATGGTTGAACCACTGATGGCAGATGGACTATTCTGACAATGTCATTCATACTTTTCTGGACCTTGTCAGTATATTTTATTTGGCAGTCTATGGGACAGTCACATTTCATCCAAAATATCTTAAATTGTGTTCCGAAGAGGAACGAAGCTTTTACAGGTTTGGAATGACATGGGGGTAAGTGATTAATGACAAAATTTTCATTTTGGGTTGGAGTATCCCTTTAATCTTACTTGTCTGTCTAGATTTACTGTGGTGTGTTGTGGGCAGTTAGCAGTGATGCTAACAGCGTGATGCTAACAGCGCATCAGTGCATTCTTTTGGGGAAGTCGTGGCCTAATGGTTAGAGAGTTTGACTCCTAACCCTAAGGTTGAGGGTTCGAGTCTCGGGCCAGCAATACCACGACTGAGGTGCCCTTGAGCAAGGCACTGAACCCCCAACTGCTCCCGCAGCATAAATGGCTGCCCACTGCTCCGGGTGTGTGTTCATGGTGTGTGTGTGTTCACTGCTGTGTGTGTGCACTTTGGATGGGTTAAATGCAGAGCACAAATTCTGAGTATGGGTCACCATACTTGGCTGTATGTCACGTCACTTCACCCCCCCAAAAAAAACCCTGATGCATCATGATTTCCACAAAAATATTAAGCAGTACAACCATTTTATTAATAATAAATAAGAAGAAATGTTTCTGAGCACCAATTCAGAATATATGACTGAGTAATGGGTGCTGAAAATTCAGCTTTGCATCGCCGGAATAAATTACATTTTGAATATACTGAAATAGAAAAGAGTTTTTCAAATTATAGTAATGCAGTAATTAATTTCTGTTTTTTACAGTATTTTGATCAAATGCAGACTGTGTTAACATAAGAGATTTATTAAAAAAAAAAAAATGCAATCATACTGGTCTCAAACTTTTGAAAGAAAAAAAAAATCTTTCCCCTATTAATTTTTACAGTTGCATTCGTCCCACCCTTGCAGTGTGCCTGTCAGAGTCATGGACTCATCAGTGTGTAGCTGTTAAAAATAAGGATTTCGGGTCTGTATTTCTGCATCGATTTTACCCAAAGGGATTTTTAATTGCCTGAAGGCATATCTCAGTAGGAGAGCAGAACAGAACAGGAATTTGAAATAATTAAGTTGTCAGGATGACAGCTGCTTTTATGTGTCTATGCCTTTCATCTGGAAAGCTGTCGTTATTACTTAGCTGTTCTCACAGTGTCATTAATGGGATGTTTTCAATATATCCCATTCTCATCCTAATATGACATTTAAGATATGAGGATGGACCTGTCCCTTCCTCTCTCTGTTCGTCCATTCATCCATCTATTAATCCAAGCAACTCACCCATAATCCCATATTGGGCTAAATGTGCATAAATGTTTTGCACATACAGATGGCACCCTGGTTGAAATGATCCTCCATTGGGATAGAAGTCAAAGTGGGCAACAGGCTGTTTGATGCCCACACTGAGCCCCATGCGCTCTTGGGTAAATGTATGGATGGCATCCACAAAGGTAGCATCTTCAGGTGAGAGTCTTTCAGTATGAGACATTCCCTCAAACAATGGACCCGCAGGATCCAAACCTACACAAACAAAACGAACTTAAATGTATGTTTTTGTCATGTTTAAAATATTTACTGAGAATTAAGATCTTAGAGTTAAAGATCTTTCTCATATTTCTATATTAACACCATTGTTTAGTGAGATATTCACAATGCTGACAAGACTGTCTCACCGGTAATTCTTCCCAAGGTTTTTCCAGACACAGCTAGGTTGCTCCCAGCAAACCCAGATATATGAGCTCCAAGGCTGTAGCCAATCAAATGTACTTTTCCCAAAGGAAAATGTTTGAAATCCTGTTAGGGACACTTACAGATGAATGCCATATTCAGCAAGTATGCATTAAATTGACCAAACATGACAGTACAGGCATTTATAATGTTACAAAAGACACTACATGTCAGAATGCTGCACATGTGGCTATTAGCTCCGATAGCACTGATAGTAAGAAGACATGTTTCTTATGCATCAAGTCAGGACCCTAAAAAACAAAACAATTAATAATGGTCAGTTATTATAAAACAATATTTATAAAACATACAAATAAACATGCTTTCCATTGATGTATGGTTTGTTAGGATAGGACAATATTTGGCAGAGATACAACTATTGGAAAATCTGGAATCTGAAGGTGCAAAAAAATTGATTTTAAAGATGTCCAAATGAAGACCCTAGCAATGCATATTACTAATCAAAAATTAAGTTTTGATATATTTATGGTAGGAAATTTACAAAACATCTGTCATCTATTAACATTCTACTGAGTCAGTTCCATGTAAGATGTAAGGATGGGAGCATTATTCCCTTGGGAAATAAATTCTGCATCCATAACTGTAAAGAGATTTGTATTCCCAAACCAACCCTTACCTCTAGCCACCTCAGCAGGTGAGCAATGTCCTGCCCCACAACGCGTGTGTTCTGAGCAGCTATAGGGTAGTGATGGTGTGCCAGAGTCAGCCAATCTGCAATCACTACATTGATGCTTCCTTCTGAGCTTTTCAGTGCTGATGCCAACCTGGAAATCCAGTTGTCCATCATTCCGTCCACCTGCAGCACAGCAAGGAAGATTTTATTTATTTATTTTATTATTTTTCAGATGCATCTGCTCACATAGATCACATCTCTCCGGTTTGGTTTGTAAGTCACTTTCGCCTTTATCAGATTAGAAATAACTCTGCTTAGCTGTTTGCACTCCATGCCAAGGTCATGACCTTTTGTACATTTGAACTATTGATCTGTTTTTCTATTAAATCAATGAACTCAACATACCGACCAGCCATGAATGATGATAGCCAGAGGATGGCTGCTATTGAAACCACAAGCGTCCAGAGTGTGAGGCTTGAAGAGCTCCACTGTGCATGTATCATCTATGCTGTCAGTGTAAAGCCTGAAGAATGATTTAGGTTTGTAGGGCATCTTCATCTTCTCTCCAGGCTCAGTGTCTGTTAGTATGGTCATACATAAACTGAGGTTCACAGACAGTTCTTTTTTTTTTTTTTTTTTTTAGGCTGTACAGTAGTCTTGGAATATTGATATATTTCCATAAGCAGCAATGCAAAATTTGCATTGAAATGAAGTTACAAATGAAAATAAAATAGGGGTATGTTTAGATCCCATAGGTCCGGGGAACTTTGAGCTTGATGGTTTGAGATTGAGTCAATATAAAATGTGTTTACCCATCACTCTTGCCCATTAAATGAGCATGTGGAGAATAAGATATGACACATGTTGCATTTCTCATATGCATTAAACATTTATGTTGCAACAACATATGTAATATAAAATGTTTCATAAAACTATTGTACCCAACGGTTTACCACTGTTTGTTGCATGTCCTGTAAAAATATTCCTAATATTTGAACCCCTGTTTTAATGTTTTCCTATGCAAATGTTTGTTTTAATGGGACATGCAGTTCTCTGTCTGTCTCTGCAGAGGAATCGATCTCTCTGCAAGGTAGCGGTTAGTTGTTAGCATTCTATGAAAGGTCAAAAAACCCAAGCATGCAAAAAATCTGAATGCATCATTTAGAGTTAATACAAAACAAATTTCCCTTTGAAGTGTCTTTTAATCTGAGATAAATGATAATGATAAACCTCTGATTCAGCATATTTTTCTGTGATGTAGTTTTTGCATGTGAAAAATGTTCAGGAAGGCCAGTGTGTTCTTAATTGTGAACCACATTCTGTCACAACATAGCATATAGTGCATGTTACAATACCTTAGTGAATAAGGGAAAAAGAAGCATGTGCTTCACTGTTGCTCAGAAGATAATTTTAAACATACAGAACACTCAAATATTCGGTCGTTTACTCATCCACATGTTGTCCCAACCCTGTATGATTTCTTCTGCAGAACACAAAAGAAGATATACTGAAGAATGTTTCAACTGTTTTTGTCCATGCAATGCAAGTGTGGTCCAAAACAGCATTGCATCCAGTTGACAGTGGGCAAAAACTAAATAAATAAATAGATTTATTCTTTTGTGTTCTGCAAACGTAAAATAAAATGAAACACATGGGGGTGAGGAAATGATGACAGAATTTAAGTTAAGCATAATTCACCCTCACCTGCTCTGTTACCCCGAAATTTCCTTCCATCAGTCAGTTGAAAGATGATCAGACAGTAGGACACTATTTTAATAAGAGTCTTCATGCTCAGGCCACTTCAGGAGTCCACACAGATAATCCAAATATTTCCTCCCTCTCTTTTTCTCGGGCAAGAGAAGAGGCAGGTGATTACTGAATAATTATTGAAACTGTCTGAGGGAAGGGAGCTGGCCCAGAGGGGATGTTTGTTAGGCGAGGGTGCAGACAGTTCAGTCCTCTGGGTGAGCTTTGAAACCTTTTGTCATTTTGCAGCCAAATGATGGCCCTGATTGGCTGCATGGTGTTACATAAGAATCTATGCCACGATTGGTGAAAAAATGTAGTCAGAAAGAGTTCAGAAAGGTACACGCTGACTTATTACTAATAACCTTACTACTCAAATACCATGTCTCCAAATGTCTTTCAGAGATGTCAAATGATGGTTTAACTCACTACATGGTATTTTCTACTTAGTTAGACCCAGTTTATTTTTATTATTTAGCTCATTAACTAGTTCTAGATCAGATGCTGACAGTATGTGTCCATGTCCTGTTGATAGATGGATGGCTATATAGATAGATAGATAGATAGATAGATAGATAGATAGATAGATAGATAGATAGATCTGCGCCTGTGTTTGTATGTGGTACTGCATTATGGGTATTGTTGTGTTCTCTACATTATAGGGACTAAATCACCACAAGTATACTAATACCATACCATCTTGACCTTGTGGGGAATTTTTTTAAACAGCTTATAAATCATACAGAATTAAGTTTTTTTTTTTTTTTATCTTAAAAGGCAGAAAGTTTTGTGTGAGGGGTAGGGTTAGGGTAAAGGGGATTGAAAATATTGTTCATACAGTCTAAAAATCATTACATCTATGGAATATATCAATGAAACATGGAAACCAGTGTGTGCGTGTGTGTAATCTCTTGTCATTTCAGCCTTGATAGATGTCATTAAAGATTTAAATTCTAGACTCTTTTAATTTCTGTTAAAAATGTTTCTGATTCCCACATTAAAATGTAAATCTTAATTCTTCTTTAAGATAATGCTGCTGATAAATTTCTAAATTCTAATCAACTTTATATATTGAACCCATGCAGCATGTTGCAGTTGTGTTGTTTCATGGAATGGTTGGCTGATGAACATACTACAGTCTAGTTAGCAGAAACGGAGGGCGTATGTATGCATAAACTCAGTGGACTCAGTGAGCTGATGTTGATGGTCAGACAGTGATAATGATTAAATCAGGTCAGATATAGTTGTGCAGATCAGCGCAGTCAGAACTGTTTATTTTATCTCCCCCTAGGGATAGTTCACACACAAATGAAAATTCTGTCATCTTTTCCTTTGTATGAGTTTCTTTCTTCTGTTGAGCACAAAAAAAAGATGTTTTGAAGAATGTTGGTAAACAATCAAAATATTATGGAAGTCAGTGGCTACCGTCAACTGTTTGGTTACCAACATTCTTCAAAATATCTCCTTCTGTGCTCAACAGAAGAAACTCATACAGGTTTGGAACAAGTGGAGCGTGGTGAAATGTTTCTGGTTTGGCTGAATATGTTGAGGTGAATTAATGTTTTGCAAAGCAAATTAATTCACAAATTGAATATGCGTACAGGTTTAAAGGTCGCTGCCATTATCTAAGAAGGTACATTAGATGTTACTGATTGCATTCTGATGCATTACTGTAGAATGCAGATATATCTAGGAAATAGGGGGTGCTCTGCTCTAAATCCTCATTCACAGGAAAACAGACATGAGATATGTATAACAGTGTGTTTATTTTATTATATTAGGTCTACATTAGCAGAATGACAATACTATCTTCAACATTTTGAATGCAGTAATTTAATCTCAAAAAGTTTCATTAATGAGAGAATAAGTAAAAAAATCTGAACCTGAAATAACAGGATAAAAAGACAAAGATATTGAAATATCTCTTTGAAGTGTACAAACAACTGATATTATTTCATTTAAGTGCCAGTAAATAAATTACTATAATAATGTTCTTAAAAATAGGAAAATACACATATTAAACAATTTTATTTCACAAACAACAGTTATGAAATACCTAAAAAACATCACATTAAGCTTTGCTAAGTCTGAAATGTGATGTTATACACAATACTGTTACTATAAGTTGTGATGCAATTATTTTCTTGAACATTTTGACACATTGTATAGCATAAATACACATTTATTTCTTCTTGAGATTTCATGTAATAGTTCGTTGCAAATTCATTTTTGCTAAAACTGAAATTAAAACAATGGAAAAACCCTTAAGATAACCTGTAGAAAGAATAAAACACATCCTAAACACACAGAATAACATAAGTGGACTTTAAACAATTAATTGCCGCTTTGAACGATTACGTAATTGTGGCATCCATAATTGTAATCACAATTAGAAATTCAATTAATTGTGCAGCCCTACCTTATCAGCAGTTATGCATGTAGTTAGTAGCTCATCTATTCATGTGTTGTATTGATTCGTCCTAACTTAACCGGTTACAGGCAAGGAGGCCTGTTTATCTTTGATTAAATAGAGTGGACAGTAAATGACCCCTTCCCCTCATTTTAGTGAGAGAAGAACATCTGCTTATGGCAAGCTATAGGGTTGTCAGATGTCTGTGAAAGTTAACATGATAAAAAGAAGTAGTAGGATTAGACGAATGAAAGAAAAATATAGGTGCAATGCTGGAGTGGTTTAACTCTCTCTGGCTGAGGCTAGACAACCTGCATTGACTATATCTTAAGAAACACTAAAGGAAACCTGAGAAACCAGTTGAAAATTATGATTATCTCCATATACATTCCAGAGTTGTTTATATGGAGGATCTGTTAGCACCTGTAACCTTTTACTGGCAGTGGTGTTGATGATAAATACTCCTAAACTGTGGATGCTTTACATAAAATAGATAGAATGAATTGTGATCTTTGAAAAAGTTAAACTTGTTAAAGGAGTAGTTCACTTCCAGAACAAAAATGTGCAGATAATGTACTCACCCCCTTGTCATCTAAGATGTTCATGTCTTTCTTTCTTCAGTCGTAGAGAAATTATGTTTTTTGAGCAAAATATTTCAGGATTTCTCTCCGTATAATGGACTTCTGGTGCCCCCGAGTTGAACTTCCAAAATGCAGTTTAAATGCAGCTTCAGATGGCTCTAAACGATCCCAGCCAAGGAAGAAAGGACTTATCTAGTGTAATGATTGGTTATTTAAAAAAAAAATTTACAATTCATATACTTTTTAACCACAAACGCTCGTCTTGTCTAGCTCGTGAACTGTTTTTTCCAGTTCAAGACAGTTAGGGTAGGTCTAAAAATTCCCATTTCATTTTCTCCTCCAACTTCAAAATCCTCCTACATCGCTGTTATACCGTTTTGTTTTTTTTTTTTTTTTTTTTTTTGTAAAGGGCGTTTGATCTTCTTTGCATGCTCACTTTGTAAACACTGGGTCAGTCCTTCTGCAGCGATGTAGGACAATTTTGAAGTTGGAGGAGAAAATGAGATGGGAGTTTTTCGACATACCCTAACTGTCTTTAACCAGAAAAAAACAGAGTTAACGCAAGGATAGACAAGAGTGTTTGAGGTTAAAAAGTATATAAATTGTCTATTTTTATTTATTTTTTTAATAAGCAATAATTTCACTAGATAAGACCCTTCTTTCTCAGCTGGGATCGTTTAGAGCCCTTTGAAGCTGCATTTAAACGCCATTTTGGAAGTTCAAACTCGGGGGCACCATAGAAGTCCATTATATGGAGAGAAATCCTGAAATGTTTTTCTCAAAAAACAATTTCTTTACGACTGAAGAAAGAAAGACACGAAAATCTTGGATGACATGGGGGTGAGTATATTATCTGTAATTTTTTTGTTCTGGAAGTAAACTACTACTTGAAGAACTTGAAAACGCTAGAATTATAGATAATTAAGTTACTGAAATCCTGTTTAAACTTCTTCTTCTTCTTCTTCTTCTTCTGAGACCAAATTTTAAAGTGTATCTCCTCCTAGACTTTTAAAGCTACAACCAACAAACTCTTTTCTAAAGTATCCAGCTTACGGTTTTTGTAAAACAGACCATCAAAGCCACCTAAAATCCTATAGACTTTCATCGAGGGGCTGAAAACAGCTAAAACCAGCCTAAACTGATTGACTGCTTGGGCTGGTCTCCCAAGCTGGTTTTAAAGTGGTCTTGACCACTTTTTTAGCAGGTCAGTTTGGTCTTAGTTGTTTTTTTACTGAATCAACTGGTTTTAGCTGGATAGCATAGAAACATGCTAACAACATGCTAGTAATTTGCTAATCATGCTAACAACATGCTAGTTATTTGCTAGCATGCTAGAAAATGTGCTAACAACATGCTAATAACTTGTTAATTATGCTACCAACATGCTAATCATTCTAGAGACAAGCTTGTAACTTGCTAATCATGCTAACAACATGCTTGTAACACAATGGCAACCACGCTGAGTACCCTAGCAACCACAAGGCAACACCCTAGCAACCTCTCTGGGTACCCTAGCAACAGCATAGCAACACCTTAGATAGATAGATAGATAGATAGATAGATAGATAGATAGATAGATAGATAGATAGATAGATAGATAGATAGATAGATAGATAGATAGATAGATAGATAGATCTGCGCCTGTGTTTGTATGTGGTCCTGCATTATGGGTATTGTGGTGTTCTCTACATTATAGGGACTAAATCACCACAAGTATACTAATACCATACCATCTTGACCTTGTGGGGACATTTTTTAAACAACTTATAAATCATACAGAATGAAGTTTTTTGAAAATCTAAAAAGGCAGAAAGTTTTGTGTGAGGGGTAGGGTTAGGGTAAAGGGGTTGAAAATATAGTTCATACAGTCTAAAAATCATTACATCTATGGAATATATCAATGAAACATGGAAACCAGAAACCTCTTGTCATTTCAGCCTTGATAGATGTCATTAAAGATTGAAATTCTAGTCTCTTTTAATTTCTGTTAAAAATGTTTCTGATTCCCACATTAAAATGTAAATCTTAATTCTTCTTTAAGATAATGCTGCTGATAAATTTCTAAATTCTAATCAACTTTATATATTTGAACCCATGCAGCATGTTGCAGTTGTGTTGTTTCATGGAATGGTTGGCTGATGAACATACTACAGTCTAGTTAGCAGAAACGGAGGGCGTATGTATGCATAAACTCAGTGGACTCAGTGAGCTGATGTTGATGGTCAGACAGTGATAATGATTAAATCAGGTCAGATATAGTTGTGCAGATCAGCGCAGTCAGAACTGTTTATTTTATCTCCCCCTAGGGATAGTTCACACACAAATGAAAATTCTGTCTTTTGTATGAGTTTCTTTCTTCTGTTGAGCACAAAAGAAGTTTTGAACAATATTGGTAAATAATAAAAATATTATGGAAGTCAATGGCTACCGTCAACTGTTCGGTTACCAACATTCTTCAAATGATCTCCTTTTGTGCAAAACAGACTCAACATTCTACGAACTTTACTATCTAGTTAACACTTGCTGTCTTTCATAGCTGCTTGGTTTCATGAACTGACTTGGCAAAAGACTCAGAAAAGAGATCTAGAGGAAAAATCAGAGAAGGAGAGTATGTAGAAATAACAGTGCTTCTTGTTTGAGGTCTATGGTGAAGGAAAAGATACTATACTTTCCCTCTCTTTCTAATTCACGGTGTTCAGTTCATATTTATCTTTGATGCTGTTGTCATCTTCAAGGTTTTTCTCAAGCTCAGGGTGATGCAGCTCAATCATCAGGAAGTAGATCACTGCCCCGGCCACACCGCCCACCATCGGCCCGACCACTGGAACCCACCACCAGCCATTTCCAGCCCTGAAGACACAGATGAGAATCAAATCAGGACTGGGCAAAATTCTGAATGTATTTTCAACAAAAATTTCAATTATAATAGAATTCTTGAACTCGAATGACAGGAAGAAGCATTTACTGAAATTCAAAGAAAATTCAACACAGTCACACAAGTTTCATAAAATTTGATGTTGATTACAACAACCAAATGGACAAGAACAGATCACTTTTAAGTTGTTTTGTTTATGTATATATACATGTACTTACATAAAACAGACCCAAAGTTTTCAACAATAGTGTGCATATATACAGCGGGTAAAATAATTATTGAACACATCACCATTTTTTTCAGTAAATATATTTCTAAAGGTGCTGTTAACATGAAATTTTCACCAGATGTTGGTAACAATCCAAGTAATCCATACATACAAAGAAAGCAAAACAAATCAGTTCAGAACTTAAGTTCTGTGTAATAAAGTAGAATGACAGGGAAAAAGTATTGAACACATGAAGAAAGGGAGGTGCAAAAAAGCATGGAAAGCCAAGACACCAGATGAAATCTATCAGTAATGAGAAAAGCAATCCTGTCCCTTGTTACTGGAAATTAATATTAGTTGGTTCAGTCCCAACTGACGGCTTATCCACAAGTTTCCTACGCCCCATTAGGCTTTACGTCAAAAGTGTGAGTTTCTGGTTCGAAGTAAACAAGTGGGACGTGACACTCATTCATTCAACAGTTGACAATCAGTCATTCAAGATTTAGTGATCCAAACTTGCTAACAATGTGGGAACACAACTTCAACAAACTTAAAAAGGGTGAAATAACAGTACCTTTACCCTCCGCAGTAGATGGTTGGGAGTATGGCCTCGTATCACGTACGGTAGCATTTTTAGCTATTTTGTAGATTCAGTATCTTAGCCTGTGATGATAAGGTGATGAACAATTTGAAAAGCTCAGAGGCGTATCAGTATCTACACAGTGATAAATTTGGTCGGGTGTTATTTAAGGAATTTCGGAAACGACCTTATGATTCTGAAAGCAGACACTGAACCGATCCAGAGCCTACACTTCATAACATCATATCACACAAGCACACAAGCCTCACATCATAAGGCTTGGGTGCTAACACAGTGACCGATAGCATCATGTATTGCAGGGCCAGGACACTCTTGTAGTCATGCAGCAGCACTTTTGTGGAAGATCAGTAAAGTAAGGACAATTAAGGGCACGGAAATTGTTTATTGTATCGTGATATTATTAATTAAATAATAAATGCACTAAACTGAAATATTTACTGTGTGTCATTCATGTTCTGCATATGATGCTTCACAGTAGCCTTCACTTAAAATCTTTAGTCTAAGACTGTTCGTTGATAAAATTAGTACACAAAGTACTAGGGATGCAACGAAATAAAAATTCTGGGCCGAAACTGAAATTATTTTAAGACTTTTAAGACTTTTAATGAAAGAAAATATATTAATATTAAAAATCAACATATTATTTTTATTCAGTATTATCAGAGCGTGTGAGCAGAGCATAGTGGGGAGCAAATCAGTTAATGAGAGGGTAGCGTCATACCATAAAATACCATTGATATATACTACTTCCACCACCTCACCGGAAGTTGTACCCACGTTCTTTTTTACAGAAGCACCCCCGGGAAACAGGTGGATAAAAAGGTGTCTCATGACCAACGTGCCACACAAGAAACATTTCATGATGGGTAAAAGCAAAGGGCTTTCTCAAGACCTTTGCAACCTTATTGTTGCAAAACATACTGCTGGCATTGGTTACAGAGGAATTTCTATACTTCTGAATGTTCCAGTGAACACTGTTGGTGCCATAATCTCGAAGTGGAAAGAACAACATTTCACCATAAACTGGCCATGACCAGGTGCTCCTCGCAAGATTTCTGACAGAGGAGTGAAAAGAATTATCAGCAGAGTTTTTTTAAGAGCCAAGGATCACTTGTGAAGAGCTTCAAAAAGACCTGGAATAAGCATGTACAATTGTTTCAAAGAAAACAAAAATGGCACTGCATTTTACCTGCTGTATGTGTTGTCATATATATATATATATATATATATATATATATATATATATATATATATATATATATATATATATATATATATATATATTATATATATATATATATATATATATATATATGGGTCTGTTTTTTAACATCTCTTATCCTCACCAAGGCTGCATTTATTTGAACAAATGCAGTAAAAATAATAAAGCTTTTATGTTCATATGATGACAAAACTGATTGGAAATGTGTTCACTGTCACTTTTGATCATTTTATTAATTCTTTATAAAGATGCAGATGCCACTCTTTTTTATATTTTCAATTTCATACAATGACATTCAGACATCTTTAAGTTTTTTAAGTGACCAAATATTGCACAAATTGTCCAAATATATTTAAATAAATGCACATTTTTACAGGTGGAATTTTGCATTTTGAGAATTTATATCTAAGGTTATATCTAAAGAATTTATGTCTGAAAATTTTGGGTCAAAATATTAATCGAAAGCATGCATTTCTTTGAATTTCATTTTATTTTATTTCAACATAAATTGTCCATAATTGCATTCTTTATCACCTCAATTCAAATTTAGAGCTGAAGTAGAATTTAAAGGCATTCTCAATCTAATTCAGGACATGACAAGTGTATCCTGAGTTGTTCAGCTGTCAGACTGGTGGACGATGTCAACCGTGTTGATGTCTAGCTATATAGACACTAATGCTTTCATTACTGTAATCTGTGATTAGTGTGTCACTCCAGTGCTCCCCATCTGTAGCACTCTTTCCCTCCCTCAATCCCTTGATCCTTTTATAGGCTACTGAGAATACAAGTGCTCTCTGTCCTTGAACCTTCTCTACAAACAGGTTGGCAAAGGTAACTGTAAACAAATGCATTGCCACCTCATGCAGACGCTTTGCTGAACTGAACTTAAGTAATCTTTATGCTCACTGTTTATAATGTTTGTTGCAATTATAACACCAGAGCCATTTGCCCTCAGGTAACCCCTAATTTGTTTTCAAGTTGGAAGACAAATTAAGCAGATAGATCAAGCATTTCCTCACCTGGGCCTAGTAGGCTACTGATATGTGATTAGTTGAATAACAAATTATACAAAAATATTTGACTGCTGAATGAGCAAGTATCTTAGAGAGCCATGTAATACATATGAGCAGTAAAGCATATGAACAAAAATGCAAAACTGGAATATGCCAGATAGGCTACAGTGTTTTACTGCTGAAATGTGTGGTTGTAACCACAACCGTATTCTATTGCATATATTAGGCAAGTATTTTATTCAATACTTTATCAGTCTTTATTCGATCCTTTTGGTGTAGAACTGTGCACAAAATCTGACTCTTCTTCAAAATTTCCCTCTCTTTAAAAATGACCTAGAAAATTAGCGTTATAGTAAAAGAGTTACAGTAAAAGAGAAGGTTTTTCTTCTTTAATACAAATAAAATGCATCTTGTCTTTGTATATATTCACGCAAGGAGAATTCAGGCTGCCTCACGTACATTTTTAAAATTGCTCTAATATGCAGGAGACACACAAGTGCATTAAAAAATTCATTTGCTCTGTCAGAAGAATGGTGATAGGCCTTTGCACTTAAGAGTCTATTTGGAGTTTCAAAAGGTATGTTAGTGGGCGGTGTGCCTGTTTCTCACATGCTCGTTGACTCTTTTGCCATATTGATACATAGTAACAGTTCTAGCTGCAATGTGTTATTGTACACACTTAAAAATTTCCTGTTACAGCGTAAGCAATGATACAGAGAAGGGAATAAGCAGAAAATCTGAACAAACAATAATAAGAAGAATATGTTAATGCATAGGGGGTTTCCTGTACCTGAACACCTCTAGTCCCCATCCTGCCATAGCAGTGAAGAGCCGAGGTCCCAAGTCTCTGGCAGGGTTGATGGGATAGCCACAGTTCAGCGCCATGGACACACCGATAGCCAGGATGCTCAGACCAATAACCAGTGGCTCCATTCCTTTAGGTGCCCCAATATTCTTCTTATCAACAATGGCTAAAATACAGAGGACCAGGGCACCTGTGCCAATCACCTGTAAATAGAGACTAATGAGCAAAATTTTCTTGGAAACTTGTAGTAAGAAATACAATTGTGAGAGAAAGTTATTGTTAGTTATAATTATAACCAGCTAGTTGTTTTTATTCTTGAGATGGAAATGGGCTTTCAAAGTTCTCCACCTGAGATTTATATGATTATGATTTATGTGTATTTGTTCCCACCTTTTAATTCCCCTCTTAAAACGCACCAGTCTATAAACCGAAGCACATGCATTAACATTGCACTGCTGTTTAATTTCATTGTATAGTCACTAGTGAGATTATGTGATCTTTTAAAAAACCAATTACTGTGTTTCACTCACCTGATCAATGAATCCATTTAACAATGAGAGATCTTCACGTGGATATGAGGCAAAGATACCTGCTGTGGCATTTTCACCAACTACAATTTGTTTTCCATCAGCAAAATTTGCAAAGGCACCTATGGACAAGAGAATCAGCTTTTCGAGAATGATTTTAGAAAATAATTCATAGGTAGTAATTTAATGACTGTTTAGTAGAATTGTAAAATAATTTAAAATAAATTTATAAAATGTATTGTTTTAAAAAAAATACTAATGCAATCTAGAAAAACTAGGCTACTCTTTAACATTAGTTTTTTGGAGTACCTTGACCAATCTACTGTTATATCTAACATCTATCTTAATCTACCAAAGATCAAACCAAACCAGACACAGATGTTTATGTTTTGTTTGAGTTGTGAGTGTGTATTTTGTGCGCATGCCTAGTGTCATGCCAAGGGTCATGAAAACCTAAAACACTTTTTTTTGTTCATGTTAACAGGTATGTACAGGTTGCACTGAAAACAATATCACTTTACAAAGCAAAACTGAACCAATGTCATGAAATGTGACTGAAGTTGTGACTGACTGGAAAGTAAGCATTTGCGTCATTCATTTCTAAGCTTTTCACTACATTATTTATAAGAATTAGCTCTTTCAGTCCAATCAATGTGACCAGTGCTAAAACAGCTATACCTTTAACAAACTTTAAAGAAGTCTGCCTTATGTATAAGAGGAGCCAATTAACAGGAAGCAAAAAAACAGAAGTGCCCTGAAAACTTACCATAGTACAGACAGAAGACAGCACAAGACCCTGCAAAGGCACCTAGAAATTGGGCTGCCACATAGACAGGAAATTTCTTTAATGGGAGTTTCCCCAAGACGACCATAGCCAGAGAAACGGCTGGGTTCACATGTCCACCTGCAATGAGATGCACCAGTTGAGAGACTGCAAGCTTTTGATGACAGCAAATGTGTGGTAATTTTGTATTGATTGAGGTTTGCATAAAAGCATGCTGAGGTTTTTTGTAGTATAGATTGTCATCTATTAGAATCAAAAGAGCACGCTGCATCATAAATCTCACACTCACAATTATGTGCTTTCTCTAATTTCTATATAGGTGTATAGTATACTCTCACTTTCCCATTCTTAATCCAGAGTGTTCCTCATAAACACTGGCTGCAACAACTAGTTGAGGTAGTCAATGGGAATTGGGTCTGACATAATCTGCCTTAGCCCTCAGACATCACTGCATGGCTTAGGAGTACCTCAGCTTTGACATAAGAGCGCTCAGGCCTGCAGAACTGTCTCTGACCCCACTGCTTCAGAATGGAAAACAATGGCCTTTCCTGACCCACCTTACTGTTTCCTCAAACATTTGGTAGCTGATTAATTGCAGTTTTGACCCATGATTAAGCAGGAATCCAATCATGTTGTTTGGGTCTTTTGGATCATCTAAAAAGCATAATAACAATATTGCACACTAAAACACAACTGATTGGTTAAGGTAAAATATTTTTGTCAATTTTGTTAAGAACCAGAATGAATTTTGTTCATTCAAAATATATATATTTTTATAAAAGAAAGTATATTTTCAATTACGTATTTGTGTAGAGTCAGTTAACAGTAGCCACTGACATTCATAGTGTGGAAAAAAATGGCAGTCAATGGCTACCGTCACCAACATTATTCAAAATATCTTCTCTTGTTTTCAACAGAATAAAGAAGCTCATACAAGTTTGGAACAACTTGAGGGTAAGTAAATGAAGAAAGAATTTTCATTTTTGGATAAACTAGCCCTTTTATAATAACAGGCCAGTGCCTACACCTGACTTCCACCTGGGACATATGCTCCAGAAAAGCTCATTAGTTCAATACTGTAGTTATCATCACAGCATATAAGATCATCAAAGTCATGTGGGCTGCTGGGCTAACCAACTTATTCATACACAAATGCACAATTTTGATGACTTTAATTGTCGTAAAAGGCTTTGTGTTTCTGAAAAGGTACACACACAGAAGACAACATTGTCAAAGTGAACCCTGTACACACAGGTCTGTGAAAATGACTAAAACCACTGTATTATGTATGCCAGGCCAGTAGCTGGCGATGTCGCTTTGTAAAGAAACACTATGTGCCTAAACACATACGCATTCCTATACATTGACACATAATATGTGCATACATAACATCACCTTTTACACAAATTTGCATTATCATAGTTTACACAGCTGTTTTCGCATACATAAACGGCCAAAACGCATCAGATGTTTTCTGTTTTTAGTTGAAAATGGTGTGGTGTAAACAGCCCATCAGATTCAGGAGATGGTATTAAGGGATAGTTCACCCAAAAATGAAATCAGTGGTTCAACTGTAATGTTATGAAGCTACGAGAATACTTTTTTGCACACAAAAACAAAAAAGATAAAAATAAATTATTTTCCATGTCATTCTTCGCGCATGCATCGTGGTACTCTCAGGAATGTTTGTCAAAGACACAGAAGAGAAAAAAATTATTGAATAAGGTCGTTATTTTTGTTTTCTTTGCACATAAGAAATTAGCATCATAACATTACGGTGGACCAATTATGTCACATGGACTACTTTAATGATGTCCTTGCTACCTTTCTGGGCCTTGAATGTGTCAGTTGTGTGGCTGTCTATGGAGGGTCAGAAAGCTCTCAGATTCATCCAAAATCTCTTTGTTGTTGTTCTGAAGATGAATAAAGGTCTTGCGGGTTAGGAACGGCATGAGGGTGAATAATTAATGACAGAATTTTCATTTTTGAAGATGTGGATTGTGGAATATGCCACAGAAAATGACAGAACATGACATGGTATGTTGTGACACCTCCAGTAGTGGCACATGCTGCTGTCTGTCAGAGCATAATGTACATGGTTAGCATACGCACTTAATGGCAGAACAATATTTAATTTATTGTATGTTGCTTTCAAACATATTGGAGTTAATTTTCTACAACCATTAGGCTTCTCTGTACTGTCTCCGTACCGTTTTATATCTGTCTCGTGTCCCACTGTGTTACTGCAGGGCAACTTCAATGATAAGCTTTTAAAGAAATTCCAGCAATCATCTGCATTATCATAACACATTATAATAAAAGCTTCTCCTCACCATAATCCTTGAGGAATTCTCTTAATGAAGGCCAAACATGCATGTCCAGTCTGATTTATCAAACCCGACACACGCCTCCACTTGACACTAAGCCTTATCTAAGATTTAAGAGCATGTAACTGACCTATTATTTCCTCCTCCCCCTGTCCATCACTACAGTATATTTTTGAATGTCAGAGAAACCGAGCGCATCAAATACAATAAGCACAAGTCCCCCCCCCCACACCCTCTATTATGTCGTTCAGTAATCCTAAAATTTGCACTGAAGCAAATCCACCCAAGATGTAATGCTCGGTATGGGATATATTTGATCCAGCTGTCTAAGGCTTATTACCGCATGGAAGACTTTTTCTACCTCACTAGCCTTTTTACTCCTTTGACCAGATTTAGCTTTTAATAGAATAAACACACATAAACCGCAATAGAGGAATAAATTGGGCTGTTTATCTAGTTTTGATTAGATCATGGATATTGTAGTGTTGCATATGGCGAGTAGGTGGTTTGTGTCACATGTAGACTGAAAATTCCATGTTTTGTAAAACATGATCAAAGATCACAAACAACCGTGAAAAACAGCCCTGATGGATAGCTAAATATGACCTTTGAAATGAGAAGTTGCTTTGAACTCAGCTGTCCCAGACTAATGCCTTTTCTTTATTAAACGCAATTTCATGCATTTTGGAATCATTTAAAAGTTCCTTTTAGATGTGTGTGTTGTTTTTATAGCAGACTATAGGTAACTGACAGTCAGGTAAATTTATTTAAATGTAGCACATGTGCATGTTACATAAGCACAAGTGTATTTTAGACTTTTCTATTCGCCAGTGAGACCAGTTACCTGACACGCCTCCTGCCATGTACACGGCTAGCATCACCCCTAGAGTAAAGCCAAAGTGGATGGTGAGATTTTCTCCTTGTTTTTCTCTGCTAAGAATAGTCTGGGCCACTGAACCACAACCGAAGAGCTGCAAACAGGAAATGGGCAGAGAGAAGACCATTTAGGAAGACAATTAGTTGAAAAAAAGAAACCCTACCGCCAAATAGATAAGAAAAGCACTCTTGTTGTGAAGCACTTATTCAAAACTAATTAGTAGGACAGTTTGTTCAAATGCTCAGGCCATTATGGTCAGGGCGGCACCCCAAACAACAAAATCTGTCATGCTGAATCAAAATCTTTTCACGTAATTAACACCAGTAGAATACACTGTAGAAACATCTAGTGTATTTCATGTTTTAATTTCTAATTTAAATAATTTGTCAAAGAAGATTTGCAATATTACTCACAACTTCAGGTACTAATGTTTGTAGTAAAATATAGTTCTCTTCACTCTAAGTTGTCAAACTTGACAATTAAAAATGTATAAAAAACAAAACACTTCACTGAATGGTAAAAATGTACAATAAAAAGTACAGTACAAACCTTAAGATTAGTCTATTAAAAATAATTGTGTAAATCATATGAAAGCATCTGACGTTCATGAAAAATACCTTTTTCCTGAGAACAGAACAAATTTCTTTATTTTACAGTCAACCCAGCCTGAATGTGTGTCAGTGTGTTCACTTGTTTACACAAGTGCTATAGTAAAAATGTTGTGATTGGAATTTATTGGAATGGTATTTTGGAGGACAGTTTACAACAACAACAACAACAAAGCAGGCACTTAAAACTAACACAAACCACTGCCAGAGAAGTTGAGCATTTGTCTAATTAGACTAAAGCCTTGTAATTACTGAGATAAAGCCCTTCAAAGCATAAATCACAGCCATATGCAATTAAATAGCAATTAGAACTGATCGATAAGAAGCATAAATTAGACGACACTTTACATCACTAGAGGGTGTTGCATGTAATGCAGTGCATTTAGTCTAAATCATTATGTGGTCACACATATTGCTATTATTACCACAATTATATGTGGTCACACGTCTATATTCTTTAAAATAAAAAAAGAATATCAACCTCCACACCACTCATATGAAAAGAATTAAGTTGAAAAAAAAAATGACACCAAACTTGCAATATTCATCATAATTCGAATGCATTGAAATCTCAAAACTGTTAATCTCAGTTTACTTGAAGTCCTGACAGGTAAAAGACTTACTATTAGTACGAATGTCCCTAGCAATTCCGCCAGAAACTCTCTGATGATGTCCCGCCTCAAGGTGCATCTCTCCCTCAAATTTCGAAAGTTTTCGAGCTCCATACTTCCCCCGACAGCTGAGATGTGATGTCCGGACAGACAGTTGAAGGCTGATCTCGCTGGAGTTGAAGTGTCTTTAGGCTTTAACCTCCCCCGCCCCTCCTGCTGCTCAGATGTCATTAAACACACTGACATGACAGGTCGGTGCTTCCTCTTTGCTCTCACTCCATCCATCCTCTTCATGCGGAGACAAAGACGAGAGTCCCATCAACTAGTGGAAGAAATCGTTACGTTTGCGAACATTAAACACTACAGAAGCGACGTTGGAAATATTAGACTCAGTTCAATTCACATAAACTTTATTGTTAAAGAAGCGTAACTTATTAACGTAGGCCTATTACAATTATTAACAGACTTGTTGCAGTTGGAGATACACTTATACAATATAACGCAAAAATATTTCTCTAGATCTAATCAAAAATATAAAAAAATCACGTGCAATAATATAAACTTTATGAATTAAAGTTGTTTTTGTGAAGCTTTTAAGATAAACGGTGAAGAAAACGCAAGATATACTATTATTTAGTAGGCTACTTTCCAGAATATATAAAAGTAATTATCCTAAATTCTTTTTGCTGAATTGTTACACAACTGTGCGATTTTTATGAAATCATATCCAGTACCCAATAGACCTACAAAATGTATAATCTACAGTAAACTAGTCTACATGTTAGCTTAAAACTCATGCACAATACACAAGCAAGTCTTGGTTTATTTATTCTCTAAATAGAAATGCATCATATTTTATATGTTTAGCTTACTTGTTTGTTACTCAGTGTGATTTCTGAGTATTATTTCCAGTTCTTATTCGGAGAAGCACGAGCACACTATAGCGCAACTAAGAGTTGTAATACGTATATTTGTCCACCGGGTGGAACTATTTGACAAAGTAAAAACCAAGGAGGGCCAGGGTTTGACAGCGGCGTCCCGTGACTGTCGGTACAGACCGTGAAAAGAAGAAGCATTAGGATGGTAGCGGTATGTTTTGTTTGCATTAATCACTGTCACTTGTTCTGGGGTGTCGTCTTTGATGTGAGGCAGACACTGTCAGTGCTGTGAAATGAGGGGGATGCGCTGATGGAGAAAAAGCACCCCAGTGGGTTCTAACAAATTATAACACCCCTTCCCCTTCATCATTTTAACAACCCCTCAGCCCTAGCATGTCACACATGATAACTGCTATCACGCAGCCTGCTCATTAAAAATGGTTAGGTAGTCAATTTAAGTGTGCATGACACAAAACTTTTTCGGATTGCAGGCCTTGTCATCAGAAAAGTCCATACAGACACAATTCACTAAAATCAGTTCGATTTTTCAATGTATACCCAATTTTCCAAATAAATTTTTTAATATTCAGACATTCTTTCATTCAGACATATTTATTTATTTAATAGCGGGACACAGTGTGAACAACATTTTATGACAGGCCATTATTATATGGTTACAAACAATTAGGATTTTATTTAAAGTGTGATTTTTCCAACTACATTCAAGTTAGCCTATAAACGCTTCTAACTCCCAAGGTTAGGCTAATCTCCTAAAATGTCTCTGGTTTGCCCTCCGTGGAAGTGTGAAGGCGATTATTTGTATCATTTATCTGCGACATAATCGTAGATGTTTTTGCTGCGATCCGGTGTTTTGAAGTTACACAGTGGAAGTGTGAATGTCTGTGCTGGCTAATCCTTTAAACCACAACCTCTTCAAGAGTGTTAAAAGCCCTTTTAGATGGTCTTTAATGTTTATTGGATATTCTGAGGAAAATGTTAACTGAGTCCCAGCGCTGCAGGAGGCACGACGAGGAAACAACCTGTGATCGCTTGATGTAGATAGACGAATAACATTCTGAAGGGATAGATGTGTTACAGGAGAATGTGAGAAAGGGGCAAACGGGCTTTGCCAAAGAAAACTTTAACGTTTGTGTGACAGTTTGCACCCCAACGGAGAGAAGCCCAGCTAACCTTAATTTTTTAATTTAGTAGCCTACTTTTATTGTTAATTTCGGATAGCAAACAGACTGTATGCAAAATACACGATATTTATAGCCTAGTCTGAAAAGAAAAATAGATTTAATGGCCTACTGTACAATTTTAGACCACCAGACGTTTCATAGCTAGC
This sequence comes from Cyprinus carpio, assembly GCF_018340385.1. Classification (NCBI taxonomy): domain Eukaryota; kingdom Metazoa; phylum Chordata; class Actinopteri; order Cypriniformes; family Cyprinidae; genus Cyprinus; species Cyprinus carpio. The sequence goes on along the minus strand of NC_056603.1, from coordinate 17,491,852 downwards.
TACCATTTAGGCTAGATAATGGAAAATTAATTATTTTGAACAACTTTTTAAAACTTCGATGTTTATGACTAAAAATTATTTGAAAAACATCCTAAACTTTTTTTGAACATTTTTGTCCTGTAAACGGGTACATCATTTTACCTTAAAACGGGTGTGTTTTAAAATTCAGTTGTGTTACTGTGTTAAATAATAAAATAGTAGCCTATAGGCTACTAATTTGACTTGAAACTGATTTAGATTCACGTGGAACACATTTTCAGGTTACCTGACAAAACATTTTTACAGTGCAGTTTAGTACTGCCTGTCAGTTGAATTTCTTCCTGATAAATCCTGATACTCTTACATACCGTTGTCTTGAAAGTGGGTGGTATCTCTCTCACTCAGCATGGTCAGAAAGGGAGAGAGAGAGAGTAGTTTATGTAAATGCTCCATTTTAATTATATTAGGAGGACGGCCCTATTCTCTGCCCAATAAAAATGGACCAGGGCTGACACCTGGTTATAAACACAGGAAGGATTCCAAAGTAGTAATCGCTAATCGGCAGAAAAAAACCCAACCGGGATCTTCAAGAGACGCAATGACCTCCAGTAAAGTTGAAATGCCAGGAGAGGTGAAGAACGACCCGGCTGCGCTCATGGCATCTCTTCATCTGGTGCCCTCACCGGTACCCAACCCTGAAATCAAGTACACTAAGGTTCGTGAGACTGTTTTACAACTTCTCGTGAGAATCCTAAAACTGCCTTAACGGGAATGCAAACTTCGACTAGGTGACACGTTTGATTTGTAGGCTAGTGACTGCGCGCAAACAAATCACTGATCAAGAAACGCAACGTGTTGCAACCATGGCATTGAAAGCAGGCTCATACTCACGCGTTCAAACCGAACGTAGCAGTATTAATCTTAAGATGTTACGGCTCCTAATACGGTAGATCTAGAGGCTCGTCTGCACATGCATTTGCTAACAAATAGCAAGTTTTGGCTATATGGATTATTCTTTAGGTAGCCTACGCAGTGTAATGATTTGCAATAAGTATATCGATTCTCCGTTTTATTCTAATCAAATAAACCGCCTTTATTTGTGTCTATATAAAGAGTGTGAAAGTCCAGATCTGCTGCCCGTTATCTAATACTACAGAAGGAGCATCGATCATGAAAGTTTTCTCCATCTTGATATAATGACAAATGAGAGTCCATAGAGCTTTAATAATCTCATTAAACCGGTTAAGAAGTTTTGCCTTGAACAGGTTGTTATTTTTTATGCTACTTTACATGATTTTCGGTGCGCGTTAGAGATCCGCCTCTATCTCTCCTTTCAATTCTGTGCTACAGTCTATAGTTCAGCCTAGTATCTAAATTATTCATAATGTCTTTATGTTCTGGACGAAAAAATAAATAAATCACTAACACGCCATATGTTCATTATTGTGATCTTGATCTTGTTCATTATTGTGATCAACTTTTACCTCAAGCTCAATGACAATATTTACAAGCCGGATCATGTGTACGAAATTTATGGCCACTTGTTTTAAATGCAAGTGTTCAGGGATACACCTTTAAAACAAACTTTGTACACCACTAAAATTGCAGGGTTGATAACAAGTATAGCTTACTATGACAAGTAGGCGAAGTATGCCAACATGTCAAAGTCTGGGCTTTCACATTCATTTTTAGATACTTTAATACTTTGGGGCTTATTCCGATGTAATGAGGTTTCAGCACTAGCTATTATACAGTTTTAATGTAGTCATCTTATATTAATCTCTCTGAAAATGACAAAGAAGTGCTGAATCATCCCATGAAATAATTAGAAAATATAATCTCTCGTTTTCTTGGTAAGGTCGTCTTATATTATGCCAGTTTTGACGGTAATAATTTTATTGCTGTGAGGTGAGAGGATAAGTCAAAGTGCAGAGCAGGCCATTATCACTGAGGTAAGGAGAGTGAAGTTCAGCCAAAGCAAGAGCTGGAGACACCTGTGACATACACACCCTGCATCTCCTGCTCTCATTGCAGATCTGCTCTCAGAAGCACATGGGAGTGTGAGAAGGATTCATACTTAGGAATTTGTGTGCTGGCTGTATGGGTTTGTGTGGGCTGCTGTTTGGGCATTAGTGATGTGAACTCCCTTCACACCCTTGTCCATCTCCCTCTTCTTCTTGGTCTCTTTCTCTCTATCCCCACCCCCTCTCACTTTTGAGTTTGTGTGCCTGGTGCAGCGCAGCACAGGCTCTGATGTAACAGTCCAAATATGCCCAATCAATACTATTTTTTTCAAATGTAGTCAGTGCAGAGCCAAGTTTTTTATTATTTGTGTTAGTCTGAGGTTAAGCCATTTTAGCGAAACTCCTTGGAGACTTTTTAAGTTGTGTTTTCTGTGCTGTTAATAAGCAGTGCTTTATGCCAGAGACGCTGAGTTATGGAAATATCATTACTGGGCATACTGAACATTTTATTCGTCTATGAGTGTCAACCACTTATATAAATACTGAATCACATGCAGCTCTGGCATTTAAAGTAAAATAATTAATATCAAGCAATGAAAGCGAGAGGTGGTGGCAAGTAATTCAGTTAGGTAATACAATAATCATTACAGAACGTATTTTACAGCAGTTAATGTGAGCGTATGGTTATTAGACATAGTCATAGTTATATTTATTTATTTTTTATTCCAATAATAAATTTATGGTGCATAACTTATATTATATTATAGTTATATGTTTCATTATTATTTTTGTTATTTATATATAGTTATTTATATATAAATGTTTTTGTTTACATAATATATATGTGTAAAGTGTATATTTATTATGTATACATAAATACAAACACATGTATGTATATATTTAAGAAAAATATGTTGTTTATATGTTAAATGTATTTATATATAATATAAAATATAAGAATTTAAATGTATATACAAGTAAATATTTTCAAAATATATCATGTATGTGTGTATTTATATATACATAATAAATATACACAGTACACATACATATATTATATAAACAAAAACTTTTATTTTGGATGCGATTAATCACGATTAATCATTTGACAGCACTAATTTAAATAAAAAAAAAATAATGAAACATATGACTATAATATAATAGAAACGTTATTATTTATAAGATTAACACTTGATATAATGAGTGCTGCAGTTTTTTTTATTTTTTAATTTATTTATTCACATGCTAAATCTAAATAAACTGAATAGTCAGGATGGTTTCTTGTATGGTAAAATGACAGTTAAATTGCTACAGCATGGACTTTGTGCTCCCCAGTAAACTTTTTACCCCACCAGTTACATTTGTGCCTATTATGTGACAGTCACTACACTTGCATTTGTTACAGACTTGAGATTAAAAACATTGATAGGTAACTTATCTGCTATGCCATTGAACATTTACGACCGAGCTTCCGCTTATCATGCCAATAATTCTCAAAGTCCTGTTGTTTGGTGCAGACACCTGAGCTCAATACGCGTTACAGTCTTACAGAATCCTCTCTTGACTCCACACAGTGTATAAAGAGCGTGTTTGACTGGTCACGGGAGAGCTAGTCTTCTGAAGGAGTTCTCTTTCTCTCTTTCTCTGTCTGCTGGCCCACTGGGCTGATAATGGCACTAAGGAAGCCATAAATTTGCCTCCGGTGATGGCTGGTTATGGATGTTTTCTCTTCTTTTTTTTCTCTTCGAATGGGAGAGAGAAAAAGAAAGGAAAGGTTATGTTGATAGGTGTGTGTATCAGTGTAATTGATTAGGGCCCAGGAGTCTTTTTGAAAGAGAGGTGTTGGATTCCAGCAGGCAGGGTGATGATTTGCTCACTCCATTCAGTTATAACACAAAAGTGAAGCAGACTCTTGAGAATAAAACCTGGAAGAAGATAGGAAACAGGAGACAGGATATTACTCTCTCGCTTTCCCCTGTGCCGGGCAACTGATAATTGCACATTTGGATTAGATGTGGTTTGCAGTCAGTGGAATTTATCAGTGATATTCAATAAACACGTATAAATAATATTTGCGCATAATTCTGGGTTTTCTAATGAATGTGTTTAATTGTTCAAGGTATGTCATTCCAAACTTTATTTTCTGTGGAAGATACTTTGAAGAATGTTGTCACGATAAAAATTAAGTTATTTTTTGTCCATGCAATGAAAGTTAGTGCGGTCCAAAATATTTTCCAAAAACAAGAGTGAGTAAATGATAGAATTTTCGTATTTGTCTGTGCATGTGTTCGTTTCTCTATACTGAGAGCTTCATGGAGAAAAAGACACTTGATAGCCACTTGATAGGACAGGTCTTTATATTTTAAGGGCTTAAGCGTCGAGCCAGGACAGTAGTGTGCGCTGAAGTGAGGACTTTTGTAAGCTAATCTGGGAGACAGCTTGAGTGAATGAGGTAGGCCCCATCAATCCGTCAGTGCATGAGATAGTACAGATGGGAGTCAGGGGGGTTTCTGCTCTAGAAGCTGTCCAGCAGGGTGTAATATATGGCCGTGTCACACTGTTAGGGTCAGTGGCCCTGACTTACGAGAGTCTGTCCCATACCTCTGGAGATTTTCACTTCAAAACCCACCATTTCTTCACATCAAACAGCGGCCACAGTAGAGCATACACTGAGAAGCTTGATTTATTGTAAGCGGCACAGTGAGGACTCTCTTTCTCTCACCCTCTTTTGCTTTGACTTATAATTTTCCCCCTTTCTTACTCTTGATCTTTTCTTCACATCTTCCTCACTGATTATCTTTGGCCTTTGCACTGTTTTTCTCCCTCAGGAACAAAATGCTTGATTTGTCTATGTATTATTAACAATAGCATGTTTGTTCCAGCTACTTTATTTAAATTTAGCACAGATATGCTAACCAAGTATTATTATATTATATTATATTATATTAACCAAGTAAGTGTATTGTAATTTATATTTTTTGTTGTTAAATTTTTTTTTTTCAATTGTTTAATTTGTTAAAGGGATAGTACACCCAAAAATGCAAATACTCATTACTTTTCCTCATGTTGTTCCAAACCTGCATGACTTTGTTTCTTCCGTGAAAAATGAAAGAAAACCAGACTTGAGGTTGATAAAATTATGACAAAATTTTTGGGTGAGCTATCACTTTAACAGGTAATGTTACTTATGTATCACAACCTAACAAAAGCTTTTTTTTTTTTTTTTTTTTTTTTACAGCATTTATTAATTTAGAGATAACATGATTATTCATCTATAATAATCTATAATATATTAATTCACTGTAATTCATATACTACATAAATATATTAAATTGATACTAAATATGCTATTGACCATTAAATTGAAATACTAAAATATTGTGTATTGTTAGTTCATAACTAACTCATGAACTAATGTTAATAAATTGTTACTAAAAAGTTTTGTCACTTTATTTTGTAATGCTAACTAAGATTGACAGTTGGGGTGTCCCTGTCAACCTGCTCTGTAGACTAACATATGTTGCACAATTTTGACATTTGCAGAAAAGAGAGAGTGAGAACATGACATGCAGTCTCAGTTCCATGTCTTAAGCTCCCTCTTATCCTGTAACATCACTAATTATCAACATCTTGAAGTGTGTCCAATTACAGAGTGAAAGTTAGCTGCTCAGGAAAGGATATGAGATCTTTGCAGACTGAGACCCGGGCTGCAGGTGCCCTGTTAGGATCCGTCTGGCTCTGGAATCCCGGCCTGTTCCATGAAAGCACAGATAAAGCGCACATATAAAAAAGAAATCGTTTTACAATGGCCAAGAAATGTTTGCCATTAAATATCCCTCATGTGTCTGAGCCATTAGAAGGTGCTGGCGGCCAAACAGATGTTTCGCTGGCTGTAGCGTGAGCTTTGGCATCCTCTGTCCGCGTTCCTGCTCCGCTTCCTCCTGCAGTTGTGCGAAGCCTCCAGAGAGCTCGCCGGGGCAGATGAGAAACGGATCAGCATTCTACAACTGCTAGAGTCATTCGAGTCACCCCCCAAAAAGACTCTTCTCTAGCTCTAGCACTCCCTAAGGAACAAAGTCGACCTCCTGCTTTTGTGGCCGATAACCCTCTTTCCTGTGTGAAGTAATGCTAGTGATAAAAATCTCAGCAATAAGGAGCATAAGCCTAGTGATGCTGTCATCGTTCGCCGTGGGTCCCTCTTTCACAATCTGTTTGTGATAGGCACTGCATATCTCACCATCTAATTAGCTTTGCAGACGAGCGCAGTCAGCACCGTGAGACTGACAGCTTGAATCAAAAAACATGGAGTGATTCTAAATGTTTGCAGCTGTCTTGTGCTGCAGCCTGTGCGTAAAATCTCAACCTATCCGCACTCTGTCCGATTTCGTAACAGCCTGTAGTACAATGTGTTAGCGTAGGATGAACTGGCAGCGCTTCTCTTTCTGTTTGTGTACGGAATCAAGTGGCTGTTTTGTTTACAAGATAATACATTTTCTGGCCCCCTGCTGTTGTAAACAAAATCTAGTTGTCACAGCTTGGCGGTTAGTTTTCATACTCAACTCAAGTTCGAATGTACTTCCAGCACTCTGCCTCAAACAAACTCCTCTATGTTTTTAGCTTAGCCACACTGAAGAGAGTTGTTAAAAATCATGAGAATTTAAGTGAGGGTAAGAAAAAAAAGTATTTGAGTGAAGACTCACTTTTTCAGTTTCAAAAGCAAACAAAAGCAAGCAAAAAAATAAATAAAAGTATGGTATGAAAGAAAGCCTGTCACTAGTAATTGTCAAACTTTAAATTCAACAAATATTATCTAACACAATCCAGAATCCTGTCACTAGTAATTGTCAAACTTTAAATTCAACAAATATTATAGCTGTTTGACAACTGAATATAGTTGTTTATAGACTGTTTGTCGACCATGCTTACACTTGAGTCAGGTTTTTATAGACTTTTGTCGAATAATGTCAGGTTTGTTCAAGCATCACAAAAATCTAATAAAATAAAATAGACTAAAATCATTAACATTAATTTAAATTTAGCCAGTTAAACTTTTAATAATAACAACTTATATGTGTGAGATTATAAACCAAAATGGACTAAAATGTGATAAATTCATTATTTACTTCAGGTGTTTAAATGAAATTTCAAACAAGTAAAAAGTATTTGTGTAAGAAGCATTCCGTTTCGATAGTAAAATACAAGTTCTCCGAAATAATGCTTAAGTATTATAATGCAATGTTGAAGCTGCGCACAACACGAATATTCCACCGTTGCCGCGCAGAAGAAATAATGGTGCCGCGCACACGCTTAAATGAGTTGGGACTATTTGCGAAGCGACCAATGCTTACACGCTATAGAGTCAGAGTTAGAACCGGTGAATGCGCGTTTACAGTTTCATAGAAAGGGAATGATGTGAGCCAAATGCTCGCTGTGAATTGAAATTTTTTTATACGAAATAGTCAACTCGAGAGCCGACAAGCAATGACATGTGAAATAAAACGTCATGGACCTTGATTAAGTGCTGGAAGCAGCGGATGATGGGCACAGAACGGTAACACTCAGAGAATGCTCACACAGGTGTAGTGTGCAAACTGTACATCATAGGGATGTTTAGATTCTATAGAAGAATTGACGTTCATTTTTTGTTGTTTTTATATTTAACTTACAGATCTCAGTTTAAATGCTTCAGTTTCTATTCTATTCATCAGTTTAAATGCTTCAGTTTGTTTGATATTATATTATGTTAGGCCTAATTAACCTAATAAATAATTGGACCTAAAATGCTCATCAAGGATGTATTATTTAAGAAAATACAGAAGAAAAAACAGTAATATGGCCTTATGAATTTCTAATATTGGTTTCCTGTTTTAATTACTTTAAAATATAATTCAGCAAGCTGAATTTTTCAGCATCATTACTCCAGCCTTCAGTGTATATTTAAATATATTTCCATATATATATATATATATAATATAAAGTTTTCAAAGGTAAGGTTCTAAAAAGTACATCATTTAGTCATGGTCAAATTAAATACAAATAGCTCATTAAAGGTAAAAGTTACACAGTTCTTTTTGTGCGCGCTGTACATGTCTGGTATAAAGAATGCTTTTGCACAGGTGGCCGAAATGTCCGCCCAATAGAGTACTCAGCATTAAAAAAAATCAGGTGATCAATACAAAATTCAGGTTCTTTACAGCCCTGTTGAAGCCTCCAGCAGGGTTACGGCAAAGAAGCGGTGATCAATATGAATTTTTGCACTTTTGCACTTGCGTTCTTATCCCTTTTCTTTAATCAAAGCCAAAGTATAAAGAAAGCTTGAGAGTTGATTTACTGCACCGGCCTGTCGCTCTTTATCAACTTTCTCAATGGGAAGAGACAAAAGTCCGAGAGCCCCCAGAGCTCAGGGAAGACTGGGCCAAATGGTCTCTAATGGTCGCCTTTTTCTAGTCGTGATTTAGATGGTGGCCCAGTCCGCTGCTCACCCAGCATTCCCCTCTCCCCGTTCCGGGGTGCCGTAAGTATGGGGTTACGAAGAGCATAAAGCTACCCACCGTCTGCATTCTTCCCCGGCTCACTGGCCTGTCACAGTCTGCCCCTGATTTAAGGCATTCCACTACAGTGGCCTCTATAAATTTTAAAACTAATTCGCTCCTCTACGGGGCTTTCTGTTTTTGTAACAAGCCCTCGCCTCGACGAGGCCACTGACACTTTTATGAAGTGCTCCAAATGAGAGTCAGATTAAAGGTGGCCTCCTTAATGCAAGAGGCCTGTGTGGAGCGAGCGAGAGAGAGAGAGAAGGGAGTCTGATGTAAATGTATCGGAGAGGAATCAGCATGGTACAGACTGATACCTAGCCTGACCAGGAGTGATTTATTCATGCCAGTTTTAGGGGAGACACAGAGTGGGAGTGACTGAGGCAGCCTGAACCGCCTCCAAGTCAACTGGCATTTTTTACGTGTTCTAAAGTAAACACGCCTCTTGGTTTACAGTCAGTTAAATTGTACTTAAGCCTGTAAGTTTACATTAGTAAACATGTTGGAGAGCTTGAGGAGGCCCAGGGCCTTCCTCTATGCAGATGACAGGAAGAGTAAATGTGTTTTATGTAAAAAGAGTAAATGTAGAGCTCACAGCCAGCAGATGCTTTAACACCTTATCTGTCACCGGTAGTGCCATCTGTTTGCTGAATATTGAAATCACACTTGCCTTATGTGTTTGTTGTGTGCCTAGAGAAAGATGTATTTTTCTTTTCTTCTTTATCGAGCTCAAAAAATCCATCTTTTGGAATCTGAGGCGGTTGTTTTACGGGCCGCTTCTTTTAACGCATCACCAGCGCCAGAGTGCGGCCCGTGTTTTATGATCTCGTAAACGAGCAGTGATGTTGTGAAACGTGTGTCTGTGTGTATTTCTGCATTTGTGTGTGTATCCATGCACTTCTAACTGTGGGCGCATTTGTGTGTCTTGTGTGTCTGATAGGGATTTATCTCTCCTTTCCCCTTTCCCCCACCTCTTTCTGTCTGGTTGCTGGATTACTCCCAAGAGAGTGATATTGGGCAGCCCTGCAATAGCACACGGTTCCCAGAGATTCCTCTCACCCCACAACCATGAAACACACAGGGGGAGAAAGACTGTCTCTTTTAATTCTGTGCATCATCATGAAGTTACTAACTAACTCACAGTAATTCCTCAAGGGCCTAAAGATGCACATTTTATGGATGGTGTTTGACATATTCTGCATTAAAATGCTTAATTCCCATGCAAACAGTTATAGCAGTTTTAAGTAGTGGTGGACGGACGAAGTATCTAAATCATGTACTTGAGTAAAAGAAAACAGGAGTGAGCTTATTGATTTGAACTCTGGAGTCTCGCGCCAACCAGTACAATATGTGATCCAATTCAGTAAGTTCAGCAGAATTAGCTCAAAAGAATAATTCATTCACAAATCCTAACTTAATTTCTTCAGTTTGAAATTTATATATATATATATATATATATATATATATATATATATATATATATATATATATATCTATATATATATATATATATCTGTTGTTTTATTATCATTTATACACTATTATAGTTTTGATTAATATTTTGAATGTTTTTATTTTGTATTTTACATTTTTATTTTAAATTTCAGTCATTTTGTTTTTTTCCATTAAATGTTTATTCCAAGAAACTTTTGATGTGTGCACCAAAACTAAAAAAGACATTGTTACTGTCTACCACTGATTTTAAGTAATTTTTTTTTTTAAGGGCCTCACTGTTGTGAAAACTAAACTGTATCTTTCTCTTCTCTCCCTGTAGATTTTTATTAATAATGAATGGCATGCTTCTGTGAGCGGTAAGGTCTTCAGCACATACAACCCGGCTACAGGGGAGAAGATCTGTGACGTCCAGGAAGCAGATAAGGTGTGTGTGTGTGTGTGTGTGTGTGTGTGTGTGTGTCTGCTTTTTTAGCATGCTAGTGTGTTCGTCAGCAAAGTGTATATTTGGTAATTGGTCAAACCATTGCCAGAAACAGGTTTGGCACAATTACTCAGCTGGACTACATTTAGTCGTCCAGCACCGCTATTGTGCTTCTCACTTTCAGCCTTCACTCAGCATGAATAAGCATCCAGAATTGAAAGAGAGGGAGGGAGGGAGGGGGCTGTAGTTCAGTCTAATGTGGTTAAGCAAGCTAGAGTCTGTAGTTCCTCTCTGTAAATCAGGCAGAAAGTGTGGAAAACCAGAATGGATACAGGAAACAGGGACCCCCTGATAGTGCAACTGGGGAAGTCATTGAGACTCATCCAGAATGAATGGATTTCATTTGTCCCAGAGGTGGACAAACACCTGTTTACAGGATAAGGTTATATCATTAAGTGCTCTCCTGTCTTTCTCCTCCTCTTGTTTCTATCTCTCTCTCTCTCTGTCCGTTCCCCTCTCTTTGCCTTTCTGTTAGGCTGATGTGGACAAAGCCGTGCAGGCTGCACGTTCGGCCTTCTCTCTGGGTTCAGTATGGAGGAAGATGGATGCATCTGAACGTGGGAGGCTGTTGTTTAAGCTAGCTGACCTGGTGGAAAGAGACAGTGCATACCTTGCTGTGAGTACTTCATCCAACACAAAAACTAAACCTCTACTTAAATGTTTTTTGGGGAACAAATAATGTTTTATTACTCAGGGCACCTATTCCAATGCTATCCATCAGATCGGGACATTTTTTGCACTGTATTCCAAAAATACATAAACAATTCCGGCTACTAATTTTTTTGTTGCAGGTTTTAAAAATCCTGCATGGTGTTTTTTGATTTTTTTAATATATGTCTGATCATTGTTTCCATATGTTCTGCTCAATTAGAAGCAAAATGCCTGAGCCACGCTCTTTTGTTGACATTGGTCTTGACTCCCTTATAACTATCACCTTCACTCACAAACCAGTGGTCATCTGACCACACTTAAACCAAGTCTCGTTCTAGTCAGTGCCAGTTTTTCGGTGAGTGAGAATCAGATTTAACAGGACAGAGCCATCTGAGCAGACAAAGACGCTCACAACAATAAGCAAGTGTCTAATGAGTAGGCCTGTCTGTCTGCCTCCGGCTTATTGAAGCTTCATGGCAGGAGCCATAGGAGTTGTTGTTTTTCTAACAATTTTGATTTGTCCTGCAAATGTCTGAAACCCATGATGATGACCACGCTGAGTTGAAACACATGACCTTTGGGCGCTAACGATCACTTAGGTTAAGAGGGAAATGTAAAAGAGAGGTATTGTTCCGATCCATGATGTGCTTTTATCTTCAGCGTTCTTCTGCCCTGGACATCTGCTTTTACTTCCCACTCACGGAGTTGTGTCTAAAGAGACAGATTCAGAAACAAAAGTGCTATGTTTGTCTTTGTGCATGCAGCTCTCTGCCGTAGCCATTTTGAGTAAATCTCTTTCATGTTACAGTTTAGACTTGGTCTTAAATGGACTGAAACAACAGATTTTCTCCATCCAGCTCTGAACAAGTGTCAGAGCAAATTGCTTTGAAAGAAAAATGTGATGTCCATGTGGTTACAATCACTCTTTATATCAATCTAATCCCACGTCGATAAGGAATCATGGCTGGCTGACACAGAGATAACAAATTCAGGTCTCTGGTGATGGCTATAGGAGTATCATGTTTCCTAGGGGAGCAGATGGAAGTGTGTGCTTTAGATATGCTTAGTCTGAATGCAGCATGGGGGGGTGTCAGGTTTAATCTCTATGAGTGATTTTTCATCACACGCCCACACTCTCATCTTCCTTCTCTCCTCCCAGACCCTGGAGTCTCTGGACACTGGGAAACCTTTCCTCTCCTCCTTCTTTGTGGACCTCCAGGGAACCATTAAAACTTTTCGATATTTTGCTGGATGGGCAGATAAGATCCACGGTTCCACGATTCCGACTGGTAAGATGACGCTCATCCTGTCATAAACTCTCACCATAGAATTATACAGCATTCAAATTATGGGGGTGTTTGAAGGGGTGGGGGGTCTGATCACCCTAAGAATATCAAAACAAAAGTTTGGAGTCTTAAAAGTAGATTACAGACATTGTTTAGCATTTTAGTAACCACAGACGTTAGCCTGGATGCAAAGTTTCACCTCACAGTAAACAGGCGCTCATAAACATAAGGAAAGCACTGGGCACTTTTTGTGGGATAGAAAACATAAATAATGTAATTATATGACGTTTCATTTTGGATTTCAGAAAATTTTATTTAATTATTAAATATATATTTTTAAATTAATATTTTTATTAAATCATCTTTTTATTAAAAAACATTTTTTTTTTTAATTTCCTATAAAAAGTAATAAAATAAATGTATATGTACATGTACACTACCATTAAAAAATTTTGGGGTCAGTCATTTTTTTTATTTTTTAAAGAAATTAATACTTTTATGCAGAAAGGGATATTATATTGATAAAAAATGATAGTAAAGACATGTATAATGTTACATAAGATTTCTACTTGATGTTGTTTTTTAACCTTTATATTTATCAAAGAATAATGAAAATAAATCTATCTGTTGGTAATGATAAGAAATTATTCTTGAGCACCAAATCAGCATATTAGATTGTTTTCTGAAGGATCATGTGACACTGGAGACAGAGTAATGGTGCTGAAAATTCAGCTTTGCTGTGAAAGGAATAAATTACATTTTAACATAGAAAACTTATTTTAAATGGTAATTTCAATTCCCTGTTTTTACTGTATTTTTGATCAAATAAATGTAGTCTTGGTGAGCATAAAAAACTTCTGTCAGAATCATTAAAAAGTGTATATTCATTATTACATTTCTCACATAGGGGATGGTATGTTATATATCCAAAATCACATAATGCCACTGATATAAACTGTATGGTGACACAGCAATGCAGAAGCAGACATTTTGGAGCGCATGGAAGACACGTGTGCACTGGACTGGAAACTGTCATTATGTGAATGCAGACCAGACCTTTATGTGCAGGCCCATCCCAGACATTTTAGGAAGTTTGACCTTGAGCAGAGAGATCACAGCTCTAAGCCGGGGTAGAGCTGTGTTTTCTCTGAGGCCTGCAGGAGATGTTGTGGGGTTATGAAGGTGCACTGAAGGTAAACAGATGAGGTCCCGTAACAGTTATAAATCTGAGTGCTAATGGTTGCCCTCCTGTGGAGCGCTGCCATCGGTGGAGCACAGTGACAGCTACGGGGCTGGGGGGCACTACGGGGCACGGGGGGAGCACTGGGGGTCTGTTCTGGCTAATTTAGTTGTTTGAAAGGAACGCAGCAGGGAGCCTGGAGACTACGGGACAGCAGTAGACTTGCGGCTCTGATGTCACAGTGCAGCCATTAGTGTGCAAGTATGTGTGCGCGGGGGAGATTGTGGAGCCGCCATTCAGGGCCCTCCTGTCACATGGGCCACACAGGTTAGAGGGAATCGAGAGAGGTGTCCGCCATTGGGCGTCCCTGTAATTATTGTGCATTCCAACACTGTCTGTCACCATTTCTCAGACACTGGCTCACACTGCGCTTATGCTGTCCTATACTGTCCTTCATATAAAGCAGTCACTCTTGTATTTGATAATATCTCTCTCATATTCACTCTCTCATCTTACACAAACAAGCACCCATGCCGCTGCATGCTGTTATGATACGATTTTCACAGCGGGAGAAATAAAAATGGAGAATGGAGGGGAAGAGAACTGTAAATCCCCCTGTCAGCGCTGGAGCTCAGAACTGGGCCTTTGTTGTGTTGCTAAACCAAACTTGCATAGTGGGAACTCACAGTGATTTGCTTTATTACATTTCCAATCTCATCCATAATAGAATTACAGCACAAACAAACAGAATGTGTGTTTTTGGCCTTCTCTTATCTGGCCACCAAGTGAGATGAATCACTGGCATGCCTCTTGTCCAGATGCTTTACGCCAACTGCATGTTTCCACAGCGAGGGATGGAGTGATCGCACTCTTTTCCATGTTGCCGTAACACAAAACAGGGTCTTTTGTAGACAGTGATATTATCATAAGCTCTTTTGCTTGAAAAGTCAGCTAATGCGAACTTTTCTGTATAATGTCATTTATTTTCACCTAAGCACAAGTATAAAGTGTATTTGACACCATTTTAACCTGTGCCGTCTAATACTCTGGTTCCTTTTGGTTTTTTTTCTGTCACACAGATGGAGAATACTTTACCCTTACCAGACATGAGCCCATCGGAGTTTGTGGACAGATCATTCCTGTGAGTGTTTTGTCCCTATTTTAGATTTTCCTTAATAATATATTTTGCTTAAAAATTCCCAGTTCTTAATAGGGAGGTATTTGTACCCCTTAGTGAGGAAAGACAGGCTTGTTGAGGTTTGGGTATGGTGGTTTAGTTTTTGGGGAAGCCCTCTTTTGTTTAAAGTTGGCCTAAAATTAAAAGGCTATTTAATAAATTCATGTTATTGATCTTATTGTGAATGATTCATCCATGCATATATAAATTTTGACCTTGTGATTTTTTAATCAAAATGTCATAACTCAGTCTTCTGTTGAAACAACAGACTTCTTTTTGATGACATTGATGGAATTTTCCAATTCTGCTTAAACCCTTCCCCTTTTTATAAACCTACGCAAGCTGCATCCATCCAATCAACAAGTGATAGATTGAACCAAGTTCCCACTGCAGTGACTTCCATTATGCTGTAGCTTTAAAATATATTGCTCAGGTTACTGGAAGTGTTTGAGGTTTTTATTAGTCACTATGGTTGGCTGCAAAAAGACTGGCAGGAGGGGGTCATGGCCAGTGCCAGTGAGGCAGAAAAAGGAACTGAGAAATAATGAAAGAGAAACGCATGGGTGAGTGGGAGGTATACTTGAAGGACAGAAAAAAGAACAAGGAAGCAAAAAAAAAAAAAAAATTTGATTGAGACGATGAAGTGCTTACCACTCTAGACCTCATAACATGAGAAATGACTTGTTTCCAACAGTACACACCAAATATTCCACTGAAATCTGGTCCATCTAGCAGGTCTTTGAGGATTGTAGGAGACTGACAGGCATAAATTACTGGGCTGAAGTGATACAGAAGACTGTGTCACTCTGTTTTACACACATTCAGTTTCCAAATTGCACAAATGAAGTTTCACTTGCACAAATGAATGTGCAAGAGTTTGAAATCATTAGTGAAGGAGATATGCTCTCAAGAAGTAGAGATATGAGGTTATCTGAACGAGCTCCCACAGTAAGTTCCTGACCTATGTCTGTACAGTGGAACTTCCCCCTGGTGATGACAGCATGGAAATTGGGGCCAGCGCTGAGCTGCGGGAACACTGTTGTCCTGAAACCTGCTGAGCAGACCCCTCTCACCTGCCTCTACATCACCGCTCTGATCAAAGAGGTACAGCAACATGATTTTACAACATTGTTTTGAATGACCACATCACATTTTACAGCCATAAAATGATCAACATGATACAAAAGCAACATCAACACACATTCATGCAAATAAGTGCTATTTCATCATTCGTTCCCAACTGCACCCAGACCTTTGTTGTTCTGCCTTTCCCTTTCTCTTGGATTAAGAGGCCTATTTTCTTCTCTTCCTTTTGAAGTTCTGTCCATCCTCTCTTCCACAGGGCCTGTAGGGAGGTTGGGGTGGGTCTGGATTCCCCCTCCACAGCCTGTGGTGTTCTTGGCTCAGCTCTCGTCTAAAGCTTTTTCCTCTTGTACTGTTTTCACAGGCTGGGTTTCCACCGGGAGTCGTCAATATTTTGCCAGGCTATGGGCCAACCGCAGGAGCCGCGATCGCTTCGCACATGGGCATAGACAAAGTGGCGTTCACAGGATCGACTGAGGTAATTTTCCTATCGGACAAATGGAAGAATCACACCCTCTTCGCTCATCCTCCTTTCCGCCGATGTGACATAGGCCCTGTCCGGAATGGCACTTTTGATGTGGACTCACAGTCTTGTGGTCTTTCTTTAGGCATCAGTGAAGTGCGCAAGACTGCAGGGTATCACATGAAACATTTAAGGTATTTTAGTCCATGTGGCAAAGTGTGAACTTGTAGGAGTCATTTGGAACCACTGGGATGTGCAAATGTTTAACTTTTTTTAGGGTACAACAGCTTGTCACTGGGAAAGTACCCATAAAAGGACAACTCTGTACCTTATTTACTCCTAAAAGGTTCACAGAAGTACCTTAAAGGCCCAATTATAAAAAGAAGAATGCAACAAAAGTGACAGCAGTGAGAAAGTAGCAGTTAAGAAAGCATGTAATCATAGCGATATGGATATGTTTACTCTTGTCTGACCTCTGAACAGACTGAACAGAAGAAATGTACAGAAGATTTTCAGGTTAAAACGGAGCATCATTTATGTAAAGGTGTTCACAAGACCGAGATTTGGCAAGATGTTTTAAACTCCTTGAACTACTTTTTGGCCTGATATTGTTAAATTACATCACACCAGTTTATTCTTCAATTCCACTTGATATATATATTGGTTCCTTTTTGGTAAGTATAAATACCTTAAGGTACTAATATGCACATTTTAGGGGTAGATAAGGTACAAACTTGTACCTTTAAGAGTACTGCCTCTTGTGACAAGCTAATGTACCCCTATAGGTACAATTATTATTATTTTTCTGACAGTGAAGGGTTAGTGCATTTATACCCCATTACTAATGAGAAGCCTGAGGAAGTTTTGTTTATAGGTGTTCTGTCTGCTGTCTCATACTACACATGCTCTCACACCGGACCACCTGGCTTTCCAAAATCATTTCTAATAGACAGATTTTAGGTGTAAGTGGCAGTGAGATGTTAATCCACAGGTGGTCTGTCATAAGCACGGCACAGACACAAGGATTGGACACCATGCCCCCACTTCATATGTACTGTTAATGTCGTGCCAGTCTGATTGGACACCTGAGTTCATTTATGCTTTATAAGTGTCCTGTGCATACTGTATAATGACTACCCTTTCTATTGAGCTCTATGCATCAGACATTAGACAGTTACACTGTGGCCCTGGTGGAAAAATGACTCTTTGAAGCCAACTGTATAAATTTAATAGAAAGCCAGGGACTGAAAATAGGCACCATGTTAGGGACAGAGAATTTACCGCTTGAAAACAGGCCTCACTGACAGCGACATAACTCTGCTGTGACAGTGTATTTTAAACACTGATTATCTCTAGCTACACTTGCCTCGCTGGTAAGAACCCTTAAGGCCCTAATTCAATTACAGCCTCTCATAAATCGAAATTTTTCAGTTTATGTTTTGATCTGTTCTTACACTTGTAGTATGTGTTTTGTTACTAATTGAAGTGATTTTTTTGATGTTTAGAATAGACAGAGCTAAAGCTTATGATGCCATTAGCTTGACCGCAAAAGTGAGTTTGTTTACATGGCCAGTTATAATCGAGTTACAGTGGATTTTTATGTAGTGGAGCTACAGTGTTCATCTGTCTGTCCAAGAATACGTAAATATTTAAAGGATTAAATACAGGGATTACCTGTCTTCTTTGAAAAAAGCACATGATGCACATTATCACGTTATCTGGGTCTGTTAGTCTGGCTTTGCAAAAACTAAACTGTAATGATTTCAG
This sequence comes from Cyprinus carpio, assembly GCF_018340385.1. NCBI lineage: Eukaryota > Metazoa > Chordata > Actinopteri > Cypriniformes > Cyprinidae > Cyprinus > Cyprinus carpio. The sequence goes on along the minus strand of NC_056603.1, from coordinate 17,473,833 downwards.
TTTTTTACTGAACTTCGAATGTGCGCTACCTTTCAAAAGTTTGGGGTCAATAAATTCTTTTAAATTAATTAATATTTGTATTTAGCAAGAATGTGTTAAATTAATCAACTGACAGCAAAGACATTTTTATATAGGCATATGTTAATGTTGCCAAAAAAAATCTGTTTCAAATAAATGCTTAAAATAAATAAATATTAAATTTTCTATTCATCGTTTCCACAAACATATTAAGCAGCACAGCTGTTTTCAACATTGATAATAACAAGAAATGTTTTGAGGACTAAATCACCATATCAGAAAGAGGATCATGTGACACTGAAGATATTAAAAGTTACGGGTGCTGAAAATTCAGCTTCGCCATCAAAGAAATACATTACATTTTAAAATATATTAACATATAAAACACTTATTTTAAATTGTAAAATTACACAATGTTACTGTTTTACTGCGATCTGGATCAAATAAATGCAGCCTGGGTGAGCAAAAGAGAACTCTTTCAAAAATATTCCAAACTCTTAACAAAATCAAAATGTCATTGATAAAACAAGAATGCAGTGACTGAGAAAGAAACCTCAACAGGCCACACAAATCCTCAAATGATCATAGCGTCACTCTGAAAACGGTCCCAACCCACCCGTCTTCACCCACACTTCCACTGACTGACTTTCACAGGAAACTCATCACTATACAACCCACCCTCTCACCCTTCCTCTTCACTGGAAGCGGCCACACAGGGTTTTGCTCTTCTCTTCACGTCAGCACTGCTGCTGTGGGTGTTGCTGAGCTCTAATCTGGACTTGATTAGGCAGCCCAGATCTCTTATACTGTGCGTGTGTGTACATACACAGACTCTGAGTCACTTCAGCCGTGTGTATAAGGGAGGACTAGGCCAGGGGTGGGTGGGGGTTCCAAGGGAGTGAGGCATTCTGGTGTATTATGACCTGCCCATTGCTGCTATTTGTGGAGTCTAGCCCCTTTGTGACAAGTGTGCAGTGTGATTTCTTTTTCATCTTACATAAATCAAAAAGCACATTCAAACACATTTTAAATGGTTTCAAACATTTTATACATGTATTATTATTATTATTATTATTATACACAAATTATGGTCCACTAGAATGAATGGGTTTATTTTAACAGTTCTTGTAAATTAACTGATTTCTGTCTCTACATGGCAATTTTATTTTTTACTTTCACTTTTTATATAATCTTTTTTATATACATTAGTGAATATTATATTCGTATTTGGTGTTAATGTATCAGTTCAAGTTAAGATATTATTCATTCATTCATTCAAAAGCATATGTATGAATTATAGGCTATCACTGGAAAGTTATACACAACTGTTCAAAAATAGTCAGCAATCTGCAAGAGTTTTTAAAATATATCAATACTTTTATTTAGCAAGGATGCATTTAATTGATCAAAAGTGACTGTTTGATCTTTGCTGTTCATTTGATCTTTCTTTTCATCAATTTCCACAATAGTATTAAACAACACAGCAGTTTTAAACTGTGGTAATAATCACAAATCAGCATTTTAGCACAATTACTGAAAGATCATGTGACACTGAAGACTGGAGTAATGGCTGCTGAAAATTCAGCTTTGACATGACAAAAAAGTAAATAGCATTTTAAAATATATTAAATAGAAAACAGTTATTTTAAATTGTAATAATATTACTATTTTTAACAGCATTTTTGCTAAAACAAATGCAGTCTTGGTAACAGTACAATAATATTTATAATACTCTTTATTCAAAAACATTAAAAAAGCTTACTGACCCCAAACTTTTGCCCTGTAGTGTATATTTAAAAACTAAAGTAGCTTCCCAAAACACCCATATGCATATAGTATCTGTGAGAGGTAGGCATTTACACTCCTGCAAAGAGCCCAGCTTCCATTTTTTCCACTGAGCGAGTGTGTCAGAGGGAACTGAGGTGGATTTTTTTCCCTTTGTTTTCTCCCCTCTTCCTTTCTTTTTCCATTATCTGATGGAAAACAGATAGAGAAAATATTCACTGTCAGTAAGTATGTTTTGCGAAAAGGAAAAATGTACAAATGTTTGTTTATGGTTAGGAGTGCTGCTCACCAGCCTCTAAAGCACTGAATTGGCTGTGAAGAGTGAGACGTTTCTCTCTCTCTCTCTCTCTCTCTCTCTCTCTCTCTCTCACACACACACACACACACGTGCAGTTGGAAGAGAATAGTTTGACGTGAGCATAATGTTCTGCAGCAGCTGTGCGATGTCTGCAGTGCTTACACAGGCCTGAACAGCATGTAAGATGAGAGCCAGTCCACTGCTAATGTGGAACTTTAGGTGAAAAGAAGTGTGAAATGCAGTTGGAAGAGAACAGATTCAAGGAAGAGCAGCAAACGACATGGAATTATGAAACAATAGACACCTGTTAAAAAGAAACGTGCTCCTTAAGCTCAGTGAAACTAAAACCAGGCCAATAATCACTACATACGCTTTCATTTATGCACTAACAAAGCCAATAAATGCATTTTTTAAAGGTCTTGTTTCACTGTTATTTTGTTGCTCCAAACGGTGTTGAGCATTCTACACAAACCTGCGGTCGGTTCTTCCTGTTCTTGATTAACCAGCAGATACTGTTGCGTGTAGGACATTCCATTCTCTTTGGCCGCCACCGTATGCGCTAATAGATATTTAAGATGTGAGCTGAATCTCATGGGCCTGATAATGGTGCTGGTGCTGGTCGCCTTGTTGAAGAGGGGCTTCTCATGCGGCAGGATTTATTAATGACAGCATCCCACTGATGTTGAGATTTAGTAAGGTTTCTCTGTGACATCCCAGTGAGTAAAGCAGCTCTTCTCTCTCCACAGGTTGGCAAGCTAATCCAAGAAGCAGCAGGAAAGAGCAATCTGAAGAGAGTCACGCTAGAGCTCGGGGGAAAGAGTCCCAACATCATTTTTGCAGATGCTGATTGTAAGTATTCAGACACTGTTTTACGGCTGGCCTCCTGTTGTCCCGCTGCAACAGTTTGTGCACAGGTGCTACTCCACAGACTCTCACATCAAAGACCTTTGGGGATCTTTTAGAGCTGCGTCTGGGCAAAAAAATTGAGTGTCTTATGTTTCCGAGAGGCCCATATTCGTTCAAATGAGCTTATCTCACTTCCTAAACGCTTGGCCCTTATTGTCTCTAAATAGCCCACCAAACCAAGGCGTAAGTCAGAGCTTTTAAATGTTTTCAGCAGCCGTAAGCAAGGCCACCGTAAACGGCCGAATGGACCCTGCCCGGACGCATCACACCACAGCCGTAAATCTGCCGGCTCCCATTAACCCTTCAAATGCCACAGCCTGCCACCCTTTTCCCAGGTGTCCATTATCCCACACAGATGCACATACTCACGTGTATGTATGCATAAACAACAGACACACCAGAAAAATCTGTGAAGAGATATGTTACAGCTGTTTAACTGGAAAAGTATGGCTCCGAGTGTATTAATAAATGATTTTTGACATGTAGGGGATACATTGCTTATTTATCACCTGTTGTTTAGGCTGTTCTTTGTTTTATTTAAATAATAGTGCATTGCTGGCAGATGTTTAATAATGTGTTTTTTGTCTCTTTTTCAGTTGAGCTGGCAGTCGAACAGGCCCATCAGGGTGTTTTCTTCAATAGTGGTCAATGCTGTACCGCTGGTTCCCGTATCTTTGTGGAAGAGCCCATTTATGAGGAGTTTGTGCGAAGGAGTGTTGAGAGAGCACGGAGAAGGACAGTTGGAAATCCCTTTGACCCAACCACTGAGCAGGGGCCTCAGGTAAGACCCTGTTCATTGCTTAAATATCATAAATAATTAAAGTGACCCTATTATGGGTAATGAAAGGAAAGGTTCATATTTTGGTTTTCGAGTCCCCAACAACAGGTTGACATGCATGCAAGGTCAAAAAACACTTTCAATATGCATTTATTTTACCGTACTTGCTCAATGACTCCCAAATGATTAGTTCAATGATTTTTTTTTCCTGCTGTTGTTTTTTTTAATTATTATTTAACATTCATTCAGAAATACAAGTATGACAGAACATATGCCAACGAAAAGAGCCAGGGGTTCAAGGATGACCAAGCAATTTACAGCAATTACAAATCAAAAGGGAACGAGTAGAAAAATAAGTAAAGTAAATGAGAAAAATAAGATAAAATAAATAGATCACACGAAAAAAAAAAAACATACTCTTCCCTAAAAACATAAAATAATTATCAGATAAAAATAACACAAAAACACCAAAAAGTGAGCATGCATTCAAAGTTTTAGTTGCCTTTTTGTTACAGGAGGTAGATAAAGGTTTAATATAAATTTCAATATCTTCTTGAAAGTAGCAGAAGTGGGGGACCACGCAAATTATTTAAACCACCAAACCAATAATTTATCTATGAAAACCCTTCATTTGTGTGATGCCAGTCTGTGGTGATTGGTCCGATTGGTCTCATTTTCATTTCATTATGCCTGTAATGCCTGATAAAGCAGCGTTACCAAAAGCGGCACCTAGTGGCAAAGAATGAATTTGCATTTTCATTCAGACCAAGGTGAAAAGACCAACAAGTGGGCGGGCAATATAATAATGTTTCATGTTGACCTTAACATGAAATGGCTTTCTTTTGAGAGTCAATAACTTTATACATGGTGCACTTTCAGATTTACCACTTTGCAGGATGTTTTCATTCACTTAGATCTGTGTTACACACTGCATGAAAGGTAATTTTCAAATGTCAATAATAAGGGCACTTTAATATACTACCGTTCAGAAGTTAGGTTCAGCAAAAAAAGAAAGGGGGGAAAAAAGAATTCAAGAACTTAAGTGTACTTTTATATGTACTTTTATTCAGCAAGGAAGCAATGAACTGATCAAAAGAGACAGTAAAGCCAAATATAATGTTACAAAAGATTTCTATTTAAAATAAATGTTCTGTTGACCTTTCTATTCATCACAGGATCATGAAAAAAATACATCACTTTTTTCACAAAAATATTAAGAAGCAACTGCTTTCAACATTGATATTAAGAGACGTTTCTTGAGCATCAAATGGATGCTTAACATTCATCTTTGCCATCACAATAATAAATAAAAATGTTTAGTAATATTAAAATAGAAGACACTTATTTTAAAATGTAACAATATTTTATAATAATATTTCATATTACTGTTTTTACTGCATTTTGTAATCAAATAAATGCAGCCTTAGCGCATAAGAGACTTATGCTTAAGACTAAAGAAATCCTTACCGACTCAAACTTTAGCACAGTAATGTAACGGATATGCTACAATATAATAATATATACCTAAATAATATTTAGAATTTTACAAAATTATTCCAATATATGTCATTACATATATCATTAAACAAGAATTTAAATTAAAAAATGCGGTACAATGAAACATTAATAATCAAACAAGACATTATATTATCTGCATAATCTACCCAGTTTATTATTAAAAGGTCTGATGCCTGTTCCAGTAGTCAGAGAAAATCAAGACACAAGGTTCAGTAGCTGATCATCTCTGTGTTGACTGTGTCAGGTGAGTGCGGAGCAGCAGAGTCGTGTACTGGAGCTGATTCAGAGCGGCATCACTGAGGGAGCTAAACTGGAATGTGGCGGCAAAGCTCCTCCTTCTAAAGGCTTCTTTGTGGAGCCCACAGTCTTCTCTGATGTACAGGATCACATGCGCATTGCCAAGGAGGAGGTAAGCTCGATTGATCTCTGAATTCTGAATCTAACTTGGAATGTTAAATGTTCAAAGTATTACAATAAAAAAACAAATACTTTGTTTTAGATATTTGGGCCAGTTCAGCAGATCATGAAGTTTAAGACTATTGAAGAAGTGATTGAGAGAGCCAACAACACAGAATATGGTCTGGCAGCAGCGGTCTTCACCACAGATCTCAACAAGGCCATGACTGTCTCTGCAGCTCTGCAGGCCGGCACTGTCTGGTAAGAGTTATATCACATCAACAGATCCTCACACAAAATAAAACACAAATGCCATCCACTTGTTTTGTTTTGAGCCCTAATGTCATTGTTACATGCACAACTTAACGTGCGCACTGCAAAAAATCATTTTCTAAACAAGTATTTTTGTCTTGTTTTTTATTAAAATATCCAAACATTTTTAAATCACAATATATTTACTTCAGCAGCAAAATGCCATAAGATATATAGACTTTTTTTTTTTTACTAGTAGATTTAGCTAAATTAAATGTTAAATGTTCTCTTTTAATGTAATTTATTTTGCTCACCTGTCGGCAGATATTAACTTAGATTTTTTTTTTTATAGAACAAGACTTAATACCTTAGGTAAATTTGCTTCTTAATTAAAAAATGATCAGACCTTTGTACTGTAAAAAAAAAACCAGAGCTGGAAAAGAACGTTTTGAATCCACATGATCTGCAATTATGAGTGAAGGTGAAAGATTTCCTTAAGACCTGAAATAGCACTAATATGTCACAGAACTGAATGTAATATCATGAACTCGCTAAGACTGGGAAATGTATTTTTTGTTGTGCAGGATCAACTGTTACAATGCCCTGAGCTGCCAGTGTCCTTTTGGAGGATTCAAAATGTCCGGCAATGGTCGTGAACTGTAAGTGCATTTATAAATATTATAACATCACAGCTGCATTTTCTATACTTTTGCTTTATGTGTCCACTGACACAGTTGTTCTTAATTTTCCAGGGGTGAGATCGGACTGAAAGAATATACAGAGGTGAAAACCATTACAATGAAGATGTCAGGGAAGAAATCTTAAAGCACAACTATGTACGTTCCTAGCAGCGGGAAGTCTTCCTCTGAGGTTAACCACTAGCCATTATCCTTTGGTTGTCTATAGTGGTAAAACACCACACACAGTACCCACCCATCACTTCTGCATTGGAGCACCTCTTCTCCTGCATCTTCGTAGGCTGTTCTCATGAACTACCCTTCATCTCCATCCCACGTCCACTAGCAGCTCCACATCCACTGCCACAATTAACTGCCTCCACCCATTCCAGCTGTGACCTCCTTTCGCCGGCTCCACTAACCATACTAAAGCACTCGGAGTCCCGGTGAAAGAGGGCTATGCTTTTGACCACTGCACCAGCAACGTGCAGACACTAACAGACTACGACCACTCTCTCTGATGATCTCCCACGGCAAGTGGCCAAAGGAGGTCTGTTGTGTCTGAGGGGTGCCATTCTCAAACCTCATAATTAACTTGCCTTTCCACTGGGTAGAAATCTCGTAGGCATATAAGTTTTTACTAAGACCACTGAAGCTCTCTATCTCAGAAAAAAAAGATGTTTTCTTTGAATGAGTATTAATTCTAAAATGTGTGTAATTGCTTTGTGTTTTTATTTTTCATTTCATTGTTTGATTGTTTTTACTATGTGTAACTTTGTCGATGTCTTGACCAATGTAAACCTCAAAAAAAGAAAAATAGAAAAAAAAAACTTTGGTGTGTATTTTCGACAAATGATTCCTTATTGATGCCCATTTATTGTTAGGTTTAAAGAATTATGTACTATGAATATAGAAGTTAAGATATCGAGTAATTTCTTCATTAAAATGTTTTACTCAAAGGCTTCTCTTGAAGGTGATTTTCTAATTGTCTTGTTAAAGCATAATGACTGAGGAAAATAATAATCATTAGTAAAAGACGGGGGGAGGGGGGAATCCTTGTACAGAGATCCTTTTGCCAGGTTCGTTTCTGCTTCAGTTGTTGCATTTTCAGATGTCTCTGAGTATTCCGATTTATGTCAACCAGGGCCAGAACAGGCTGAGTCAGAAATTGTTTGGTAAGAGCTCTTCAGATATGAGCAACGTGAGCCAGATAAAAGAAGCACCCAGTAGTGCAACTACCTTAGAAGTTGCATTCCCAGAGAAACAGTCACAATGGATTTTCCCAGCAGCCCAGCCAATCTGCTGATATCCTTAGTCAGACCAACATGCATGATGAAAAGACTTGGCTACGTTACACAACACTGGTCTGGATCTGGAAGAGCAGAAAAGGACAGCACATTGCTTTGAACTAGACCACAGAAAGACCACTACAGTGATACATCACCTTCCTGTGGTTCGCATGGAAATTAGTCTGAACCGTTTGCTAATGAGTTAGTATGTGACAACAATCGAAGAAAGTGGTTTGTTTCACCTCAAAGACATGTTGCATGTTTTCAAGTGTGAGCCCATCAACACAGGAAAGTGTTGGAAGGTTGCAGGCGAAAGGCCTTACAAGGATTGTTTAATCCATTTGACGTTGTTGCACAATGGTGTCATCGACCCTTCCCTCCTTAGGAGTCTGTTGAATAGGATTTATAATCCTCTGGAGTCTCATATGATTACAGTGTACCAAGTTCACGCCGATATTTCTACATGACAGTAGTGTAAAATCGCTGCTTTTTACTAAGAAAAACATGATAAATCAATAAATGGCGTTATTACAGACTTCATGTGTGAGTTCATTTGTATGACTCTGGTAGTGCATAGTGAATTCAAATGGCAAATTTCTCTTTTTTCAAAACGTGAGAATGATCACAATGATCGCTTCTCTTTTGGGATCCAGATTTCAACCAGCTTGGACTCTGCCCAAGGTTAAATGGCGAGGCGGCATCTGTCATGATCGGAATTCCAATATCTTTCCTCTGAGACATACATTTATTAGATGAAGCACTTATGGAGTCTGATAAGTATCATTCACTGATCATTAGCCTATGCTCTTTCAGAGGATTTATGGTCAAATAGATCCGTAAAACCTTCTCATCTACTGAACCAGAGGATGAATCAAACATTTGTGTATTATCTCTAAAAAAGGCGCTGGCGTACATTTCCAATCCAATCAATCTTCTCTAAATAACTATGGATTTTCACCACTTTGCCAAATAGTTGATAAAACTAATGCATGTCACATTTATAAGTGCAGATGGTCGAAAATGAGATTGCAACATTAGGCGCTAGAATGTGTTCATTTGTCTTCAAGATAAGCGGAGAAAGCTAAGCTGGTGGGAACTGGAGAACTGCAGCATGCTTTACAAGCTCCTCCTCCAGAGGGAGACACTTTCTCCCCTTCTGCCATATCTCAGAGATCAGTTAGAATCACACAGTAGTGTGTTTGGACTGCTTCAAAATCTCCTTCAGTTTGTTTTCATTCCCTCGGGAAAGACGAATCCCATATGAGAGCTCTTAAATTTCTCAATCGTTTCTCCTAGATATCAATTAAGTTAACTAGAGACCTAATGGAGACCTCTCTCTTGATAAAAAGACACAATAATTTCGAGAGTTTCAGAAGAAATTTCAGTTATGTGCATGGTCTGTCAAGATACGAATGTACATTGTAAAATATATATATACCTACACTCATCGGCCACTTTATTAGGTCCACCTGTTCAATTGCTTTGTAACACAAATTGCTAATCAGCCAATCACATGGCAGCAACTCAATGCATTTAGGCATCTAGATGTGGTGAAGACGACTTGCTGAAGTTCAAACCGAGCATCAGAATGGGGAAGAAAGGGGATTTAAGTAACTTTGAACGTGGAATGCTTGTTGGTGCCAGATGGGTTGGTCTGAGTTTTTCAAAAACTGCTGATCTACTGGGATTCTCACACACAACCATCTCTAGGGTTTACAGAGAATGGTCCGAAAAAGAAAAAATATCCGGTGAGCGGCAGTTGTGTGGATGAAAATGCCTTGTTGATGTCAGAGGTCAGAGGAGAATGGGCAGACTGGTTAGAGATGATAGAAAGACAACAATAACTCAAATATCCACTCGTTACAACCAAGGTATGCAGAATTCCATCTCTGAATGCACAACACATCGAACCCTGAAGCAGATGGGCTACAGCAGCAGAAGACCACACTGGGTGCCGCTCCTGTCAGCAAAGAATAGAAAACAGAGGCTACAATTTGCACAGGCTCACCAAAATTGGACAATAGAAGCTTAGAAAAATGTTGCCTGGTCTGATGAGTCTCGATTTCTGCTGCGACATTCAGATGGTAGGGTCAGAATTTGGCGTAAAGAACATGAACGCATGGATCCATCCTGCCTGGTATCAAAGGTTCAGGCTGCTGGTGGTGGTGTAATGGTGTGGGGGATATTTTCTTGACACACTTTGGGCCCCTTAGTACCAATTGAGCATAGTTTACACACCACAGCCTACCTGAGTATTGTTGCTGACCATGTTCATCCCTTGTTCATCATGACTACAGTGTACCCATCTTCTGATAGCTACTTCCAGCAGGATAATGCACCATGTCACAAGGCTCAAATCATCTCAGACTGGTTTCTTGAACATGACAATGAGTGTGCAGCCAACAAATCTGCAGCAACTGTGTGATGCTATCATGTCAATATGGACCAAAATCTCTGAGGAAGGTTTCCAACACCTTGTTGAATCTATGCCACGAAGAATTAAGGCAGTTCTGAAGGCAAAAGGGGGTCCAACCCAGTACTAGCAAGGTGTTAACTAATAAAGTGGCCAGTGAGAGTGTGAGTGAGTGTGTGTGTGTGTGTGTGTGATTGTGTGTGTGTTATTTATTTATTTATTTATTATATATATATATATATATATATATATATATATATATATATATATATATATATATATATAATTTTTTTTCAAAGTTGTAAAAAAAAGTATATTTTAAAAGAAAATGCCATTTCAGTTTTCTTCTTCATAACACTTTAAATTATAAAATTCAATTATTAAATTAAATTATATTAAAGAGAACATTAAGTAGAAAAACTGAAATATTTTCTTGTAAAACATACTCCAATAATCTTTTATTTACTTTGAAACGTTTTATTAACTAAAAAAAATCTTTTTTGACAATGCATGTAATCAAAAGTCAGAGATTTCAATATGAAAACAGAAACATTTCACATTAGACACTTCCAAATACCGATTCATGAGAACTGCTGTACAACTCTATATTCTGAACAGCAGAAGAAAACAACTTTTTCTAAATATATTTTTTACTGAAAACAAAGAAACAAAAACGACAACAGCTGAAATGCATTAATGCTGCATCTGAACTGTAGAATCGTGATGCATCTTTCAATAATTCCTCTTTAGAAATACATGAATAGAAGTTTCACAAAATGTATTTTATTTTTTTCTTTCAGTCAAACGTCACTGCAGGTACCTCAATCTTAATATAACCATCTGCTATTTCTACTCCCATCGTCGCATGACTAATTAGCAAGACAAAATGAAGGGGCAGTGAAAAAGAAAAACACTTGAAGCATGTTGGGCTTCAGCCAGCTTCAGTTGGACCTCTGCTCCCTTAGTTGGGAGTTAGCTAGTTTCCTCTTTCCTCTGACATCACTCCTCAAGCCTCATGCAACAATAATACGGCCCCAATTGCATGACATTATAGCTTTCTTACATGCACATGGGAGGGCCGGGGCTGAGGTCCCTCCTGACCGCAGACGTACTGCGCTCAGTTCCCAGCTAGAACCAGCTGCACAGCTGCTGCATGGGAGGAACACAACTGGATAAAGAGATTCCAGTCTGTTTTGGGGAGAAAAAGTTTCCTAACAGAGCACTTCCCATCTCTGGGCAGGCCGTGTACCACTGTTAAAAATGCGATGCAGCTGTGTTTGGTCCCAAAGGCATATTTTAAAATAAAAGAACACTGTCAATAAGGGCACCTGCCCCTTGTGCAATTAAAATCAGGAAACAGATGTATTAATGACAAGTGATTCACAGGCTTATTTTGGTATTTTTTACATGAATTATTAGCAGCATCTTACTTGAGAAACAAACTGGATTTTTTTTAGGAGACAAATTCTTGGAATCTGATACTCATAGACTTTAGGAACACATTGTAAAACTAGATCATAAGTGCCTGATATGTGATCACTAGAGATACGGCCAGATGAATGATAATTTGTTTTTATTTTTTAACAAAGCAATAAATCTGCACAAGCTCAAAGCTCCCCAAGGAGTCTGGCATCTCAAAAATGAAATGCATTGATTTTTGAAGTCAGGACTTTTCATTCCATTCTTTGATCATTTAATTTGTTGTTTTAACTTAATTTACGAATGCGAGCCAAATGCTTAAGCATGTGCCAATACATGCACAAACACACAGTCAACAAAATGCACTTGTGTGTATGTTTTAATGTGGTCCAGATGTTCTTGAGCCACATGGAAACAGGTGATGATAGCATTAGCCTGGGATTGGACACAGATGGAAAGGGGCTTGAACCTATTCCTGTATCACCATCGGGGTCGTTAATAATTCTTTTTCCCTCCGAATGATGAAAATCATTTCAAAGTGAATTAAGCTCGACCAACTCTCTGTGTTGTATAAACTTGCCATACCAAGGGTCCGCTCCCAGCGTCAGATCATCAGTCAAGTAAAACATATCATTCATGTCTTTCTTTGTCACATTCTCACTTTGAGGCCGAAGGATTGGCTGGTCCTTGAGGGACAATATTATCACATTTAGGAGGTCTGGTTTGAAAACATGACCTAAATTATCCTGCCAAGGTTTTGTGTAACCAGCCGGCCAATATGTGTATCCTATAGGTCCATATGGACACACACCCATGTTGGGTTTCCATATTTTATGAGGACATCCCATAGATGTAATGGTTTTTATATTGTACAAACTGTATTTTCTATCCTCTTACCCTAACCCTACCCCTCACACAAAACTTTCTACTATCTTAGATTTTCAAAGAAACATTTTCCTCATGGGAACAAGAATTTTTACAGGTATTAATATAATGTAGGAAGTACTAGGTACACACACACACACACACACACACAATACACACACACACACACACACACACACACTAACTACCATTCCATCATTTAGCAAGGCATTAATAGATCAAGTTACAATAAAAACTGTGATGATAAATTATATTTCTTGAGAAAACAGTTAAATTGTAATGCCATATCACAATACCACTGTTTTTATGCATTACAACTTCTTACCGACCCTAAAGTCCTGCACTGTAGTGTATACATTCATATTTATATAAAGTTCATATTCAAACATAATATAAACCTGAAAGCATAAAACCCTGTTTCATTTCAAATACTGCTCTTACACTCTTACTACATAGAGATTTTCATTCTCAGAGAGACCCATATCACGTCTGCAATATGAAGGATCGTTTCCAGTCTGGCCAATTTGGAAACAAGCTTTCTGGGTAGTTTTAAAACTAATCAGCTATGATTGTATGGCTGGTGAGTCGGCCTGTTGGGATGAAGGAAAGAGCCACTACATGTGTCAAAGCCTTGAGTGAGGATGGACATTGAGCAGAACAGAAAAATATGTCCAAACTCTGCAATTACACCACTCAAGAGACAGGGTACTTGAGTGTATGAACAAGATCTGTTATGATCTGAGTATGCTGTACTTGTAAAAGTCACAGCAGACTGTGTGGTAACTCAAACATTATTATTTAAGGTTAATGGTGTAATCTCATGCAAGGATCTTTGTTGGATTATCTTAAGGTGCATTCAGTTTGGCCTCCACAATAGGAACTTGCTTTGAAGCAAAGCACATAAATAAGGTAGACAGGGATATTGAGCTCACCAGCTCCTCTTCACAACTATTGAAATGGCCAGTTCATGTAATTACTCTATCACGGCTGTGAGAGACCCTCCCCCATATCACCTTAACGTTAAACCCCCATCCTCACACCCCACATGGGCAGAACCCTCCATGAATGCATCCCAAATGGGGCAGCACAAAGTCTACGTGGCAGCCATTTGGGAAGAGGGTCGTTCACAGTGATGGATGCATAAGAAAGCAACATGTTGTCCCAGCAAGGTGCCGCGGAGCTGCGCTCTACTTCAGCCACCTTTAACCACCACGTCGCAGTGTGAAATGATTCATTTGCGTTGGCAGGCAGCCGTATATCCATGGCGAGGGAGAAATCCCTGTTCTAAATCTCACACCCTCTGCTACATGTTTATGCAGCTGGATTGTTTTATTGGGCCAATTAAATGAAGTTGTGATAATTGAGCATAAGTATCAGGGTGGGGAACAGGAGCAGTCCAGCTGTCAACTGCTAGGCTCCATGAAATCCTAAACAAAGCTCTTTACACCTGTGCTCTTTAAATATTACAGCTGTGTGATGAAAAACAATAGGGAGGAATTACCAGAAGAGAACACAAATGTTGTTTTTAAGTCATAGATGGTATAATTGGTGCTTTCAGTTCTGTGCTCTTTGAAGACACCCTACATGGCAGGGAAGGCGCTTTGGTAATTTTGCATTCAGGGGCATGAAAGCATCAGCTCATTTCCTGCACGTCTCCTCCTGATCATATCCCAGCAAACCCCATGACTCACCCTGCAAAGGACGCAAACGTGGTGTTTGTTTGGAGCTTGGCAGGCCAAGGGATCTCCCAGCGGAGCGCAGAAAACTCACACAGCTGCCTGAGAGCCCACTAATTGTGCTTTCCGTCCCCCGCGATAGCAACCGTAGCTGTTTTGAGCATTTGCACACCCTGTCACAAAGAAGATCATCATGAATTCAGCCTTCTTGTTAAAATAGTGAGGAAAACGTACAGCACTGAACAAATCATTAAAAACCAACAAGACCTTGCTCTTGGTAAAATCCATTTGTAACGTATGTAAAACTATCAAGGGGACAGTTCACATAAAAATGAAAATGCTGCCAATTTTTACTCACCCTCATGTTGCTCTGGACCTGTGTGACAAGGTTTAAAAAAAAAAAAAGACGAATTCTTTGGTCCAATGAAGGTCTATAGCATCCAATGTTCTCCAAAACAATTGCGTTTACATGCACAAACCATTTTAAAATGACCAGTTCAGTTTTTGTGAAATAATTACACAATGCAATTGTAGTTAGGCTTCATCTAACATTTAGACATATCAGTCAAAAAAACAAAGGTGGCATTTAAAACAAATATTTAATTGTACACTCGGACAGACGTATGAAGGCTGTAGCTCTTATTGTCTATAAGCTTGAGCACTGATATCTTGCGATACATTTTCAAACTGAGAGGCTGAGCTCACTGTTGGCAGCTTTCCTCAGATCCTCTCACTGATAGGTGACTTGGTGATTTCCTGTGATGAAGCTGGAAAATGTTTGGCGGAAAAATTGAGAATACTTGCAATTCTGTAACATGAAATTCCTGCAAACATTAAACTGAAATGACCTGAATTCCATTTGGTTCCTCAGTATCTCCTGGCAATGGTTTGCTCAGGCTTGAAGAAGTTCCACACACACCACAGGATGTAAACCTCCTGTTGCATGTCTCAACAGCCAAGCGCACATCCATCACACTTACGCAAGCAAGACAGTGGTATTAAAACCTCCCCTCTTCCAGCAGATCGTCCTTGGGATTTGAGCTGAAATGATTTCATATGAATGTTATGGCACAATCCTGGCAGAAAGAGCATCGGATTCTACTACTAAACAGTTTATATTTTCAGCTCTTATGATTCACAGCTGTGCTGTCTGTACCATTCGCCTCAACGTACAGCTGCAGGATGACAAAGCTGAGGAAATTGGATTTGACAGTGTTTTTCATTCTTTCATCCCCAAAATAACATCACCCATGATTTCCCATCTCTGACAATGTGATGATAATGGATGAGGGCAAAAGCTAAGTTTACAATAGGGGATCTTCATTTGAAGAAGGGGGCCAACAGCAGAGATAGAGCAGGAAAACAAACATTGAAGTGCTGATATGTAGAGCAGTGAGTGATAGAACATCTTTGCTGTTCATCCATTGATGGAAAAGACTGGTGACTGAGAGTCAGATCTCTTGCTTTTGCCAACACTGAGGTCTGATGCTTCCTAAAATTGAAGCCCCTTAATATAAACATACAGAACTTTGAGTTTGCAGAACCTAAATGCATGTATTTACCAAGTGTATAAGAACTCATGAAGGGCTCAGTGTAATTCAGTTTTGTTAAATAAACAAGGCAGTGCTAACTGTGCAACTTGGGTGAAGAAACAAATTTGCTCCTTGATGTGGTCTTCCAGAACACAAAAGATGATTAGAAGAATGCCTGTGTTTATTGACCGTACAATAAAAGTTAATGGGGTTCCATGTTGTTTTGGATCAAAACACCTTCTTTTGTGCTCTGCAGTAGAGAGTATAGCTAGCAGTAGAAAGTTTGGACTAACATGAGGGTCAGAAAATTATTTTTTTCAGGACTTTCATTTATAGGTGAAACGGAACCGAATTTTTTACATAGAAAAGGAAGGTTTGTAAAAAACATGTATATGAATGGTGGCTTGACAAAGCCTTGTCTAAAAGTTTAAAGAAATGTAAAACCTTGAAGTTTGTGTTTCTGTTTCAAATGTGACACAGAAATTTGTACTTTAATTATACTTCTTCATATTGAATACATTTTATGGCTCAGGGTGGAAGAACACTTCATTTTTTCCCAGAATTTCATTATCTAATTAATATCTCTTAGTTCATTCAATTACTCTTCCTGTAACTCAAATTCAAATTCTGATTCATCTTCCTAGGGGGCATGGCCACTGCAGTTAAAATCCTAACCCATGATGAGTTGAAACGAAACCAATTCTTCAGTTCCAAATTTTGCCCAACACTGCAGTCAATGCAACAAAAGATATCTTTGAGAAATTTGACTTTTAAGAGTAAAAAAAATAAAATAATTATAATAAAAAAAATAATAGAACATAAATCTTGTAAACATTGCTGAAAAAGGCTTCCATGAGGAAGTGATCACAACTGAGGGAATACAAACAAAATTTTGTATGATATAACAGACTCTGATCAAGCCAATGAGGTGAAACCGATACTCAGAATAATCAAAAAGGTATCACTCATACTGCCTGTAGAACGAAGGAGAATTGCATCTGTTAATCAAAACACAGTCAAAATAACCAGGAAATTTAGTGTATTTTCAATGGCAACTCCACAAAGGACAGCAAGTCCAAGCAAAACAGTATGCCCTACTTTGCATGAAACTTTACTTTTTTTGCACTCTATCCATCCAGCCTCCAGCTGTTGTGTGTCCGTACTATAGCCATTGTGCACCAACCATCTACTTACAAGTTTTGGGTGCTGGAGGAACTGAGGCTTATAAAGTAACAGCTAGTGCACTGACTAGCCTCCCAGGGGATGAAGACGGCTTCATTTGAATAAGAATAGTCTCCCTGTCCCCCGAGATAAGACTGAATCAACATGGGGTCTGACAATTCAGAATGGCTTTCAGCGCATAATGTGAAGGATAAAGTCTCTTTGCTTTCCTTTCTTGGCTAATGCATTTGAGGTGCATCAGACAGGGTGTTTGGGGAGCTTCAGCCTTGGACACTGCCAAAGACCTAAAGCATATCTGCTGCTTTGCACAGCAATTATCCAGGTTTTCGTTTTTCCTCCCGGGGTCTCCAAGAGACTGGTTTTGCACCGTCCACACGCATTACTTCTCGTGCTGATTGAAGACCGATCCTGTCACCCCGTGTTTTCCAGGCTTTCAGGCCACCCAGTACGGACGAACCTCACGCATGTCATCCCTCTGTGTGGTCCTCTCAAAAGAGAAACAGATAGACACAGAGGAAACTCAAAGCAAGTGCCAACTGAGAAAGAGATGTTTCAAAATCTGACAGTGTCATTTCTGGGAAAGGAAGGAAGAGAGGGAAAGGAAAGAAGGAGGCGGCGGGGGGAGCCCAGTAAAACAAGCAAAGAGTCTGAGCTGATTGTGAGTGTGGGACTCTTGCCATGCGATGAGAGCAGGAGACTGGAGGGTGGGCGTGTGTGCATGTGTGCATGGAGGGAGAGAGAAATGAGAAGAATCTCCAGACTTCATTAAAACATTCGGTATTCTGCCCGTTCGCACTAAACGCTGAAAGAGAGCCACAAAGGATTAATTCACATGAAAGCGCCTGCAGCTTATACACAGCTCTGCTTAAAGAGATGAGAAAACAGTTATTTCAGTCCACAGGGCATCCAACTGCTTTGACTGATCATTAGGGGATAGTTAGCAGCCTTTACCATCCCAGTCTCATCCAAGAGACCGAGTCGCCTTTCACTATAAAAGCCCTGAAACGAGCGCAGTAAACACAACAATTAAAAAAATGCTCCATGGAATTCTATCTTTCAGCAGAAAAAAAATGAAAACACAACCCTTTCCTTTCTTTAATGGGCTTTATTTGTGGTTTGCTGGATTAAAAGGCCTGTTTCCGGCCCACATGTTGGAGATGCTGGTCGCCCCTGAAGGTGTTTAGTGCAAGAGAGCTGTGTAGTGCCGAGACACGGGCAGCTGGGAAAGATTAATAAAGAGAGGGAAGGCTTGTAAATACTGCTGCCCTGCAGTGATGAATGCCTCCGCAGTACGTAGACAGCAGGATGGGAGATAAGGGGAGAAAAGACAAACACTCCGTTTCAGTCCGGGACATGTTGCACCCAGTCAGGCCTTAACCTAAAAGAGCACTTGGACCAAAGGTCTCCAAACACTAGAGGACAGCATACCATGGGCTTTGGAGGAGCTAAGTCATGACTAGACAAAAATTATGGAAGGGTCAACTTTCTGGTCAATCTCACTCTCGCGGTTAATTTGCTCAATCTGATGGAAATGCAGCGTAGTACAACAGAAAAAAAAAAGAAACTTAAAAGAAGCAGAAAGGATATTTACATGCTTTCAATTACCTGTATAGAATTACTTAAGTGTATCAGTTGATTATGAGGATGTGTTATGCTTTAAATTACGAGAACTATTCCAGTCTAAAGTACTTTTTACAAAGGATTCAGATGTTGAAGTTTGGGGTCGGTAAAAATGTTTCTGAAAGCCAATACAATAGCAGCCAATACTTCAGTCTTCAGTGTGACATGATTAGTCGGAAATTATTCTAATATGCAGATATGGGGCTCAATAATTTTTTTTATTATTATCAATGTTGAAAAATTTAAGCTTAATATTTCTGTGTAAACAGTTTTATGAGTGGCACAGAAATGACACAATTCCATTTTAAAGACCACATCATTCAGCAGCTTCTCATAGTGACAAACAGAAGCCAATGATGTACAAAACATGAAAAATTCACAAAAAAACCTACTATGCAATACACTGAAAATGATCTTGGAGTGATGTATTTGCAGCCAAGCAGATGGAAGCTATTTATTGATATGCAAACAAGTGAATCAAGTCTTGTTTTACCAGAGAAAAGGAATGCTGTGGTTATGAAGAGGGTGAAAAAGAGCAGAAAACAGTGAAATCTGGCCAGCAGGAGAGGAAGAGAGTGTTTAACTTGAGGTTTGTGAAGGATATTTTCCTTTTTGTGATGAGACAATGAAGAAAAAGCTATAGTATATGTGCACTTGACCATCAAGATTATAGAACACACCCTCAAGTTTAGGAACATTTATAATGACTGATGATATTGTCACCTCAACACAACTGTCTTTTTCTTTCTTGCAGCAAATAGAAAAAAAAGTTCAAGCATTTTGCACCAAGGGTTAAAATCTATTAGTCCAATGATTCAGAAAAGATGCCTAAAACATATCGAAACGGCCGCTGAGAGTATCACATGCTTTAATATAAAGTGCTTCACATAGTTATTCCAAAGGGAATAATGACTCATCATCTCTTCTTCTAGTCCTTTTTCAAATGTTACTTTAAATGGATATTTCACTCAAAATGAAAACCTGTAAGACTCTAGCAGAAGATTGTCCATACAAAGCAAGTCAGTGGGGTACAATGTCGTTTTAGACCCTACTAACTCTAATTTTTAGATTAACTGTTCCTCTAAGTAATTTATTATTACTGAAAAGGTGGACAGGCCTAACACCAGATTATAAAACTGCCAAATAACAAAAAGAAAACAAGAATAAAATTCCCAAGAAGTATCTTATTAACATATCATACATAACTGTTTGACTAAATCAGAACGATCAGTTCATTCCAGCAAGAGTTAACTTTCTCCCTAAAGTGCTTAATTCGGCAAAGACGTTATGCTCAGCTCTTGGCACGGAGTTGTCCAGTTCTGATGATGTCACTCAGACCTCTGTGACCCAGAGCTGGGTGTATCGGCCATGGTTGCGCAGGAAAGCCTTTCTCTCACTGCAGGATGTTTTTTTGGGCAGACTGCGAGGAGTCACTTTAACAGTGGGTGATTATTATTTAACAAAGCTCTGCACTGGACACACACTCCTCACCAACACACATATATATATACTCCTGAGAGAAAGGTGTTAAGACCATTCAATAATGTGTATGTGCGTCGGCCCCAATCCCAAAAGCACTGGGCACACATAGACAGACAGTGCTGAGTTATTCACACATCATATCACAGGAGTCGGTATGTGCGTGCAATGGAAAATATCAAGGAATAATCATATTGAGCAATGCCTATGTTTACAAAATGGCATCCACTACCACACCCAAGGGAGGAGAGAGTGAGGGGTGAGGTTATAGTTAACAATGACACAGAGCATTTTAAAATCATGTTGAATAACAATATTTGGGGAGAGAGAAAGAGAGACAAGGGAAAGTTAGGTAGAGAGAAACTTAAGCCAAGAGAAAAGGCCATTTCAGGAGGCCTCGTTTAAGTTATGGTGACCAAACAGTTGCTTTATTGCCTCAGTGAGAAGCCAAAACATTTAGTTCTGGCGTGAAGCTCCTCAGATGTTTTTTTTTTACATGGCCTGGCAAGGTTAAGATAAAAGAATAAGCTTGGCTACAATTCAGCAGAGCCACCTCCTTTGAGAGCTCCCCTATGCACCCTCAGTGATATGTGGCTGAACAGGGACAGCACATTAGCTTAATGGGCGGACAAATGACTCCTCCGTCGTCATAGCCATGTGCCTGGACAGTTAATCCAAAGGTTTCATCACTTTGGTTCAATGCGCTCAAGCTGACACGCCGCCACTCTCAACAGCCGAATGGATCATTTCAATTAAAGCCAAAAATACCAGTAATGACTCAAACGGTGATTAAGTAAAGATGTGTTTAAGGCTTAAACTGTTCCATACATCAGATGAGTATGGGTAGAGTGCAGATGTTTGAGATGCCGATTTGCTCTGCTGAGATCTTTCTAATGGCATCATTTCCTGTCTCAGGACCTCAGAGCTATTATTTTAAATGCATTTATAGTTTGCTCTGGTTCTCAGTTTCTATTTGTGCCTTTATTTT
The DNA here is from genome assembly GCF_018340385.1 of Cyprinus carpio. Classification (NCBI taxonomy): domain Eukaryota; kingdom Metazoa; phylum Chordata; class Actinopteri; order Cypriniformes; family Cyprinidae; genus Cyprinus; species Cyprinus carpio. Next base: position 17,452,722 of record NC_056603.1, on the reverse strand, counting down.
AGCCCTTTGTATAACACATACCTGGACCTCAAAAAGTTAGATTTTAGTCAGACTAAAGTTTTTCTTTTTTTTCAGTGTCATGTAAACACTTTGACTTTAATAAAAAGCAGTTTCACTTTTACGTTCTTTAAAAAGAATATTTATGATGGAAATAAAATACTTTAAAAGAACACACTTCAGTTGTGATACTGAATGTAATGTTTTTAGACACTTAACTGCATGTCAACCGCACTGAAATGAAAATATAGCATAATTTAAATTTAATTATTTTAACTTATTGAAGTAGGGATTACGTTTACAGTATATTAATTACAATCAGAGCATATCTGTGCATGAAAATGCTGGAATAGCCCTCCTGAGGTCAGCATGCATAATTCAACAAATATATTAAACATAACTACTCCCCAGCACAAACTTTGGTCCTTATTGTCTCTATAATCACAAAACTGAGCTCGAATGTGTTGCAGGTGTCAGCACTAATGGTCACATAGAACCTCAAGTTCATTCACAGCTGTTTACTTCCTTTTGCCAGTTCCTGCTTAGCTTTTAAGAGATTCTCCTAACCCAGTCATTCACTTTTTCCTATATGTCATTTTCTGTGTATACATTAATACCATGGTAGGCAAGATGGCAGGAGCTCAATGAGAGTGGGAAACCAGATGACCTGTTGAGAGTCTGAAGTGTTTAACCGTTATAATGTATTTCATCATCAGCTCCATGAGCTCAAGCTGAGCCAATAATGGCCTAATGTGTCTCTGTAATCAATAAGGTTTGCTATAGAAATGAGAAGAGAGAGATAAATCATGTTGTACTGTGCCCAAAGTCATTACATGTTAAATATATGACAGATTTATGTCATAACTTTCAAAAAAATGCCATGATGTGCAGTATAATTTTTCAGTAACACTTTACAGTAGGGTTAAATTCAGAAGCATTCATTTATTTTTTACAGCATTTATTAATCAAGGTTAATGTGGATTTATAAATACACTATTGATAATTGTTAATTTATGTTCATTTATAAGGAATGATGAACAGTCAGCCTGTCGTTATTGCAGAATAAAGTCCAACAAGAGTTAGTTATACATAAATGTAATACAAACACACACACACATATAGGCCTAGATGTATGAATATTCATTACAATGCACAAAATAAAACAAACGCTGCAATATTCCAGTAGCACTAATACTGAAATTTAACCTAGAATATTAAATGTGTAAAAGTATTATGCATTGTAAGTTCACGATTCCTAATGAATGAGTGTTAGTGAACTGAACCTTATTGCTAAGTCTTACGATTTATTCTATAATCCTTCTTTAATTTGTTTTCAGCTTTCTTTAAGGAATTAGAAGTGGTTATACTGAAGAAACCAGGAGGAAAGTAAGTGGGAGAACAAGCTGGAGCTGTCAAAGCTTGAGCTGAAAGCACAAGATTAGCAAAGTCAGTTCTGACACTGAGAAGAGCCTTTGCCGTGAGGTGCTTTTATACGGTCTGTCTAGGTCTCACATGTTTGTGATTATTTTCGGGAAGTAATGAGGAGGAAAAGGGAGAGAATATGAGAGAGGGTTTTTTTTAAGCAGATGATGAATATAACATCAATGGGAACTGTATCATCTTTGTGAAATGACTATCTGTGGAAATTTACTGCACGCAAACCTGTCAAAATATGAGTAGGGAGCTTTTGAAAAAGATGTTCTTGATGGAACAAAGCATTATTGATGTTCAAAGAATACCCTGTAACTAATGAATGTCCAGGATTATGTTTGGCCATTACAGGTACTTCAAGAACTGTCTGTGGTGACTTATTTCTCTTTCTGAAGAGGGTCAAAAGAAAAAAAAAATGCCTGAGGAAAAAAAAAAAAAAAACACCCTTTAAGTCCTGCAGAGCAAGTCACTTTGTGTGTCATCTCTCTTCTTGCCTCTGAAATTCACAATGCTTATCAAAGCATGATGAGACATGAGATCAGCAGGGGGCATCAAATGACCTGTCACTTTCACAGGGTTCCTCCCTCTCCCGAAGATCCACACAGAACAAATTTGATATTGAACAGGGCACTGTTCATGTGAGCGACACCATCTGTCTGTGAAGAGGTCCCATGCTGCATGTGAAATCTGATGAGAAGAAACAAAGGGAAGGGAAAGAAGAAAGGGCAAAAGAAATTTTCAATGGTAAAGAAGCAATAGGAGGAAAAGGAAAGTTTCTTCTGTCTCTTGCTCTGCTTTATATTACTCTAAACTGTGACACCTGTAAAAGACAGCATTACCAACTCGAGGCTATGAGCGATTGCCAATTCGTGATACATTTCAACAATTGTCACGGTCCTGTGCGCAATTAGGTTTCATTTAACATTGGCACTGAACAGAAAAGCACAGGAAGACAAACATCCCGTTTAAATGCAGTTAAAGCGCCCGATAAACTCCACGGCCGCCGAATCACTCCTCAGGCCATAACAAAAAGGTGTTTCTCCGCATTCTGCTCATTTGAATTCTGGCAAAGGGTTATGCTAGAAACAGGCCACTTGAGGTCAAAGGTTATGATACTGACTAAAACAAAGGACAACACAGTGGAAGTCAATTAAAAGCAAATTCAATCTAATTATTGCATTTTAATAGTTTTCCACAGCTTAAGATCATTATGGGCTTGGACAGCTTCTCCATCCTCATTAGAAAAATATGTTTGCCTTTTGAGGAGATGAAGCTCCGGTTTTCATGACAGAGGGATTGTGGGGAGAATGCTTATGTAAATAAACAAATTAGGAGGTGCACAAACAGACGCACGCACACACACACAAACTTGTAGTCTATTAAGCCAGGCTGCAGACTAGGCAAAGTCAACATGTAGCTCCAATCAGGAACACCAGGGCTCCCAGCACTCAAGGTTGTCTTGGCAGGCGGACAACATTACAGCACATAAACAAGGCTATGGGTCCATATCAAGGCCCTGTAATTGTTATGAGCTGGGCTGAGAAGAACTGCCTTGTTTTTATTGCATGCATTTTACTTCTGTTGTACGACCAAAGGGCCGGTGAGCAAATCTCTACAAGTTGTATAATATAAGAGAATCTGGCTATTAGGAGATAAATAAATACATCTAGAACAAAATGACACAACCCGGATCTAGTAAAGTCCAAAGTATGTTTTTCACACTCAACGGTTTGCCTCCTTCACACCTGCAACTCTGTAAAGTAGGCAATGACAATATTTGACATGTCGCCGACTGTATTTCATGACCCTTTAAATGAAGTTAGCACTCTCCATTTGTAACGTCTGGCAGTATTCCCTGAGTAGCTGCTAATTCACACTCCTGGTGCTTGTCAATTGGTGCATTCAGAAATGAGAAAGCATGATTTCACTTGAATAGCATGGAAATAATTAAAAACAGCATTACACTGCATTCATCGGCAGACAGCTTGAGACTGACCTCATGTACACATGTACACAGATAGAGAGGCTCATTGCTTGGAGATGGTACTCGGATGCCTGGTAACCCAAATTGATTTTCCTCGGCTTGCTAAAGAACCAGAAACTCGCACAATATGCAAGTACATCTATGCAAAATCCCACCCAAGAGATGCATTAAACCGCCGAAGAAACTGTACCGAGTAACTCGACTCTTGCAGTACCGCTGATGGATGGAAAAGGGAACGGAGGCTTTGAGTAATACAGGCGGGGGAAGAAAATCAAGTTGGACAAAAGCACATTGTTGCTGTTACATTAATCTGGATACAAGAATGGGAATTTTCCTCCTCATTATGATCACACGCTGCTGGGCAAGCGTCTCCATTTTCTTCCCCCACCGTGCCCTGGCAGCTCGAAGCATCCCTGCTGAGGCGGCTTCCTCACCGTGATGAGTTTTTGACAGGCTTTACAGCCGTGCCAGGACAGACAGTGGCTGAGCAGAACGCTGGCAGTTTTTTGGCGGTTATTAATCTCCCCATCTCTCTTGCTCCGTGCTTTTGAGCTGGACCAGCTATCACATAATTGTTATGCAAACTTCTTAGAGCAACAGTTTGTTTAAGCACATGTGGACTATTATTTGAAACAATACAATTTTCCCCCAGATCTGCTAGAGTTCTGGAGGATCGTCTAGAGAACAAACATTATCTTCTGCAGGTGTAAACCCAACTCTGGCAGATATTATACAGTTATTAGAGCTCTGAGCTAAACATACAACTACAATTTCAGCATACATGTGTATCAAATTACCCATTACACTTTTAAGATGATTTAGCTAGTGAAATAAATGGCCAAAAGCTGAAGGCATTAATGGCGACAAAATTATGCTGAATCATCTCAGTGAGCTCACATCAGTAAATTGCCCTAAATACCAATATAAGAAATATCTGATGGTTGAGAATAATTGCATTAAAAACATATTAAAAACTAAATATGAACCCTCTTAGTCTACATGACTGAAATTGAGGGTTTTGTTCAGCATGTGAAACACAGAAGCACTGCTGCCATCTGCTGTCTGTTCAAGAAAACAATTTTGGCTTAATCCTTTAAAGACGGGACACAAGCAGAATAAAAAGTGGCTAAATAACACCTTCTAGTTTCAGTTTAATTGATGTCATGCATCCACTCATCTCATCATTTAATAACCTTCATGTTGTTCCAACTTCCAGACTTTCTTCTGCAGGAGCAGCACGACACAAAATAGTAAAATAGATCAGGTAAATGATAACAGAATTTTCATTTTGAAACTGAGATAAGTGGATGCATGACAGAAGCTAGAAGCATGACTATATAGTTACATTGAAGGCTGTATTCAATTCTTATTGAACGTGATATGATTGCAGAATCATTGTGTTTAATATTCAATTAATAACTACCTTAGAGTGCTATGTAAAAAAACAAAAGTATGACAATATGGTAATCACTGAAATCCAGGATGTATGTCAAAGTACTATGGCATTACTATCTGAAACAATCAAGGTGCCATGGTACCACCACAGTATTTCTTGTCTGGGTTGTTACTAAATTCAAGCAATAAAGAGAGCAGAGATAAGCATTCTCGCTCCTTTTTGTGCACTTAGATATTCCCGTCATATTCCCATGTACTTGTGGGGTCGTCATGTCTTTCCTGATCATATGACCACATTGCGGGAAAACATCAGGAATGATATGAAGTGTTTCTTCAACAGCACCCTCATTTACAACATTTCCATTTAATCCAGACATCTCTACAGCCAACAGTCAATATTGAGGTTTCTCATTCAAGCACTGACACACCCTCTCCTTCCTGCATTAGCAACCACTGTATCATAACCACACTCGAACCAAAGATTTGAAAGCAAATGTATTGATTAAAAAAACTGAAGCATTGTCAGTGTCTTAATTAGCCTATATCTGGCAGTAAAAATAGCATGACTTCTTGGGAAGTTCATTGGTTTGCAAGTTTATTTCTATCAAAACCAGACAGATTTGAACTACAGGACTACACAATGACATGGTTGAATGTGATGTAATCTAAATTAAAAAATTAGAGCAGTGGTTCTCAACCAGGGCGCCCTCAATAAACTTTCAGTTTAAACTTAAAGGGTAAGTTCACACAAAAATGTAAATTCTGTCATTAATTACTCACCCTCATGTCGTTCTAAACATGCAAGACCTCCGTTCATCTTTGGAACACAAATTAAGATATTTTTGATGAATTCTGAGAGCTCTCTGACCCTCCCATAGACAGCAATGTAATTAACACGATCAAGGTCCAGAAACGCAGCAAGGAGATCGGTAAAATATGTGACATCAGGGGTTCAACCATAATTTTATGAAGCTACGAGAATACATTTTTGTACTCAAACAAAATGGAAATAACGACTTGATTAAACAATTCGTCTCCTCCGCGTTACCCTAGTGCCATTTTGGAGAGTATCCACTGAACGCAAACAGTCTATGCTGGTGATGAATTGTTGAATAAAGTCATTATTTCTGTTTTCTTTGTGTACAAAAAGTAATCGCGTACCTTTGTAAAATTATGGTTGAACCCCTGATGTAACATGGATTATTTTACCTATCTCCTTGCTACGTTTCTGGAATCTGGACCTTGATCATGTTAATTACATTGCTGTCTATGGGAGAGTCAGAGAGCTCTCAGAATTCATCTCTCAAAATATCTTAATGAGCTCTCAAAATATCTTAATTTGTGTTCCTAAGATGAACAGAGGTCTTACGGGTTTAGACCGACATGAGGGTGAGTAATTAATGACAGAATTTTCATTTTTGGGTGAACTAACCCTTTAAATGAACCTATAACTTGAAATATTATAAAACAAAAACATCAAAAATAAAGATATACAACATTAAACTGAAAATATAAGTTTGATTTATTACAACAGAAGTACAAGAGCTACATATCTGATTAGATAAAAGGGCCTTTGAAAACTGTCTTTGAGAAAGGAGGGCCTTGGAGCCAAAAAGCTATGCATTAGGGTATGTGACCTGCTCTGAGTCTCATTAGAGCTCAGATTTACTGTGAAACTAGATCTAGAGTAGACAGAGAAAAGGCTAGGGAGAGGAACAAAGACAGATTTATGTCTCAAAGCAGTGATGAATCAAAATGCCTTTTAATAAGATAAAGTAGCAAGAGAAATGAGTTATTCCAACTTTATTCTACCCTGCATAATTAGTTCATATTCTCTGCTGCATTAAAATGTGTTTTCATTGGCAAAAACAGTATCCTTTCATCCTGTTCACAGCTCAAACATTTTGCCCATTCTCTGAGGGCATGATTTCACACTTGTGGTAGATGAAAACCACTTGCAGATGACTCCACCAGACATTTATTGATCCGAGACGATGGGTGTGGGGGCATGTGGAAAGCAAAAACTGCAGCAAAAAACAACTTAAAGACACTGTCGGGACGCATGCTTGAGACCAACTCAAGCATGTCAATGTACTCACAAGTGGATCAGATCAGCACGGGAAACTAGTATGTAATTGATAACAGTCTTTTTTCCTCTGTATGCAAGGTAGACTTAATTAATACCACATAGAGAGGAGATTCTTTCTGGACAAGTCTGACATATTTATCACGAGACGTCTGGATAAGGCACTCTGGAGTTCGTCACAGACTGTGTCTAAACACTAACCTGCCAGATGTGTTAGGATCTTTTTTCTAAGGCAGCAGTTCCCATCAACGGGCAGAAGCAATTACTAGAGGTTATCACAGGTCATCAACTGCAGAGCGGCGCAGATTTGGATTTCCTTCATCTTCAAGCTCCCTTTTCTCCATTTAAACATACAGATTCCTGAATAATATGTAAAGAAAATACGTTGTTTACACCCTGAGAGTTTAAAAGAGTGAATTTTAAGAATTTTTAATAGCGCTCATGGCTTTGGAAATTGCACGTACCATATGTCATGTCTGTCTATCTGTTGCCATCCCAGAATGCATTGCCACTTCATGCAGTAACATGATCTAAATAAAATCCAGATGTACTCCACCAATTGGTCTAATTCCTTCAAGCCTCGATATTTCACATTACATATATTAATCATCTGAGGCATGTCACAGATTTCTGCCCTGATAACAACATCCCTCCCTTCAAACGACAGCTGACTCATTCCAATCAAACCAGTGGGGCGCTTAGCAAAACAATGCTGTGAAAAGGGAGGGAGACAGGCTGTTGCACTCAAGTGACAAAACATTAAGTGCTTCCACCTTTAGTTTATAAAACTGTGGTTTCTGTTATCTGATTCAAAGAAGCAATCACACGCTTTAGAGGTCAATTCAGAGGGTTTTTTAAATAAACACTAAGAAAGGTCATACAAAAATATTCTATTACCATCTTCAGAATAACACACGATTTACACCCTTAAAGTTATGGCTGATAAAAGCTTTGAATTATATTATTCTATACAAGACAACAGGTGTGGACCTGCCGAGGTATCAGGTTTTTCAGCATGAGCTTGCCAAGATAATCTGTTACTGTTGGACAGTAACATTTTCACATGCAAAAATGGACGGTTTTCACACAGTAACTCTTAACTTGATTCAACCTGCTGTTATTTAACTTCAATGGCAGAATCTAAGACATTGTCAGCACAGTTCATGAAGAGCCCTTCTCTTGTCCTCAGGCTGAAAGCCTCTCTCCAGGGTCCTGAAGCATGGGCTCTAGGCCTAGAGCTGGCCCAGGGCAAGGGGCCAAACATATCAACAAGCCAGTGCCCTCTCTGTAGGGCCCCACGATCAGTCCTCCTCTGAGGAAAGCTGGGCCCCATCATCATGCACCTCTCTGTAGGCTCTCAGTGGGCCTCCTTCTGGGTTATAACTCTCCATCTTGAAACTCAGACCATCTGCCAGCTTCTGCGCAGCTTGTTTGGCCTGCAACTCCTGAAATGAACAGTATACACAATAACATAAATGTACAACTTCCTTAATATAGAAAATGGCAGAAACACCCACACACATTTTTAAACTCCCTGCTGGGTGTATTCAAGTAGTACTACTTCCTCTCAACATCTCAAAATAGATTTTGTGGGATAGAACGTTTTTGAGGCCTCAGATGTTTTGAAATGTCATTTATAATTTTGATCATTCAAATCTCAATTTCTATTAGTCTGCTTTCAGCAAGACATCTTCAACCTACCAGGTGTTTTCTGGTCTGCTCTTGCAGAAGGTCAGCTGACTCCTCTAATGACAGCAGCTGGGCAGGACTGTGGTGCAGGGGTGGAAACTGGGCCGCAGTGATGTCATTCAGGTGTTTTCGGTCTCGTTGTCTTCTGGCCTCTGCAGAAAGTGGTGTGGTGCTGCCAGAGGCCTGACTAGGTGATGAAGACTCGGATTTTACAGCTAACCTAAATAAAACACAGACACTTTTATCCAAAGTTAACGTTAATGTATTTACTGTGACTTTTAATTCCAAACCTAAAAGACTTTGGTTCATCTTCAACACACAAATTAACAAAGCCTGAGAGGTTTCTGACCCAGTCCAGGTAACCAGAGCTTACCAGATCCAAAAAGGTAAATTGAATCCATATAAATAAAATGTTTTAAACGCTGTGAAGAAATATAAGCACTTTATATGAAAGGTAGAACAAAAACCTCATTGGTTCTTGTGCATCATGCATGCACTTTTGAGCTTCCATGTTTACCATACCTGTATGTAATGTGCTCTATGTGTATCAATCATTGTTTCAGGGTATCTGCAGGATTTGAAAAATCAAATCTAAGACTTTTTAAGACGTGCACAAATAAAATTAACACCATAGAAGCAGGTTGAGCAATGTCTATGGTAAATGTCTATGGGTTTTTATAGCCCTTAAATTTAATGCAACTAAATTTAAAACTTTTTAAGGACCCACGGAAACCCTTTGTTTAGATGTAAAAAACAAAAGGCCTAAATTAAAGCTCATCATATGAAGGAATCTCATCTCTTCACAAGACTTGGATTAAACCACTTGATTCATTCAGATTCATTTTAAAATGCCTTTTTAAGACATTTTTGATCTTCTAACAATACCAAAAAAAATCATTTTTGTGTGAACTGTCCCTTTAATGTATTATATTTCATCTTATTTTCAAAGAAAACATAAAGCTATGCAATGGCAGCATAGTTCCACTCACTGGTTTGGTTTGAATCTGGGCTTCCTCATATTCACACTTTTCTCTGTCTTCTCCAGAACTTCTATGTAATGTGGTTTCTTCTGTTGCTGATTACCCTGAAAGGGCTTACTAGGAGACAGAGCTTTTATGGTGTCTTGGTTTGAGCCATTGTTACTTTCATCAAGAGTTACTCGTCCAAACACCTCCACAAGCTCTGTGTCTTTCATCAGTGAGGCTGCTGCATTCCCGCTGGCTGTTTCTAGTGTTTCAGCAGGCTCAGGCTGGGATGTCAAACACTCCTCTTGGCCCAACAGTCCACTATTTTCCTGTATGTTAGCCGCATCGATATTGACATTGGTTTGATTTCTATCATGGTATGGGATAATCCTGTCCAAATTGGATTGTAAAAGCTTATCTGTGCTTCGCTTGGCAAGGGCATGCTGATATTTAGCCTGAAACTCTGTCCGGACAGAGATTAAACTTGTTTGTTTTCTCTCCTCCTCCTCCAGATGTGCAAGTGCAAGGTGTACTTTCTCCACAAAGCCAGCAATCTTCTTTCCCTTATCTGGAAGGCTCTGAAGAAATCTCCTGAAGAAATCATAAAAAGCACAAATCACATTTAATCGTATTTATTTACATAGCACAACAGACCGTTTTAAAGCAGCATCACAGTAATAAACGTGAAAATAACAGTGTCTATGTTGCACACTATTGATTAATCACTTCAACAAGGTAACAAATTCATTTGTATTACATATAATTGGGTCTTTTTGCGTTTGATTATAAACTGTCCCAACTGTGTGACACTCACTGACAGGACGCACTGATCTATGTTAATTAATAGACTAATAAGAAGGTGAGGGCGCCAAAGGAGGTCCAGAATATTTAATCAGCATAATAATCTATTCAGAAATCTTAAATCCTAATTTAGCTATATACACACATCATGAATTATATTTTCAGGCAAACCAAAATTTAAATAAATGAAAAGTATAAAAACAATCACTTACTTATTAGACAGTAACTTTTCTTGTCGTGACAGTATCTCCAAGAGCTGATCTTTACTCTTGCTGCTCAGATCACCCACTTCCCCTTGGCGCGCTGTCCACGCCGACGACATGATCAAATCTGTGAAAAATAAACTAGCAAAATCTCACACTGGTACGTTCACTCTAGTCTTCATAACTGACCTTCATACAGGACGTCAGAAATTCACTTATACCACCATGTGTCAAAATAAGCAACGGCAATGAAGTTAGCGACAATAATACCACACCGGATATGTCACATCCATTACAAAATAAAAGACCCAAAGCAAAAACTGTCAGTCGGAGTTCTAAATTTTGTCTTTATCGACAAGTTTTTGTAAAAATAGATTTTGTTATTTTCTGATTTAGAAAATGCTTACAATAAAACGTCAAGTTTGGTGTCCGTATTTCATTGTTAAAATCGTCGATATTCGTCAGAAACAAGGCAAAGCACGAAAGGGCAATCAACTCGTGAAATTGACTAGTTATTGAGGCTGTGTGAATGGCAAAACAAAGCTCTCGAAAGCGCTGAAAGAACTGTAACAAGTGTATCTCACAACAAAGAAAGCACCGCCATCCATCGCACTGGCGTCATCTGCTGGTCAAGAACACGCTCTCGCTCTCTCTCTCTCTCTCTCTCTCTCTCTCTCTCTCTCTCTCTCTCTCTCTCTCTCCACAGCGAAGGATCGAAATAACGCTCGGAATGGAACGTTTACATCAAGTTCGATTTGCGTTTAAAAATAATATTCTCAGAATACAAAAATATTCAAATGAAGCTGGAATACAAAAATATATTTACAAATGAAATGAGGATGACAGTAAAATATCTCAGTAAACAAAGCGAATACAATAGCCCCATTCCCTAACATATTAGTCCCATACATTTTTATCGCTGGAATATATATATATATATATATATATATATATATATATGTGTGTGTGTGTGTGTGTGTGTGTTAGAACGTTAGCAGCAAAAGCATGTACATTTTGTTTTAATTAAGCATATACAAAAGTAAATATAAGAATTTACAAAACACCTGTTTTTTTTTTATTTCTGAAAACAAGAACATACAGAACAAAACAAAATGCCAACCGACATTTTACAATTACGACATTTGAAAAGGCAACAACAAAAGTAAAACAGAGTAAATAATAAATAAATAAATATAAAAAAGGGCCATTATATCACATAAGACTCCTTATACAAAAACCTTAAATGCAGAGGAAATTCTAACAGTCTTAATAACTTTCTTATAAGTGGACGCTGAAATCATATTCAAATCATTTCTCCATTCTCCAGTTCTCTTAAAATACCTCTATATGACGTGCCGACGTCCATTCACGATCACGAGGTGCGTTTACTTGGAAACGCGCTGCTGTATTCCGATATAGTGTTGTCGTAAAGCTTCCGACTCGACTCGAGCAAACTCAGGTCCGCCAGGCCAGCCATTATAAGTAACGTTACAGGGGGTAACGCCTGGTTGAGCTTTGCGCTCCGGCGACAGCAAAAGAGCAATCATGACGAGTGAGTATTGATTTGTATTCATTTTGTTGACATGATCTCAGCTTCTACTATTACTAATGAAAGTACTTTAGTAGAAAAAGCCAGATACAGGAGCGTTATAATACGAGGCTAACTAGCTAGCTGCCAGCTAGCTGATTCTGTATAGAGTCCACCAAAAGAAATCACAAGATTAACCCGCTAAATAAGGCTAATGCTGGTTTGTGGTGACATTAGTGATTATTAATCATTTATTATGTACAGTACGGCACGGAAAACGTTTTCTAGATGTCGTGTAAAAGTTAGTTTATGTCGGAAAAGTTGACAGACGTTTCACATTAGCAAACTTCAGTAGTAATAACACGGGGCGAAATCCTTCTCGGAGGAGTGGACAAAATGTTTCAGAAGACCAGGGAGTTATTTTGTGTATTTTGTGATACTGTCGATAGTTTTTGTCAGTGTTTTTTGTGCGGATGTTGTTATTGTTAGGAAGCTCTCTGGCGCCCTCGTTGCCACGTCGCCTCACTGCTACACATGTCTGTGTTGATCATACTGTACACAGATTAGGGTTTACATGTTAAAAGGTACAGCATCAACGTTCCTTACTTTAATAATACACTTCCTGATACTGTATAGATTTGCCAGTTGCAGACTGGGGTTATGTTGTTCATTCTTGGTCCATCCAGTCTGTAATATGTCAAATTTAAGGCAGTAAAATATGAAAAAAGCCATCAAGAGTGTTGCGATGTCTCGTCCCGCAGGGGGAAATCAGCGTGAACTTGCCCGTCAGAAGAATGCTAAGAAGCATAACGATCAGACCAAAGGGAAGAGAAATGAGGACGGCCTCTCAGCATCTGCCCGTAAGCAAAGGTACAGCACACAGAGATAATAACAACTAACAGATACACTGAACTGCAAAGTGTGTCATACTGAATGTGAATATAATTCTTTGTGTGTTTCAGAGATGCTGAAATCATGCAGCAGAAGCAAAAAAAGGCAAATGAGAAGGGGGACCCTAAAAGCAAATAACCAGTGAATGGGGCATTGACCGACATGGCATCCTGATTTTTTTTTTCTTTTGTCAAGAGAGACTATCTGTCATTGTGTAGACTTTGATTCTTTAATGTTTCAACCCAAACTCCATAATGTGCTTGAAAGGGCATGTCAACTATACAGTACATAATGATTTGTGTTCAGCTATGGAGGAGAGAGTTTTTTATGTTCAAATAATCAGAGCAAGCCCAAATAATGGGACTGTAAACTGGCATTGTAATCTTGTATTTTTGTATGAAGTGCCCTTCTTAATAAAATGTACATTTTAATTCACACCGAGCAATTAAACTGTTATCCCTATAACGTGTGTGTATTATGATTCACTGTTTTTAACCATTCACATTTTTTTTTCATTTACTTTGATTTCTTTGCTTTTTTTATATACAGAATAAGCTGTAGCGTTCAGATATGGTTTGAGGACCGATTTCTACAAACTACAACCCATCTACCTTATAATTGCTAAAGCAGTAACAATGTGATTGACAGTATTCAAATTATTCAGTGCACTTTTTAATAAGATGTGCGACGTAAATAAATATCTTCCATATTAAAAAGCAGTGGTGAACTCTCAGGCTGTTTTAATTGCATAACATGTATATGAATACATTTTTACTAATTTACCTTTATTTGCTTATTTGTATTCTACTACTGATATGAAATGTCAGTAGCCTCATTGTATACTATAAATTGGTGTTAACGTTATGGACTATAATGTATGATGTCCATAGTGTCCCCTGTTTGGTGACAAATTGATGGCCTGGACTTCAAATGTATATTCCACCACTGTTAGGTAGGTCTGTGGGTCAAGGCCTGTCACAGAAGCAGGAATGTGTGGTTATGCTGTAAACATCGAAAATGTTTCTACTTATTGCTTGATAGATATCACTGAAATAGGTTCCCTGAAGCCACTTGGTACCTTTGTAACTTATCTACCCTTAAAGCATGCATACTTGTATGGTACTAGAATGCTCCCTTTTAGGGGTATAGTTGCACCTTTAAGGTTACACCCCCAGTAAAGGGTTGCAGGGGGAAGTCGTGGTTAGAGAGTTTTACTCCTAATCCTAAGGTTGTAGGTTCGAGTCTCGGGCCGACAATACCACAACTGAGATGCCCTTGAGCAAGGCACTGTACCCCCAACTGCTCCCCGGGCGCCGCAGCATAAATAGCTGCCCACTGCTCCGGGTGTGTGTTCACGGTGTGTTGGTCACTGCTGTGTGTGTGCACTTTGGATGGGTTAAATGCAGAGCACAAATTCTGAGTATGGGTCACCATACTTGGCTGTATGTCACGTCACTTTCAAATACAATTATAGTACAGTATATTTTATTTCTATGAAATGTAAAAAAAAAAAACGGTTTAAAAGCTAATATTAAGTGAGTGTAATTACTGATTATATTATTTTAATAATTTAAAAGATCAGTTTAGTTTAGCGGTATCGATGTCAACGATACGGGGCTTGAAAATATCGGTATCGGATCGAAAATAAAATAAGAGTTCTCGCCCATCCCTGGTTCTGTTGTTCAGCACATAGAGATGTCTATGGTTCAACACCCCTCTATCGTTTGCACCAATCAGCTGTGCGCAAAGTACGTGTACGTAACCAAATCCATTCTCATAGCATGCGTAGCAGTAGCAAAATGGCTTCACCGTACTTGGAGAATCCTGTAGACATCGGAGCCCAAATTGTACAAAGGGCTTTACGCAGGGAAAGAGTTTTAAGAGACAAACAAAACCCACTGGCATTTTCTGATGAGCACTTATACGAGAGATACAGGTTTTCGGCGGAGGGAATGTTATATCTTTGTCGGCTTCTTGAGCTCCATATTAAAAACCCGACGCGGCGAAGCCACGCGACCACTGTCCCGCAAATGATTTGTATTGCTTTGCGGTTCTTTGCAAGTGGCACATACCTGTATGAGGTGGGCGATGCCGAGAAGCTCAGCAAAAACACAGTTTGCCGAACCATTCGTAGGGTGGTCATCGCACTCCAGAGATACATAAACACTTTCATTGTGTTCCCTGGACATTTACCCACCGTGGCCATAAAAGAGGGCTTCTCTAAAATAGCTGGTAAAATGGATTTATACACTAATACACCATCAATAATGATCGATAAAAGTTGGTAAACAGATGTTTTGATCTTTTGAAAGGATTCCCTAGAGTTATTGGAGCAATAGATTGCACGCACATTCCAATCTCTACACCAACAAAACAAATTGAGGCTGATTATCTTAACAGAAACGCTACTCATAGCCTCAACGTTCAGGTAGGTATATTTCATTTGACTAATATGCATATATTTTCATGATAATGTAATACTAACCCATTGGACTCACCTACTGTGTGTTAATTACAGATGACTTGTGACCATCAGTGTATGATTACAAGTCTGGATGCCAGGTGGCCTGGCTCTATGCTCGACACCCAAATTTTCGAGAAATCGTTGTTATGTCAGCGTTTTCAAGAAGGTATGATAAAATGGAAACTGTAGACAACACTTGAATGAACTGTGACATTGTGACACTTCTCTTTTCTGTTCATTGACAGGGGTGTTTGATGGCCTGCTGGTGGGAGACAGAACTTACGCATGTCAGAGCTTTTTGATGACTCCCTACCCTGACCCTGAGACAAAACCACAAAATGACTTTAACATAGCCCTCACTCAAACCAGGCTCAAGATAGACATGACTTTTGCCATTTTAAAGGCACGGTTCAACTGTCTTTGTGACCTAAGAGTATCACCAGAGCGGGCATCTCAGATCGTAGGTGCCTGTGTTATCCTCCACAACATAGCCACTATAAGGAAGGAGCGGGTGCCAAATGAATATCAACTCCCACCTCATGAAATTGACCCCTCCACACAGGACCATCCAACTGGAAGAGGTGTCAGAGATGCAATCACAGCAGAATATTTCACTTAACATTCAGTAAAAGCAAAATGACCCACATGTTTACACATATAAGGGATACTGCCTTTCATATTAAGACAAAAAAAAAAGTTCATATTCTAAACCTCTGTAAAAAAAAAAAAAAAAAACACTTCACAGGTTGTGAATTCATATGAATTCTTGTAAAATGAAAAAAATAAAAATAAAAACTGCAATCTGTTAGAATTCTGCTTCTATTTTATTTTATCAATATTTATAAAAAATGAATGACAAATTATACTATTCACAACTATTTTGACTGTTGGAATGGAAAAAAAGTTTATTTCCAGGTTTAAATAATTTTTGTAATGTCAGATTTTGGACCTCTACGTGTAATAATTATGTATCATGAATGTATTGATCTTATTTCAAGAAGAGAAATCATTCATCATAAACATTTTTGACTCTTCCCAACTGTACTTATGAAATGACATACCCAGACTGTGACAGTTTTGAGTTTATGCAAAATTTTATTTTGCATGTCAGACAGTGGAGACACTCTTTCAGACCTATTTTCATCTCTTCATTAATGTACAAACCTTGGCTACAATATTAAACCGGGACGTTGACAGTGGCGTACCTCATTTACAGCTTACAAATACTGGTAGAAAAAAATAAAGTGCGTGAATATACAATGTAAAACAGTGTCAAAGTATAAAAGACCACAATCTACTTTACATTTTCCATTTAAAACAAGCTGAAAACACAGTGGAATGTAACACACGATTAAACAACATCAAACATGTCACGGTTAATGTGGATTAAAAAGACTTTTCCAAGTGGAACGGATGTCTATAATAGCAATGTTAGTGCATGGGTGTGTTTGTGTGGGAGGAGGGTGTGTTTGAAGTCTGGATTACCCATAGATGAAAATAACCTGCAATGTTCTTCTACATTTTTTTTCCTTTTTATGCTTAAACAGATTGCAAATTTACAGACATTTTCAGCCTTTTCCCACTGTATTAACCACTCCTCCATTATCTCACTCTTTACCAAAATGCCAAGCATACCGTTCATACTGTAATATTATAATATTGTTTTATTGTACAGTACCATTACCTTGTTTCTGCCTGTTTAGATTCCATCTATATTCTGTTCCAAACACAATAACCACCAACCTATGAGGCAGAACAGAATCTCAAGTTTTTGTGCTTTACATTCCCATATAACTCTTCAGATGTACATTCAAGGGTATTAAGAAACAATGTTTCTTAATGCTCATACACGCTTGCTACATTTTTTTTTTTTTTTTTTTTATAATTACCCCACATTTAGTTCCATACACATCATACCATTATTTAACACCAGGCACTTTACTAACATGAACACATTTGAATAACAGAATAGAAAACAGCAAGAGACTACTTCCCAAAAAAGGACTAAGAAATTAAACAATAAAATGGACATTTAAAAAGGGAATAAATTAAAATAACAGCAGATTTCTAAAATGTTAAGAAAGTAACCGAATTCTATAACACTAACAAGCAACCTGGTCTGAACTGCCTGGTGTTCAATGCTGGTATAATGAGAATCTGTAGAGTATGGGCTATAGGTTTCATAGTCGAATCTTAAATTTAAAGTACCCCATTAAACACTTATGCATTGAAACTTTGCACAGAAAATAGCAAAGAAATACAAACAGACATATAGAACAGTCTTCTCACCTTGAGTTAGGCATCATTACTCTTCATCTTGGCAGTGATAATAGCACCAGTACTAGCCATACAACACAAGGCTCATTGCCCATCTCTCTCCTGTTCATCCATCTGGTCCACCCTTCCTTGGATTGTTGTTTCTGATCTCTAATGAATCAGTGCACTCTCATATCAACACCGTAAACTGTCATATTTTACCGTTTTAACATGAAAGAGTGAAGGAGATGTGGGAGTAGATTTGAGGGCATTGTCTTAACTACAATTTGGCAATACACACACTGAGCATGTCCCATCTATTCTCTTGTGCTCAGGGCTCAGTACGCTTAGTCTTCAAGAAAGCTGCCCATTGAATGTACCAAGTGAACATTAAGAGTGTTAGATTTTTTATGCGTAAATGATGGAAATTCATCGGAAACGTCAGTATTTTACACCACAGAGTCTCTGATCTCAGAGCCCAGTCGTACTCGTGGCCGAGGGCTAATGTCACTGACTTCCACGTGAGTCTCTTTAAAGCCATTCTGTGGCGTTTGGGCAAGTGTCTGTGCTTCCTTGGAGTTGTTCTGCGTGCTCGTCTCTGATTGAGCGATTATGTAACCACAGTTATCGTCCAATGTCTGGTAGCTTTTGTGGTCGGATGGGGAGGTTGGAAGCGCACCAGCATTGAGGGGTAAACTCTCCCCCGGCCTGACTGTGCTCCTTTGGGCTCCTCCAGTTTGCTCACCTCCTCTCAGTACCTCCTTCATCCGGCCCCTGTGTCGATATGCTACTGACAGCCCGAACGAAAGCACACAAACAGCTAACAGCACACACACTACTGCCAGCTCTGTGCCATACGTCTTTATGCGCAGTTGAGCGGAGTGCGCTGACTCACTGGACAAGACATCCGACGATATGCTTTGGATTATAAGATGTGCATCCATCTGCTCCGTATTGGTTGTAGTCTCGGATAAAGGCTCTGCCTTCACACAGTAATTGGCCAAGAGTTGCTTGAAGCCATGTTCTTCTGACCAACATGAGAAGATCTCATCGCTGCCTGCACGGCTGCTGACAACTAACCCACCATCCGGGCTTGGGAACAGGAAGTGTCCGACGTCTGGCTTGTATGACCATTTCCTTTGTGCATGGTTGGAGCGAAGATTGCAGGGCAGCAGGCGAAGAGTATTAGCTGGGACGATAATGAGCTCGCAATCAGATTCTTGGGAACTTGGGAAAGAACGTGGTAACACTAGAAATGAGAGGAAGAGACATGGGTGTTATGAGATATTCAGATGGATGATAGATGCTTGTATATGTTGGGATTTGTAGGTTTACCTGAGCTCTCAGAGTACACACTCAACATTTTGCTGTTACATTTTAAAGTGTCTGCCTTCTCAATATCCTGCTGCCATTTGCTGAAATATGCAAAAGAAGGTAGAAACTGGTATTGGTACAGAAAATGATTACTTCAACAGATGATCTGGAAAAGGGAAGTAAAGAAGACTTACTCTTGTGGTGGGATACGTGTGACATCAGTACAGTGTGTGCCTGTCCAAGCACAGTATGGGTCTCTTGCCAAAACACACTCGCCACAGTTGTTATGGAAACTGCAGTTTGCTACTGGCAGCTGCACAATACCAGAGTGTGACGACACAAATAACAAACCCTGTTTGTTGAGAGAGAGGGTTCAAAGTAAGAGAGTGAAATGAATGCTTTATGGAGCACAAAGGCAAGTAAAATGTGTAAATGTTTGTTCAAATACACCATTCAGAAGTTTGGGGTCAATACAATATTTTTCAAAAAAGAATTTCATCATTTTATTCAGCAAGGAAGCATTAAAATGATTAAAACTGACATTTTACAATGTCACAAAAAAAAACGAAGAAGCATAACTGTGTTCAACAGTTACTTTTTATGCACCGTTTCATAAGCATAAACAGTAACACTTTCTGTTAATTCATGTTCTTGAAATTGAAATGTTAAAAATGTATCAGTATATGTAGAAACTAAAATTAACCAAATTTAATAAATGCTGTAAAAGTATCGTTCATCGTTAGTTCATGATATTTAATGCATTAGCTAATTCTAACAAACTGAAAAGTGTTAGCACATAAAGTGTTTTGAATTGTAAAGTGTTACCGCATAAACACACACACCTTAGTTGAATCCAGCTCTATGTTTTGTACAGGTTGTTCCTCTGGGAACAGTTGGATCTCCTCAATGATGTGCATCACACCGACTACATTCACAGCCTTTTGCAAACGTCCATCATCTGACAAATCACAGAGCATAACATCAACAGCCATTTAGAAAAGAAACGAGATCACAGAAACTCAGACACTCAAAAACAAACAAAAAAAACACATACCAGTGCCAATGAACATCACATCGTAAGCTTCATGGAGGCCTTGCACGTGGTGCACAGCAATTTGTGTGTAGTGCACAGAGTGTGTGAAGAGCACAGGCTGACTTTTGACAGGACTGTCCATCAGAAAGTGGTCTTTCACAAAGTTCAGTACCTTATCTGGCATATCAAGGGATGAGTCTATTCCAAGATGCCTTGAAGCATTAGTAATACACTGCAGAAAGGACAAAAAAAATCTTCACAAAAAGCTTAATGGAAACTCAAAGATGCTCCACTTATATAGAACTGGTAAAGTGTATATGTGGGAGTGTGTGTCATCTTACCATTCCAGGTCGTGGTTCAGGTACAGAGTGAGTGTGTGTGTACCATTGCTGTGTCTCTCGGTTCACTTCTTTGTAACGGCCATTAAACGCTTTTTCTACTTGATCCATGCCGAACACACACACTGCTGAACTGCCTGCCAGACCTTTACTCCTACAAAACATATAGCAACAAATTACCAATGCTACAATCAGTTTCTAGTATGATTAATGAAAAACATCCTCTCCCTTCAAGCTTATCTTCCTTTGCCACTCTACATTTTTTGCTCACCACTGAGAAGTGAAGATTGCATAGAGGAGTGTGTTTTTCTTGCGTTGGGCTGGAAGCACATACACATCCTGTATGATGTTGAAAGGAAAGCCATCGTCCGGTAGCGAACACAAGAGTTGAGCTTTCAGAAATGTGGTCCATTTCTTCTGCAGGACTCTCTCCCCACCTTGATCCTCCTGAGGTCACACACACAAACAAATGATTAACACTTTCAAACCAACATATAGACTCAATAATTCACAATACTTAGAAAGACCGGTAGGGGGCATCATAACTCCACAAAAAACCCTGTTGCTGTACATAACGTGGTACTAAACTATTAAAAACAACCCCTGTACAAACGTGGTAAAAAACCCTGTTGCTGTACATATATAATTCTCCAGGTACTAAAGACTAAAGAGTTCACAGTCTCCTGTGATTCACCTTGTTCATCAGCTACCTAATTCACAAACTCTCAAGTAACACACATATTACAACAACTACTTAAGATTTCACATTACAATTCACCTATTACAACATATCTTTCACCAAAAGTCTACCCTAAATTAAAACAAGATTTTCAACCAGCTTTGAATTGTTACAATGTCTGTATTATTATTTATTTGTCACCAAAAGTCTATCCTAAAGTAAATTAAGCTAGTTGAATTATGTATTTTCTAAAACAAAGCTTTTTAATTATAGGTTAACACTATCCAATAGTTGACAAAAAAAGAGCCAGAGCAAGTCTTTACATTTTAATAGAAGACTATTAAGACTTTATAATGTAATGTGCAGTAATGGATTTTGCATAATCACACCAGGAAATATTTTGATTTTTTTGTTGACCTTTAGAGCTAAAGCAGAATGAGGAATCTTTAGAAGATAAGAATATGCTAAGTGCATGGTGATATTGGAAATATTGGCATTTGTGTATGTGCGTGTCAGTACGTGTTCTTTCTCAGGTTTATGCTGACTTTATCAACAGTGTGTGAACTGCTTAAATAATCCATCTTACCTTACACACACGTGCGATCCTGGACACTATGGTGTTATCAAAGAAGTCAAACTCTTTCCCCATTTCGCTGAAGAAAAAGTAGATCTGATCATCACTCCTCTCGCTGTCTGAATCTGTAATATGAGCAGAACCTACAAACGCTGGGTCTAACGGACCGCACCAAACACACACGCACACACACACACATACAGAAATAAAAACACTTTCAAAAACATATTCCAGAAAACAAAATTGTATAACTGTTTATTTAACCTCAGTATCAGTCAGCAATAATTAGTTTTCAACATGCGTGAGAAAGCAGGGTTCTGTAATCATCGATGTTGGCATTTATTTTTAGATATTTATCTCCTAAGACGTCCCTTGTGAGGAAGTGTGTGTTTGTATATATTTACCCTGGAGCCAGTTGAGAGAGTTCTCCGTTTTGAGAGGGGTGCCAGAACCTAGACTCCTATATATGGTGGGTTCATTTCCCTGGAAGTTACTGACAGTAGCAGTGTACAGTTCCCCATCTGTAACACAACAAAACATACAAGTGCTTATTAACACTAAATTACCATTTTCATCCAACTTAATGATGTTTATATATGAAGTTCAAACGAAATGATTGCATTGTTTTTGCATGAGTATACTCACCCAGTGTAATAGCTGTAGATCTGTATTCTGGATTAAATGGACAGCGTCCACGTCCGTCCTCCATAATGTGTTCCCCCTTTTCATCTCTTTCCAGAGAGAAACTTGAAATGTTCTACAGAATTTCCAGAAAAACACAGAGGAACAGTTAGAACAAATGACACCAGATACATTTATACAAATGGGTCATTGATATTTTATAGTAGTATTACTATAAAATATATAGTATTTTGACACTATAGTATTTTGATCAAAAATACATACAATTTTTTTATTTATATATATATATATAATGACTTGAATACATCTAATTAATTTATTATTAAGTAGATTGTCATATTTTATCTAGACAATCTATCTATTGATAACCTTTTTATCTATTCTTATTTAGAACAAAACTGCTTATTAAAATTTGAGGAAAAATGCAAAATAAAAGTCATGTCTTCTAACCAAAAAATGGGGGAAAAAAACAAAATGATAAATTATATATAAAAAAAAAAAAGGTCAAAAAGTCTTATAAAATATTAGATAATTTGTTTTAATTTTACCTTTATATTATTATTTTGACTTGATACTAACATGACAAAAGTTTCATAAAACCATATGAAGCCAACATGAATACAAAGACTAACCTTCTAAGAACTTAATCATCATAACATCATAAAGAGAAAAAAATGTCTCACGATGTAAGCACAGATGGGACTGAAGGCATACGTTCCACACACATACAGGTGTGTGCTGTTCAGACGCAGTAAAATCTTGATGTAGTTGAAACAATCAGTCTGAAACACATAAGAGACAGATTATTTTTTAGTTTTTACGTTGTTGATATATTGTTTCACATTTACATTAACGATCCCCACATACCTGGGGGTCCTTTCCCTTGAAAATACACTCGTCCCTCTTACTTTCAGGAGTGCTCCATGTGAGCTGCAAAAGATACAAAACAATGGTGAGTAACATCAAAATGCACACCTACACACTACTACAAACATTCTCGCGTGCACTTACAGTTTTCTGCAGATACGTCACACTGATGTTATCCAGGCTGAGAGAGAATATGTTCTCCCTGGCTCCCACGTAGATCTTGTTTTCATCCGGACTCAGCAGAAGGGTTGAATAGTTATACACACCATCCACAGAGAACTCTCTCACTGATCGTCCTTCTGCATCTGAACACACACACACACACACACATTACTTTAAATACGCAGCTTAAATTCACTTCATAAAAAGAACAAAAAAGCTTGTTATCTGACAAAGCTTTAGATTTCACCCATATATACTCAACTTACAGGCTAAATTCTTACAGTACATTCAAAATTCATCCTGCATTCCTCACATGGGATGCACCTTCAAAACTACAAAAACCTGGCACTCAAACCAACCCGTTGAAAATTACGTCAGTTTGCATGTCCAGAAGGTTTTCCTGGCAGGGCACAGAGGTCACTAACATCAGTGTTTACTCATATAAAACCCTTTACAAGCCGTTTTGTTCTAAGTACAACTATTACATTTGCATTTTCAACCTCAAATGATTAATGAGCATGGCTATTACTCTGATACAGTACACCAGCCAGGGTTTGCAAATGGTTCTAATAGCTCTTGTAAATGTTTACAATCAAGGATTAAACTCTCCTGTGTGTTTGGCTAAGATGAGTGAATGCAACATTTGGAACAGTCTCGTAATGGGTCTTTTGGGAATAAGAAACATCATGGCAGTTCAAGTAGCCCTAAAATTGAGCTAAATTATTTCAGATGAGTAGGAGTCTGAGGGAATCTGGGCCAGCAGAGCTTCTTCTACAGAATGCAGTGCTCACTACTGCTTTTGTGATCATAATGGCACATAATGTGTTTTTATATTTATTTCTGAAGGATCATGTGACACCGAGGACTGAAGTAACAGCTGCTGAAAATTCAGCTTTACCATCACAAAAATAAATTCACTAAAAAAAACAACCATACTAAACCTTATTAATAAACAAAATAATTTATATATCTATCTCTATAATACTTTAACTCTGATCAAAACAACATGGAATAACCACCTGATACCATCACCGTATCATGCTACCATAGCACCAGTGTGAATGAACTTAACCCCCACTAGCTCTAGGTGTAACTATTACATTACTAAGTGAGTGAATTAGCTATTACTAATTGTGAATAGCTTTAAATAAGAAAGCATCTGTAAAATAATGAATATTCGATTCTTGCACTCACTGTATGTGAAACTGATGCGTGCTGTGACATCATCTTCACTCGCCACAGTTGCTTGTAAGACTCCAGCCAAAAAAATCCATATGGTCCAAAGCAAGAGCCAGGCAGAGTTTGTGGTTTCCATGGATACTTTCCATTGGTCTTTACATTTGGTTGCCATGGTTTCTGCTTTGCAGCTAAAGATGGTTATATTCCAGGTATCTTTGGTATTCAAATGTTATGTTTACACCCCGTCGTTGATTCTTACTGGGATTCTTAAGGTCACTGAGACCTTTCCATATTTCAGTTATGTCCTCAAAGAAGTCAAAGGTGAAGAAATATCAGATCCTTGTGGGCAAACACACACATTCCTCCTTTTAGGGACTATCTGCTTAGCAAACTCCAATTAGACGGCCTGGAATCAGCAGAGGGAGACACTTAGTCACATCATCAGACAGAAACTAACACACTGAATGATGCAGCTTCCCTGCGAAGGAATAATAAGATCATTTAATTTCACAAAAATTGTTACAAACACTCACAGCTGAGCTGATCCAAAAGACATGTGAAGTCTGAATTAAAGAAATTAAGTGGGTGTTTTTCAGTTCAAAAGAGACTGATCTCTACATCCACAACACATGCTTCAGTGCTTTTCTGGGAAAGAGGTTGAATCTCATGTCCTCCTCTGCATGACATTATCCAAACAGAATTTGGAAATGCACTCCTCCCTTTTGGCCTGATCAGCTTTTAAGGTTGGTATGTCCTGAAAACAGGAAGGCTGTGTAGTCTCTGTAGCCTTAAACACAACACACAAATAAAATAACAAAATGCCATACTGATTACGCTCATGTTCTCAGTTTCTATTTATCTGTAATATTTGTATTATTTATTTATTTTGCTTTCCTTTTGGAGAAAATTGGATCAGCATTCAAATCCAATTCCAAATAGACTGACATAAAATAAACTGTTAGATAGATCAGGTGACTATTTTGTCTTGAGCAAACCATAAAATAACATTTTAACAATTTAGATAATTAAATAGTCAAAGTTAAGTCATGAAAAAAAATATACAAATATAGATGTATTCATCTACAATATAGACAAAATAATGGATAGATGTTTCAACTACAAGAACAAGTTGTACACAAACACACATGCAGCCTGCAGACAGAACTGTCCTGTGCTCCTGTTAAGACTCAAGAGTCAGAACTGGAAGTCAGGCACTTCTAAATGATTAAAGACTGAGGTAAAAATAAAACATGTTGCTCACACTTACATGAACTACAGCTACAGCCACCCAATCACATGCACCAAAAGTTCCCCTACACAATATATATAGTTTTTGCCAATTACTGATATGTTATTAATATGCCAATTAATCCTCCATTTATGTTGAAATCACCTGATTTAGTGCATAATATCAAAAGATGATGACATGAAAGGGTGATTAATAATATGACCTCTCAACCTGAGGATTTTGTAGGTTATACATAAGATTACAATTAATTCAAAATGTGATGTAATTCTTTTTAACAGAATTAAACATTATGCTGTGTGAACAAATCTCAACTAAATCTTTCTCAGCAGACTCTTCTCATTGTCACCAAAAATGCGATGCATTGCATCGTAAACTACTAGAGAAGCCGTAGATACAGAAGTCAAACTTGTTATCTTTCACTTCAAAAAGATCTCTGATATATGCAATAAAATTTACAGGCTGTCTATTTCCCCTAAAACACTTTTATTATACTAACTGGAAAAGGGCAGTACAACATTGGTCTGGTTACTTTTACTACTTCCATTTGAATGGCAAGTCCCTAGGGCAAAAAGTTCAATAAAGGCATCTTTATCAATTAGTTCTACTGAAAATCCTGAAGGTCATCTACAAGTAAAAACAACAGAAATTGCACACTGGCACAAGCAGCAACAGTCTGGTGCTCATGTTCTCAGACTGTTAAAAGCAAAGGATCTTTTCATGTCCTGAGGAGTGACATGGTGAGAACAGTCTTCCTCTGACAAAGTAATAAGCCAAATGGTGAGAGGTTTTCATTTGCTGACTCCCAACTGACCCAAAACAGAAGAAGAACTCACACTATCTTTACTAAATAATATAAACATCAAACGGTTCTGTGATAGGACATACAAGGTATTCATTGTCTAGCCCTCATAGCCTTTTATCCAAAAGGCTGATGCAGTTCTAAACAGAGCAGAGTTTAAGTAAACAATAAGGGACTGCTTTCATGTGCTCTCTTCAGTTACCCAACCAGAGACGAACTACAGTTGTTCCGGTTTTTTTAATAAACACTTAGTTGTCAGTCTTTGATTGAAAACATTTGAAAGATTTCCTCAGTTTTTATTACTTTGTTATAAATCAGTAACTAAAATCATCTTTTGTAGAAAAAAAAATGTTTTGATCACTATTTTCAATAAAATTGTTATCTCAAGTGTTAATCATTATCAAGCCTCCCTTATACTACACTCCAAGGTCACATGGTCTGAAGCAAAAACAAAAAGTCCAGCTGACATAATCAGGGAGGATATTATCGGTTTACAGAATCCACTCATAATTAAAATAATTAATATCAATTAGTAATGTTAAAGAATGCACTCCTGATGAAAAAAAGGAAACACTTAACAGAATTAGTTCTGCAAACATGGGATAAATACATTTCATGATCAAATGCTCTTCAAATATCAGTAGCCAATCAAATATAATGTTTGTGTTTTTTTCCATTGTGTAGATGCTTTCATTTGCCTGACATCATCACAGTGGATGTGATCAAGATTCAGTATCAAAAATGATAACTCCATTTCATTTTTCATGAGGGTCTGTTTTAAGCACTATTCCACTTTAACAGAATATGTTATATAAAGTGACAGCCCTAATTTGACAAAACATTGTTTGTTATCAAGAGAATTGTTTAACTGTATATATAGTGGTCACATTTGCTGTAAACTGCCACTGTCCTCGTTTTGCTGAAGATCTACCTCACTTGAATCAAATTAAAAGCAACGTCTATGCCAAAGATCTAAAATGAACGCAATAAAATTAGGATACGTTTCATTCACAGCTTTTATCAGTGCTCTATTCTTGCACAGTTCGTCCTACTTCCAACGTTTATTCTTCCCTCACACATATGTCGAGTTTTACTTTGCGGTGACTGTATGAGAGCACATATGCACAATCCAGCACCACCTTGTTTATTTGAGCCCATTTCCACCCACCTACTCAACCACCCACTACTACCACTACAAACACACCATATATACAGTCTGGATCCTAGTGCACGTTTAGTACCAAAGCACTTATGTTAAACGAAAATGAATAATTGACTTCAAAAAGTGATGTTTTGCAACAGGTGACAGCATTCAACAGAAAAACGTGGTCAGTGCTACATCTTCTACGAACAATACGGAGTCCTCGATCGCACCTCTTGGTCAACACACTGCCCCTTTAACTTATTGTTTATATAGGCTACGCAACTTACCACTAAAGCGCTTAAAGCCATCACACCGCTCTCCGAAGAGACTGCCAGCTGATGCGAGCCGTAAATGAGCTTTCAGATTTTTATTCCAGCATGGTTCCTCTCAGTCCCGGTTAACTGTGTAAAATTCAGCCGCTGATTTCTTCGCTCATGGATCTACCGCTGAGACTGAAACTCGACCCTCCTCCAACCATTCACTGGAGCCACACCTCTTAACACACTCACATCAAACTAGAGGTACTCTCTTTATCCTGAGGTCTGGCAGAGAAACACTATGTTTTATTCATAGTCACAGTTGTACCCAATGTGGAAACTACAGTCAGAATTGCTCAGTTGGTAAATAAGACCCAAAAGTTTTTTTTTTCTTTTTTCTTTTTTTTTTCTGGCAAGCAATTTTGGGGGACAAAAAATGATAATCCAAGAAGAATAAAAACATATTTCCTTATAGCAGCCCCTACCAAGTATAGAGTACATGTACAGTAAATGAACATAGTTTCCAGAAGGCCAACAATTCACTAAAAATGATTTTATTTTTATTTTTTATAAATCTTATAAATATTAGAATCTTATAAAGTATTCTAATCTGTTGAGATAGTGAATTGGTGGGGTTTTGTTAAATGTGAGCCAAAATCATCACAATTAAAAGAACCAAAGACTTAAACTACTTCAGTCTGTGTGCACTGAATTTATTTAATACACGAGTTTCACAATTTTAGTTGAATTACTGAAATAAATGAACTTTTCCATGACATTCTAATTCATTGAGATTGTAAAATATATATATATATATATATATATATATATATATATATATATATATATATATATATATATATATATATATACACACACACACATATCTATATCTATATATACCTACATGCAGTATATCTATATCTATCTATCTATCTATCTATCTATATATATATATATATATATATATATATATACATATTGTACTTTAACTAAAACATTGCATAATTGGTCATCATTGTTACCTTGAAAACAAGTGTTTTTAAGTAGGCTACCTTAAATGTAACTATACCAACATATGTAAGTCTTTGTTTGTTTGCTGTTGCTTTTATCTAAAAAGGGTTTAATAGTTTAAAAATAGTGCAGCCAACCAGACGATATTTGAGGTTTCTGGTTTTCTTGGACTCCCAAAGTTAGGTAGTCATTTAAATTGAAGAGAATAATTCCCAGTGTAGCACTCAAAGGAAATTACAGGGGATTAGAGGTAGATCAGCAGCAAGGGCCAGAGCTGAGCTCAGGCATCCATGAAATCTCTAGTAAAGTACGGCAGACTGCATCAAATGCAGTTTAATACTTCTAATGAGCAGTTGTGCTCTTAGTCAGGAGTTGGTTATCAAAAGGATTTTTTCCAACCTCGGGTGGTACAGTCTTTTTCATCGTCTTTTGACTGGTAATGGCATTCTTTTGATTCATTCACTCTGTTATTGTGTCCTGATTGAGATTCAA
The DNA here is from genome assembly GCF_018340385.1 of Cyprinus carpio. Lineage (NCBI taxonomy): Eukaryota > Metazoa > Chordata > Actinopteri > Cypriniformes > Cyprinidae > Cyprinus > Cyprinus carpio. The sequence goes on along the minus strand of NC_056603.1, from coordinate 17,423,289 downwards.
AGTTAGTATGTTGCTTTGTTCACCTGGTATTCATTCACCAACTGCACCCTGTTTGTGCAGAAATAACAGAATGCATGCCATGAAGAACTTATGTAAATACAAAAAGTGTTTCATCTATAATGAGGAAGAACCAGAGAGAAAGGTTCTGGAATGCTTCTATGTCATGCTGTACTGTCTTATTTGTACAGGCGTAAGCTCAGCGTCTGCCCTTGTCTCCTAGGAAACCAGCAACTGTTCGGTCTACTCCACAATTGAACAAATGAGAAATGAGAGCCCCGAGTCATGTGCACAATGCGCTTTCACTCGGTGGACTATACCAACTTCGTCTACAATTTTAGGTTTTCTACCTAAAGGTAAACCGCTGGTCTTACTCAACATTTTTCTTATGCTTTTATTACCTGAAGATTATATTTTATCATGGTGAGTCGTGTGTCACAGCTGTGTGTTCCTAAATTCATAAATATAATGTGGTTTCAAAATGACTACTGCAGTAGGGAGTACTGTGTAATTTCACATAAATCTCTGAAACATTTGTTTCTTTGGAAGACATACAAATGCACAGCTAGATAGATGACTTATGATGGTCCATCAAATGTGGTTTGGTGTATGAAACATTGATAGACTGAGAGACCAAATGCATTCAGCAGAAAGAGCAGACAACCGAAATAGTCTAGACTTGCAACTAAAGCACTCTTTTGGGGTACCGGAGATATTAAAGAGAAAGACAGTGTCTCTCTCAAGATATTTCTGGTATCCCTAATGGACTGGCTGACGATGCTGAACCCAAATCCTCCTTTTCTTATTCTTTTATTCCTCTCTCTCTTGCATATACACACCGAGTCACATGTGTTTGATTCAGCAAGCCGTCATATCCTCCTCTTCAAATTCAAATGAAATCAAAACATCCAAGAGTCACCAAATTGTTAATGCTTCTAGGATTCGAGCCAGTTCAGAGTGTTGCTGCTGGGCAGTTCTGCCCTCAGTGCATGGCGGGAACAGTCTGATGAGTTGTGGCAAGAGAGAGGGATATCTTGTGTAAACACAGTGGTTGCATTCCCAGGCTCGGAGACTTGACTGGTGATTAAGAACTGACGTTAGTCAGAGTGACCGGCAGTCCATATAACAGGACTAGCCACAATCTGCCTAGAGCAAGGATAACAATCTGCCTAGAGCTGCCTCCAGGAATCCAGAAAAGTACTATTTGCATCAGGGGCGGAGTGAATTGGGGGCCCCAGGCAAATATAGGAATGGGGCCACAACACATTTACTGCAACTAGAGCTTACTGCACAATGGTGCCACAATGTTTCTTCTAATTTTTTATGTACATGTTAAAATAGGATTCCTTCATTAACATTTACATTTAATCTTACAGCAATTGATTAACCTCACAACTGAACCTTTTTTCAAGAATCATTCAGGAAAATTTTTGCATACAAAAACTGCATTTGCATTATTTCTACCAGTAGGAGGTGCTTTTGGAACGTAAGAAATATAGTGGTTTCCCCGATAAAAAACAACAACAACAATGAAAAAACAACAAGTTTACCAGCGTAAGCCTACATTTAATTTTAGTCATTTTAACTTAGGGCTGTCAATCAATTAAAACATTTAATCGTGAAAACGTTGAGTTAACTTGGACGCAACTTAATATAGTTGAAATCTAAATGTACCTTAAATAGTTCCCTCGGTTTCAGACAAGGCTTTTAGTCTCAGCCAATATCTTTCAGCTGATAATCTGGGACTTTTTTTTTAATACTCTAATCAACATGAAAAAACTGAATGCAATATATGTTTAAAAACCATCTTAACAGGGTTCTGTTGTCAGACAACTTGGAAGCTGAAACGCGACCCCATGTTTCTCCCTTCCGTGCATATGAAATAGATAAAAAAATCCCGATTTATATATAATTGTTTTCGCTGAATCTTTAATATCTCACATAAGAAAAGACACTAGCTGTGCTATGTCAGAAATTAGCAAGATCTCTGCAAAACAAGCGGACGCAGAGAGAGGTGGTGCGGCGGGGGGGCTCGTGCAGCAGTTTCAGATGCACATTTGCTACAAGCAGGATACACAAGAAGCACGTTCAACTCGGAAACGCAGACCGTTGTCGTGGGTAACAAACATCGTAAACAGCAACCGTTCATCCGCGCGCTTATTGCATCTCCTAGAAATTTGGGGGCCCCTGTTTTGAGGGCCCAAGGCAGTCACCTACCTTTGCCTTTAAGTTGATTTTTTTTCTGTATCCAACAACAACAGACAACAAGCAAAAAAAAAGAAAAAATCACATTTCTGCCAATAATTTAGTTTTTAGCCAATATCTTTTTCTGTTTTTCACTGAAAAAAAAGAAAATCTTACAGGGTGGCTTGGAAGCTTGTTTCTGCCAATAAAAAAAAAAATCATAAACTCAATATCTCAGAAAAAAAAATGAAATGCAATACCTACTCAAAAAAAACAGGGGGGGTTCTGACTTTGTGTTTGCAATTGCAAGTTCATATTCATCTTAGAAATGTGGGTTGTGAGAAAAGTTGCAACTAACTTCTTTTTTTTTTTATCCTATCGCAGAAACAAGCTTCAATAGGTTTGGAACAACATTAGGGTGACATTAGGGTCAGTAAATAATGACAGAATTTTCATTTTTGGATGAACTGTCCCTTTAAATGTTTACATTAGAGTGTAATGGATATATCAGGAATGGGCAATTGACTTGTATGCAATGAGTAGTACATATTTTTATACATATGTCAATAAATTGAGAAAGGAAGTAGATTATATTAACAGTTTCATAGCAGTTTGGTCTTAAGCAAAGTTTTTATCAAAATGAAACTTGACAGTAATGTCCTTCATTGAGTCTATGTGGGTCAGTTGCATTCTTGAAACAATAAAACAAGGAAAACAGACTAACAGATGACGACCTGACCCTTCTTAGGCAGCCAACTCTCAGAAATAATGAGCTGTCATAACAGTTGTGTTAGTTTGTGACCTGTACACAAAAAATAAATTGGCATTTCAGAGTAACAAAAATGCTGTAATGTCATCATTACTAGGAATGCAACTCTAAATCCAAGTATCTGCTTATTTTCTGTTAAGAGGATACTTTTTGGGTCGTTCAGGCTTATTTGCAAGACATATTTGAATGAGAACTGAATGAGAATGGACAGTGCTCTGGGGACCGTTACCTCATCTCTCAGAGCAACAAAACAGGAATCAAGTGAGTGAAACCGTGAAAGAAAAAGGGAAAGGCGGTGGGAGACTGTGAGAAGAAGAGAAGGACAGAAACTAAGAGCAGGATGTTCAAAGTCAATGCCCTGACCTTTCTTGAGCGGCTCAACAAACTGATTCCAATTTCTCTGTCAGTAACAGGTTAGTTTTAAACAAGTCTTAACTGTATAACTGCACATCTTGACAGGATAAAAAAAATCTCTCCGGATCTCCCAAATGAAAGTAGCACTGACCCTAATAAAAGACCAGTCAGGACATGAAGTGCCGTTTTAGACCTCACTTCTCATCATTAGTTCCACTCAGTATGCCCAGGCCTGAAACTAATGAGGGTCTTGTCCTAAAACACTAGGCCAACTCTGCATGATGGGAACTGGGCTAATACAGACCTGTCAACCTAGCACTGAATGCCACTCCATTCACTTTGTACGCAGGGGGTGGAGTGTCGCCGAATGTGGGAGAGTACATGTACTCCATGTGTTGTGTGTGTATATGTTCTTTTTATGATTCACTCAGCACTGAATTGCAGCCAGAATTTCTCAAGCTAATCTCTCCCACTGGATCTATACACACCCCGCTGTGGGTGTGGATACACACCCATAGAAGGAGAAAGGCTTCTTTCACACATTCAGATGCCAAGAGCTGAAATAATGTTCTGGCTTACTGCACAGTAACCACCTGTTGATGTATGTATGTGTTTGTGCACATGTATACAAATACATATAAGTGAGATGTATATTATAATTCCTGCATTCAGGAGACATTCTGAATCATAACGATTTCTCCTTCCAGGTGCATCCCGATGGGATGGGAATACTCAAGCCTAATAAAATTTACACAGGGTCAAGCACACACACAAACACTCAGTCTTCCAGCTTGGAGATCCTACTGGTCACAGATGTTGAGGGGACATGATGCAATGGAAAGAAACAGATCTCCATCTCAGTTCAGATCAGCACTGACCCTGAGCAATAACTTAATGGAAATCCAGCAGGCAGAAAAAAAAACATGTCAGTTAAACACATTATACCCTAATAATTTTTGAACAAATTATAATATGAAATGTTACGAAACACTATACAAATAATCTTGTATTGAATATAAATATTTGATATAACAATGCATGCTTAATTGTTTAACACCATACAAAACATTTACAGAAAACAATCTTGTATGATAAGCTAAATGTTTGATATACAGATGAGAAACCTTTAACTCAGTTACTTGTGACCTTTTCCACAAGCACATGATCAACAATCATTAATGCACTTTTTATTCTTCCACTAAACCCATACTTTGTACTGTTTTACTGTCACACCTAAATCCCTGTCGAAGCATGTAATTTGGCCAATAATGGCCAACTTTGGAACCCTGTTTTACAGGACTTTACACTTGCTGTACTGATACAGCATTTTTTTACATGAGTCCTTTACCACCACCTGTGAATATGGGAATAATTGGAGAGTCAACATGCAAATTGACCATGATGCCATGCCAGGGTTACACAACAGAACCCCCACATGCCAAGCACCCTTCTTTTAGCAACAATAACTGTATTCTCCAGGAGGTCCCCCATCCAGGTAATGATCATCAGGCTCAACCCTGCTTAGCTTCAGTGGAAAAACATGGGAGAGGTGCAGAGTGATAGCTTTTTAAATTTACTTTCAATAAACCATTGTAATTTCGCGTAAACCACTCAGATTTTGTCATCGACTGACCTCAAGAATTAATTCACTATACAGTAGATAATGACAGCGCGACCTCTTCTGTTAGTGCAAGAAACTACCAAGCTTACGCTAGAGATGCGTAAATAAGTCTAGTGAAACAATAGCGTCCTCTAACGTCCGTTATTTGAATAAGTCCTCTGTTTTTTTTTTTAATTTTTTTTTATATAAATTACCCAAAACAAAAGCGCACGTTGAACACTGGCACAGAATAAACATAACGCTTTAACTTTAATGTTTATGAATTTTGTGCTTTGAAACGCATTTCATTTCATTCGATCAATTTCCTCACATTCTGTCGATTTTCTTAAATAAATATAACCGTCCGCGTTGCCAATATTTTCAATCAGATGAGGGTACAGGCAGATATTTTGTGGCCAGGAGCTCCATCATTTACTTGTGACAGCGAGGAGGAGCCCGGGCTGTTTATTCGTTCACGTCATTCTTTCTCTCATTCCCTTCTTCCTTCCTTCCTTCCTGCCGAACACAGAGAACCAGACCAGCAACAATTCAAACTAGAAAGCGACATTCAAATCTTCCAAAGTGTTTTCTACGTATACAACCGATTTTTGGAGCGTGGTAAGTTCGACAACGGTCCTTTCATTATTGCCATAGAAACATAGCCCACTGTCTATCCCAGCGAAACTCACCGATTTCTGCCTAACTGGCCTCAACAATAATGTGCACTCTGAACTGGATGCTGATATTTACATTTCCGCTTTTCATCTGACATCTACATTACGATTTGCGCTCGTGTTTCCGAGAGAGCGATTCAGTATGTGGGTCATGTTAGAGCCAAAATGTCGCCTTTTCTTTTTACTTCCACGTTCTCTCATGGCACAAACAGATGGCGTCGGGAGGGGAATGGAGGGAGTGAAAAAGAGCCGCATAAACGAATAGAGCAGGCCACGCTCGCCGTCAGTAACGTTAAGCCTAGCGCACTGTATGACCGGAGCAAAACTTAAGACAGGCCCATCCTCATGCAGTCTGGATTCAAGTTTCCCTCTCTTAAGTTTGTTTTTCCAACTCTTTACATTTCGATGGGATGTGGCTGTTGATGCTGAAGAATGTTGGCTAAGTTTAAAGCTGTAGCTAGCTGGCTAGTGAATTGGGATTTGTTGTAGTGTAGGGTAACGTTACTCGTTGTCATATTTAAGATGAAAGAGTGAGAGGTTATGGTTTTCTTTATGATCACTGTGAATGTTTGTAAACATCTCGGACCGCAGGTCAGGTGCATCATCGTTACACATTATCTTCAGATGCGCGCTGAAAGAGTATCAGCATCAGTTTCAACTTTTACCGTCTGGGTGACAGTTTAGGCATCAAGTGTTCACACTCACCTTGCATGAAGCACGATGGTTAAATCTGACTTTTGAAGACGACTTTGTCCAAATATTCGCTGGTTTATATGAATATGAAGTGAATAGTTATGTTTAGTGATGCACCGATATGGTGGTTTTAAAATTATCGGCAAAGGCCAATAACTACACCTGCTACTTAAGGCCCACTCATACAAAGAACGGTTACTATAAAGAGATAATCACGCAGAATAAAGCAAACATAAAAAATAAAATTAAAAAAATCAACACCAACAGCCTACAAACCAACGTCCAATTACATCATGCCCAGTTAAATAAGCCGAGGGCATGATTGGCTGTCAGTGGTTTTATTTTTTTATTTTTTTTGGTCAAATGGAAAAATCGTTTTGGAAGTGATTCCATCTTTGCCCTTCATCCTTGACCTTGATGGGCTTTGGTTCGCAGTGTACGATAATTGTTTCTATAACAGTTAAGATGATAATACAGGAATGATGTTTTTGGGATCACTTTAGAACGATGTTTACACACAAAAAACATTGACAGCCATTTCTGAATCCATCGACCAGAGCATTAAGCGTACATTAGCAGAATGTTATTGTCCAATGGATAATTAAGTTAACTTTTGTCGGTATAGTTAGTATGATGAGAACGGCGGTTTCAAATCTGTTTAACAGCTTTGTATATTGATGATAATACACATTTGTATGTTTTAATGAAATCTGAGTAAATATTGTGAATATACGCTGATTTTATTTACTCTGTTTGGTGTACTCTCATTTGTCAAAATTTAAATGTTTAATGCAAATAGTAATAATTATGTTTATATCAGCCACTGGCTGCTCTGCTATTTAGTCATTGAAAAACCCACCACTAGTCGTGTTTTTCACATGTATGTAGTAATGAACAAGGCTGCGTTTCCCAAAAGCATCGTAAGTGTTAGATGATCGTAGCTCCATTGGTTTCAATGGGCCTACCATGTACTTAAGCTTACGATGCTTTTGGGAAGAGCAGCCCAGGTTTGTCACATGGCAAAACAGCTCGTATTACGCAAGGTTTTTAAATCTTTGGTCTTATAAAGGCAATGTTGACGAGAGATGTGGGTTATCAATTATATTTAATAATGCATTTAGCTACTACTTTAGCTTTTTTTAATGCTGTAAAAAGCAAGCAATACCAATCATAATCAATTAACTGACATAATCAGTTTATTTTCACTCAGGTATCTGTAGATATGAATGATATTGGTGGTCCTTATTACCATTATAACCTTCACAAATCTAACAGTCATTCTTTATAAAAGTAGCTCTACTTGAGATGCATGGGACAGAGGGTAGTTAAATTCTTGCATATGTTTCTGCTTGCTTGATGCAATGCTGTATTGCAGGGTTGGCGAACTCTGGTCCTGGAGAGCCGCAGCCCTGCAGAGTTCAGCTCCAGCCCTAATAAAAACTCACCTGCCTGTAGCTTCCTAGTAACCATCCAGACCTTGATTAGCTTGCTTAGGTGTGTTTGATTAGGGTTGAAGCAAACCTCTGCAGGACTGCAGCTCTCCAGGACCGACATTCACCACCCCTACTCTATTGTCATTGCTGTTGTTGAGATTTTTTACTATAACAGTGCATGTTTTTCTTAAAAAAATAATGGGCATGATTTGTATAAAAAATTGAGTGCATTTGTACTTTACGTAATATAGTGTTGAGGCTTTAAAGATCTATATGCTATATCTGTGAAAAGTATAGATGCAGTTTAGACTGTGCTGTAAACACTGTGACCTTGTTACATGCAATGACTTCTGTGATGTGACTTTCTTGCTTTGTAATGTAAACCTTATCATGTGATGTGTCTGTAGCGCAGCATTAGGCTTGACTGGCCTAGATGGTATTGGAAACATAATCCAATGAATCATGCCACAACGTTCTTTATCTGGGTATTACTTCAGCTACCTGCTGTACCTTTGCCGCTGTACTCTGAAAACTATAAATGCAGTAAGCATCTCTCTCTGTGGCATATCAAAAATAGCTTTTGTTTGTATGTGGCCAGCATCAATATTAGTTGTACGTTTGAGACAACAAAGACAATTGCAGAGTAAAAATAGCACATGAATGATTTTTAAAACTTGAACTTAGTGACACTGAAGTGTTGATACAAGGTTTTAGTGCATGTGTTATGTAAAAGTAAAGAAGAGTTTAGTAGATAGATGTAAAGATTCTAAATTATAAATAATTTCCGTCTCAGGCAACTAAAGTTTCCATTTAAAATAGAAACATTTAGTTTGTTCTTAGTGTATCAAACTGTAACTCTGTTGTTTAAAAGTGTCATGTGATAACTGTCATGCAAGTAATGGACATTTTTTTTAAGTCATAATGAAGTGTTACTTTCTGGCAATGTTGCCAGAAAGTCCTATATAAAATATCACAGACTAGTATTTGAAATATTATGGTGTGTGCAGATATACAAGTTCAGTACAACTTTAATCAGATTCAGAGAAGTCTGAATGGAGTTAGAAAATGTATATACAGTTTTGTCAATGTTGCCATAGTTGTTGTTTTGACATTGTAGGGTAGATATGCAGCATTACATATGGGATAAGCTGCCTTATTCATCAACACATTCAGGAGTGCTGAATACCAGTTCAATAATCAAAGCATTGCCCACCTCTGATTTGTATCTTGTGATTGTCTTTGCTGAATATTATTAAACTTCTTTGCATATTTCACAATATTATTATTAGTTTTTATTCATAACGTTGTAGCAGATTCCTTTGTATTTTATTTTTGTATTACCACCAGAACATCTTACTGAGATGTGCAGATCTTTCTCAGGGGAGACCCTTTCAATCTTTCTCCCATTTTCTTTCTCTCTTCCTTCCCTTCCCTTCCCTTCCCTTCCCCCAATGGGTTGAATTATTTTTTCTTTCTTTTCACTTGTTCCCTTTAATTCCCCCAACAACATACATTCATACTGACTTAACTTTTCATATTCTGTTAACTTAGTTTTTTCCTCAATCCTTCCCTACTGCTATAATTCTCTCTTTTTCTGTCTTTTCCCATTTCTCTCTTTCTGTATCTTTCTCTCTCTCCCCTCCCTCTCCTGTTCTCTTTATCTCCTCCCCTCTCCCTCTATTGCTCTCTCACCATTTGCTCTCTCACAATACATCCCTCCCTCCCTCTCTCTCTCCTCTGGTAAAGGCTTCTCTTCTCCTCCCTTATCCCTCCATTTTCTCTTCTTTCAGAATCCTTCTCTTTCTCAGCCATTTTATATGGAGGTATATCTAATAATCTTAAATCCATTAAAAATCAGTACTCACTCAATAATTGCAAATTAATGTAGCAGTAAGGTGTAATTATATCCCACAGTTATAAATGAACTTTAATCACTTATCAACAATGGCACCTATTCATGAAACACAAGAAGAATGAATTTGTGTGTAAATGAGTGTCTCATAAAACCGTTCTTAATATAAATTGTGACTTCGTAAGAATAGCTTTACAAACAACTCACACTGAGTTGTTCTGCTTGTGTCCATGAATGTGGGTGCATTATCCATATTCATAATTATGTATATACAGCTATTTAGAATTATTCAAACTAATTAACGCAAACTGATTGGCTGTGACTATATAGCATAGCCTCTCGTACATTTTTGCTTATTTGTTTAAATATCCATCTTGTAATTAGTGCTTTTTGTTCATACCAAGTTTGTTTGTTAACGCTGTGATGTAGCGAAAGTAGCCACAGATCTTTTCTTCTGTATTGTGATGTACATGCAATTTCATGACTTTTTTACATTGCATGCTTTATATATGTCACTGTATTTTGTGTGTGTGTGTGTGAGAATCATTCAGACTGAACGTGTGCACACTCACATGTAAAGCAAGGCATATGAATTTAAAGGCTCATGAAGAACAGTAAAGCTTAGAAGCATCATACCAGCTTGACACAGTTTGAATGGCCATAATTGCACATCACATAGAGTCTACTGAGCATTACATTAAAACAGAGAGACTGTGCCCATTTCTCAGCGCGCAGGCCAAAAGGTCCTCAAATATCACATACTATCCCATACTAATTTACAGTGGGAAAAATATTTTATTTGATCCCCTGCTGATTTTGTAAGTTTGCCCACTTACAAAGAAATGAAGGGTCTGCAATTTTTATGGTAGGTTTATTTTAACGTATAGACAAAAAACACATTATACAAAGGTTAGAAATTTATTTGCCTGTCAATGACTGAAATAAGTATTTGATCACCAAGCAAAACATGACTTGGTGCAGAAACCCTTGTTGGCAAGCACAGAGGTAAGACGTTTTTTGTAGTTGGTCACCAGGTTTGCACACATCTCAGGAGGGATCTTGATCCACTCCTCTTTACAGATCCTCTATAAATCCTTATGGTTTCTTGGCTGTTATTTGGCAATTTGAAGTTTCAGCTCCCAAATTTTCTATACGATTGAGGTCTGGAGACTGGCTAGGCCCCTCCATGACCTTAATGTACCTCTTCTTGAGCCACTCCTTTGTTGCCTTGGTGGTATGTTTTGAGTCATTGTCAAGCTGGAAGACCCATCCATGACCCATCTTCAGTGTTCTGGCTGAGGGAAGGACAAGGATGCTCGTCCAGGATTTTACAGTTCATGGCCACGTCAATTTGCCCCTCAATACAGTGAAGCCCTCCTGTACCTTTAGCAGAAAAACAGCCCCAAAGCATAATGTTTCACCTCTGTGCTTGACTGTAGGGATGGTGTTCTTGGGGTCATAGTCAGCATTTCTCTCCCTCCAAACACAGCGAGTCGAGTTAAAGCCAAAGAGCTCAATTTTGGTCTGATCTGACCACAGCACTTTCTCCCAAGCCTACTCTGAATCATTAAGATGTTCTTTGGCAAACTTTAAACAGGCCTGTACATGTGCCTTCTTGAGCAGGGGGACCTTGTGGACGCTGCAGGATTTCAGTCCATTGCAGTGTAGTGTGTTACCAATGTTTTGCTTGGTGACTGTGTTCCCAACTGCCTTAAGATCATTAACAAGCTCCTCCTGTGTAGTTCTGGGCTGATCCCTCATCTTTCGCATGATCATCCTCCATGAGGCGAGATCTTGCACGGAGCTCCAGACAGAGGCCGATTGATGGTTATTTTGTATTTCTTCCATTTCCACATAAACGCACCAACAGTTGTCTCCTTCTCACCAAGCTTCTTGCTGATGGTCTTGTAACCCATTCAAGCCTTGTGCAGATCTACAGTCTTGTCTCTGATATCCTTTGACAGCTCTTTGGTCTTGCTCATGGTGGTGGGAGAGGTTGGAATGGAAGATACAGATTGTGTGGACAGGTGTCTTATGCACCTAACAAGCTGACATTGGGAGTAACTTCTTAAAGTGACAGGACTGATCTGTGTTCCACATGGGCACATAACCAATCTGTGGCAGCCAGAATTCTGAATTTGCACTGAAATGCAAATCAAATTCTAACGTTTATATGATGTTTTTTTCTGGATTTTTTGGTTGATATTCAGTCTCTGTTAAAATAAACCTACTATAAAAATTACAGACCCATCATTTCTTTGTAAGTGGGCAAACTTACAAAATCAGCAGGGGATCAAATAAATATTTTCCCTATTGTATGCTCGCTCATCCTCTGTTCTGTCAACCTGCCTAGACTCTGGTGGTGAAGCGTTGATTTTAAGTTTAAGGCTACATATTGAACCTGTCACTTCCTTTTTCATCTGCTTATGCATTTCCATTATGTACTCCATTTAATCAGGACTGTTTTATAGAATACGTCTTGTGTATTCCTCTTTTATATACTTTGTTGCAGCTTCCTTCTGTTTTTACTGTCAAGTATGTATTTTCTTTGTGTGCGTGCTGTGATGTACATGTATCCGTATATGTTTTTGACTGAGCTCATAATCTTTTCACAGCATGAATGTTTGTGTTTTCAAACATGTTTCACAAGTGTATGCAAGAGAGAATGTCTGAGTGAGACAGTTGGAGAGAGTATCAGGAAGGGACAGAGAGAGAGAGAGAGAATGAACTAAAGAAAAAAAGAATGAATAAGAGGGGGAGTGAGCGAGGGAAAAGAGCACTGTGTATGTGTGTATGCTTGCACCAGAGAGAGAAAGAGAGAAAGACAGAAAAAGAGAGAGAGGGGAGTGGGGGAGGGGAAAGCAGAGAGAAATAGAGTGAGAGAGGAAAAAGAGAGCACACATACACAGAGAACAGAGAGTGCAAGAAACACAGAGAGAGTGTCTGTTCTGGTACAGACAACATATAATGTATGAAGGGGAGGGCAGCGGGTGAATTTCGAACCTGTGACTCTGCCTCAGGATGAGATCTCTCAAACACCTGAAGCCACAGACCAAGAAAAATGTGGTGAGTTCCCTTCACAACTGCTCTAATGGCCTCTAAGAGCTCAGTTTAGCAGATTGTTTGTTTATTTGTGTCTGTGTTAAAGTGGATACCCCAGTTGAGTAGCCAGATCAAATGGTTTGGAATTTTTTTTATATATTTTTGATTGCTTCTTGTTTATATTTGCAGTGATTATTTTATTATTTTTTGCTGAGTTTTAAAATTCATCAGCTGCTTTCTGTCTTCTTTGTCTCTCTTACACCCCAATCCTTCATATTCCCTTTCATTTTTTCAATCTCTATTTCTTTCTCATTCTCTCTCTCTCTTTTGCTTTCACTCACTCATCCAGCCACTCTCTGCCCCTCCCTCTCTCTTTCTTCTTTCTGTTAACTCACTCATTCTCCCTGCTGTCTGTCTCTCTTCCTTCTCTTTTCCTCAGTCTGTACCTTCCCGTCTTTTGAAGATCTTAGAAATACAGTTGTTCTTGAAAACGCCTACTAGCACAATTATCATTACATAATTAATTGTTACATTATCTGTATGAGGCTCAAGCGGAGTTAGAATTTTCTTAAGGAATCCAATCCTCTTTAAAAAGAGTCACCTGCCTGAGGGAATGTGGTTTTGAGTTGAATGAGTGAGATGGAGAGGAAGCAAGTATAAAAACTGAATAGCTCTGACCTTGTTATAATCTGATAGTTCACCCAAAAATAAAAATTCTGTCATCATTTACTGACCCTCGTGTCATTTAGACTTGACTCAATTTTTTGTGGAAAAAAATATATATATTTTAAGGCTTTTTTTTTTTGGTCCATACATTGGAAGTCAGTGGCAACCACAACTGTAAAGTAACACAGGTTTGGAATGATATTAGAGTGAGTAAAAAAAAATAAGAAATACAGAATTTTTAATTTGGGGTGAACTATCCCTTTAATCCCCTGGAAGTAAATTTTTTTGCACTACTAGTGGCACCAGATAGCATTGCAGTCATTAGTTTGTACAGGAAGACATTGGTTTAGCTAGTTGTGGGAGACTAGGATGGGGCTACCTTTATAAACTATGCCGGATGAGGGGAGTGGTTGAAACTTGTTTGAAAACAGTCAGTTCAGTTTGTCAGTCTCAGTTCAGTCAGTTTCACTAATGCAGTTTGGTTCAATGTAGCTCAAATAGTCATAATATATTTACTTTTTACAGACTTTCAGATAATCACAGAAGTAAGATTGAAGTTTACAGTTATTATGTACATGCTGATGTTTATGGTAGCATCTGAAGATAAGTAAATCACATATTGAAAGCAGATTTTTTTTATGCTGGTTGATTTTGATTCCACAGTGTTGTATTTACATTAGACAAATATTATATTAGGTAACGAGTTAGGCCACTCAAGACTTTTCTCACTCACATTTTCAGATGTTGGTCAGACAGGCTCTCGCTTTTAAACAAATAGAATGGCTGTGCATCTAGCTGTAGTCGTTAACTATTATATAGGTGCCAATATGAACAAAATAAAAAAGATTTCTTCTTTATTAAAACATGTTTAACAATCATAACATCAAATTCAATAAAAAACTTACCACATCATATCATCACATCAGTGTTTCCTTATTGTTTTTCCCCAGTGACGCCTAGTCCACGCTATACATGTTTGCAAATTATCTTGGGTAGTTTCGAACAAATAGACAAACTGAACTTTAGGCCTACTAAACTAATCCTCATGTGTTTGTGCTTTACAGGAGGAGAAGACACAGCGGCTGGTCAGATGTTACTCTGAGGCCATGCACCAGCAGATGGATGCAGGGACACAGACAGACCCTGTGGTGGTCCTGTCACTGGCCCAAGCTGCTGTGTTGGGACTCATCTCCCAGAACGAGGTCTTTGGCGCCACCATCGCCCCCAACGGCTTTTACACCGGAGACCCCAAAGAATCCCCCGCTCTGCCAGGTGAAAGAATGGACTACGAGTATGCCGACCAGCTTATAGGCGCCAACGGTGACTATCTTGGGGAGAATTTGGGTGAGGAGGGGCACATGCATTCCAGCTGTGCTGAGAGGAGGTGGCAGGGGCAACCCGAGAACAGCAAACCCCCTATAGGGCACCAAGACATGGCATCGCATGTTAAAGGAGAGGCCGTGACTCCAGGTTTGCCCTCCTGCACTCACATGATGAACAACATGGTGCCCAGAGAAGGCATGCAAATGGTCGACCCCTCCAGCTACAGGGTCTTGCCCAAAGCCCAACCCAATAACTGCAGCTCCACCTGTGTCCGAGACCCCAAGAGTACGCATCCCGCACCCGATCCACATTTACACCCTCATTCCCATGGCCACAGCCACGCACCTCATGAAGTACCTTCACGCAACAGGGGCCACACACATGAAAAAGGAGTAGATGAGGCAACCGAGGACAGGAACAATGGGAGAAACGGCATGGTGAAAGCAGGAACCGGCGGCGAGGAAATTAGCAGCTACTTTCAGCCGAGCGAGGTCGCCTATGAAGGTGGCGAGATGGAAGGGGTTGGAGACTTCGATGAGAACAACGAGGGGATGTTCTGGACAGAGCCAGTAGAAGGAGAGGCACCCCGTGGCCGCCGTATTGACCGACTGGATATCAACATCCAGATCAACGAGTCATATTGTGTGGACGTCGGCGAGGGCCTGAAGCGCTGGAAGTGCCGCATGTGCGAGAAGTCGTACACTTCCAAGTACAATCTGGTCACGCACATCCTGGGCCACAATGGCATCAAGCCACACGCGTGTCCACACTGCGGCAAACTCTTCAAGCAGCCCAGCCACCTACAGACTCACCTGCTGACGCATCAGGGCACACGGCCACACAAGTGCACCGTGTGCAAAAAGGGCTTCACCCAGACCAGCCACCTGAAGCGGCACATGCTGCAGCACACCGACGTTAAGCCCTACAGTTGCCGTTTTTGTCGGCGTGGCTTCGCATACCCCAGTGAACTCCGTGCTCATGAGGTAAAGCATGAACGAGGTCGCTGCCACGTTTGCTCACAGTGCGGCATGGAGTTTCCCACCTATGCCCACCTGAAGCGTCATCAGGTGAGCCACCAAGGACCTTCCACCTTCCAGTGTAGCCAATGCAACAAATCGTTCGCCTACCGCAGCCAGCTGCAGAATCACCTGCTGAAGCACCAAACGCAGCGCTCTTTCTCCTGCAGTCAGTGTGGCCTGCAGTTTCTTCAGCTTCATCTGCTACGCCAACACTCCCTCACACACAAGACAAACAAGCCTCAGGCCCGTGCTACCAAGGTACAGAGAGTTATAGTGTGCTTTTGAACAACTGTCTAGGTTTGCTGTTGTTTTCTATGGTGAGGTCACATCCAGCATGAATAATGACAGTCTTACAGTTACATTTATATATTTTATTTCAGTACATTATCAGCAATTGTTTTAATGATCGGTATTAGATAATACTGCATATTTTTGTCTGTTTACAGATTAGATTATCATCAAACAGAAACTTAAAACAGTGTTTCGCTAGGTTTTCTGGGGCCCCTTACAGTCTATTGCATTGGGTTTGAGTTTAATTCATTTCAAACTCAACCAACGATTCTAATTCATTGGTTTGAACTCTTTTAACTCTGTTGTCTAACATTTTTCATCTAACCAGCAGATTCCAGAAGTCCTCCCCCTTTTATTACTATTATTTTAAAAGGAATATCTATCTTAAATACTGTATAATATAATGTTGTATATTCAGTTTTCAAAACTCCCAGCCATTTTTCTGTAAACAATTCCATTTTAGCAGATGATCTATGTAGCCTGCATTATTTAGTATTAAACACTGCCGTATAGCATTCCATCCAATAACATACAAATTCATAGCCCCATGGTTTACACTAATTAAAAATTCAAATTTATTTAAATAAAAATAAATAGTTTGTGCTTGTTTTTTGTGTTTGTTTTTTTACCAGGGAACAAAGGGGTTTAAGTGTGATGTATGTGCCCGAGAGTTTACATTGTCTGCAAACCTGAAGAGGCACATGTTAATCCACGCCAGTGTCCGACCATTCCAGTGTCATGTGTGCTTCAAATCTTTTGTCCAGAAACAGACCCTTAAAACTCACATGATCGTACACCTGCCTGTGAAACCCTTTAAGTGCAAGGTAAACCTTCAAACTCTTAACACACATCTCTATGCGACACTTTCATCATCAGGGTGGTAAATCTCTTTTGATTTGTTTTCAACAGGTGTGCGGAAAGTCATTTAACCGAATGTACAACCTTCTGGGCCATATGCACCTCCATGCAGGCAGTAAACCCTTCAAGTGTGCATACTGCTCGAGTAAATTTAACCTCAAGGGAAATCTTAGCAGGCACATGAAGGTCAAACATGGAATGGATGTCTCTCCAGATGGCCAAGGTGAGAAGAACCTAACGGTATCTAATTGACATCTTCTAATGTGGCAGAAAAACCTTTTAATTATTATTATTACTATTTTTTTTTTTATACAGATGTCCCACCAGACATGGAGCCCCATGAGGACTATGAGGATGAGAACTTCAATTTTACAGCACCAGAGAATATGGAAAATAATGATGCGCCAAACCTAACTAAGCTCTCTGAGGTGGCCATCCAGGAACTGGACTATTATAACTTTGGAAAGGATGTGGGAAACTACAGTACAGCATAAAAAAAAACTGTTTGAATTTAAGTCAAGCTGAATAAATATTAAGTAACAAATGGCCTGTGCTGGCACTTGTCAACCATGAGTTGATTGAGATGTTCCTCCATGAGAACCCCTGCTCACCTTTTTGCAGTTGTTAATGAGCAGGTAGTTGGAGGCCATCTTGACCTCCTGGGGTTGATCTCATGGGGTAGGGCACTCCAGATCTGTCTCTAATGAAACAGGCCGATAGTTTTGCAAAGAGTCCTTTGACTCCTTCCAGTTCAAACAAACATCATGCTGTATTTTTAGTATGTTGTGGATCACATTGTTACATTAATACCCAACACATTAGCATCACAAAATGCAGGTGCATACACATGCAGTCTTGGGTAAGTAATACACGCCATCCTCCAAATATAATTTTGGTTGGGAATATGGGAATAGCAGGTGCATGCAGCCTTGTGGCCTTCATCGGTTTGGTACCTCAAAGCAGTCTTTTAACTTATTTTCATTTATACTGCCTTCACTTACAGTATCTCTTAGAAACACACAAAAGACTCTTAGTATAAAAAACAAACATGTAAGGCCCATGTAAATGGTTGGATATCTGCATGAGAGAGGCTTGTGTGGGTAAAAATAAATACAAATAAATAAAAGAGTGAGTGTGTGTGCCTGGGCCCGGTGTAAGCTACTGCTCTTCGTCTTGTACAGGACCATATGCTGCCCATTCCTGAGCACCACTACTGTTGCCAGAACTAAGCTTCATCTAAAGTTTGGATTAACACCCTCTGAGTGGAGAATTACTGTTCCGTTGTATTGATTTGCTGTTTATTTTGCACTTTGAAAAAGCCAATTAATTACTTATGATGAGCCTATTTCATCACTGACTGTTTGAGTTCTGGTATAACTAAAAGAGATAGTAAGTTAAATAAACTTGTTTTTTGAAGTTATTTTTTTTGTAAGTACTTGTATTGAAATGAATAATTGAAAAGAATGTACTCAACTGACTTTTAGATTAGACTATAAACTTGGTTTGTTAAGTGAATTTAGGATGAGCATGTTATAAAAACAGATACAAATCACGATCTAGGTCCAGTTACTGTATCGTCAAATGACATTTTTGAAAGAAAAAAATATGACCAAGATAAGATTATTCAAGAGTTTATATTTTCTTTAATATTACATATTTAATGTTACAGGAACAAAAACAAACAGCATATTTTATATAAAACAATCGTGCAAGCAAAAAAAGAGGGAAGCAGGAAACCAACACAAATCAAATCAACAAACGGATAAAGAATTTGATATTTTCTAGTTGATGAAACTGTCAGTAAATATGTGCAGCCTCCCACTTGAATTGCCTCCAAGCAGAGTGTTCCTGCTTGGGTGGAATGCCGTGATGGAGCACACTGTGGTCAGGTGGTCCATGTTTCGAAAAGTGTGAAGGCGGCGACCGCTCTCGTGATATACCTGAATTTGGCGAGGCCTGTCCACGCTGCCAATCACAAAACAGTCCTGCTGCTTGGGGTCCCACACTGCACTTAGCTTGGACAACCACCGACCCGTCTGCATGTTGTGCCTACATAGAAAATAATTAGCATGCTGTTACAATGGGCACCTCTAATAAAAGTTATTGGGACAAAAATGGCTAAACAAAAACTTTTGGAAAAGGCCAGATGTGTGTTTGACCATTTTTGCAGCTATTTTCACATTAAGTCATTCTTCTGATTTATAAACAGGTCTGTATCATGATGTTTGTAAAGATACACCAGTTCAAAAGTTTGGAGTAGGAAAGATTTCTTCTCTATTGCTCACCAAGTCAAAAATTCTATTAAAACAGTAATATTGTGAAATAGTGTAATAACTTAGTTTTTTATTTTAATATATTTTAAAACTGAAGTTATTCTTGTGAGGGGATTACCATTACTTAAGTCTTCAGCATGCCATGATCCTTCAAAAATGATTCTAATATGCTGATTTGGTGCTCAAGATACATTTCTTATTATCAATGCTGAAAACAGTTGTGCTGCATAATATTTTTGTGGAAAGGGATACTTTTTAAGATTTTTGATCAATGGAAACTTCAAATGAACTGATGATTGTCATGATAGAGATACTTTTTTTTTACACATATGATAACACCCATACTTACGAAATAGATTTTAGTACAGGAGATCTGCCATCAATTAGGGAAGTGTCAAACACCCTGAAACAAAACCACAAAAAGGCTAATGAAAACATTTGTAATACAAATTATAATGCATTTCCAATTCTTTAGGCTCCAGAATCCCTGCAACCCTACAGAGAATAAGCATTTTGGTAACTGGATTGCATTTCCAATTCCTGTAAGAAAATGGAAGACAACTTTATAACTTTTTAGTAGCTAAAAAGAAAAACACAAAGTCAACACAAACTATTCCGGCTTAAAATATGGTCAAAGCCATGATGCTCTGGCCCCCTCTACTGGTACATTAGCAAGAGAGAATGGAGGGACATTCTAGATTCAATATAAGCACTTCTAGCAGCAACACTTGTGATCTCTGAGCACCTGATCATGTTGTCCATACAAGTGGTCAGAACTCGGTTTCCTGTGAGTGGGGAGAAAAAGGCACTGGAGACACTGCGGCTGTGACTGCTGAGTTCACCAACTGGTAGATTGTTTCTTCTTTTCAGATGGCGCAAGTCATATATGTTTACAAATCTAAAAAAGAAAGAAAATAAACAATATGCTTCAGTCTGCAGGGGATGTAATTATTAGCTGCGTTTCCATCCATCTATTTCTATGTGCATTTTGGAACATCGCTTAAAAAACATTGAAATGAAATGCCAAGATGCACATAAATTCTAAAAATTTACATAAAAAAAAACTGTTTTTATCCGGTAAGAAAAAAATGTGCATACACTATGATGGAAACACATTTACCGAATAAATTCCTCCATGCGCATCGGAAAAGTCATGTGATGGGATAACTTGAGTAGCAGTGGAGCGATCTCGTTCACAGCATCTATATGTTGTTATGGTCATTCTGAAATGCCTGAGCAAAGTTTGTCGTCAAAGTATTTCTGTATAATTGAACACGACTGCGTGTTACGTCTGCTCACTCTGGATGCAAGTAATTTATATCATATATGAAAATTATTATATTCAGTGTCTTCTCCTATATTCCTAGTGATATTTAGTGCCACAGTTTACCAGGAAGTGATGATTTTGTTCTCTCTTGACTCGTTGGATGGAAACAGTGCTTTATACGTATATTTTATGCGATATTCCAATTTTGTGCACAAGTTTAATTTGAATCTTTAGATGGAAAACTTGTGGAACATCATATTGATAATTATTTGGTGAAAATGAACTTTTTCAACCAGCATTATTTTAGTTAAGAAGTGTTATATAATACCTGTTCTCTGCCACTACAAAGTAGTGCTGTTGCACAGGATGGACATGAACACAGCGCAGAGGATTTGCAGCCATGGCATACAGAGATTCATATATTTTCCTGCAATCACATGTTTTCTTTATTATTTATGATGTAAATATATAGACAGATAACTTTGTTTTTAGCAGTTTTCAAAAACGTGTTTTTTCATTGTGCATTCCAATTAATCTCAATCAAACTGCAGTTGGGTAAAAAAATAACTAACAAATACAGTTAAATAACACAAAAAACATGATAACATAATAAAAACATGATTTAAAGAAAAAAGTAAAAGGGTTATCCGTTTTTGCAAATAAACTCTTCATATATAAATATATTAGATATACATATTTAAATATATAGATATTTTGGTCTTACTCAGTTCTACGGTCAACGACGGCAACATCCCCATTCCATTCACCAAGTAATAAAGTGGAGCAGTCAGTTGACAAAAAGTCAAAACTTTTCAGGCCAGAGGATGAGCGATACACCTGAGTACAAAAGAGAGGTGTTATTTGTAAAATGTGTTGAAGGTTGTGCATCTGTAAGTTGGCTCCAAGAAATTGGATTAGAAACCTGATATTTAATGGTACAGGGATTTACTAGTAATGCAACAAATTCATTTTTAAAATGATTCCAATATTTACAAAAATACTGATTCTATTACAGATATTTCCAAAAATTTAGATATTTTCACTTCTCTATTTTTCATTCTTATTGCCAATATGTAATTTTTGTCATTTATACACTACCATTTTTTTTATGTTTTTGAAAGTGTTCATGAAACATTTCTTATTATACAATATAAATGTTGCTGTTTAAAATTTTTGTGGAAACAGTAAAACATTTTTTCAGGATTCTATGATAGAAAGAAAATTTACAAAAAAAAAAAAAAAAAAACTGCATTTATTTGTAATATAAATCTTTTGTAAAATGCATTTACTGTAATTTTTTGCTTTTTGGCAATTTAAAGCATTCTTGCTAAATTAAATTATCAGTTAAAAAAAAAACAATTAAAAAAATAAAAACAATACAATAATAAAAATACTAAACCCAAACTTTTGAACTGTAGTGTATATTCACAGGCAATTTAAAAGTTTCAGTTAGATAAAACCAACTGATCTTTAAATGTCCTTGTCCAAATTGAATTCACAATAATCAGACTACATGTGCAACATGAGGTGTAACATGTATTTAATCCTTGAAAAACTCAGTCACACCGTTTCATGTATATGGGGATAGGAAGACTAGCTCCACCATGTAAAAAGCTGCTAAATTTTAATTATGACATTAGGAAATGAGTACCTAATATGTCTTATCATCACACAACAAATATGTATGACCAATGTTTCACCTCATCAAACACTGCTTTCTCCAGGTCCATGCTGCGTGCAGAGCCATCATAGCTCACTGTGATGAGGTTGCAAGGGTGAGATGAGAAGGCCATGCTGGTAATTGCACGAGAATGGGGTTCAAAGTAGATTACACCATCATTGCCCCAACTAGCATCCTGAGAGAAACACAGTTAAAGGGTTAGTTCACCTAAAAATGAAAATTTAGCCTGTGTAATACTCACCCCCGAGGCATCCTAGGTGTACATGACTTTCTTCTCTCAGACGAATTCAGTCGGAGTTATATAAAAAATGGTCCTGGCTATTCCAAGCTCTATCATTGCAGTAATATAACTCCGACTGAATTTGTCTGAAAGAAGAAAGTCACATACACCTAGGATACTTCGAGGGTGAGTAGAACACAAGCCAGTTTTCATTTTTGGGGGAACTAACTCTTTAACATTATACAATATTGCAAGCAAAGCTGAGAAAATCTGGAATAGCCATTAGTCACTTTATCACATTGCCACTTTTCAACTTTCTCAAACATCTCTCTTTTTTTATCACACGCCAGGCCACAGTTATCTCACCGGCTTCCAGAGCCCCAGGTGGCCCGACTTGTCTCCTGCTGCCATAAGCAAGTTGGAAGAGGTGGGGTGAAAAGCTGCTGAACAGATTCGATCTTTCACAACTTTCACCACACCACTGTCATTGATAGCTAATTTCTGCAGCATCTGTTGGTACCTGACAACAAATTTGTTAACACATTACATGCAATATATGACATTCTCATTAAGCAAGTGACGAAAAAGGCTACCAGTTAGTACAAGATGAAACCTTATCTGAAACTGATACAAGAGACACCAAAATGACGTATAGGTAAACACTCTTTATGACACGTTACTCACGATATCAAATCTGATGTTCCTGTTTCTTGTTTTAATGGGACCTACAGAAGACATCATACAGATTCAGGTGATGCACAAACTTTTTGATACAGGATGCTACACGTTTTTGTGCATGTAAATATTGACCTCATTCCAGAGTTTTACCAAATCTTCTGGCAGCCTGACATGTTCATCCAGGTTGATTGGATCGAGTGGTATCGGTCCTGGGGCTTTTTTTGGTTTCTCTTCCTGAAGTAAGACACATTAGTTTAATTTCAGATTAAACCATTTCATAGTGTTTCATCCAAATTTTGTTTAACACTATGGATGCATGTCAGTGACTTACAGGCTCTCTGGCTGCATAAGAGGTTGTGTCTAGAGCAAGGGTTGTCTGAGGACCCTTATTCTGTAACCGCAGTGACTTGCGAACAGGGAGCGTCTCGGTTTCAGTCTTTTCCCTGCAATAATTGACTTTCTTTAGTTAGTGAGATGGTGGGGTGTTTGACCTTTGACCTTTTAAGAACACTTGAAAAATATCAGCAATATATCAGCTACTGTACTTATGCTATTATATTTAAACACATATTACTTATTTATTTATTGCATATATTTTCATTTGTGCCATTTTGAATAGTTCCTATTTAAAGATACCTTTTCAGGCCTTTCTGAGTAGGTTTCGACTTGGGTCTCAGAGCTTCAGAAATCTGCGAACAAGAACAAATTATGATCATAAATTCAAGCAAGTCTGATGTGGAAAAACAGATAAAGCCAAAAACAAAAGTAATTTAAAAAGGACTCTCCTGCCTCACTACGAAGTTTTACCTGAGGTAAATTCAGGGAACTGAGGAAGGCCTGGTTCTGTCTGATATTCTCCAGTCGCTCCAGCTCATATTCAGACAAACCCTCACGGTAACCCTGTTTAAGATGACAAAAAAAGGTGGATTCTGCCATTCAGGTGGAAAGGTATTTTTGGCGTAACATTTTGAGGTGACGATGCAGTGTTTGTACTTACTGGAAGAGACTCCTTCTCATCCTTTACTTCTGCCTCTTCAATGTCTTCTTCTTCCTCACTTTCATTTTTCTAAAGGTGATAATAGTTAATATACAAGCGTATAAATAGAGTTAAACCTAAAATGTTCCATGAGATACGTCGTTTCACCTCAGACGTAAATGTCAGACATTTTGGGGATAAAATTTGATTCTTGTCTTGGGTTTGTTTCTCTCTGATTCGCCGGGACGTCCGACGCACGGGCCCGTCCATCCCTGGATCCTGAAGCGGTGTCCTCTCCTAAAAATGACAAGTTTTATATTCAAAGAGGAATTTCCACGTAAACGAGCAGCAGTGTTTCTGAGCGATGCGTCCGACAGGGGCGCTCATCACTGCGAGGAGTGTCTTACTATTATACAACACTTAATACTTTAACGATAAAACATACAAACAATGCATTACTGACCGAATCGGTTTATCTTCGACGGTTACAGTGATTCATTTTATTTTCTTTCAAAAATAAAGTTCTTCGCTGTTGTTCTGTGCCCCAATATTAAAATCCAGAGAGCAGGTAAACCAGTTTTATTATTATCATCTCGTCGTCAGGAGACACAACATGCAGTTGAAGCTGGAGATTTTACTTAACGTTAATAGTAATTATGTCTGTATCATAGCGGACCTAAACAAGTTAAACAAGTGTAAAGCCATATGTGTCAATCACTTCAAACGCATGCAAACTACCATACAGGGCGATACATAAACTGTCATAACTTATTTATACACAAACATATGTTTGTGCAGAACATGTCAAGATACTTAACTAGTTATGAGCACGTGTTGTATTTCTATAAAGTGTGGAAGTGAGAAACGTTCAGTAAGGAGCGAACCTCGAGCTCACCTGTAAAAGTTGCATCGTCTTTAAACTTAAATCAGTTTTATTTTCATCCATGTCTGTGCAGGTAAGTTTATTCAACACACTTCCTTTGAAAACAAGCTCTTATGAAAACTCCCGCGTTATTGATCCGTTTTGTAACTGCCCCCGCCCCTTTTGTGATGACGCTTAAAAAAAGTGGAAGTTGATTTGCTAATCTCTGAAGACCTGTTTAATATTCATTACTTGGGAGGTTTTTTTATGTGCACTCATGACGTTTCATGTTTGGGTAATATGTAACCCTTTGGTAATTTGCCAGCGCACGTGACGTACACTAATGGAGCACGTCGTTTAAGCTTTAAATGTAATTAATTTTGAATCGATTGTTAATTATGTATATATTATTTTATCCTTGCTTTACAGTCTTTGAACTGAATTGCTTCTGACATTTTATTAACCCTTATGCCTTCTGTATCATGGTGATAGACTTATAAAAAGCTTGTAAAATTCCTGAGAAAAAGGGCTCCTGCAAATAAGCCAACTCAGACACCGAATATTTGAATGATTTAAAAAAAAATCGTAAATGGCTCATAAATACGTTACTATAAATGCTATAAATTAATACTATAATCAATGTTAATTTTAATAAATTGTAAATAAAGAAATACATACATACATACATCAAATTAAAGGTCTATTATCTGTCTAAAAAAGTAAACTTCTCGCCAAACCCAAACGTATTCTTGTTGCATTCAGAATTCGAAATAGCATAATATTATCACACTGCTTCTGTTAGGATGAACCACTTCCGGGAAAGTGTCCCTCTAGTGGCTGAGAAGCTCAAGAGTACAAATACATAACGCAGGAAAGTTAGGCCTACCAGATAACATGCGCTAATGCATATTAAGGTCTTTCCTGTGTAAATACAGTTGCATTTGAAGGGATACATAAGACAGAAAATAATCTTATATCACAAAAACCCAATTTTTTGTTAACTTAAAAAATTTTATCAGAAGGCTTTTAGTTTTAATGGTATATTTATTATAAATGTTTGTGTTCTAATTTGTTTCATAAGTAAAATAGTGGACTATATCTTATGATCTTAAGAGTAGCTTCAATGTAGCTGAACTGCTTTAAACTGTGACTACTTTTATAGTAGTTGCCCAAACACTGTTGGCAAAACTTTTATCTGTCAACAGCAAAGTATAGTGATGACCAAAAAATGTGTTGCTTTTAGCTTATCTTTGCCTGAAAATGTCAATTCCTTAAATAAATGTAAATACTATTAAACCATGAATTAAGACCCAGGAAAGAAAAAAAAGTGATACATTCAGCTTGAAATAAATAAAAAATTTTCCTGTTCTTTTTTGCTATTTGCAAGTCAAGAATTTGTAGCGTTTTTATTTATTTATTTTTGTTACAAATTCTCATGTTTCATTAAAAAAAAAAAAAAAAATTCACAAAGTCAGTTGGTCTGACTGTCTTTTCATACACTCTCAGAAAAAAAAGTTAGAAAAGCTGTCATGGGGTGGTACCTTTTCAAAAGGCAGGCCTACTCATTTGTACCTAAAGGGTTCATATTGGTACCTTTCGAAAAGGTAGTCCTACCACCCCAGTGACTTGTGCACCTTTTTCTCTGAGAGTGTATAAAACAAACTGCTGTATAAGGCAGAACATAATCGCTTGAAAATAAAGCAAGGAATATGAATACTGTACATTTTAACACTTTAATATTTGTGACTGTGATAATGGAAATATATGCTATATCGCTGATCTTAATGTACAATAAGAGCAATAGTTAGGGATTTAAAGTTTTGTAAAATCAGCTGGTTGGTTTATTTTAAACATAATGTTTAAACATGAATTACATTTATTTCATTTGATTTACTCATTTAATTTTTGAATTTAACTTTTTGCAGTAACGCATCAATGATATGTACATTCCATAACATTTCATAATATAAATAAATACAACAGTCAGTAAAATCTCAAACATTTTATGAATAAGACAAAGGTAGATATTAAAAAAAGAAATACAATTAAAAAGGAAATTTAAAAATGCTTCTTAAATGGTATTAAATCCATAATTATGTTGTCTTTAAGAGTAAAACATAATTTAGATGGCAGGGTAATCATTTTTATTAATAGGTGACGACAAAACTTCCCTGCTTTAATGCCCTAAATCTATATCTGTTCACAAAAATGAAATATAAAGTAAAAAATATATATATTTGAGAACTAAACTTATATTTAAATATTTTTGTTAAAGTGATGAACAGGAGGTGACTGATAGTAATGCTGGGAATGTGTGTTCTGTAATCCTGCTCCGGTGCAGAAGATGTTTTAGCATATATCCTATTATCCACATGAGCGATCCTGGTGTCTGATTTGGACGGAACTCCAGGATCAGATAAAGGACAGCTGAAGCTTGTTTGCTTTGCATGCGACTTTCACACCATCCAGAGGAACTCAACTAGATAATTGGCCACAAAGCCCACAGAGTATCTGGCTCTCTTTCCCTGACACAGGCATGCTAAGACATCACTAACCATCACTCGCAAAACAAGCAGTCAGGCAGAACGACTGCTCATCTCTCGCCAGTCGTTGAGTCCATGTGCCCTTTTTATGTACTACTTAAATTTGCCAATAAAATCAAAGTATTTCTGGAACTTCATTTGATT
The DNA here is from genome assembly GCF_018340385.1 of Cyprinus carpio. Classification (NCBI taxonomy): domain Eukaryota; kingdom Metazoa; phylum Chordata; class Actinopteri; order Cypriniformes; family Cyprinidae; genus Cyprinus; species Cyprinus carpio. The sequence goes on along the minus strand of NC_056603.1, from coordinate 17,395,890 downwards.
TATAATATATTTTTAAATTAATATATTAATTTCAGATCTCCAAAAATTCCCATTTATATATAACTGCATATAAACTGGCTACAGGCCCATTTATGTCTTTAAATATCCAAAAAGGTGCAATTTAAACTGGGTTTCTGCAAATTTCAGAAACAACTTTGACTTTTATGGGCAATTATTTACTATGAACTTTTAAGATTAAGTTCATTTTAGAGTTACAACTGTGTGCAAAGCTTTTGTCGAGTCACTGAGAGATGAGTGTGATTTAATTTTTTTTGACAGCTGCCTGGCCGCCTCCCTGGTGTGTGTTAAATTGTGTGTGTGTGTGTGTGTGCATCTTTGCGTGTCTGTTTTGAACCAGCATTATATATTTCTTATGTCTTTGACATCCATTACACATGATTGCAAGTGATAAGTTCTTAGTCACACTGAGGGATGATTAAGCTTTTTACTTGTTTTAACTCGTCTTAGGCAAAAGCTGTACATTGAGTTTGTATTGCCTGGAATGCTACAAACCTGCATTCTCACACCACCTTAGGGCACATGTGTACAATGACAAACACACACACACCCTAATACATCCTGCTGTGTGTCTGTGCGTGGGGAAATTAAATGTGACGTTGATTGCTCAGAGCCAACAGTGCGTGTTACTGCTTGCTAGGAATAGTTCATCAAAAAAATGACATTTACGTAAACATTTCATCTTTGGAGAAATGTTTCAGTGTTTTTTGCCCCATACAATGAAAGTCACTGGTGTCCGATGTTGCTTTGACCCCGGTGACTTACATAATCTGGACAAAAATATTATTCAGAATAAGTTTCTTTTGTGCTCAGCAGTAGAAAGACAGTCATATAGGTTTGGAATGACATGAAAGAGAGTAAAAATGACAGAATTTAAATTTTCAGGTGAACTATCCCTTTAAGGACTGATATTTCATAGAAACTGCATGGAGGAAGTGAGTGTGCATGCGAGATTCCGCGCAGTAAAAGCTATACTCTTTTAAAATGGTCCTCTTCTTGGTATTTTTTTAAACAAACTCTGTCATTATACACATTCCCTATCTTTGAGCATTAAGTGACAAGTGAGGCTGAGTGATTTTGACAGGTGAAACTACAGCAGGAAATGTTCTGTCTCTTGTCTGAAGAGGGTGTGTCGCAGCCAGGGAAGCAGAAGAAGAGATGGGCAGACAGGTACGTGAAGACTGGAATGTTTGTTTTAGTCACACCTGGGAAGAACACACCTACCAAACATGGCCTTTCCCTTTTCATTGGCTGATTTGATCATGACTGACAGCACAAACAACAAATAAATCCCCTCTTTTCGCCACTGAAGGGGTTTGACCTATGATCCCCAATTGTGAACCAATAGCACGTCAAGGTTGACTTGCAGATAGGTGGGGTGGAGAGGAAATAAAACTCATCTGTGGGGTGTGTCCACAGTGGCATACGTACAGACTGTGAGGCTGTGCTCCACCACCCAGACCTCCTGCCTCAAAACTGTGGAAGACGGACTTAGACTCATCCTGGTCCAAAGCTACTGGAAAATCTCAGATGTCTGCCCTGACCTGGTAATCTCAGCTGCAGCTACCTATCATGTCATGAAGACGCATTTGATGTTCCTTTGGCTAAAAGAATAAAGCTGGACAGAGCAGGTGGGAACTTGTGCCGGAGTTTTGTAAGGAAGCAGTTGGAGTTCTCAGTAGGACTGTTGAGTGTTTGTTCAAAATGGTCACTCACATCTCCTTATCACTTTTCCAGCCCAGCTAAAGATGGTGAATCTGTTGGACGGAGAACTGATAAGGGCATGTGGCTGACACAAACAGCTTTGTGTCCGCTGGGCATTCAGGTCAGGGTGCGTTGCTGATGTGTGGTGAATGCACATTTGTGAATGTCAATGACTTAATAACTGATAGTTGATAATATGTTTAAATCAATATGTTTTTTAAATCAATATGTTTACTAAATGATACATGATATACTTTTTTATTCCAGATACTGCTATATAATTTTGTTTCATATCTGTACAGCAATCATGTTTGAGTTTTGTATATGAAAATTATGATCCCAGTGAGAATTCATTTTAATGATGTATTTATTAATCTGACCATAATAACACTGAATCCAAAATGTAGGTTTCATGTAGAACTTGACATTATACTTTCAATCTGTTTTGGCTTTATCAAATATAGAACATTAATCTCTACAAGTAGTTTTTAGATTTAGAAACATTGCAAATTTATTTAGTATTTGTTACTCTTCTTAATACAGACTTGATTATCATTTGATGACAATTATGCTTGTGTGACTTGATGAAAACAATATAAAAGTTTAATGTTTTAAATTTTGTTTATTAATAATGATATTTCAAATAAATTTTATGAATGGGGAAATTCCAAGTTTATTCCAAAATACTGCTGGAAACATCTCTTTTCCTTTACCATAAACTCACCTAGGCTTTCAGTTTACTGAGGGTAACGGGATTCATTCATTTAATGTCTTTATTTCATTATTCAAAAATAGGCTTCGTACAAATGTTAACCTATATTCATATAACACACTGAATTTTATTATAAGGTAAATCAAATGTCTAATTTAGCTATGCACCATGGCTAATATCATTACAGTATATAAAAACTCACTAATTATTTAATGCTTAAATTCACTTCATTACAGAGCCAGGCTCATCCTGCATACTGAAACTCTACATTCTTACATTCTAACTCAAACTGAAGCTCTGTACTTCATATAAAGTAGGCAGATTTAATAGTCTGCAAATTTGAATGTTTGGAATGTACAATCTTCACAGGAAAGTGTGAAATTCTGCTTTTTAAATTTTTAAATGCTTTTCCACTGGGCAAGGCTTTGTCTCAAGCCAGGCCCACCATAGAAGCACTGAGATCCCAAAGTCTGCGGGCTGCAGCATCATCTCTACCCTGAGGAGCTGCCTCTTTGGGGGTACAATCACTGTAAAACCACCAAGAGAGAAATTAACCACAGCCGGAAATGATCATAACTGAACAGCAATGGTCAAAAAACACTGTGTGAATAAAAGCTTTAAAAAAAGTGAAAACATTTTGTTGTTTTCCTTTGTGAACTTATTAAATGACAAGGACATCCACTGTGAAACAAAGATCACTGTCTCAAGTTTGTCATTAACTTCATACAATTTGGTGCCAGTGTACATGATATCATGGGTGAGGTGATGCATGTTAAATCTTGCTGGCCATTGTAATGCTAACTGTAGTTAGTGTACATGTCTCACAGGCCTTGATGAGCAAAATCTTACTAGCCTGCATTTAACACACGTGACAGAAGCAGCTACTGACCTGTAGTAAAGGCCGCTGGTATTCTGCAGACTCTCATCCACTGCACAGTAGATGGTGGTCTGCGCACCCTGCCAAGGTGTTTTGACAAAGAAGAAAAAAGGCATGAACAAAAGCCTCTTCCACAGAGATAGAGAGGGGAAAAAGTGTCGGCCCAGCTCAGTTTGGATCAACCCAGGATGAAGAGCGTAGGTTGTCACTCCTGTGCCTGAATGATAGAGAGGGAGAGAGTTTGCAAGTAAGGGGTTAGAAGTACAGTGTGTTCAGTGGATTAAATCCACTACAGTCTTGTTTTCATCTGCATTAAATTCAATATAGCATCTGACCCAGTGACTCTTAGGGCCTGCTTACACCTGGTCATTTCATGCGTTTTCACTGATTGGATATCTATCTGATTTGTTAAAACATTTCCATACACTTGGCCACATATGTGTTGTCACAAAACTGATATAAATCCGATCTTCAATTCCCGTGCTATATTTAAATTTAACAGCGTTCACGTCAACGAAATCAAAAGATAAATGCTGCATTTTATTAATTATCAGCTCATTTCAAGATCAAAGACCGCAATAGGAGAGTGTGCGGCATCAGAACTGGAAAGATAAGTTTGTCTTACTACTTTTAATGAAGATGATTGTATGTTGACCGTCTGTGTCTAACTTTCAGTTTCATTCACGACAGTTTGCACAACGGCTTGCTGAAGAGATCCTCAGCTGCTTGTCCACAGCAATGCGTGTTTCATAAGCGCAGTCTGACTAATGTCATATAGCTATAACACGCTCCCACACATTTATTATTTTAACATTTTGGGAGGAGTAAAATTTACACATGTGGTTTCAACAACCAGATACATTTACACTTGTTCTGTTTCGTTTAGAATGGGGCCCAGACCACCTCCTGAAGTAGTCTGAGCGATCAGATTTATATCTGTATCGATTGTGTTTCGGAGGGCATTTACACCTGATCTTTTTGCGAGCTATGCGATCAGAAAAAACACATGAAGTGACCAGGTGTAAACAGGTCCTTATCCTTGTCCTGGGTACATTTTGCATGTCTCCATTATTTAACACACCTGATTCAGATCATCAGCTCGTTTTAGACCATTGTTCGAAACTCAGAAGGGAAGACCAGGAGACCCTTGGGTAATCTTCAGCAGGACTCTTTATTGAGAATGCGCTGCAGTCATCAAAAGTCTAACTAATCATTGATACATTTGCAGTTTATATACATTTCAAGGGGGAGGGATACATTCAGTAGAGGTGGAGACAATCTAACCCACACCCATTCAAATGCATAGGTGCTAATTCATTCAGTCTGACAGTATTGCCCATACCTTCATAGAGACAACGGCACAGCTGTGCCTTGAGTTTAACAAGCCAAATGGTCAGGAAAAGCATAAGACAAAAGGTCATTAGCAAGAGGCCTGGGCTTCCTGATTTGATCTTTTAGAAATGTCATCCTCTTTACCTCAAAATGTAATACACAATGTACATAACTTTTTTAGTTTATCTACTGTTACATTGGAACCTAGATATAAAATAGTATAAATTTGTAATCCCACACCATGAACTGAACTGGGTGTGTCAGTTAAGGGAGACATACAAAATGTGCAGAGCAGGGGTCCCCGGGACCAGGATCAAGGGCCACTGGCCTAACCTGATTCATGTCTATAGTTTACCTTTCAGTCTGACAGCTAGTTCCCGGGTAAACAGAATATTGGCCAGCTTGCTCTGTCGATAGCTTACCAATGGATCATAGTTTTTCTCAAGGTTTATATCATCAAAATGAATCTTGCCTGTCAAACAGAAAATAATTTGAAATATTATTGGAATGACCGATTCAGTTTTGCACATAAAGACATATGGGCTTTCACACCTTTCTCATGGGCCAGGCTGGAAACATTGACAACACGGCTGGGTGTTGATTTCTTCAACAAGTCCAGAAGTAAGTTGGTAAGCAGGAAATGACCCAGATGGTTCACACCAAACTGCATCTCAAAGCCATCATCTGTCTTCCACTGTGGGCACATCATTATCCCTGTTGACAGAAAAAAAGGATAAATAAATATATGAATATGAATAAATACACTACTCACAAAAAGTTGGGGATATTTGACTTTCATGAGAAATTTATGGAAAATGTAAAACGTTCATGCTACAGTGATATTATATCATGGAAGTAGGGCATTTAAGTAGACACATGCAATGGTAATTTCTTCATCTCAAACAATTTACTGAAACAAAAGCGAACAACAGTTGTGGGTATACCACAACAAAAAATGTCAATGTCTCATTAACTTTGAGTCATGTGTCCTTGAGCATCAATTACAGTTTGACAACGACATCTCAGGCTGTTCACAATGTCGACTTATTGTCTACTGAGGCATGGCATTCCACTCTTCTTGAAGGGCTGCCCTCAGGTCATTGAGACTCTGGGGTGCAGGGTTACGACCCTTTATACGATGACTCAGCTGATCCCATAGGTTTTCTATGGGATTCAGGTCTGGAGAAAGTGCAGCCCACTCCATTTAAGGAAACCCAGCCTCAAGCAGCCATTTGCTGATGATGTGACCTCGATGAGCTGGGGCATTGTCGTCTATGAAGGTGAAATCAGGCCTGTGCTGCTCATGTAGAGACACAATGACTGGATTAATTATGTTTTTTAGGTAGTATTGGCTTGTCACTGTACCATTCACAAGGTGTAGGGCAGTTCTGTATTGACTAGACACACCTGTCCAAAGGCTCGTCTGGTGACAACAGTGGCTGATGCATAGCGTACTTTTCACCCGAAAGTTGAATATCCATAACTTTTTGAGAATAGTGTATATAAATACATAGATATAAACCATGTGTTCATGCATTACAATCTGGCTGACAATCCTTACCAGCATTATTAATGAGAATATACATCCTCTCCCAAATCTCCTACATACCTCAAGCAAGACATATCAAACACCTCAACAACCACATATCCACCACCATCAGACAAACAACTTTTTTTCTCCACTCCTCTTTCTGACCTCATCTGCTGCTTTGTTGGCTCTGCCCATGTCTCGGCAAGCCAGGATGACCCTTGCACCTGAACAATGGTTCTTAAATGGTCATTATATTGTATCTTGACATGATGCAATGATTTTCTGCAGCCATCAAGCCTTCAACAAATACAATGCTTGTATGCACTCTCTTCCTGATCACAAATCAGAAACCATGAAGGTGTCATTAGTTACAAACTGGGCCATGTTAGGGTGCTTTCACACCTGTAGATCGATTGATTTGTTCCGAAACAGGGAGTAAAATTATTACAATGTTGCTTTTTATTCTTGGTGTGGTTCGCTTTCACGTGGCAAAGTTTCTAAATGGACCAAATTTGTTAATACAAGTCACGCGTGAGTAAACTGTCCCAAATTTCCAAAAATTACCAACGTTAATACACGAAATAACACGAACCAAACCTGCCTCTAACCTGCCTTTTACCAAAAATTTTTTCTACCCTTTCAAATCTCAAGGAAATAATCAAAAAGTTGAAGTATCGAGTTGGGTTACTAGGGTAGGTGTAGGGAGGGCTTTATTGTCTCTATAAGGTGCCATTCATTTAATAATTTGAATTAACATTATAATTTAGCCTACACTCAATACATTATTATTGCATACGGTTTTATAATGTACTTCAATACTGAGGTGCAGATTATTGCCACTATTTGCAACAAGTAGTATAAAAAGCAGAAAATCCTGCTATTTTAACAGCGTAAATAGAATCTATAGCTATTTGTACTTAGTGTAAATGGAATTAATTGCTTTTTGCACTTACTGTAAATAGCCTCTATCGCTATTTACACTTAGTGTAAACAACCACTGCCTTTTTATTAGGATCTCTGTGGGACTCATGAGACAGTGCAGATTAGTCATTAGTCATCATGAAAAGTTTATACTTTGCATGTGTTTAAAAAGCCTTGCCAGTATAAACTTCTGATAAAGTTTTCTGAGAGCACACACTAAGCATGCACACATGCACATAAAGCAGACTCTTTTGCGTCAACTATCAAATACACACAAGGTTTTGTCATAAACACACAAAGTTCTTATAGCCACAGTCTGCATGTGTATCAGTATAGCTGTTAGATATGTGAAATGGAGTTTCTTGGACATGGCAACAATGCACTACTAATGCAACCTTGGGCGTAAATATTTAAAATTTGAGGGGATACTGTGACGTGCATTTCCTAAAAACACAAAAAAACCTCAGGACAAATCCAGGCATTTGAGGGAGTTCAGAAACTGTGCTTAAAGAATAACTCCTTTTAGAGTGGATTTTATGGGGTGTGGACTTTTTGTAATGCAGACATTTTTCATGCACAAAAAGTAACATTACACACGTAAGAAAAAAAAAAGAAAAAAAAAAACCTTGACCCCTTTAAAACAGCATCAATATGTGACTCTGGACCACAAAACCAGTCACAAGTCACACAGGTATATTTGTAGCATTAGCCAACAATACACTGTATGGGTCAAAATGAATGATTTTTCTTTTATGCCAAAAATCATTAGGATATTAAGTAAAGATATTTTGTACATTTCCTACCATAAATATATCAAAACTTAATGTTTAACTAGTAATATGCATTGCTAAGGACCTAATTTGGATAACTTTAAATACAGTTTTCTCAATATTTAGATTTTTTTGCACCCTCAGATTCCAGATTTTGAAATAGTTGTATCTCGGACAAATATTGTTCTGTCCAAACAAACCATACATCAATGGGAACCTTATTTATTCAACTTTCAGATGATGTATATATCTCAATTTCAAAAAAATGTATGACTGGTTTTGTGGTCCAGGGTCACATATTTGTTTAAACTTTTGTTGTTTAAATCACGGTATATTCTTTACTTTTTTTGCCGTGTCACGAAAATAAATAAATAAAATAAATTCATATTTTACTATCACATACTTTAAGTTCTTTTAACGAAAAACAGATGGGTTAACCACATATCATGCTTTAAAACTGATTTAAGATCTTGTAATGTCTGTTATTGTCTTGAACATTAACACCACAAAACAGGATTACGGCTATATATAGGCTACTTTACATCTCATATGATGCCAGTTCTTTAAAATAACATCTTTAGAGCTCCATTTAACTGAACTGACCTCTCTTGGCCATGTCCACCGCTGTCTCTTTGCCGATACCGGTGTTGGCTCCCGTTATCAGAACAGTTTTGCCGTCCAAGCGTGCTTTGCTGCGGCAGACTCCCCCAGCCAGCCATCTCCTAACATAAAATATCCACACACCTACCTAAACAAATGCCACATAAATCAAGCAACATTACTGTACCAGCCACTACTCTCTTAACGTCGGAAATGTCATTTTCCACGCTTGTAAATTTCTGATTTAAGTGCCTCATATTTACATATTTATTGTTGTCGAGGGAAGCCACAACCACTTTTAAATATACAACATAATGATTTTGTATAAAGTTTAGCCTACCCGTCACCAGGACAGCGGTGACCCCTGCAGGATGTTCTTCCACAAACACCTTCACTGCCTTTGTGTAGTCCTGCATTATTACACCTGATAGATTCTCCTTTAACTGTGTAGTTGTGACAGTCCAGCTCCTTCAGTAGCGAAAGTGTCTGCAGACAGATCAGCGCACTACACACTACACAGGAAGAGTGTACTTATCTCGGAGTAAACACAGTGGACTCACGCGATCCAGTCTCGAATTTGCAAAATTAGAGTCCGAATGTTGCTTGTAAAAATGCGGCTGTAGAATACGCAGAAACAACATTCAATAGTTTCACAAAAAAATTTAAATAATAAACGGTGTTGGCTTACGTACTACTGGCTTGACGTACTACTGGAGAATAAAACGAAAAAAAAAAAAAAATGGACAGAGGTGCCCCTACATTATTTTAAGAACATAATATCATATAAACTGGTAAGTAGAAAAAAGATTTAGTGTCAACTTAATCAGAATAAATATTTCCATATACATTATGTTGTCACAGAAAATAGACAGGCATTTATACATAAATAACTGCCTTTCTAAAATATATCTGTATGTATATCTCATATATATAAATATAGAACATTTCTCAATCACAATCATCTCTATAATTTAAAAGTAATTTTTAGATTCATAAACTTTGCAAACTGGTAAAGTGTTTCCTAATGCAGACTTTATTATCATTTAATGACAAAATAATACTTATGGCTTAATGAAAACAACATCAAAGTTTAAAATTTGTTTATTTATAACAAACTTTTAAATAAACTCCATGTACAGGGAACATATAATTCCAATTTTATTCAAAAACATATATATATATATATATATATATATATATATTATATATATATATATATATATATATATATATATATATATATATATATAATTTAATTCCAATTTTATTCAAAAACACTGTTCATGTTGTGCTAGGTTTTATAAAATGCTCTTTTCCATAAACTCATTCGGGCTTTCATTTTATAGAGGGTAACTGTTCATTTAATGCCTTATTTTCATCATTCAAAAATAGGCTTCATGAAAATGTTAACTACATTTATATTACACACAGAATTCTATCATGGTACATGGTATCCAATTTTACAAGCACTGAAAATTAAATCTGTTTAAAATGTCTTAATTTGTATAGCTACATACAATATGGCTAATAGCATTACAGTATATAACTTCATACTAATTATTGAATGCTTAAATTCACACTTAATATTGCAGTTAAACATTGCAGTCATTACAGACACTGAAACACTACTTTCCCACACTGTTACACAAATGGGCTGCCTTTACTTTATATAAAGCAGATTTAATAGTCGGCAGATTTGGAATGTACACAGGAAAATGTGACAAGCATTTGTCAAAAAAAAAAAGTGATCTTCACTGGGCAAGGCTTTGTCTCAAGCCAGGCCCACCATGGAAGCACTGAGATCCCACAGTCTGCGGGCTGCAGCATCATCTCTACCCTGAGGAGCTGCCTCTTTGGGGGCACAATCACTGTAAAACCACCAGAAATTATCATAATTGAACAGCAATGGTCAGAAAACACTGTGAATAAAAGCTTTTAAAAAAAGTGATGAAAACAGTTTGTTGTTTTCCATTTTGAACTTAAAGGATGATGACATCCACTGTGAAACAAGGATCAAGTTTATCAATAACTTACTAATTTGGTGCCAGTGTACATGATATCATGGCAGAGGTGATGCATGTTATATCTTGCTGGCCATTTTAATGCTAAATTTGGAATGTTTGTGTACACCTCTCACAGGCCTTGATGAGCAAAATCTTACTAGCCTGCATTTAACACACGTGACAGAAGCAGCTACTGACCTGTAGTAAAGTCCGCTGGTATTCTGCAGACTCTCATCCACTGCACAGTAGATGGTGGTCTGCGCACCCTGCCAAGGTGTTTTGACAAAGAAGAAAAAAGGCATGAACAAAAGCCTCTTCCAAAGAGGCAAAGAGGGGAGAAAGTGTCGGCCCAGCTCTGTATGGATCACCCCAGGATGAAGAGCGTAGGTTGTCACTCCTGTGCCTGAATGATAGACAGGGACAGAGTTTGCAAGCAGCAGGATTGAGTGTGTGTGTGTAGATGTGACACTGTGATATTTCAATACTGTAAGAGTGAGAAAGTTTTCATTGTAGACCTTAGTCAGGGTAGCGTCGTTTAATTTTGGACAGGAATGAAAACAAGGCTGTGAGAGATACAAGTACAGCACATTCAGTAGATTATGAAACCTGATTCATGTCTATAGTTTACCTTTCAGTCTGACAGCTAGTTCCCGGGTAAACAGAACATTGGCCAGCTTGCTCTGTCGATAACTTATTGTTGGATCATAGTTTTTCTCCAGGTTTATATCATCAAAATGAATCTTGCCTGTCCAATAGAAAATAATTAAAAATATTATAAGGAATCCAAATATTGAATGTCCAGGAAACTGGATAAGGAGTCCAATTAAGGCTTACAATAACTTAGAGATAATAAAATAGTGAAAAACAAAGTGTTATTTAGTTAATCATGTAAAGAAATATGGGCTTCCACACCTTTCTCATGGGCCAGGCTGGAAACATTGACAACACGGCTGGGTGTTGATTTCTTCAACAAGTCCAGAAGTAAGTTGGTAAGCAGGAAATGACCCAGATGGTTCACACCAAACTGCATCTCAAAGCCATCATCTGTCTTCCACTGTGGGCACATCATTATCCCTGTTGACAGAAAAAATAAAATAAAATGCAAATAAAAATATAAATATAAATACATAGTGTTTAAATATATTTCGTTTAAATAAATAGATATCCACCATGTGTTCATGCATTACAATCTCGCTGACAATCCTTACCAGCATTATTAATGAGAACATCCAGTCTCTCTTCAGTCTGCTGTATATCTTTGGCCAGAGCTCGGACAGACTGCAAGGAGGCCAGATCCAGCATCTTCACCACCACGTTGCCATTTCCACTCCTCTTTCTGACCTCATCTGCTGCTTTGTTGGCTCTGCCCATGTCTCGGCAAGCCAGGATGACCCTTGCACCTGAACAATGGAGGTTTAGAAACGGTTGTTGTTACGACTCACCATCAATCCTTCAACATACATTCAGAACATTAGCCTAAGAATTACAATCTGAGCCATGTTAGTAGGGTTTGATAAGAGATTGATTGCCTAATTAAACCAGTTCTATCTTCCCCAATGTGGATTTATTATCATTTTTAAAACACAATGCATAAGAAGTGTACTGAATATCAATCAGTATAAATATAAATCAAGTTAATAAGTTACAGCCTACATAAATTATCCAACCAGTCTGTTTGTGAAATGCTAGAACAGCGTTTCCATTTGCACTGCTATTAGAGACATTGATGTGATGCTCATTTTGTGTCTGGATCTTTTTAATGTAAAAATACATTAAACGTTCAATTCAGACCAAAAATTGACTTGAATACACTGAATACAACTCTATTATGATGAACATCATAGTGTTTTGGAGTTTAATGTCAGAAATGCCTAGGTGGTGTAACTCTCCAGAGATGGCAAAAAAAGCTATGAAAGTTAAGCTATTTAGTATTGTTTAAACCTTGTCCTTTAAATCAAGGTCTGTCTTTTGCCTTGTCATGAAAAACAAAATCCAGAGTGAGACCCTCATGACTGTGTTTCAAGGTTGACATGAAGTTTTCCTTTTTTAATATCACATACTTTGAGCTTTTTAGTAAAAATAAGCTGAGCTAACCCCATGAAATGTTTTATTAATAATGATATTTATTATCATATTAACGATTTTTGTTATCATGTTGGACATGCCTACTGAGACATTAGTAACATAAAATAGGCTTGCTACTAGGGGTGGAACGGTTCAACTTACTCACGGTTCGGTTTGTATCTCGGTTTAAGGATCACGGTTTCTGTACCATTCGGTATGTGCTATGTTTAGGAAAAACTATACTGTCAAATAAAAAATAAAGAAAATAAGAATGGTCCAACTACAAGCAACAGCACAAATAAATACAATAAAGTAAAGATACAAATAAAGTAAACAGTGATTTTCAGGGTTTTTTATTTATTTGTTTTTAGGTACAGAAAATGAATAAAGTTATGAAATGTAAAACAGCATTGCATATTTGACTGTATAAATTAAAGATTAATCTTTATTAAAGTTACAAAAGCTATTCAATCAAGAGCAGTGAGTGATTTCTTTGTTGTTGCTGTTTGATTAATATTAAGAAAGTGCTGTCACATTAATAGAATGCACTGATCCAGTGCACTGATACAGTATGTTCAGCCGGCTATGTCTGCTATAGGATACTTACCTAGACGGGCATTTTGACATAATTTTGGGTTAATATGTCCATTTAAACACAATGCATCAGAGAGACCCTAATTTTTTGCGCGCGTTCTGAGGCGCGGGTTTGCGCGCTTCGAGAGCGCACGCACAAATCTTCTCAGTGCGCGCCCGAGCTCGTGTCCTCTGGCTCTTAAATGTTTAAACTGGCAAAGTTTACCTGAGTTTAGTTTAAACAGATATCAACATGTGCTGTTTAGGTCTCACCTGTGCGCGCGAGCTATCAGCATATATTTTGGGATAAATGTATGGAGAACCGTCCGTAGCATACAAAATAAATATATTTCAAATATTTTTCATTAAATACATTATAAAATAAATACTTTATATAAACACCTCATATAAACCCCTCAAAACAAACATATAAAACCAATACTTAAAATAACATCTTTAGAGCTCCATTAAACTGAACTGACCTCTGTTGGCCATGTCCACCGCTGTCTCTTTGCCGATACCGGTGTTGGCTCCCGTTATCAGAACAGTTTTGCCGTCCAAGCGTGCTTTGCTGCGGCAGACTCCCCCAGCCAGCCATCTCCGCAGAGCAAAGAGCCCGACACCTACCGGTACAGGTGCGACATCAGTCCAGCATCATTACCTCACTATGGAGTCAATATAATATCACATATATACGCAAAAAAATAAAGTTTTGCAAAGGAAATAAAGTTTTTGCAAACAAAAATTTAAGTACTGAGGAAAATAATTTTGCTTTTTGCAAACAAAAATAAAGAATTGCAAAAATAAATGATACCGATACCGCGCGAAAGCAATGATTTTGCAATACATATCTTCCTGGTCATATCTACAATTTTATTTGCAACCCTGATTTTATTTTGCGCGTCAGTCTAGTTTGAGCTTGCGCTGCAGTTTTTCCTGTGCGCTTCATTTTTCCTTTCTGCGCGTCTCGCTTTGTGGCGCTGTTTTGACGTGGGGGTGGAGTAAGGGGCAGGGGCGTGTACAACATGCCTCCCTGGAAGTGACGGCTCGAGACGCAGCTCACTGATCCAGGTACTGTCATGATGAGCAGATCCATGCGAGTGGATCGCTTCCTTTTATTCACTAGCATTAAAACATGCATGGTTTTGTTTTATTAACTTTATTACAAATTGTATATGTGTATTAGCAGCATTTGCTCAAGTTAAAGAAGTTGTTACCATGCACATCTGTTGTTTATTTCTCTCGATGTGCACTCTTTTACTGGCATAAAGTTGGCTTGACGTTGGACGTTAGATATTCGCAAATCTAGGGGACCGTCTCTAAAGTTACATGCGAAACTACTATACACTTCTCTAACGTCAATAGCATGCAAGGAGAATGACTAACAGTCATGAAAACAACTGTTAACTGTTCATCCAGGGTGTCAACTATAATGCACACCTTTATATTTTTTGATAATTATTAAAATAAACTGTAAATCAAATGTAAAAATATTGCTACTTTTCATTACCGAATGGGCTCAAATTTAAAATATGCCATAATTTGAAGCTCAATAGCATTTGAACAGAATGACTCACTTTCATAAAAACATACTATAAAGTGTTCATCTAGGTGTCAACTATAATGCACACCATTCATATTTTTCATAATTATTCAAATAAACTGTAAATCATATGTAAAATATTGCTACTTTTCATCACCGAATGCACTTAAATACAAATTTAAAGCTCAATAGCATTTGAACAGAATGACTCACTTTCATAAAACATACTGTAAAGTGTTCATCTTCGTGTCAACTATAAATGCACACCGTTCATATTTTTCATAATTATTCAAATAAACTGTAAATCATATGTAAAATATTGCCTTTTCATTACCAAATGGACGTAAACACTAATTTAAAGCTCAAAAGCTCAAATAAAAAATAGCAATATGTAAAATATTGCTATTTTTCATTTGAGTTTTGAGCTTAAATTTAGTGTTTACGTCCTTTGGTAATGAAAAGTAGCAATATTTTACATATGATTTACAGTTTATTTTAATAATTATCAAAAAATATAAAATTTGTGTGCATTATAGTTGACCTGAAACAGTTAACAGTTGTTTTTCATGACTGTTAGTCATTCTCCTTGCCTATTGACGTTAGAGACAGTGTATAGTTAGTTTCGCATGTAACTTTAGAGACGGTCCCTAGATTTTGCGAATATCGAACGTCCAACAAGCCAACTTTATGCCAGTAAAAGAGTGCACATCGAGAGAAATAAACACAGATGTGTGCATGGGTAACACAACTTCTTTAACTTGAGCAAATGCTGCTAATACACATATACATTTGTAAATAAAGTTAATAAAACGAAACCATGCATGTTTTCAATGCTAGTCCGATCCCACTCGCATGCATCTGCTCATCATGACAGTACCTGGCATCAAGTGAGCTGCGTCTCGGGCCGATGACGTCACTTCCAGGGAGGCATGTTGTACATGCCCCTGCCCCTTGACTCCACCCCCACGTCAAAACAGCGTCACAAAGCGAGACGCGCAGATGACAATCGCGAAAATGAAGCGCACAGGAAAAACTGCAGCGCAAGCTCAAACTAGACTGACACGCAAAAATAAAATCAGTGTTGCAAATAAAATTGTAGATATGACCATGGAAAATATGTATTGCAAAATCATTGCTTTCGCGCGAATCATTTATGTTTTGCAATTCTTTATTTTTGTTTGCAAAAAGCAAAATTATTTTCCTCAATACTTTAATTTTTGTTTGCAAAACTTTATTTTCCTTTGCAAAACTTTATTTTTGTGCGTATATATGTGATATTATATTGACTCCATACCTCACCTCTAACCTACTCTCTTGACGTCGGTAGCTAAGCAAAGGCCATCTATATGACGCAAGAGGCCTGTATTAAGAGATATATCAGTATTTATAATTATATTAAATAAAGCATGGTCCCCCACATCTTTTAATTAATAAAGTCCCATGACTTTTCTCGTTTACATGACTTGCAATAACCAGCCGTACAGGTTTACTGGAAAAATGTACTGACAAAAACTATTTCTAAACTAAGAATAATAAGAAAAACTCTATAATAATAAAAAAAATACATTTGTGTTCCTTAACGCATTCAGATTTGGTAAAAGTCATTTGTCACCCCTGTAAATCTCAGATTTAAAGTGCCACATGTTTACTTGTTTGTCGTTGTCGAGGGAAGCCACAACCACTTTTAAATATGCCACATAATGATTTTGTATAAAGTTTAGCCTACCTGTCACCAGGACAGCGGTGACCCCTGCAGGATGTTCTTCCACAAACACCTTCACTGCCTTTGTGTAGTCCTGCATTATTACACCTGATAGATTCTCCTGTAACTGTGTAGTTGTGACAGTCCAGCTCCTTCAGCAGCGAAAGTGGCTGCAGACAGATCTGTGCACTACACACTACACACTACACAGGAAAAGTGTACTAAACAAAGTGGACTCACGTGCTCCAGTCTCGAATTTCAAAATAAGAGTCGGTTGTTGCTTGTAAAAATGCGGCTGTGGAATACGCAGAAATGACAATCATCAATAGTTTAATAATACATTTTAAATGTTTAGTGGTGTTGGCTTACAGTATAACTTATGCTGACCCAAGCAATCATATTTGCAGATTCTTGGCATAAAATGTTTGAAAACACCTGCCTTACAGGCTAAGTAGGCTACTGACAAAACTGTAATTTTTTTTATTAATATTTATTATATTTATAAGGTCATTGTAATTTTTGTAATAGTGTTTGGCTGTGTATTTCATGAGACTTTCTACCCAGGCGAAGGAATGAAGCACATGTTTGTGTACATAACCTTGTGCAACATACAAAAGTTTAAGGCTCTAGCCTATTTTTCTTCCCAGTCAATGAAAAAATATCAGAAGGGTCAGCATTTTAAAGGCTGTGTGGAAAATCAAATAATTATATTTCAGATGTAGCAAAAAAGGTGAAAGACAAAATATAAATACGAAGATTAAAAGTAAACTAGGCTAAAAGGCCTGCATGTTCAAGGGTATAGTTTTTGTTAAGTCGCTTTTTGTGTCTGGTTTTGTTTCCTACACCAGTTTTTGACTCCACACTCTATCAGATCATTAAAATTTTCAACAATAAAGAGTGGACCTCATAGTTTATGTGCTGGAAACCGTAAAAAATGAAGTAAAGTAATAGGATATGACACTGCATGCATGAGATAAGAACTTTATTATTGCTTCCTCTACTGTCACCTGCTGGTAACTGTCTACAGTGAACGTACACCTCAGCCAGGAACCTTATTAGAATTTATGCAAAATCTTACAACACGTGGAAAATATCACATGACACTACGTTTATTATTATTTCGCATGATCAAATCAACATTTTGCTTTCATTTTAATTAAAAACTGTCTATTCCATCTTGGCAAATCATTGACATAATTTCGGAAATAATCTTTATTTTGAAAAATAAAGCGGCAAATAACCCGGAAATAACCTGTCCTCCTGCCACGTCAGTGGTGTTTAGCTTTCAAGCTGTCAAGTGCCTGAGGAAGTTCAGCAATTCAGCTGTAACTCAATGGAGGAGGTTTTCTGTGAATTTTAAAGAACAAATTTAGTTTTCTTCCACGTAAACATTATGAGACACCCTTTTCTTTTAATTTTGGCTGTGTATATAGCCTTTGCAAATGCTACCGAATTAACCTTTGAATTGCCAGATAACGAGAAACAATGCTTTTACGAGGACCTAGAGCAAGGAACAAAGTTTGATATAGACTTTCAGGTAATTGTGCAGACAGCTGCTTTTAACAAAACTTTTTTTTTTTTTTTTGCAATGTTGATTATTTATCTTTTGTTTTCTAAGTTGAAAAACATTGTTAAACAACTTAAAATATTATTGATATCAATACTTTTCTTTCCATACAGGTTATTGCTGGAGGAAACTATGATGTTGACTGTTTTGTGACAGATCCACTGAATAATATGCTGTATCAGGAACGAAAAAAGCAATATGACAGCTTTTCCCATACAACAACCATGAAGGGAGTGTACAAGGTCTGCTTTAGCAACGAGTTCTCAACCTTCTCTCACAAAACTGTTTACCTGGACTTTAGAACTGGAGAGGATGACAGGTTAATGCCTGACATGAACAGAGCGACAGCTCTCACACAGGTGAGAAACACAAACAGCATGCACTCATACATAGAATGCACTGTGCATATATGCATTTGATATGAACCTCTGAATAAATCATGCAGATGGAGTCAGCCTGCCTGTCTATCCATGAGATCCTGAAAGTGGTTTCAGATTCTCAGACTTGGTATCGTCTTCGGGAGGCTCAGGACCGAATCAGGGCTGAAGACCTGCGTGAACGTGTGCACTTTTGGTCCATTGGGGAGACCATCATCCTGTTTGTGGTCTGTATTGGCCAGGTGCTTATGCTTAAGAGTTTTTTCAGTGAGAAGAAAGCCAATCTTGCCACCAGCACATAGACCTAGTTTTCTAGTCTGCCGCCTTCTCTCCGTTAATCAGTCTGATCCCCTTAAAACAACCTTGACTGATGCCTACAACAAACCGAAAATTACATCTGTGTCAAACAAAATGCCTTAAATATGGAATTCATTACAAGAGTTCATTATGTTGTGTAGTATATTCAAATTGGCTTCTTTGTGCATTATTCACTATATCAGTAATGGAAATTGACCTGCTGTACCATTATGCTACCACATCTTAATGTGTTTTGTTTGTACCAGTGGTGTTTTGTAAAAAATGTTACATTGTCCACTTTAAGTGTGTGCACTTGTCAACTTTAAATGCATATGTCTTAACATATACTTTATATAGAAAAGAATGAATAGTTTTGGTGGTTTGTTTTGGTAATTATGACAATATGATAATGAATGAATGTGTTGAACCTCTAGTTTTCTGTTTAGCAAAGCCCTTTTTGTTTATCTCACATTCAAAAGGGAAAAATCCATGGTGAATAATTTATATATGTTGATCTGGCAAAATATGAAATGCTTGTTAAAATTCATTATTTTCTAACCCCTTAATTATATATCCTGTCTAATTGTAAGTGCCAACTGCACACACCATTGCTGATTTTTTTTCCCAACTCTTAAGTTACTTTGGGGATATGGAACAAGGGCTTGCACTTTCTTTTTTTTTTGGACTGTAACTAAAACATCAACTTAATGTGCAATTCAAAAGCTATTTTATAAACGTATTACAAATTTTTTGGATATTTGTTACAAACAAATCTCATTTTGTATACCTCAGCCCAGGATGTTAAATCGATTTGTGACATTTATTGATTTATTATGAAATTAATGCCATAAATTGTGTTGTTTATATTCATGCATTGTGTTAATTGACTAATCAAAAACAAAGTTTAGAATTGATTTTGAGTCATCAAAATACCATATAATGACAGACATATCAAAGAAATGGATAAGAAGATGCCAACTTTCACCAACAGGGGAAACTATATATATATACATATACACTATATTGCCAAAAGTACTGGGACACCCCTTCTAATGAACAGGTTTGACTACTTTAGTAGTTTCCAAGAGTACAAATGTTAATATAGAATAGAATAGCATATAATGATATTCTAGGGAATTGTGTGCTTCCAATTTTATAGCAACATGGCAATGCCTCTATGAATAAGGCAAGGTTAAACAAAGAAATGATTGATCCAGTCAGTGTGTAAGAACTTGGCTGGTCTGCATAAAGCCAGGTCCTAATCCCAGCTGAACACCTCTGGTGTGACTAATTGCAGACCTTGAGCCAAAAACTCATCACCAAACACCACTGACTTGTACATATTAGACACTTCCAACACTGTTGCAACAGCGATGGAGATACTTTTTAAATACATGAATTATGTTTCCATCTTTGTTGCTACAGTTTTGGAAGTGACTTTTTCTGTTCTAAAGAAGGGGGTGTCCCAGTACTTTTGTCCGTATGTACATACACTATAAACATACTCATGGAAATGACTTAAAGTAGTCAAACCTGTTCATTAGAAGGGGGTGTCCCAATACCTTTGGAAATATAATAATAATAGTAATAATAATAATAATAATTATATATATATAATATATATATATATATATTATATATATATATATATCTATATATATATATATATATATCACAAAAATTTTTTTTTTTTTTTTGCACAAACAGGACCTAAATAACTTGATAACAATAATAATGTAAAATATACTTTGTTGGAAAGAGAAACACTCTATTTTATTTTCTCATTAACGTTGTGTGTTGTCATATAGTGTTCTTTCTCTGATCTTTTTTTAATAAGTGTTAATGATTCTCCAGAAGACAAATCTATCTTCATCTAAACAGTTATGAACATTGACTCTCACTGGCTTCCAGTTTATGAATACATTCCGCCTCAGCCCTCCCCAGAAATAATGCATGAATATGGATGGGCTGTTGTGCCTGAGTCTATTCAGTGCATTGGACTACCTCCAACGTTGGCATAAAACCACCAACGGCAGAGGAGACCACACCGTCCAGTCCGAAGGATAATGATGGGGAGCGATGACTCAAAGGGGCTTCTGATCACCGAGAAGGGTCTGCCTGGCATGTCTGCAGTGAGTGACATGTTGCGCTCGTCCTAAACGCTCATGCGTCTGTACTGACTGGCCAATATGTTGAGCCGACTGATGAGTGGCAGCGACCGGAGTCTTGACAGGGAATTCAACTGTACGGTGCGACTGCTGGACGACTCGGAATACACTTGTACGGTTCAGGTCAGTATTAACATGTTTTCATCATCACGAGCGGGTGATCCCCGTCACCGACACACGTGTCTCATTGCTCGCGCTGCTGATGCTGCGCATTCAAGCGGGAATATCAGCCAGCATATGGACACTGCACAAGGGCTGCAATGCGTAATGGCTAATTAATGTGTTACGAAATTTCCTTTGGCTCACGCGATGAGTGAATTAGCGCTAGTGTCGGTGACCCGTCTGTTGTCTTTAGAGAGTAGCGGGTCACCTGTCACGTAGTGCCTGCCGCCAGCCCGAGAGACCTGAGTCACATTCAGCGGGAAGAGACACTAGTGGAAAGGTTTCATACATTAAATTGCCTATCCACTATCCACGATAACAACTGCTGAAAGATTGTAGTAGCCTACGTGCAGTACTTTAATGGTGATACAGTAGCTGTTGTGCTTCTTATTTGACCACAGATACTACTACAAGTCACATTATTATGCAATTTAAAAGCTATGTTTCGAGACACATTCCCAGACTCTTTCTTTATGCATTCAGAGATGCTTTCTACTGTTTGCCTAAAGAAGCCTAAGCATTGATGAAAGATGAATTGATTTGTAAAACTGTTGATTAGAATGTCATAAATGACTTGCATTGAGTTGCATGAATATACATTACTGTTTCATTAGGCTATATGAACAATTAAAATGAATGTTTGGGGCATACAGCAAAACCATTGGCTGAGTTGCCAAGAAGAACAGTGGTTCTGTTTTTTTTTGTTTTTTTTTTGTCTTGAACAGGAAGAGCAATGAAAATGTCTAGGTGCTATATCAATGTTAGGCATGTTTTTATTAATGAGTTCCCTCTTGGGCCAAATATTCACAGATGTTCAGGATCAACAATAGTTGCTGAAAAATTGCAGAAGCCATGCGTAATATACTGTGGTGTTGAAGCATACCTCCTACGGCTAAAAAAGTTCAAATCTATCAAATCTTCAGTTAATGTGGATATTTTGAAGTTCATTTTTACGAGACACAACTGACATGCATTTTGGGCTAAATATTGACAAAAATAAGTTGCTTATCACTTACTGGGTAAAATATGGACAAATCCAGCGATTGGGTTGTTTTCAACCAACAGTTGGGTTAAATGTTTAACCCAACCTTCAAGGCAGTAACCCAACCGCTGGGTCAAAATAACCCAGTTGCTGGGTTTTCCATATTTTACCCGGTGCTGGGTTGTATTTAACCCAGCATTTTTTAGAGTGTACAATTAACAGGATCAGCCTTTCTTTTCCTTACATCTCTACAACATGTAAATCTGTATAAAATTGTGTAAAAAAAAACAGAAAAGGTATTGGTAATTTTCTGCCAGGACTCTATCCCATAATTTATGGACATTTTCTTTAATCCAAAACCACAACATAATGTGTTTATGCAAAATTCAAACAAGTTAAACATCTGTGAAAAACCAATTCAGAAAACTCCTCCATATTAACACAGCAGATTGGGCTGTATTTTTTTAAATAGACTTAACTGTGCAATACATATATATATATATATATATATATATATATATATATATATATATATATATATATATATATATATATGGAAATATCTATAGGATCATGTGAAAATTTTGGTATGACAGTTTATCATGGCTACATCAGCAAGTTACTGGATTTTGTGAGGATATTCAAAGCTTAAGGCAGAATTCTTGACAGCTGGAACAATATATAAAATCTTCTTCTAAGACAAGAAGTTCACTGGTTTGAAATTAATCGTAAGTGTACTGTATAAGTAATTTACACATGGGGTTTCACAACATGAAGCATTAACTCTTGGAAGAGTGCATTGGTGATAGTCTGCACTGATGCCACTAGTTGTGTGAGGTCATGTCTGTCTTGTGTCTGGGAATATCAACCTTAGATTGTGACATTCCATTGTCCTTGGAATTCTGTGATGCTGTGGTCTCCATGGCAACAGGCCGATTCCATCATCGGTTCCCAGCTGCTCCTGCTCTCGTCAGACAGGATATGAGTACACGTGTGCGCACGCACACACCCATCTCTAACACAGGATTCATTTAAACATGGTGGTTCTATATTGCATATAATCTTCTACTGTCCTTTCCTTTCCTTCCCGTGTCCCACTTGGGATCGTCCTCTGTAATTGATTGATCAGGACAGTGGAGTTTGGTTAGTGATGAAATGCTTATTAGTGAAATATGGCCTCTCTGTTTTGAGAGACTGCTGACGGTGTTTGGCTCCTGGCAGTCACACATCTAGAGACCAGATATCTGAGACACTCACACATATACCGTCATTACAGAGCTCACCTTTGTGTAGGTCAGCGATTGCCTCTCAGGTAGATTTCACTGCTTATTGTTGGGCCGCACATATTACACGCCTGTCAAACGCAAGATGCCAACTATTCAGATAATAAAATGTTACATAACCCTCGTCAATTTGTCCACTGTAACATTGTTGACTTATCCTGTCTGGGCTGCACTGTTCTAATTAGCATTTCAGAATAATAATTATCTTCATAAGAAAGTAGCAGTTGTTGAGGGCATGTCCTCGAGGAAGGCACATCTTACTTGGTTTGCAGAGTCTAATTGCTTCCTTTCCTTCATATCTCACGGCTTCATGCATGATTATGTGCAGTTGTTCTCAAGGGGGTGGCTGCTTTTTTTCTATCAACACATATTATCTATAACTTTAACCAAGTCCTTGTAGAATGAAAACAATAGTATTATATCTGTATTTTCTTTTTCTCCCAGATGCTGTTGTATTTCATGGGGGGAAAAAGAGAAAAGCTGTGATGTAATGAGGCTTGTGCCACACAAAGATTGTGCTTTATACAATCTGTGCATTTATGAGTGATTGGAAGAAGGGTATTTTTTGTAGGCCTTGTATCATTCTTTATCTCTCACTTTTGAATTGAAAAGATTCTTCAACTCTCGCCTATCAAGGACAAGCCAGATATCAGCAGACCCTTGTTCTCATTCACAGCACAAAAGCAGACAGTTATCAATGAAGTGCACATAACTCCTCTTAGAAATTTGATATTTAAATAAAGAAATAAATCAATTTATTTATATAAACAAAGATTAGAATGCCCACCCCCCAGTCCTCCAGTAGTTATTTTTTCCACAGTACTCAGTTACATTAAATTTCAGTATTTAACAGATGCTTTAAGTGACTTACAATGCATTCAGGCTATACATTTTTTTTTTATCTAACGTGTTCCCTGGGAATCGAGCCCACAACCTTTTTCACTGCTAACGCAATGCTCTACCACTGAGCCACAGGAACAGTACGCCAGTAGTTATTGTAATAAGGAGTAATAATTGAAAGGGAAGGCTATTACAAACTCAACCTACTGTGTAATTTGTAAAATGACCGTGGGGTATGGCTCGTTCCTCTGCCTTTCTGAATCAAACTCCTTAGTCAGTCATTCTTTATCAACACATGACCAAAACAATAGAGATAATGAGAGAAAAAAGTTTCTGTTCATGATAAAATGCATACAATTAGTGTCATAGTGGCTAGATATCATAATGTGCAGAATATATCAAATGATTAATTTTTTTGTTTTTTTTTGTTTTTTGGTTTAGCTAAATGTATTCAATGCAAATTCCCATTGCTCAAACTTTAGAGGTGGAGCAACACCAAGGTCATGGGTTCAGTCCCCAGGACATACATGAACTAATAAAATGTTTACCTAAAATCATCCAAATACATAAATGGTGATTAAACTCAGCTACTTATTGTCTTGCATGGTTACAATATAAAGACGCCAGCATGAAGTCATGCAAATTTAAATCTCTGAATATCAGATAATGTAAAGGTATTGTTTGCGTGCCTACTTTAATTTTCCAAGTCCTCTTCTCACA
The DNA here is from genome assembly GCF_018340385.1 of Cyprinus carpio. Lineage (NCBI taxonomy): Eukaryota > Metazoa > Chordata > Actinopteri > Cypriniformes > Cyprinidae > Cyprinus > Cyprinus carpio. The sequence continues at coordinate 17,371,144 of NC_056603.1, read as the reverse complement.
CTCCCTGCAGCAGTGACAATGCATGTCTTTCTGACTTTGTTCCTGTCTTGAGGTAATGTTACAAGACAAACAACAAACCAAGAATTAGATCAACTGGGCCTCTTGTCCCCCACAATTTAGTGTGCTTCCCAGTATGTTGAAATGTGAAAGGATGACTTTATATCTCACTCGTTTTATATATATATATATATATATATATATATAATATATATATATATATATATATATATATATATATATATATATATATATATATATATATATATAGACTTCACTGGTTTGCTCATGTCCTCAGCTGCATATCCAATTGTTGGCACTATTTTGCTCCTTCTCAAATACTGTAAGAAATTCTTCAGGCTATATGCAACTAATAGATAAGATGATTTGATAAACCAGGTAAGGGTGAATTTACACTTTGATTAAATACAACAGGATAATTCATTCTGTGAAAACATGCTTTATACGGAAGTTGCTTACAGCCTAACCCAATAATTTTCATGGGATTTTATTTCAAAGCAATTGAATCTTTGTTTGTATGAATAATTTAATATTTGTTTGTATTTAAAGAGGCAAATTCTTGTTCATGTTGCACTGGGCAACATGACAGTTCCACTGGACTGTTACCAGTACACTGTAAAAACATTTGACCCACCTGAGGTGTTCTGCTTCCTGTAAAATTAAATCTTTTATTCAAACTACTGATATGAGTATAGGCGTACATTTTTTAAAATACATTACCCTTACCCTTACTTACCCTTGTATCATTCCCCATTTGGCTTTCTTTCTGTACATTTTTTAAAATACATTTTTCAATTTACCATTATTTACTTACCCTTGTATCATTCCCCATTTGGCTTTCTTTCTGCTGTGAACAAAAAGAGATGCTGACGTTGCTTTCTTTTATAAAAATAAATGCATATAGTGACAACAGGTTATTAAAGGAATAGTTCACCCAAAATTGAAAATTCTGTCATTATTTACTGACCCTCAATTTACTTTAAATCTATGTGAATTGCTTTTTTCTGCTGAACCCCAAATATGATTCTCATACAGGTTTGGAACAACTTGTGTGTGAGTAAATGATAACAGCATTTTCATTTTGGGGTGAACTAACACTTTAAATTCCAAAAATGCTGGATTATATCATATTAGCATAAAAATACACAGCAAGGAATAAGACCTGTAGCAGCACTTACATTTTAGGACTAAACAGATTGCAGTTTAAGGTTACTAGTATTTGGGAGAATTAAAACTGATCTCGTTTGATACTGTTTGTGAGTAAATCTTGGCCATATGGCATAATTGCAGGATTTTGATACATGCTCCAGTGCAGCTGTCTAAATCATGATGTGGAGCAAGAGTGACGGAAAGATTTCATTAAGAACATAGTCATCTTCTTACACTATTTAGTTGTCATGCAGAGGCAAGCAATAGCCAGACACTGCTTTTTACCAAGAGATCCATATAAACCATTTATATCCCTCTCTTGTTCTCTCTCTTTCACGCGCACACACACATTAACAGATACACAAATCACACATTTACATCTCTCTAGGTTTCCCTTCTCATTGCTTGAAAGGCATAATTTATTAATATTGTTGGTGATGCAGATATGGAGCTGATTTGAATATTTAAAAGAGTGAATAGAGATCTGAGAACAAAATGAGATGACTAGTGTCAGACATTGCTTGTAGTTTCTGGCATGAACTCTGCCTCCCATCCAATCATGAGCACACTTACAAAAAATAAACAAAATACTTGTCTGATTTTCCTTTTGCTGTGTATAAAATCTTCAGCTGTTTTTCACACCACTGGGCAAATACTCCACATTAGTGCTTATGATGTCTGATAAGCCAGTCTGCTAGTTCACATCTGTCTGTTTAGAATCCTGAAAGCTGCTGTTGTGACCCTGATCCTTCACTTTCCTGAACTGCTTTTTGCAGGTAATAATTATTTTAAAATCTGAGTTTCCTCTATCACAGCTCTAAAGCTTTCTAAGATGCCTTCAAAGTGCTGTGTGAATGTTAATATTTGATTGAGCTCTGATGTCTCCAGAGAGATTCTGAAATATTAAGCTCTCTCTGGAGCAAGAGACATAATGTTGGAACTTAAACAGAAGTCAGACCACATGCTCACACCCTCTCTCTTTAATTGTACTCTGACTGCCACTGAAATTATTGCTGCCACCTGGGCTTGATGTAGCAGACTGTTCACCACTGTAACGAAATACTTCATTTAGCAATTCCACTAACAGCAAGATTGCGATCACAAGTGGTGATCCATCAAAGGAGTCAAATTAACCTGAATATAAAAATTATATACAAAATATTAAAAGTATATTTAAGTATAAATATAAATATGCCCAACTGGTACTAAGGGGTCTAGTGATAACAAGGCGCTCTGATTGTTTTTGTTGTAGAATACGATAGAGGATATATTCACACGTTATAGAAACAAAAATGATGGTGTATAAAATAGATTTCAACAATAAAAAGAGACGATAGAGAAATAACGTGACGGAGCTCAAACTAGAGGCATACGACAGCAACACACAGGAAGTGACATATTGAGCAAAGATCTTAGTCTGTAATCATTTGATTAATGACAGTTTCTTTATTATATTTTATTTTTCTCTTCAGGTTTGCATCTTACAGCACACTAAAAAAGATACAGTGTCTATAAGGTACATTTTACACATTTCTAACATTCTTTTTTATAAATGGGTCTTGAATATATGAATATATACAGGGTCATATATAAATTTGCAGTAATGAAGGAGTGGAGGATGGAGTTCGTCTTCAGATAGGTGAGTAGATGTCAGGTCGTTATCATCTGTTTATGGTCACATAGCCTAACCAAAAGCAAAAATTATAAAAATCAAACTTGCAGTCTTTTGATTTAATCAGTATTGATTTACATATCATCCTCACTGATGAATACCTCATGGACTGCCACTAATCCCAGTGACTGGCCAACATTGGTGTTAAATTGAAGTTAAATTGAAGTATGTGACTAAGGCATGCTTGCTGTTATATTTCTGACACACAATGATTTTCATTTACATCGTGTCTATGCTTTGTTTGTTATAATGAATGGATTCGGACATCAATATTGCGTAATTTTTCTCATGCTGAACAACACATAATTATTCTATTTGCATTACTGTAGGGGTAAGTTTAGGGTTGGGGTAGGTGTAGACATTAATAAACCATAATCTGATAGGTAGAATTATTCGTTGTCGAATTGTACTACATACTCTTTTAATGGGAGACAGCAAAATCTGACAGGTAGCACAAATCAACAGAATACCGGGCCTCTTTTACAAAGTGTGTAGGCATAGTGCAAATGGGTTTTTGTTTAATTTAACTAAATTGTTCTAGGTTTAACATATTGGTGATCTGTTTTAATATAGAACTTGGTCTATTTCAGTTATAATATGGGTTGTTATTGTTTTGGTGAATGTCTGTTTCTCAGATATAAAAAGTGTGGCCCCCATGAAAACTAAACGCCACCCCCCCCAAATTCTGTATGTTTTGGAGGGGCCCGGCATCACGTGTTATATGGGGGTCCTCAGCCCCAGTCTTACACCCTGTCTCGTGCACCAGCGCATGACTAAACCAGGTGCTTTGCGGCACAACTGAAGCAGCAGACACGTCAAGTCTTTCATGGGAATTGTGTTTACCATACACAACCCACAAAGTCCTAAGCACAGACACACCAAATGAAGCTTCATGAAGAAACTTCACTTGACCATTGGTACTGAACTTACCATTATGTACTGAAGTTAAAGACACACTGAGCTTGAGAAAGAATGCAACTGATATATAAGACTGGATGCGTGAATATTTAGAACGTGTTTAATAATTGTGACATCTCTGAGAGTGTCTGTTTGTATATAATCGTTAGGTGCACAACAGAAGACAAAAGCTTTTATGGTTTACCCATGTTCCACTAGGACCGCGAGTACATAAAGCAATCCTGTCGTATTGCACTTTAATATTTCTTTTTAATATTAAACACGTCCCACTTTTTACTTTTTCATTCATCCATGTTACTTTAGTAATTATTTCAAACTGCCCTGTCCACTGAGAGCTGTGCTGATTATCATATATGAATACGACACAGATATAGGACATAAAAGGTCTGTGCGGCAAAAGTATGCAGTGAAAATTTTCGAAATGATTCTTGGCACAGCAGAGCACCAGTTTCAATTAAAGGATATGTTTTAGTATAGTCACTTTTTATGTGCTTTTTGCTGCTGTTCTAAAAGTCTTTCTTCTCGTCATTACAGAAAACAAGCTATGTAGCTACTAAAATCTGAGTGCAGGAGCTTACAATATAAACTTGAAGGGCACCTATTATGCCCCTTTCTACAAGATGTAATATTGGTCTTGGGTGTCCCCAAAATGTTTCTGTTAAGTTTTTAGCTTAATATACCCTACAAATAATTTATTATAACATTTAGATATATGTAATTTTTGGGTCGTGTCTAAAAAAAGATCTGTTTTGGTGTGTATAACTTTAAATGCAAATGAGCTGCATATTCCCGCCCTGACTTCAGCAGAGAGTGTAGCATACATCTCTGCTTTACATATCTACTGCAATAAACTGTCGAGCCGGTAGACGGAGACATCGGAGAAAATGGAGTACAGCATACAACCAAAGACAGCTTGCTGAGGGTAAAAACTATGGCAATACAGGGCTGTCAGTCAAAAGATGTGGGCGGGGCTTAAGCAATGAGATGTCATATTGCTTAGAGAATCAAAACAGCAGGCCTAGTGAGATTGATTTGTTTTAAAGGGAATTAAAAAATAAGGAGTGAGTGGATTTTTATCATTGTTGGGTGGTTATGTTTACACACTGCCAACACACATTTATGCCCAAACACCATGTAAAAGTGGAGTTTGCATAATAGGTGCCCTTTAAGTGAGTCGGAGTATTATTAAATAACTTTTCATTAACTTAGTCTGTACAGCAAAAAAAAAAAAAAAAAAATGTACTTGGCTGTTTTTATCAATAATTTCTTGGTTAAGGTCTGGTCACATCAGGCAAAAAGCTTTATAAAACAGAATATTGGTAACATTAAGAGTACTGCTAAAATTAAAGTCATTAAGTGTAAAATAGAGGGGGGTAACAGATTTTGATAAGTTCTAAAGCTGTCTTGTCAGATTTGGTGACCCTGCTGTTCTTATCAGGCAAAAATGCTGTCTAGGCCATAAAATATAGGAGCACAGACATCAGTAGAGTGAATTTAGAAAACATTACAGCCATTGTGTAGGAAATAAAGGGGGCTCACAGACTTCAGTAACTTAATTATCTGTACTGTACTGTAAGCTATATATATCTGGTAAATGCTTTCTAGGATGTAATATACAGGAGGTTAAACATCACCAGAAAGAATCTGGGTAACATTAAAACCATTTTGTGGTTATTGATTTTGGTAACCTCTAATACTGTGTTGTCAGATTTGGTGACCCTGCTGTATATCTGAAGCTGTTCACAATGCTTTCTAGGATATAAAATCCACAAGGTTAGACATCACCAGAGAGAATCTAGGTAACATTAAAGCAATTGTGTATGAAATCGAGGGGAGTAAAATATTTTGATAACGTATGCTGTGTTATTGGATTCAGTGACCCTGCTATATTTGGAGCTGTTTACATAAGGCAAAAATGCTTTCTAAAATATAAAATGCAGGAGGTAAGACACCACTAGAGTGAATTTTGGTGATATTAAAGCCATTGTGTGTAAAATAGAGAGGGGTAACATTTTGAGAACCTCTAATGCAGTTTTTCTTTCTTTCTTTTTTTTCTTGGAATTGGTGACCCTGCGGTATATGTGAAGATATTCACATCAGAGAAAAATTCTTACTAGGATATAAAACACAGGAAGTTAGACATCACCAGAAAGAATTTTTTTTAACATAAAATCCATTATGTGTGAAATGGGGGTAAATACGGATTTTCTGTAACTCGTTTTTATGCTGTGTTGTCAGATTCAGTGCTGTATATCTGCTGTCTAACATGCTTACACCTACAATATAAAATATAAGAGATAAGACATCAACAGAATGAATTTGGGTAACATTAAAGCCATCCCATGTAAAAGAAAGGGGAGTAATGGATTTTTATTCAAGAGCTGTTTTCCTGTTTCCAAACATTACACAGTTTAGAAATAGTACACTGTAGAGCTAAACCTCAGCAAAGAAAGTAGAGTGATGTTAAATATACTGTAGGCCTGGGGCATTGTGAATAGAAATGATCCAATATGATCCCAAGGACGGTGTTCCAGCTTTGTCACGTTGATTTCTGTGTCTCTCTGTTCCAGAGGGATGCAAAAGGTCAATGGCTGTTTGAGCAGGTCTGTCAGCATCTAAACCTGCTTGAGAAAGACTACTTTGGCATCAGATTTGTGGACCCAGACAAGCAACGGGTGAGTTCCTATAGTATAATAAATATGAGTTGTTAGTAATTATTCAGCCAATGTAGCACTGAAAATATCAACAAAACTATGATTGTGAAAAAGCAGACTATCAGCAAATACATTCAAATGATCAGACTGTATATTCATCACAGCCTGCTCTCCGTCACATCAATTTAATCATGGTACTATCTACCCTGATAAGGTTCATGCTAATACATACTGTAGCTCTGACCTGCAATTAACCATGTCTGATGAATGTATTAATGTTAATGTTTGTGCATGAGCGTGAAACAGCACACCCAATGATCACATGCTTATTCAGATAAAGAGCTGCAAGGTGTGATGCAATAGAAATGTAATATGGTGAACAGTCATGAGTTGACAATACTGGTCATAACAATGTGTTAAACTGGAATTTCTATCTGCATTATAGACATCATTTATTTTTGATTTTGTTGTTTCAGCATTGGCTGGAGTTCAGCAAGGCAATTACCAAACAAATGAGATGTAAGTCATATTGTGTGTGGAAAATCCCAGCTACATCCTTTTTATACATGTTGTGAAAAGAACAATCACTGCATTCATATCCCTCATTGATATTACATTTACATTTATGCATTTAGCAGACGCTTTTATCCAAAGCGACTTACAGTGCATTCAGGCTATACATTTTTTTTATCAGTATGATATCCCTCGTAAATGCCAAAAGATTATACTGACTGCTTAATTATATGTATGTAAATTTTTTATGTCCTAGCCCAGCCACCCTACACTATGTGTTTGCGTGTTAAATTCTATCCTCCGGACCCTGCAGCTCTTAAAGAAGAGATCACTAGGTACAGCTCATTAATATGCAGTCTATTTTTGGTCAAAATGTATATATTTAGTTTAGTCTGTATATATTTAGCAATACATAATCAGAAAGAACAATATGGAATTGGAATATTATACTGTACAAGTTACAGAAACTTATACAATTCTTATAAAAACTTATACAACGTATTTATGATGAGCGCAGTAACAGGTTAATACACCCTCTGCATTGTTTTCAGATACCTGGTCTTCCTACAGATTAAAAGAGATTTGTATCATGGCCGACTCCTGTGCAAAAGTTCAGATGCTGCTACGTTGGCCGCATTTATTCTGCAGGGTAACAGCAAATCACAGTCACAGCAGCCATTTTTTACAGTATTTGTTGAGTTATGGCATCTCAAGTGCTTTGTTATATATGACTGACGTTACTGTAAGACAAGACTCTCAAGATGACACTGGTTTAGTTTCATTCTCTCTCATATTTTTTAGCTGAGATTGGAGATTATGACCCGGGGAAGCATCCGGAAGGTTACAGCTCTAAGTTTCAGTTTTTTCCCAAGCATTCTGAGCGCCTGGAGCGCCGCATTGCTGAGATCCACAAATCCGAGCTGATGTAAGCTTACATTCAATTAGCCTGTCACATGCAGTATGTCACTCTTTTTAAAGGGACGTTAGGTTTGTAATGGAGAGATTAAATGTAATTTATGAAATTGATCTGCTAGACCAATGCAGAAAATGAACTAGTCTGTTCATTTCCTACAGAGGCCAGAGTCCTGAGACAGCTGAGCTGAACTTCTTAAAGAAAGCTCAGACTCTTGAAACATATGGAGTAGATCCACACCCATGCAAGGTCAGGAGCGAAACATAACAGCTGCCCATATCCAGGAAATCGTTTCAAAGTACAACAGAAATTTCCTAATTGAAAGTAGTCTGTTAAATTTTACATTCATAAAGAAAGTAATTTTTTTTGTTTTTATCACAGGATGTGTCTGGCAATGCTGCATTTCTCGCATTTACCCCATTTGGCTTTGTGGTACTACAGGGGAACAGGAGGATTCATTTCCTCAAATGGTGAGAGAGGGGAAATGAATCTCTCATATCATTTTCATTTGCTTAGCAGTCAAGATCAAATGACTGTGTGTTTATGAATAACTATGATGGTGTTTTATCATATTGTACAGGAATGAAGTAACCAAACTGAAGTTTGAAGGAAAGACATTTCATATATATGCAACTCATCAAGAGGTGAGTGAAATCAAGGCAGCCCCAGATAATGCAGAAGAACAAAGAGTCAAAAGTAAATAATAACTCTTGACCTCTGCTAACCTCCTGTGACCTTTACTGGATCAGAAGATCATCTTGACTTACTTTGCTCCAACACCTGAGGCCTGCAAGCATCTATGGAAGTGTGGGGTTGAAAACCAAGCTTTCTACCAGTAAGTTCACATGATTTGACATATCAGGTTAAAATTAATCTCAACATTCACATAAACTTCTTACCTATGCTTATTAGTTATCACCAGTGGTTCTCATGCAGTTGCATAAACAAAGCCACTGTTAAGACTGTGTCTTAAGAACTAGTTTGGCCAACTATCAATTAACCAAGTGGTAATCAGTCTTACTTTCTCAAATTGGACCAATTCACTTTGTGTTTGTGTGTGTGTGTGTTACTGACTTTTGTAATTGTCCTCAGCAAACTTCCAAGGGTCTACGGTATTACATAAAGTTCAGTATATATAAAAAATAATTAATTTAATTCAAATGCTCAAAACACACACAAAACAATATTTAAACTGAAATCATATTGTTCTCCCTCAAAAACTATTATTTTTATTGAAGCATATTTCCAATCAGAGTCAAATTTGAATTTTCTAGAATCACAGAATAATAATTGACATAATATTGTTTTATTTATTTCTTACAGGTTTGAGAAATCAAGTCAAGTTCGCACTGTATCCAGTAGTAACCTTTTCTTCAAAGGAAGCCGCTTTAGATATAAGTGAGTATTATCTGCTTTGATGGTTATTAAGTGAACCCCATGGGTTCGTCAGCTCTGATTAATTAGGCCTGTGTTTTGAATATATGCTAATTAATGGATTAGCTGTAAGCATCGCTCATATTTTGGTTACATAATTTATCTTATAAGTGGTAAAGTGGCCAAGGAAGTGATGGAACAGAGTGCCAAAATCAGACGAGAGCCTCCAGAGATCCACAGGTGAGTCCCCCCAATGTTTCCTTGAATGGTATAATATACCTGACAGTATGTCTATTGATATATCACATCTTTTTGTGTGTTCAGGGCTGGGATGGTCCCTAGTAGGAGTTGTCCTTCCATCACTCATGGCCCACGACAGAGTAGCGTTCCCCGAACACGAAGAAGAGCAGTACACATTTCCATCATGGAGGGTAAGCCTATGTGCCTTGTTTTTATATCAGACAATGATATTTTCTATTCACTAACTCGACCCCTAACCATAAACATATCCCTCTCAGAAACTTGCTCTAAACAACAGTATTAAAAATATACTTGATTTGGCTGATTTATACACTTTTTTAACTATTAAGGTCTGGCTCAGTAGTCGGTGGTCAACTGGTTTCACTATATTCCCAGGTGAAAAAACAACAACACTTCCATAATGTACTTAAAGTGCTCTATTTTTGCACACTTATTTTGTACTTAATATACTAAAAATGATTCTTTAGTACTTACTGATCTTAAGATAAACTTAAGGTCATCTAAGTGTATTCAACTGTGATATTTTGGGACAGCATGAATATGAACTAAAATGTGCTTTTAACGTACTCTCTTTTTTAAAAATGTATTTAGTCACCATTTGTAGTACACTTGAGAGTACTAGTGTATGAAAGATTTTTCAAGTGTACTACAAGGGGTAACTAAATACATTTTTTAAATACAGAGATGTATGTTAAAAGTGTATTTTAGTTCATATTAATGGTTTCCCAAAATAGCACAGTTGAGCACACTTAGATGATCATAAGTTTATCTTATAAAGTACTAAAGAATCATTTTTAGTATATTAAGTACAGAATTAGTACATGAAAATAGAGCACTTTAAGTATATTATGGAAGTGCACTTTTTTCACCTGGGTTAGTGAAGACATTTTTGAATAGTGAGGACTGTTGGACCTCACAAGTATAGTCAAACCTGTGCGCACACAAACAAACAAACACACACACCAACTTTAGCTCCTTTCTAAGAACAAAAACTGAATTGAATTCGAATGGAGGTAGCAAGCAGATTTGTGACCAGAAAAGCAATGCTAGTGCATTCTGTGTCTTCGGAATTTAATGCAACTCAAGGCAAAAGATGTTAGTCCATAGACACTTAAATGCTGCCATCTTGTGGTGTAACGTTCTTTTTCCTGACACTATATAATAAAAACACTCCAGAGATTTTTGGGTTGTTTTATCTTTCCACTTGGATTCATTATTGTGTCCTTACTAGAATATAACTTGCAGTAGGTTTTTAATGCCCAACCCTTGTTGCCAATATATATATATATATATATATATATATATATATATATATATATATATATATATATATATATATATATATATATATATTTGGTTTTTTAAATTACACTTTAGGGTGAAAGTTTTTTCTTTATGTATCATTCATTACACAAATAATTATGTAAAAAACATATAGACTACTGTTTAAAAGTTGGGGTTGGTTAGATTTCTTAATATTCTTGAAAGAAATGTCTTATGCTTTTATTTATTTGATAAAAAAAAACAGCAAAAATAGTAATATTGTGAAATGTTATTACAATTTAAAATAACTCTTTTCTTTTTTATTATTGAAATTGAAATGCAGTTTATTCCTGCGATAAAGCTGGATTTTCAGCACCCATTCTGCAGTATTTAGTGGCCCATGATCTTTTAGAAATCATTCTAATATGCTGATTTTCGGCTCAAGAAATGTTTGTATTATTATAAATGGTGAAAACAGTGCTGTTTAATATTTTAGTAGAAAGCAATTTTTTATTTCTTTTTTGATCCATTTATATGTTCTTGCTGAATAAAAATATTAATTTCTTCAAAAAAATCTTTCTGACCCCAAAGATTACACTTAACAAAAGAGTGCTCTTGACAGGGATAGGATACACTACACCGACTCCATCTCTCTCTATTGCTCTGTGTAACACGAGAGCTGCTCTCATTGTGCACAATGTGACCAGACGTTCACCTGTTCCAGTCACTTTACTGACACTGCCAACTGCCATCATGGTTGTGTTTGTGTGTGAGGGTACTGTATAAGTGTGTTTTATATTTTGAGTTTGAAGTTTTATTCTACTACATGCTCTGTACAGAAAGCCTAGTTCTAAAGTACAACAGGCACAAATGTGCTTGCAATAACATGTACCGGTATATTTACAATCATTTACTATATTAAAGTACAAAGTAAATGCTGACAGAAAATACAAGGCTTCACATGCCCTACATGTGGGCTGGCAATTTGTGTCATACACAAGAAAATGCAGAGACAATGACGAATGACAAACTTTAAGAATCCAACTATAAGAATCAACAGTGCTATTATTACACAGTCTATAAATAGAGAGCCTGTCCATGTATGTCATGTGGTTTGTGTCAGAATAAGTGTGTGTTGTGTATGTGCTCCTTTGTTTCAGCCCATAATGGGTTTGAGGGGGTTGGAGCATGCAGGACAGCTGGGCTTTTGGGCATACGGGGACTTAAGGAGCTTTAGGGCTTTAGGGTGTTCTCGCTTTCTCACACTCACTTTTACAAACACACACACAACATTGTGTTATGTCGTTTTTGTTCAGGAGGATAGAGGGAGGCAAGGGGTCTAGTGGTGATACACTTATGCAAGTCTGAGAACATCACACACGTTAGTGGCTAAATTCTGAAACCATGGTGAAGTGTCTCATACGGATTAAGACAAAGGTGAACGTTCACCTGCGGATGATCAACCACTGTTACCGGGATGTGAAGGTACGGGTGTTGACGATGGGACCTAGGCTATTAGGGAAAGCTCTGGGGGCTCTGCCTCTGTTCCCGTCCTTGCCCAGCTCCTCCACTTCCTCTGGAGCTTCATCTAGACTTGGTGTTCAGTCCACCAGCACTGGAGGTAAAGTTCCTGGTCGTTTGTAACAGCTGGACGTTCAACTTATTTTAGTGTGACTGCATTTGAATGTGCACATATATAGCGGATTAGAGTGTGACCATTGTTAGCAGGGACTGTGTGTAGCTATTTTGGATTGTGGGTGGAGCTATATTTTCCTATGCTGTCTTGTGGTTAATTAGATCTATATATACACTTATTATATTTATATCATAGTGCAATTCATCAGTACATATCAAAAATTTTATTTCTCCTTTCCCAATAACATTTTCATGCTTTATTGCTTGTGAATAAAGGTTAATATACAATGTATCATTGACGTCACAAGGCTTGCTGTTTTTAAATACATGAGAACTTGTTGCAACAATGTTTAACCAATTTGTTGGAATTTGCAAGCTGCTATTTGGTTATTTTTCAGCTATATTTGGTTGGAACATTTGACTCAGGGTAGTATTAATTACTTTTCTTGCGTCTAGCTCAGCAAACTTTCTGAAACTTTCTCTAAGTTGGTCATATCAATTATATGGAGAAAGCTTGGATACTAATGTGCTGAAGTAGTAGATTTGCCACACATGTATCTTGCCATACCAATGTACAACTTTTAATTTAATTATCTATTTTAATACTTTTGAGCATTAAATAGACCAGTACATTTATGAAATCAGTATAATACATTAGAGTTGGGCAAAATTCTGAATGCATTAATTGGCTCCCTTTTAATTCATTGGTTGGAATTTGAAAAGAACTGGTTACACCACATAGGAATTGGTATTTAAAGGAAGTGTAGTATTCTGAATTACAGTTTAGAGAAATGTAACCGGTTATTGCATTCTGTTCCTCCATCCTGGTCAATATTGCTAACCAAGGCTGCATTTATTTTATCAAAAATCCAGTAATATTCTGAAAAATTATGACTATTCAAAATACCTGTTTTCTGTTTTAGTGTATTTTAAAATGTAGTATATTCCTGAGAGGGAAATACTCAGTCTTCAGTGTCACTTGATTATTTAGAAATTATTGTAATACTGAATGCTGATTTGTTGCTCAAAAAAAGAAAGAAAGAAAAAAGAAAGAAAGATAAAAAAAATGAATCAATATATAAATACATACATACATACATAAATACAGTTTTAAATTTTTTTTGAAACCGTGATATATTTTCAGGATTTACTGAAAAATAGTAAGCATTTATTTGAAATCGGCTCGTAAGACCATTAAAATGATCAACCCTTTATACTTTTAACATTTTGTCAAGACTTTATTCTTTATTCTAAAAATGACAATTATTGCAGTTTTTTTTACATCAAATGTATAATTGCAATTCTGCATCCTGTTTGCTGGCTCAATTCAAATTTTGAATGGCACAGAAACCTGAAAGCTCATCAACATGAAACACAACCACTGAACATCCTCACTGTATTTCAGGTCTGGAGTCCTTGCGTGACAGTGGCCATTCCACACCAGTCCGATCGGTCTCCAGTGGGAACTCATTCCTACGCTCCCACAGAAATGGAGCCGAGGGAGGACACGGAACAGCTGAATTTTCCCAGGACTCTTACAGTCCCTCTGACAGTGTTCTTCCCACACCGGTGTCCGACGACCCCTCAGACCCGGCTCAGGTTCGCCACACAAATGGCCCCCGCAGCATTCAAGAGGAAGGAGGAACAGAACTGTGTACTCAAAACCAGGCAAGGCCACAGGGCATTAAACCCAAAGGAAAACGTTCTCAACTGGAGAAGACTAGGCCAACCCAACATGGCCCAGAGGAAGGGGTGAATCTGTTCATCTGTAGTTTGGCACGTCTTTTCTTAGTGACCCTGGCTCTGCTCTTTGCCCTCCTTCTACTTCTTATTGTGCTAACAGAGTCTGAGCTGGACTTGGCCTTTCTTAGGGACATCCGAAGGACACCCGAATTCCAGCAGTTCCACTATGAATACTTTTGCCCCCTTAGGCGCTGGCTGGCCTGCAAGTTGCGCTGGATGGGTGGGCATCTCACTAATAAATGAGCGTGTAATCACCCCTCTATGTCTCCTCAGAGAGTAGTCTACAGTCTACGAGTGAGACATTCTGAGCATTAATATAATGGTACCACGAAATCAAAATGAAATTACTATTATCTACATAGCCAAAGCCTTGGGCTTCCTAATACCATGCCAAGACGAGAAAACTGTGTATGTTTCAGCTCTAGTTATTGTGAAATTGTTCTCAGCAGCACTACTTTATAGTCGGGTAAAAAAAAAAGGTATGTATAGCTCTTTAAATGCTGCCGTCACTCAATTGTAATTTATCTACCATTTAAATATAATATCTACACTCATAGAATGTTCACCCAGACTGTGACGAGCAAGACCTTACACTGCAATCAAAGACAAAGATGCCTTTATTGGTCAGAAAATAGACAGGGGCCAGGACAGCCAATAAAGAGATAGTTCCCCCAAAAATGAAAATTCTATCATCTTTTACACTCCCACATAATACTTCAGTTAATCTGAAACCAAAAACAAATATAAATCTCCACTCTAAAAAAACAAAACCAAAACTTAGAAGATCCAAAAAGGTCTTAAAGACATTAAACATACATTAATTTGTGTTTTGAGGAGTAACCAAAGTCTTATAGATTTTAAACAATATCAGGTTGAGTAAATGATGACAGAATTTTCATCAGAATTGTCTTAAACGACCTTGACCTTTTTGGGTGAACTATCCCTCTAATGTCGGATGTAAGCTTGAGCATGAGTTTTTTTGGATGATTTTTTGTAAGTGTAAAATGTTGGTATAGGGTGTATATTTGATCCATACTATACTAAAACAGGACTGTTTGTTGGTAGTATGGATCAAAGCCACTGACAGGGTTCTCTCTTTAGGAATGTTTTAATGAGAATTTATTAACACTTTATAATAAGGTTTAATTTGTTAACATTAGGTATGATAAACTAACAATGAATAATCATTCATTCATCTTGGCTATTGTGAATTTAACATTGCTAACCTTTCAGTATATAGTATGGGTAAATTAAAATTAATGAACAAACATAAATTAACAACGAATAATAGATAATACATAAATTAACTTACATTAGTAAAAGCAGTGGAAATCATTGCTCATTTTTAGTTCATGATACCTAATGGATTAATGAGTTCAACCTCAAGGTAAAGTATTACAGAGAATAAATTTGTATAAACGTTAACACTAAGGTATGCATCATTACAAATTTCCCACATTACCTGTATTAACCCAGAGTGGAAAAAATAACTATACTTCCTATTGCTATCCTATACAAATGAACACTGATATTTAGTGGTAGATGGTGGCCTTGAGATTCAAATGTTCTGAAGTGGGTAAAGAAAGTGCTCCAGAAAGACAAAGTAATGTGAAATGTTTGAAAGTTTAAACTATTTCTAAAAGGAATCTATAATTTGTTCAATTATTTTTCCATGCAACATTATGCATAATTCATGCATAATTTTAGAAACCTCATTCGTCCACTTGCACAGCCTTAATTATCAAAATGAAAATGTGACAAATATCTTCTGTAGGTCAGGATGAATTTGTTGGTTTACCAGTTGTCTGGTTATGAAATTATTTCATCTAAAGGCATAGACTCACAATGGTTGAATTTATACATTTTCAGCTTAAACCAAAATATGTTACATTTCTATTACTTTTCTGTTGCCTTCACGAGACACATTCAGTAGTAAAGAGTTGTATTGCTAAGGCCGCAAGACTAGAGGCAGAGTAATTTACTTTCAATTACAAACTAATGGTAAATATAAGACACAAAGGTCTATGGACATAATCACAGCTATATGCTCATTTAAATATTTTTGGTAAATAATTTAAATAATTTTGGTATTCTCGAAATATAAGGCCTGCAGCAAATGCAAATATCCTATGAATCATATTTGGGGGTTAAAAAGCCTAGAAAGGAACATAGTGTTCCTATGTAAATCTTTTATCTACTGTGTGTGTTGCTTGTGTGTAGCTTCATAGAGTAGCCTAGTACAACTAGAAAAAAGTATGCAACAATACCAACGATGGTACAGATAAAAACACCTACAGCAAGATCCTGATATATGTGTCTCTGTGGTGGTAATTATCATGGGAAATGAAGCAATACAAATGACACTGATAAGCTAGCAGAATTTTTTTTTTTTTTTTATTTATTTTTAACCTAGTGCAACGTGATGGTTCAGAACTGTGTTACAGATTCAGTAACCTCAGAATTAGCTGATTGCTTGTCTGGCGCTGTTGGTTGCAAGCTGCAGGTCATACTATAAATCAGCTCCCATATACTGTGAATGACTAATTCTTCAGATCTGTTACTGATGGTGATGGACACTGTTTCAGCTATTTCACATTGTAAGTTTTATTCAAAGCAATAGCAGATTGAAACAAATAAATGCTGTAGCTGAGAAGACAGTCTGAATGGATAATGAATCACGCTTTTCGGTTGTGCCTGAGCCCAGTGATCTTCCTGCTCACTGTATAGCATCAAAATATTATTTTCTGTAAATTTCATCACCTTTATTTTTATTGTTTCATACCATAAATGGTTTACGCTGTGTTGTACCAAGAATACATTAAAGCAGTTTATTTTTATGTTTTTCTAAAAAATAAATAAACCTTCTCCAAACCAAATTTAAATTACTTTTCTGTAATTTTTATGAGTTTTACTGACAAGCCCATCAAAAAACAAATGAGAAATGCCAATGTCTTTAGTACGTGATCTTGGTTCTATTTTTAGTTTTTAAGAAACTGCCTTGGAGCCGTTTGTAAATGTCCTCAACATTGTTATTGAACTATTTTGGAATTATTAAATCATTTTCAGTAACCTTGCTGAGAGACCTCTGAGACATCGTAGGACCAGAAACTACTCGGTCTTATTTTCTATAAACAAGTGCAACCTACTGCTGTGAAAGTGCACGGTAAATGACCTTAACTAATATCTTAATGGATTTGAATAATCAATCTGAGTCTACCGAGAGTAATCGCTGTGGTAAATGTTGTAGTGTTAAGCCATTGCCACTAGTCGGCAGAAATACTCCTTTAATCAGAAATCTCCCAACAGATTTTCACATATTGCTCATGTTCTGGCAAACCCAACAAGGGAGGGGTGAGCTCATATAAAGAAATTCGTGTCAAAATATTTCAAAGATACCATATTTTCTATGTAAATCTTCAAACTTGATCATTTTGGGAGATTTGGGAGATTTCTGATTAAAGGAGTATTTCTGCCGAGTAGTGGCAATTTGCTCAGACGTTTTAGATATTGGGTATTAACTGAATGCTGAAAAAGGTTTTTTTTTTTTTTTTTTTTTTTTTTTTTTTTGGTTCAGAGGAGAGATTAGACATTAAACTGGCAATAATATTACAAGTTAAAAAGTAGAGGTGAGGGGAAAAGTCAAAAAGAAATAGACTGAAAGCAACACTGTCAACCTAAATATATCCAGCCTTGTTTCAAACATATTTTGGAATGTCACAGTGCCATCTTGAATGTTTATGTGTTTTGGTCATAGAATTTCAATGACTCCCTTTGCTCACAGCTCAGAGCAACACCAATGCAAAGTAACTGTCAATGCTACAAAACAACTTAATTATATACTACATGTTATTATCCAGGCTTTAATAATGGAAAAATATACATGCTTATTTTATTAAGCCTTTGGGTTTAAGCTGACATTTTCTTTCATTGTAAAGTACATAGCTACAAAAAGACACCAGGTATTTTATTCACAATTTGATAATGATGACGCAACTGACCTATCTTTACAAATAGATTATTTAAATTAATTCAGGTTTTTAACTTCTATTCATCAAAGAATGCTGAAAAACTTTATTTCTGAAGGATTGTGTAACACTGAAGACTGGAGTAATGGCTGCTGAAAATTCAGCTTTGCCATCACAGGAATAAATTACATTTAAAAATCAATTAAAATAGACAACTGTTTTATTTAAAATTGAATAATGTTTCATAATATTAGTGTACTGTAATCAGATAAATGCAGCCTCGGTGAGAATAAGAGACTTCTTTCAAAACTATTATAAATCTTATTGACCCCAAACTTGTGAATGGTGGTGTCTATATGCAGACTGAGCCCATGTCGTAAAAAGGATTCAGGGGTACCTAGTATGACCTGATGTTCACCTGCATGTGGCACCACAGGTCCAAATCCTTCACAAGCTTATCATACTTCCACTAATGCACATTGGATGAAAACTAGCAGGACCCCATCATGAGATGTCTGTGTAACTACAGCTTCATGGTGCTTGGAAAGGAACCCCATGTCCTCAAATGCCTCACTTTATAGTCTGCATTAATGGAGCTCAGAGAAATGCCATCAGGCAGACAAGCAGGTTTACTTGAATAGGCAATCCATTTAAGGGTTATGCTGGGTTACTACAGGACTTACATGAGTGGTACTGGCCCTGTACTGACTTTGAAAAAATAATTTAAGAAGGACTTCTATCATGGATTTCAGTAAGAGAGGGATGTTTTAGTTGACAGAAAAAAAAAAAAAAAAAAAAGCTAGTGAGTCGGTTTTGGAAAATGCTATGTGCTTGTGTGTCTATTTGTGGCCTTGCTATAATTAGCCTTCATGGCCACGCAAGCTACAGACTGATTGGAAACAGTAGAGTCTTATGCCCCGGTGCACCACTCCAGGAGTCCAACAGCACAGAAGGAAAACACTGAGCTTAGAGCGCACCCCCGAGTGTCCAAGTAAAGACGAAAACATATGGAGAATCTACTGCTGGGATGCTGGCTGTGATGACAGACGAGTCTTGCTGGTCTCCCTAACTTTTTTTTTGTGGTTTCTTGTGAACAGGCTTTAAGAATATATGCTGGATATAAGCAGCTGACTTTGAGTGGACACTTCACTTGTAGACTAAGAAGATGAGTTCCAGAAGGCAGCTGAACCGATCCCTCTCAAGTGATGGAAGGTCTTACTATGGTGGCAGTGATATCAGCCCTCAGAATAGAAGGGTTGGCTGTAGGAGCTACCTGAGCAGTGTTCGATCTGAAAGCAGGTAAAGGTTTCTGATTCCTGATGTAAAATGCATTAAATACATAACTGAAAGTATCATTAAATGCTTAAACATTATGACTTCAATCTTTACAAAGCATATAGATACATATTAAAGTTAAGGGCTAGTAACTAGACGGTTGCTTGTTTGATCCCTGTGAGTGAGCCATGAGCCCTCACTATTGTGCCCTTGTATAAAGCACTTAACCCTAAACCTGGGCTGTCCCTGTAATATGTGGATAAAAGCATCTTTTAAATGACTACTTTCTAAATGTACATGTTTATAGTGAGTGTTATAAATAATGCAGTGGTACTTAAACAACAATCTAAATAGACAGGCCTACATAAATGGTACATAAATAATGCATACTAAAAAGCCATAAGCTTCCTCAGACTATAAATGAATTCAAGCTTACATGACATTTAATTCTGAGCAAACAAATAAATGAAAAAAAAAAAAAAAACAACGAAAAAACAAACAAACAAACAAACAAACAAAAAACACCGGAATGTGTTTGCCTAAAATACAGAGTGATTCAGGGATTCTGTTTCCTCACTAAGAGAAGTCATTTTCTTACTTTACTGCCAATAGTTCAGAGCTCCACCACTGGTCAGTTGAACTCTTGAAAGGCTTGTGTGAAGGTCATAATGTTATAAATAAGTATTCTGCAGTGCCAGCCTCAATAAATGACTTTAAGTGTTTACCAGTGTGCAATTTACCACAGCTGCAGCGGTTTACATTATATAACTTGCATTATATAAGTTAGGGTAGAGTGGGGGAAAATGTGTGTTCAGAAAAGTTATCATAGTTTTAGTGACAATAACATAAATTATAAACAAAGTATGAAAAATGTCCAGAGTTTTCATGTTATTAGATTTTTAGCAAAAATGAAATTTAAAATTGTACCAAAACGCCCCCATGGGGGGGATAAAATCCCCCCTACCAGTCTGACAAAGCAGCTTTAAAAAAAGCTTTATACATTTACAGCAAAATCAGAGTACAGACAGTTTTTGCTTAAAATTAAAAAGAATATAATCAATTATTATGAATTACAAAATTATAATAGCCTATTTGAAACATTATGTTAGCTGATGCTAACTTTAGGTCATTTTTAGATATAAAAACCAAATATTTGTATTCAACCAACTAGTTAGAGGTGTTTTACCCCACTGACTATGTTTGAAAAGAAAAAAAAAATGTCATTCTGAAAATGTAATTTATATTTTTATTAAATAACACATCCTTCCTTATCTGCAGCCCCTACCATTCTCAAATCATATATAACTGTGATGTTCTACAAAACAACAAGCTTTAAAACACTTTTTTTCTTACTGCTGAAAATTAGATCATTTACTGTGAAATCCGTTTTCTCTCTGGTACATAACTAGGGTAAACTTCATGGTGAAAACTTCTACATCACTCTCATCAATGTAGTCCAAAGTTACAATAAAAATTTATCTTGAATTTATCTTGTGATAAATGTATCTTGTTATTTTGGGAAAAACAGTGTTGAAAGGGGGAGGGGGTTATTTTCCCCATCTCTACACTACAGAGATTTCACTTGTTTAATCCTTATTACATTTTTGGAAATTAAAGAATTCCCAAATATAAAGAACTTCATGTAATCTTGTACAAATAGACCTAAGTCCTGTAGTTTCTGTGTGATTTCGGTCATCACTAAAGCAAACTTGTGTGCATGGCTGATGGATTCTTGTGCTTGCTTCATTTCTGCTTAGCTATGCTGGTCATAGATTCTCTCAGTTCAAGCCATCCAGGTAAAAAGACACCTGTTAACCAGGACTAACTTACCTAACAGGTTGACATACAGCCTTGTGCTAAACTTATACAGTAGCAGAAATAGATGTCTACTTCAAATAATAAAACGGTAGATGATTTAAAAAAAATAAAAAATTACCTGACGGTGTTTGTAATGTCAGCAGGTACATGCTATGTATTATGGGTGTTTCATCAATTTAAGGCTCTGTTTTCTCTGTAGACTTTAAATAAAGTTCTCATACTCTCAATAGTTTAATGACTCACAAACACATACATACAGAGGAAAATTTTGTTTTCGAAAATGTTCACAAAAATTTCCACCATTTCTTAAATTAAGCATTGTTTAATAATATAATGTAGTGAAAATTGTGGTGCTGTAAAATTTATGTTAATGTATACAATTATATATAATATACAATTTTTATATATATACAATTATGTTATAGCACTTGCGTATCATTGCTCTTTTGTTGATTTTGATTGATTCTATTGTCCTCATCTGTAAGTCGATTCGGAAATCATCTTCTAAATGACTAAATCTAAATGTAATGCAAATTAAAAATTACAGCTTGATCATAAATGATACACAATAAAAATATTTTGCTCACAAGTTATATTAATCTTTATTTTTCTTGTTTTTATTCACATATATTTTATTTCAATTTAATTGCCTTTGCTCCTTGCAGACATGTTTGTCTAGAATAAAATCTATAAAATGTCCATGAAAATATCTGTACATAAAAGGCATTTCAAAAATAATGACTGACAAAAATATGAAATGTATGGCTTCATATAACAAAAATGAAAGGGGCGTAGGGAGCATAGAAATGGCAGTGAAAGGGACATAGGGGACATAGAAGTTGAAGAAACACCCATTTATGAACTTACTGTAAGGTTAATAAGAAAAGAAAATGTTTATAATAAGGATGTTAATGATGCTGTGACATCTTAATTACCTACAATTATACAAAGTCACACAACCCCTGTCTAACAAAGAGTTTGATTATACACTTTCAATCTTAAGAATTTTATTTTTATTTAATATTGTGTCTGACCTAGCCAATATAAACACTGTAAATCTTTGCATGAATGCTAACAATAATGATGACAGTGATGCCCCTGCTCTGCTGATGATAAGGCAAATTAGTAATACAAATTTAACCTCAGATTGATTACAATATTTACCTCCATATTTAGGAGCACTCTCTGCAGTGTCATGGCCCAATTAACTGAGGAGATACAGCCATCATTTGAGACCACATTAAAATCCAAAGCTGTGTCTGAAGACACTAACGTCAAGTTCAGCTGCGTGGTCTCAGGTATCCAATTAAAGCAAGTGATTCCATTGTGGAACAAGTTGTCCAAACTTCCTGTTCCCCAGTATTTAATTTTAACCGTCACATTTGCAGGCCACCCAGTCCCTGAGGTGACGTGGTACAAAGATGATGTACAGCTGGACAGATACTGCGGCCTTCCCAAATATGAAATTTCACGTGATGACAAGACACATTCACTCCAAATATACAAGTATGATGTTTTCTGAGAAACATTTTTCTTGTTTTGAATATTGTTTAGTGAACATTTAACTGTGTGTATTTCTATCTTAGCTGTACTCTGGAGGATGCTGCAATTTACCAAGCATCAGCACAGAACAGTCGAGGCATCGTGTCATGTTCAGGGGTGTTGGAGGTGGGGACAATGAGTGAGTACAAGATTCATCAAAATTACTTTGCAAAGCTCAAACTGCGAAATGAGAACCGACGTCGTGAGCAGGAGGAGCCCCGCAATGCATGCAAAGAGAATGTCCCAGCAGCCCGTGAGAATGTCAGGGTGAGCAGTCCTGAAAGAGCCCAAAGGAAACGTAGGTCCCCCATGGAGACCAGAGCGGCTGGCAGCCCTTCAGAGGAGAAAGCCATGGAGGTGGATGCTCTCAGTCCAACACCTCCAGTTCAAGAGTCAGTATCAACATCTGTTCATGAAATCTCAAACTGTGAAATGATCACAAACAGAGACAAAGATGGCCAGGGGCTAAGGTATGGCCATGATACCGTGCATAATGCCTCCAGCAAACAGACTAATGAGCATTACGTCAAGAAGAAGATCAAAATCTCAACAGAAGCAAAAGAGGGAATTAAGGAAAACAGACAGAATGGAAGAAGGGAAGAGATAATGAATGAGAGTGGAGCTTCCACTGAAGAGATGGAAGTACAGAACACTGTCGATCAGATCACCTCCGTGACTGAATATGAAAACAAAATGGACATAACAGACAGACAAATAAGTGAAAAACAATCAGTGAAAGTGAACAAAAGCGCCTCAAAAGAATCAAAGAGAGCCCAGGGTGCTCAGACTGCCTCAGTGTCTGAATCTAGAAACAAAATGGACAAAACAGACACAAGAAAATTTGAAAAAACTTCAGCATACACAAACAAAAGTGGCTCAGAAGAATCAAAAAGAGCTCAGGGTGCTCAGATCACATCAGCAACAGAATCTAAAAACAAAATGGACATAGACACAAAAGCAACTGAAAAACAGTCAGAGAGAGTGAACAAAATGGTCTCAGAAAAACCAAAGGGAGCTCAGGGTGTTCAGATCACCTCAGTGACTGAATCAAGAATTAAAATGGACATAACCAGAAATAAGAATCAAAAATTGTCAATGAAAGAAAACAAAAGTCCCTCAGAAGAATCAAAGAGAGCTCAGGGTGCTCATATTGCCTCAGCTACTGAATCAAGAAACAGAATTGGCATAACAGTCACAAAAACGAATGAAAAACAGCCAGTAAAGGTAAACAAAAGTGCCTTCGAAGAATCAAAGAGAGCTCACCATGCCTCAGTGACTGAATCTAGAAACAAAATGGACATAACAGTCACAAAAACAAATGAAAAACAGTCAGAGAAAGTGAACAAAGGTGTCTCAGAAGAACCAAAGAGTGCTCAGTGTGCTCAGATTGCCTCAATGACTGAATCAAGTAGCAAAATGGACATAAAAGACACAAAAAAGAATGAAAAACAGTCAGAGAAAGTCAATAAAAGTGTCTTGGAAGAATCAAAGAGAGCTCAGGGTGTTCAGATTGCCTCAGTGACTGAATCAAGTAGCAATATGGACATAACAGACACAAAAACAAATGAAAAACGGTCAGAGAAAATGCACAAAAGTGTCTCAGAGGAATCAAAGAGAGCTCAAGGTGCTCAGATCACTTCAGTGACTGATTCAAAAATCAAAGTGGACATAACAGACACAAAAAAGAATGATAAGCAGTCAGAGAAAGCAAAGGAAAGTTCCTCAGAATCAAAGAGAGTTCAAAAGCCCATTACAACCCAGAAACAACTGCCACTGAAGTTTTCCATGACAACCCAGATGAACAAGGTGGTTGAGAACACAAAGCTGACTAAATCATCTGACAAAGGGACGTCAAACCTCCAACCTCAAGCTCTAGATAATATCCAGAACTGTAATCCAAGAGTTATAGACAACAAGCTCATGGATTTTGATGACCACAGGAATAAAACTCCAGCAGGTACATGTGTGAGGATCTTTCCTCATTCCTGTGGTGGGAATGACGTCAATGTGGACACAGGGGAGAGGAATGCGTCTGCATGCTCTCTTAGGAGCTTGGTGAGTGTTTCCTCATGCTCTGGCCGTGACCTCATGCGAGTGTAATGTTCCCAGTGGTAGTGAGACCAGTAAGCCCCCCACCACCCCAACCAAGTCACAATCATAAACTAAAAATAGAGCCGCAAGCATGACTTTGATGATGTGACAAGACCCGTCTTATATGACACACAAGTAGGGAAACAGACAATGATAATATTCCCATTACGCACATTGTGGCTCCAGGGCACATGGAAGTATAGAGATCCTAAGATCCATCAAATATGTTTGTTGTCCCTAATCACCTGTTGCTACATGACGTTTTAAAAGTAGATACAAAATATAACTTTACTATGCAAGCTGTAAGTGCTGTGGACAGACCAGCTGCTCTCCTTTTAATATCTCACATTCCCCTCTGATCTCATAAAGCCTTAAAATACTCTCTAAATATGGGCAGTGCAACAGCTTCCCCAAGGCAATAGATGCTAAATAAGAAACAAAGATAGACCTAGTCAACTGGAAACAGGTGGCTTCTCATTCTAACTTGTAATCATATAATTAAGGAATTCACATTATCTAATGTGGGGTCTGTCAAATAAAGTACTGTTGAATCCACTTATTTTCTCTCGTTTTCTCTTAGCTAAATGAGAGCTAATCAAGTGATAATATTACAGAGGTTCAGCTAACACAATGATCTGTTGATTTTAATTAATGACTGAAGTGCTAAGTGGCAGACTCTCCCTGCAGATTTACAGTAATAAAGCACAGCTGAGCTGAGCCAATATATCTGTTTTAAATCTGCGTATAAGTACATTATCTTCCCATCTTCCCATAAAGGAAATCATCTGGAGTCCTTGTATCTGCGTATAAGTACATTATCTAATATATATATATATATATATATATATATATAAACTGTTAACAGGTCAATGAGTGATATACATTAAAGAGATAATTCACCCAAATTATGAAAAATTTGTTCAGTTCTTTTGCTGACTCTCATGTTGTTCCAAACCTGTAGAACTTTTAGAACTTTCTTTTGTTTGTGGAACACAAAAGATCTTTAAAAAAAGTCTACATTACAGTTCAATCATACTTTTATTCTGAAAATATATAATAAATTGTTCAGAAGTGACAGTAATGTTTACATTGTTACAATTAAATTAATTGCATTTTTTTAAATAAACTAAATCTTGAAAGAAGAAAACAGTTGTTTTAAACTAAAAATATTTCACAATATTACTGTTTATACTGTATTTTGAACATTGACTGTGCAATGACAGTCAGTGGGTCCAATGCTGTTTTAGATCCAATGACTTTCACTGCATGAAAAAAAATATTCTTCTAAATATCTTCTTTTGTGTTCTGGGTTTGGAACATCATTTTTGGTTGAGCTATCCCTATAAAGCTTCTGAAAATTCTATGATTTCAGTCTGCAGGTGATACTCACACTCAACCCACAGAGCCACCAATTTGTGGAGACGTTCCTCCTTTTCACAAGGAAGCACCCATGGATATAAAGCAGCAACCCTCATTAATACACGAGGTCACTGCGAGTGTTACGGAAACACTCAGTTCCTGCCACCTTGCATCACAGGGAAAGAAGCTGAGAACAGGTGATCAGTCTGTCGCATCAACAAAGAGCAGTACACTTGTCACTGAGCCTCAAAACACTCAGCCGAGTGAGAAAATCTCCTCAGGTCATATTTCACACATGCTTCAAGATGGCCAAGTCACTACAGCTATGAGTTCCTCATTAGGAGATGACACACTAACTAACATGTGTGAGAAGGATAGCAAAGTTGAAAGCCGACTTATCAAAGAGTCTGATAAACTAAAAGGTGAAACAAAACTTGCATCTGTTTCTAAAGAAAAGTCAACGGCAAACCATTCCACAAATCAAGTCATTGTTACAGAATTTGTACAATTTCGCACGACAAACTCAGATGTGTTGCAACCACAGACCATGAATGACTCATCAATCTCTAATGTTCAAATGAAAGATAATAAGGCCCAAGAGTGGCAGAGCACTTGTCTTGAATCTACAGACAATGTTGCTAAAATGGACATACAGGCGCAGTCTAATGTAACCACATCTGAAATACCCAAATTAACTCATCAAAAAACCAATGATCATTCTGACCCCTCTACATTCCTTTCCCAATGTTCAAAGGTTTTACCCACAGAATTTACCATTCCTACAATATATATAACAGATGTGGACAGCATATCTCAAAATAGTACAGAAACAGAACACACTGTAGATGCTGTTGAAACCAGAACTGAAATAAATACAGTAACCTCTAACGTGACACATAGCAACACAATCATGCAAGTAGGTAATATATCTGAATGCACAGACACCAAGAACAAAACCACAGCTGTTTTGGAATCTGAAGGACTGCATGATGAAAAGCTTGATCTTTCCCTGCATTCACAACCCTCTGAAGTCAACAAGCCTCATCAACAGCCACTAACTCAAGAAAAACTGATTCAAGGACCTGAATCAAGTCACTGTGTCACTGACTTTGTTGCATCAGACTTAATTAGATTGAAAGATGTCACTATGCAATGTCACTCTGCTGACAAAATCATAAAGACCAATGAAGCTGACTTAGCTGAAATTAAAGAAACAGATTTTCATCTGAATACTGATCCGGACTCCTTCATAAAACAATTGAAGTTGGCTGCATTAGACCTCGAGAGTCCAAATCTAAGTACTACAGCTAAGATAAAAGCTGCACCCCATATAAATGCGAAAGAAAATATTAAATGTGGCGAGGAAGAAAATTCTGCAGTGACAGAGCTCACTTCCTGTAAGGTAACAATTCCATCAAAGCCTACAGACCAGGTCTTCAACTCTGCTGCTGCCCACAGTGAGCTTGCCACCAAGACCGATCAAAAAACTACATTACCCAGGATTAAAACAGAGAAGATTGAAACAGGAATGACCGTATGTCTTGAAGAAGCAAAAAGAGATTCATATCAGGGGGACAATATATCTTTGAAGACACAACCTGCATCTCTATCACAATTAGTCAGTAACACACCATTGAAGACATCATTGGAAACACACTCCCCTCGTCTCACCCAGAGGACTGTCCAGGCTGACCTCCCCAAACCTGCAGGAAATGAGAATGTTAAGCCCAAATCAGCAGAGAAAGACAAAGAAAACCAATTCAAAGGTAAAGACAGCAAGGAATGGACACTGAACACACAATCCTGCAGTTAATGTGTTTTTAATTAATAATGTAGACAAGTGTTTCACAAAAGCTGCTTTTCCAGCAAAGCTATTGCTATTCCCTAGGAATCACACTTATGGCTAGTACCCTCTGGTCCCACTGTGTATCTCACCATTATGACTCTTTGTTTCCCCCTTTATCTTCTTTTCTCTCTCCCTCCCTTTCAACTATCTGCAGTCCCACAGGTTATCCGTAAAATCCGACCAGAGGTGTTTGATGCCTCTGGACACCTGAAACTCTGGTGTCAGTTTTTTAACATAGTAAGTGACTCAACAATAAAATGGTACAAGGATGAAGTAGAAATTGCTGAGATAAAGAGAAGGTATGCACTCCTTTCCGCTTTACTGACTTCTAAGTGGTATTCAGCACCCAATATATTATATTATACCGCAAAATAATATAAAAATCGCTTCCTAGCAGACAACAACAGCATGTGTTGCGATTCACGACTCTGTAAATCAAAAACAAACAGCGATTTGTTGTCTGATTTACTCTTATGAGCCAGTTCTTTGTAGTGAATTAGATACATACAGCACAACCTTCACAGTCCAGTTCACGAACAAATAGCCTTAGACTCAACTCTTTTAAGTTGTTCAGATGGGCAAAGTTCTTCAGAGCATTTAGACTTGAAATGAAGTACTTCTTTTTTTCTTTTTAAGATTCCTAAAACTTCCCTACTGAAAAAAAAGAGACCATCAGAGAATTTTTAATGGTTTTACTGGTTATAATGCGAATTTTACTACATTTAACGGAAACTGTAATGGACCCTGTTGGTCTCTACTGATAATTATTTGCCTCCTAATGGTGGTTTGTTAAAACCACTAAATCCTAATGGAATATGTCCCAAAACACACTATATGAAACCATTTTTTAATGGTTTGTAATGTTTGTAATGGTATTTTATTTATTTTTTTTCTTCAGCAGGGTTTAAAATATCACTACTGACTATTGGTTTATATGATGACTGGTGGTTCATAAAGCGTGCAATATTATTATGTATATTATTATAAGCTGAGCGTACCTGCTGATGGTATTTTGTTTTGTTGTCTCTTCTAGTGCAGGAGATGAGACTCAAGTGTGCTTGGCTATTATACAGATGTCCAAAAGAGACTGTGGTGTTTAAAGATGCACCATTACCAATGAATATGGCAAAGATTTCACAGAGTATCTTCTTAGCACAGAGTGTAAATACCACCCCCCCCCACACCCTGTTTTTCATGTTCTTTCTAATATTTGACTTTGTGTGAATTGCCCATATGTTATATTTCTCAAACAATTTGTTCTAGAGAATTTGTTATATTTGTGACAGCATTTTGTGTTGTCTTTTGCATCTGTTGACAGTTCTGTCCAATATACTTCTGCATGAGAAGCTCAAGGAAGGTAAAAAAAATAGTAGCTGTATAGTGCTTTCAGTCTTTTGTTTACCCCTCAGTACCTACATGTATATCTCTGTGCCCTTTACAATTTCTCTCTCTCTCTTATATGTAGTTGGGGAGGAGATTGAGATGACTCCTCTGATCTTCAGTAAAGGTCTTGCTGATGCAGGTTGCTGGGGCTCAAAGTTCTATGGCCGTGTGACAACAGAAGAAGCTCAGGTTGGACTGGGATGTGAGCACAAAACCAGACGGCTGAAAGTGATCTACGGATTAGATCCCGTGTTTGAGTCAGGCAGCTCATGTTTTATGAAAGTGCGAAGCCCTATTGCATATGAGAGCAGAGAGGAGACTGTCTTGGCTGAAAGGAATCTTCAAATCACAAAACAGGTGACAGATGTTTCAAGTTCTTTAAATGTCCGGATAAATTTATAACATTTCTCAAAGATAAGTTTTAATGTTTATCCATCATAATTTGATAGGACTGTAGAATTCAGAACATGGCTAGAGAGTACTTCAAGATCTTTGCTACAGAGACAAGAGTGATAGAGAGCTTTGGTGCAGCACTGGAGTAAGTGAAATTTTTTTTTCTCCTACTTAGCTCTGTGCAAAGCATAAGATTTTATTTTAGTGTTCTATCAAGGTCAAAGAGCATATGAGAATCCTAGCTGATCCCACATGTGTTGTCACTGTGACTTGTATATTTTCAGGGTAATCCCTCTATACTTCATGTACTTGCCAGCGAGCAGTATTCCTTATGCAACAGTGGAGGCAGAGCTTAAGGGTGTCTATTTGCGGTATTGTGGACTGGATCGCACCGGGTCACTGGTATTTAATGAGAAGTTAGAAGTGGCACAAAAGTGTTCTTGTC
Source organism: Cyprinus carpio (assembly GCF_018340385.1). Taxonomy (NCBI): domain Eukaryota; kingdom Metazoa; phylum Chordata; class Actinopteri; order Cypriniformes; family Cyprinidae; genus Cyprinus; species Cyprinus carpio. The sequence continues at coordinate 17,340,914 of NC_056603.1, read as the reverse complement.
TCCAGCACTGGATCTACCAGTGGACCAATGGAAATGTGCTGTTCTCCAGACTTGAGGGTAAATTAAAAATAAATATATCCAAATCAAATTATTCTGCATATATTTTTACACTATTTTTCAGATGACTCTGATTCTATTGTTTTTCTTTCATGTTGCAGGAGTTGATACAATACTGACAAATATCGGAATAGCAGTCAGATCAAAGGGGTGGGTATCTGTTAGTACTTTTAAAACAATTGATTCAGGCTTTTTAATGGTGATATTCATTCTACTGGATCTAATACTTACACATGGGAATTACACTGCTTTCAAACGTTTGGGGTCAGTGCCATTTTATTTAAAAGAAAAAATGATATTTAACATAAATGCTGTTCTTTTAAATGTTCTATTATCATCAGAATGGTTTCTGAAGGATCATGTGACACTGAAGACTGGACTAATGGCTGCTGAAAATTCGGCTTTGCCATCACAGGAATAAATTACATTTTAAACTATATTTAAAAAGTTAAAATGTTTAAAATGTTAATATTATTTCACAGTATTGCTGTTTTTATGGTAATCTTGCCTTGGTGAGCATAAAGAGACTTTTTTAATAAGAGGCTAAACCCAGACTGAATGGTATTCAGTTAATTAATTGGTTTAAACATTAAAAAACATTTAAAGTGCTGTAATATTACTCTGTAAATTCAAGATGCATTCATAATGTTTTTTTTTCTTTCTTTTTTTTTTTCTGATGTAGGTATCAGGGGTTTCCTTGTGAGGCTAATCCGAAGGTTTTCGAGCAGTTTCAGATTCAGCATCAATGTAATTACTTCTGTGGTCTCTTAAACCTCAAACCTCTCAAAGCCCCAGAAACACTTCAGACTTCAACCAGACCCAAGGGTTCAAGCAGCCCACTACTACAACATAAAACAGCACCCAGCTCCTCCAGTCCCCAGACCCCACGCAAGGCCACAAAGAGCCCCAAAGTATCCCGCAAGCTTAACCCACAGACATCCACCTAACTTAAAATAAATTAGGCACTATACATAGGAAAAACTAAAGGAAAAAGAGAGGTCTGTCTGTTATTGAATTGGAACGTTGATCACTGACCTGCAGTTAAGATGCAGCTGCACTTACTACCTGAATGCAAGTAAAAACAACTTTTGATAAATGCACCATTTTAAATGAAATATGCAAATCCAGCATCATTACCTAATCTTCTGTTGCAGTGCTCTTTACAGAATCCATTCTGTAATCCCTTTAGAGGTTTATGAAAGGCCATTGTAAAAATATGTGTGATAATGTCAAGTGGAGCTGTAGCACTACAAACTTTATATTACCTCTTTGTATATTTCAAAAGGAAGTACAGTGCTGTTGGATGATTAGCTGTTTGTAAATAGTAATTTAAAATAAGAATTTAGTTCATTATAAATGAGTTTTATTGTGTGAAAGCATATTATTTCAATTGTGGATTAACATGAATAATGCATATCTGGAAAATATCATTTAAATTTTAATATTTAATTTTTCAGAAACACTGCAAGCTATTGAACACTGTCCATTAAAATGTTACATATTCTCAGATTGTTTGTTTCACAGAAGACATTTATATGTGTTTTGCTTAACCAGGGGGGAGAAAAATGAGAGACTATTTATGGCTGACCTGAGCTTGATACGAGAAGCATAATGGAAACACAGAAACTAATGATAACAGTATTTAAATAATGACATGACTTAAATGTTGAGTTGACATTTTAAATTTTTATTACATCTGTTGTGTCTTCCAGCCTTATCTCAGATATCTCACACTGCATTACTGGATGAACTAACATGCTGGTGATAAGTCTATAAATTTGCCTTTGGTTTAGATAAAAAAGAAAAGGAAGCCATTCAAGGAGTACATAGTAAGTCTTACATAAAAGGAAAATGTTCTTATTTAATATCGTATGTTATGTCTCATGAATGAACACTAGTGCATTTTGACTTTAGGTCACAGAATGTAATTAGGACAATTAAATAATCACGCCAGATTAATTGAATAAATCTGCTCTATTTCACCTTGTTTATGAGATAAGCTTGTTTACAGATATAGTAAAGCTATTATTATTATTTTAGCTCACCGTGACAGTCATGAGGCACATCACAATAGGCTCTAGAACTGACTTTAATGACCTTAACCTTCTGGTGTTGTTCATTTATTTTAGACAGGAAAAAAAAATGTGCTTTGATTTTTTTTTTTTTTTACTTAACTGGAATGATACAAAACATATACATGATATAAAATCTAAATATTATAAATGATTAATATTATATGAATTAAAAATATTTTTTCTCCACACCAGTTGGCATTCAATGGATTTTAAGTACTTTTGCTTTATTTTTCGCACAGGTACTGTATTAATGAAAAAAGCATAAAATATGTTTATTTATTTATTTATACATTTTATATATTAATGGTCCATAATTTAGATGATGTGTTAGCTCAAAATACATACATACATATGGGTTGTTGCTGTGACATGGCATTTTCACTGTTCCACAAGATAAAAATAAATATAATTAATATTGTCGTTATTTAAAATGCAGTAAATCGTTAAATATTTCTTTGTCCTACATGGATCTGTTGTTATAAAAGCTGTGGTGTTATTCGATTTTTTAATTTATTTTTGAGCCAAATCTCAAAATTGTCCTATGATGTGACTGTCTCAAGCATGGTTCAGTAAATTACAACTTTTATAAATTAAAAAGAAAAGCATAAATACCTCTGGCACAATTGTACAAGTGTCTGTTTTAGTAAATAGCAATAATTTTTTTCATCCATATATTTCTGAAAGCATAGGAACTTGATACATTTTGTCTCTGAAAACCATGTCCTGATTTTATCCTGAATCATGATATCACCATATCATGATTTTAAATCGGCCAATTCTAGAGAAAACTTTAATTAGTTGAAGGACCCCATTCATGGGTGTGTTACTGAAGCCCCCTGTGAAGCACATGACATGTGCACATGGTCAAATATTTAACTTTTTTGGAACTACTACAAAAGTGTAACGTTTTAATTTTTTTAAATTAAAAACTGTATGTTAAACTACATAATCATATTAAATTATGCAAATGTTTCTTGGTAACCGCTAATGACAGGTTAGCTCAGAATAGCAAGGTCATTAATTGACACAAAAGGCTGAAATGTCCTCTGCTGTGACAGATAATGTCCACCAATGTAACGCCTGTACTGTCACAACACAGGACAAAGATGTCACTCCACAGGACAAGGTCTCTTTAAAAAGCATTGTAAATAATAAAATAAGATTCATTTAACTCCTTTTTATTCTTTTTTGATAATTTTCAGTGTTCTTAAATGCAATAAACACATTAATTAAACAATTTTCTGATGTTTTTGCAGATAACTTATATTATTAAGTGTCATGAAAATAAGTATGAAATGTTATCCTTTTTTTTTAAACAGAAAGAATCGAGGGAGAGCAATTAGTGGAAAAGACAGGACACGGACATACTGACAGATATAGATCTGGATAAACCAGAAGGGAGGAGATCATAAGAGAGTGATGCTGAAAGAAAATAGAATCAAAATGATGCCTTAAAAAGAGATGCCATATAGCTCAATGAATATAGTTTGAATATCAATCATATTTAGCTGTGCCGCACATGCAGCGGGGCGCTAGAAGAGTTTCAGTAATATAGTGACTAAGAAAGTGAATTTTGTTGATGAAAATGGTTTTTTGTTTTGTTTAAAAAAACATGTTGATATTATTTGTATTAAAGTTACATTTTCTTTCTCCTTTGACATGTTCACAATTAAATAGAAATACTTTAATAACTGCCATTTCTGTCCTTTAGTGTGCCATAATGTCCTAATGTCCTATTGTTTGACACACATAAAAGAACCACAGATTTGTTTTTATCACATATCTAAAAAAAAAAAAAAAAAAAAAAATGTTGAGTATTGCAATAGGGGACATATAATTATCACTCATCTTAAAGTTGTATAATTTTCAGCAGTTTTGAATGAATGACAGGAAAGTTTGTCTTCAAATTGTCCAACAAGTCATGGGAAAAATTATGTTAATTATAATTTCATATTAAATAAATAACACTATATGAAAATTAGTGTTATTAAGATAATTAAGATAAATCTCTCTCATGCCATTTATATATTATTAAGTTATATATATATTTTTAATTTTTGACACACCATAGGACAGATTTATGGTACAGTTCAGTAAAAATGTTAGGAAAAAAAAAAAAAAAAAAAAAAAATTGACGAATTTAGTGCCCCTTTATATTTTCTGAGTGTTCAGACTTCACACTACATAAGAATATGCATTTCTTCTTCAAAAATGGTCTTTTACAAAATAAGCATTTTTACTGTCTATTTTTCAACTACCTATATATATATATTTTGGGACAGAGAGAGAAATATTATCCATCTATCTTTTAAGTGTCTCTTTGTCAGTGTGGGCAAACACTGACACATATGTAGAAAACATTATGAATACAAAATGAAACATTCCAAAACCTAGACAGGATCTGAAAAGAGTGTGCAGAGTAATGAATGCATTAACATATTCTCACATATTGGTGATAAGACATTGCCATATCCTTTGATTGTGATAATTTAGTCGAATGAATGGATATATATTCTAGACTGAGGTTCTGCAAATGCCTGTGAGGGAGCCTAATTATAGCACCCTAGCATGTACTTATGCATAATTGCCAGCTCATGTCATGATGAAGTACATTAATGGGATAAGCTGCAAAGTGGAGGGTTAGTTCAGAATGGATCCAGACTGAGTATGAATGGGCAAACTCATTAATTAAAATTCAAATGCACAGTGAGAAGGATGTGTTCTGTGTTTCTGTTTGAATATGTAAACAATGTGCTTTTAAAACGTCAGAGAAAAGTACACCTTCAACCATATAATATTATTAAAATGTCAGGTTAAAATATTCGAGGAAACCCATATGCTAGCCTATTATACTGTCATCGTTTTCATGGTGATAATCATGATGACTCGCGGGATGTAATTTTTGCATTAAATAGGGAATTGTAATAGAAGCACCTGAAGCTTCTGAAATGTCACAATAGCGCTGGCATTTTACCAACTTTTATCTCTTTTCCACAAAAAGTTGGAGGCAGCCAGTGTGTCTATGCTGTCACTGTGGTAACTGTCACTGCTAGGCTATAATCTGGCACTGCAGACCGTGTGTGAACTGTGTGTTGCTTTGACATTCAGATAGCAATCTCGCAGCCTTCGCGCTGTGCATCTCAACAAGAGAAAAGGCTAAACATTCTTGAATGATATCACGACTGGCTAATTATATGAGAACGCTTTTTTGAAAGATTACAGGTTAGATGTTCTTTGGTCAGTGTTTAATAGTTTAGAACATTATGCAGGACTGAGGTAGTTAATTGTAGCCTACTGTATATTCTCAATTAGCGATACAAAATACAAATAGCAACACCAGTAATACAAATTGCAGCTGTATCCAGCACTATAGGGTCTACTTTCATTTTGTATACAAATGCAACTGGCTCCATCTGTCTCGGTTATAGAGAAAAGGACATCAGAGCAGTTCAGAAAGCCTTATTATTAGGTTACTGTAATATTACTGCAGTTTTCATCTAGTTGCTAGACTGTCTGTTTTATATGGTCTTTTCTTACATAATATACAGGAAAAATTATAATTCAACTTACGATAGCAATAATTTCAATATTTCATGTAGCCATGTAATAAGCAGGATAATGTACAGTCAGGAGATCATTATCGTAAAAAAAACCACTCAGGGTGAGTATTCAGTGTTTATTTAGCAATAAAGCCCTGCTGGCTGTACATTATCACTTACATAATCAATACACAATCAATACAACCAACACACACTTCTCAAAACAGCCTCCGTTGTTGTATTTCTACCAGCTGCTGTCAATACATTTTAACATATCATACATCAGCAGGCTACATTCACAAAGAGAAAACTCATTTTTCCTGGGAATGAAATGCATATTTGATCTCATGAATTTAACATGCCAAATGTTCATTTGTGTGAAGGGGTTATTTAAAATGTAAAGAAATAAAATGAGGGTCATCACATTTGATTCTGTATTTTTTTATCATATAGATATAAACGATTTGGGCCTCATTGTGTGACTTCTTTACAGTGGTTGTAAATAAATATAGTCACTCTATTTGTTTATTAGCCAAAACATCAAAACATGGTGCTTGAGCTGTAATGTGCTTCCTTGCCATTAATAACTGACCAGCAATATCCCATCAACTGACATTCAGAGAATGACACGATCAGCGAATGACTCAGTCAAAGTTGTCCTTCTGTCTGGCTGAATATGAGTCACAATGCCCCAGAGCAGGTGTGTGTTGTCAAAGGGTTTAATGATGTGGCAAAAGATCCAAACAGTGCAATAGAGGTGTGCATTCTCCATGGTGTGAGGTGGAAACTCCTACTAAGACTCATCTGGGTGTGGGTAATAGATCCATCTGCATATTCTGCAGTCAGCTGTACATAAACAATACAAAAACTGATATGCTTCACCAAGTCTTCATATTAGAAATAAGAAACAAAGTTCTGCTTGCATGAGGCCAACCTCAGTCATGATTCAGTCCTCAGGAGCAGGCAGCATGTCCTCATATTTCTTTGAAGTTTGTCTGATTCAGAAGGGGGTATAAAAAACTGTTTTGTGCTGTCAGAACTCAGGAAGGATAATAACTGAAGCAAAGCGTGTTCTTTTTTCACATTTTTCTAAAAAGTTAATCCTCTTTTGGGACAATGGAAACGGCAATGACTGCTAGTTTACCCATACACACACTATTATGTGAACCCTCATGTTCCTACTTAGCTGTTATCTATTAGAGTAACATATAGAATATTATTTAAGTGATAAATATTTGTCAAAAGTCCATCAAGGTGTTTCTTCAGAGCAAACCTACACTATGCAGTGTTCTTGTTAGATCAGTTGATGTTGTTGTGAAACTGAAACTGATGACAGTATCTTTGTAAAGACAATAAAGTAACCAATAACTTTCAATCACCAGTAAACAATGACATATGCAAAAAAAAAAAGTTGTTCCAGAGATTACTCACACTGCTTACTAAGACTAATTACTCATAGTTTAATGAGTCAGTCTCACCAAATTGTTTGTACTTGACAGTCATAATTTCCTTCGTAGTATAACATCTCTACAGGAAATTAGAACAGCATTTCATGATAATAAAGATAAATATTCTGAGTATGGCAATATTTACTCAGCATTGTCAGGCTGAGCACAGACTGATATAGATGGAAATACTGTGATGAATTAATTACTGTTTGAATTTTCCTCATTCAAAAATTCAAACAAGCATGAAGACTGTTGTCTTTATTATTACATAAAAAGCCCTTTACAACAGTTTTCTTGCTGCATTGAGTAGTAAGTAGTAACACTATTATGTCTAAATGTCTAAAAATTGAACTTTTTTTTCCTGAATAAAAAAGAGAAATGGGTGTGTGCCTCCATTTTGGGGCACTGTTAAAAACATTCACTTTGGAGATGAGGCTTAAGAACATTTTAACACATTAAACGGAAGAGGTATGTTACATTTTCACAGGTGGAATAAGATTGACATGGTCTAGATAGACAGGTACTGATTTAAAGCGACTTTTCCATCAATTACTTGCCCTCACATTTCAGTATGGACAAGCTGTGAAGACACTCTATTAACCAGCTGTAATGTGTGAAACACTAAAAAAACAGCATCAGCATTTATGCAACCATGATAAATAGTAAATATAACAATAAATATAAATCAACACTGATTACATCTGGAATCACAGCAATACATTTTTTTTTTTTTTTTTGCATTTGCATTTGTACCTTATCATTCAGTTAATTTCTATTTTTGGCCTACTCCTTTAATTTCTATTTTTGCTCAAGTTTATACCGACATTCTCACAATAAAAAGGTGAGAAAATATCAGCACAATTAAGAATCTATAAATAAATAATGTGTGAAATACAACTACTGCTTCACTGGGGAATGTCATTATCTATATAAATCATAAATCTCACAAAGGGCAATCCAGTGTAGAAGCTGTTTTGCTTATATTTCATGTTGAATGGGTTGAAAGACCCACCTAGTGACAATTAAATCATACTGTATAGCAGAAGACACACTTTTTAAAGTCAATGCAGAAGACTAGTTTCTAAATGGTGACTACATAAAAAATATGACTTCAGCAACAGCATTATTCATTTATTTTAAATGTATAAAATATGTGTACTGTGATGGCAAAACAACATGCAGGTTATACAGAAAGACCTCCTGGATCATCCAGGACTGTAGGTAAAAGTGCTACCTTTGAGCCACCATGCCAGCCCCATTAATGGCTATTATTCCAGTGTGCTGAACTAATACAAGATGAATGATGTGATAAAACCAACTTCCCTCTTAAAAGGTTGAGTTATCGATTACATTTAATTGATGCAGCTTTCTGAAGTGACAAGCGTATTGTGTGACGTCTTTCTACTTTGTAGATCAAGGCCGGGTTTCCCAATAATGATGGATCTTTGCTCTTAAGAGCGCTCTCTTAACATGAACGTGCGAGAACGTGTTATATGTGCTACTTAAGAGTCGCTGTCCATTTGTCAAGTGCTGAAATATTACCTTATAGAATCGTATCCTTGAACCAAATAGATGTCACCTGATGTGAATTAGAAATAAAATACCTTTAAAAAAGATGAAATTAATGTTCTTATGGATGAGGTAGAGCGAAACAAAGATGTCATTTTCAGCAGATTTAAAGGACACCAAACAAATAACGAAAAACAAAATATATGGGAGGACTTTACAAAATTAACTGCAACCAGGGGTGTTAAGAAATCAGGGAAGGAGCTCTGCAAGAAGTGGCAGGACTTTGCAAGCCTGGCGAAAAGGAAGGGCACTGCAGAGGATGGCAATTAAAAAAACAGGTGAATGGACCAATGACTCTTCCCTTCTCACAGAAGAGGAAGAAAAGGCCTTATCAGTATTTTAGATGGCATTTGTGGTGGTATTGACCTCCATGGAGGAGTAGGGATGCCTCAACCTGAGCCTAAATCAGGTCCTTCATGCTCAGAGGAGCTATCAGTTTCACCAACTATCTCCTAGTCCTCCAAACAACCCTCTCAGGTCTCAGCCTCCATCTTCAGTTGTCCAAACCGCAGCCACAACACCTCAGCAGTTTGAGAATGTCTGTGGTTGTGTATAGTCAGTGCAGCTGGAGACAATGTCTCAAAGAGGCCAGTAAGAGGAACAACAATTTTCAACAGCAGCTCATTGACTCAAATCAATAAAACCATGGTGATTCAAAGTTTTGGATGGCCATGTGTTTATTGAACCACCCAAGGCCTAAGACCCTATGAAATGCTATAAGAATTCAGTTCATCCAAGTGTTTCTGAAGTTATTGACTAATGATTGATGGTTATTTTCAAACATATACATGTCAGTTTAGATATTATTAATATATAAAGTGTATATATCAAGGGTGATAGCAGAACAAATATTTGTACTTGATCTAGCCAATACATTTCTGTAGGTAAAGACAAAAAAAGTTTATTGCAGACATGTTTTATCAGCACTGTTCTATGTATACATATTTATGTATATTTTTATTTTTAATTTTCTTTCATTTTCTTCTTAATTATTTCATTTTTAAATTCATGTAAACAATAAAATAGTAATAAAGAGAAGTACAATCAAAACCTTATATGCACTTAAAATAAAGTTAAAGGTGCAATCTGCCGGTAGTCCTGTATGTGACCTCATAACTCTTTCTTCTTAAATGCACTTCAGGCTTTACGATTACTCCAGAGCACTCGTAGATCTTCATTGATTTTCAAGTATCACTTAAGTTACGATACTTTTGGGAAACAGACTGTTATACTAAGATTGGTCGTACGATCATTTTTACGATCTACTTAGGCTTACGAGGCTTTTGAGAAACACAGCCAAGAACCTTTCATAGTCTCACATTTTTCTCAAGAAATGTTTTCACCATTTACATAGCTGTCTAAAAGCACTTCTCTGAAAATGATTTGATCTGCCTCTGTTGCTTCAATTTATCCTGTCAAAACACAAGATACATATTCTGTCCCTGGCATCTTATTAAAAAAAAAAGTTCAAACACTAATGCAAAGTGATAATTAGATTGTGTTTATCACATTCAGCGTCACAAAACATGAATCATTCTGCATTCTGGTTTCACACTTTAAAAGGTGTGTAAATGACAGGGGTGAGAGTCAGGACGAGGTTTACACTGTCTGCACTTTACTTACTACAGCTTAGTTCTTATGTGGGTTATTATAAAGAAAGTTGTGAAGTAGGGGAAGGTTAGAACCTTTAAATTCTCAGCATTAATCACCCATCATCTGCTTCCACACATCTGAGTTTTATGGCGTGCCGTGTCCCTTGTGAGTCACTGGCCCATTTGTTTTAGACTGCAGAGCCGAATTGAATGCTTGTTCACTGCAGTCACACCATTAGGGCCTCAGGATGTTGGGCCACAGGGAAAAGAGGTGTCACTAGTGGTAATGGATTGCATTTTCACCTTCAGCCCTTCGTAAGCTCACTCCATGTCCTCACCCCCTCTTGCCCCACCTGGAAACTGTGGAGGAAACACCAGCCCCGCCCCCCCAGAGAGAAGAAAAACAAGATGAGGACAAACTTATACAAATCTTTCTATTCTCAAAGTTGATTTCCTTGTATAATGTTTAAGCAAGAATTATTCTGAGAGTAAGGCATGCCATTGATTCTAAATCCACCTTGATCCAGCATAAAAAATAAAGAATGCAAAGCATAATTTGATTAAAAGTATTAGGGTGTTTAGAAGGCATTAGAATCAATTTCATAATGTCATGTCTGGCAAGTCCTGGCAATTTACCATATTGTGTGATTTGACTCATAAAACGTGAACTTTGAACCTGGACTTTTTGTATTTACTAAACATATCAGTGCATTGTAAACATGCACTTAATGTGACTAGGGTTTGCTTTAGGGTTAGTTGCAAGTAAATGATGTATAACAGTAAAAATGTAACACTTTATTTTAACGTGTCCTTGTAATACGTCACATGTACTTACTATTATAATAACAATTAATTATGCATAATTGCATGCAAGTAACACTAAGCCGAACCCTAATCCTAACCATAACCCTATAGTAAGTACAGTACTTAAATGCATAATTACACTGTAAAAAGGACACCTTAAAATAAAGTGTAACCCAGTGAAAATATGATTTACTGTTATTACTATTGTAGCCTAAGTAATTTAACAAGGCACTTTCAAAATTGTTCTGTTAATTTTTTGCTGTTTCTTGGAAAACTGTAAGTGAAAGATTTTTTACACCATTTTATTTCAGTGTGGATCATAATGTAAAAAGAACAGATCAACTGTATTGATTACAAAAAGAAATCTGTTAAATTTGTATTGTTATGTATCACATGAACGCAACCAAAAATAACATATTAACATAATTAATTAGCTAATTAATTACTCTTGTATTAAAATATGTTTTATATTAATAATAAAATAAAAAAAACTTCAAGGCTGGATAAAGTTTTTTTTTTTGTTGTTGTTGTTGTTGTTGTTGTTGTTTTTTACTCAGTATGAAATTGTTAAAGCTTGTGAAAGCCTTCAGGAAGCCAATCGTCACAGCATTTCCTATAGCAGCGAGTGATGTGATTGTTGTCCATGGTGCTGAACTTAGTGCTGCAGTTCAGGGAAATTTGACTCCGCAAAATTTTGGCAAGTGATAATTACTTTTCCATAGGTTCCCTCATATTCCCAACACGCGCCTCATTTGCAGTGATCGACAACGTCGCACATGACTGTTACTGCTCGCTGGACCTAAATGAAACGCAGTAAGTGATTACTACAGGACACCCATCCAGCCCTCCCATCCGCGCCATATAAAACCAACATCAGACGCCTCCAGTCGTAATAGATGTTCGCGCGTTGAGAGAGAGAGAGAGAGCCACCAACAGCGTTTAGAAATGTCCAGTTTAAGTGTAGCCAGTTTTTGTCACTGTGGATTCCTCACATACCTTGTGCTGTTCTCTTTTTACATTTCAGTAGCGTCCTCAGTGAGCCTTGACTTGACTGAACTAAGGAACAAAGTTGCAAAGATCAAAGTTAACCCGAGAGGAAATTTATGGGCAACAGGTGAGACGCATACACGACTTATTATTGTGCTACATATAACGTGACTTATACCTAGAACAGAAATGTGATTTGGCACTTAAGGTCATTTTATGGGGAAAAAAAGTGTTGTGGACAGCGAACGCTTGCCGACTGAGGATGACTCCACGATGAGAGCCATCGAGGCTGCACTGAATCCCCAGCAGGTCGAGCCCGCGGACCTCTACCAAGAGATGCTGAGGATCGCGCTTCAAACACACCTCGACTCTCAGGAGATCCGCCCTAAAGTTCCGGTAAGAACCGAGTCTGCATTTTCTGTTCATTTTGAAGTAGTTTCTACTCTGGTTGAAATTAATATGAGAGAGAATAGTCTTCTGTTGTAAATAATTTTCAAAAATGTGATTTGAATAATTTGTTTGTTTGGCTATATATATACAATCTTACATACGTATAACATAATCAGTGATTGAATATAATCGACAACTGATTTATGTGAACTGTTTTTGGTCGTTCTAGGACACTGCAATATTAATGAAGATATTAGGCAGCTACATCCAAGACAACAAAAAATGATGACTGCCATCGGCTGAGATCTTCGAAGTGTTTAATTCTCATGGGATTTGTAATTGCTCTTTCATCAGCTGTAATTTGTTTCTTAACTAAACCTATTAACCACCTCTATGTCACAAGAAATGCAACAAGTTATATGCTACTTGTATATTTATTTTTAGAAGATGTCCAGAATTGTATTATTTTTTTCAATAATTTGTATTAAATAAAGACCAAATTAGTGAAGTCAGTTGCTCCTGCATGCAACTACAATGTTGAAAGTGTCATATTTTTTATCTATATTTTTTAACCCAATAGCAGGTGAGTGAGTATTTAGGATTTTGAAATGTAGTGAATTACTCTTGGTGCTTTCAGTGATTGATGGGATTTCATAGAATCAGCTTTCAGATGGTGACCATAAGTGTTTTATGAAAACTGGAAACTTTACACACTATAATAGGCTATATCATATTTATAAGAAAACAGAAGGAAATTCAAAACAACAATTCAAAAAACAAAACAACATTAACTAAAAAAAAGTAAACTCAACATAACAATAAACAAGTCAGCACTAAGGCAAAATGCTGTTTTGAGCACATTTAAATATTTTACTAACAACACAGAACAGCAACAGGCTATGCAAATCTAAGACAAACCTCAGCAACACACTCATCCAGGTGCAAGTTCATTTAACATTAATTTCAAACAAATTTTTACAAGTTACCACAGTTACAATGACAAATCATGAAAATGCAAATTCCCAAGAACCAAAATAGCCAAATGATACAGAAAGAATGTGATTAACTCAAGGTAAAAAATTATATATTGTTTGTTAGCATGTTTTTGTCTTGCCCTAAGAACTGAATATAAATCTTGTACAAACCTGGTGTGCATAGAATACCACCTAAATATCAAATACCAAATACTGGTTCTCTGTATATAAATTCATTACATTAGCTGAGACTATAAAAGCGACAACAACTGTCTTTGACCTGGTCTTGTTCTCCATTCAGTCAACACAACACAACACAACACAACACAACACAACACAACACAACAAAACACAACACAACAAAACTAAACAAAAAAAAAAAAAAAAAAAAACACACACACACACACACACAACACAACACAACACAACACAACACAACACAACACAACACACAAAACAACACACAACACAACACAACACACAACACAACACAACACAACACAACACAACACACAAAACAACACACAAAACAACACACAACACAACACAACACACAACACAACACAACACAACACAACACAACACACAACACACAACACACAACACACAACACAACACAACATTCTAAAATATACTTGACTTTCCTTTATAACCTATAAATAACAATAATTTATTTTGAACTAGGTCTCTTTGACCTTTGAACTAAAGAAAGGTTATGTTGTGTAAGAAGCCCGGATTGTTTATTAATTTAATTCATAATAAGAAGTTTTGACCTTTTTTTCTGCTTTAAAATAATACAGTACACTGTAAATTTGACACCGTTTTTACCATCGAAACCAGACTTTTATTTATAGCCTATGACTCAAATGTGACTCAAAAATATATATATCACTTTTATCAACCTGTACTACCCACAACTATTTATTTTGAATAATTGTTAAGATGGATTTGCAAAGTCTGCCTCTATATATTTTGCTGGGAACCACTGTTCATTATTTCATGCATTTCTAATCATTTTCAAAGTGGAAGAGATTTGCAGGAACACATACTGGTGCAGTTTCCTAAGACCAGTAGAGACGATGATGTCTAAAACAGGCATTGGGCTGTCGTTCTCTTTATTGAGGTCAGTGGGACACGTGACTGGCGCTGTCCAGTTGGATGCTCCGTTGACTAGCGGAGCCTGACAATCGCACGATATGCATCTGCTATTAACGTGAATTCCTCTGCTTGGATTAAAATATATAGCCTAGCCTCGCCGTGATCATGGGACAGTGTGGTGTCATTTCTTCGAAGACGGTCTTAGTCTTCCTAAATTTGATTTTTTGGGTAAGTTGCCTACAGTATAAAAGCTGGGATGGATGCAGTGGTTAGCGGCATTATGGCATAGCTCTGCAGGGATACAAGAGCTACAGCGAAAGAGCTGTTGATTACGCGTATAATCGACAAGCATTTAATAGACAGAAATGTATTATTATTTTGACTGGTTGCATCGCTGAATGAATCCAAGCGCAGCATTGCACGTTGGTTTTGTCTATATTTTCCCCATGTGTCACACCTGAGCAATAGCTACTATAGGCTAGTTGGTTAAAGCAGCGAATGTCAAATTACATACTGTAGGCTAGGCTACACACATTATATAGGCCTAATAAAAACGCTGTTTTTAGCTTTACATAGACATTACGTACATGTAATATAAGATCCATATATAATTAAATCTATCCATAAAATAAGAATTACAATAGAAAGAACGAAATTCAAGACTACACATTTCAATATCGTTTTTTTGTAGAGCAGGGATAATTGCAACACTTTTGGTATATATAATTGATTATTGATATATATATAATGAAACTGGAAGTATATGATTTTTACAGCCATAATACCTAAATAATTGTAACAGTGGCTTGTGATGAATAGTAAAATGTTAATGTTTGTCAATACATGGCCTAAAACATTATGTTAATATCATCATACACAGCTTTTAAAGAAACACTTGGAAAGAATGTCAATGAAATACATTTTAAAATCTAACTTATTCCACATTTTAATTTGGTAAGAATGAGAAATAAAACTGCTTAAAATTGTCTGATTTGATAAATTGAATAAAATTACAATCATGAAAAAATACAAAAGGGTGTTTATAAAAGATTCCATGTCGATAGATAATAATAATAATAATAATAATACTGTTATACGGCCAGTGGGAGTAAAGCATTTTGCAATTTCACAACAACTAACAGTATTTCTGTTGCACTCTTCCCAGGCTGCCGCTGGTATACTGTGCTACATTGGGGCCTATGTTTTCATCACGTATGATGATTATGACCATTTTTTTGAGGATATCTACACTTTCATCCCTGCCATGGTGATAATTGCTGTGGGAACACTTCTTTTTGTCATTGGTTTCATTGGATGCTGTGCCACCGTTCGAGAAAGCCGCTGTGGCCTGGTCACGGTAAACTAGAGTCTAGTACCCCAAATTTTCACATACATAGCTCTGATGATTTTTTATTCAGAATGTTTCCTGATTGTTCTTGTCTAATTCTTCTGCAGTTCTCAGCAGTGCTGCTACTGGTGTTTGCCACAGAGGTGGTTGTAGTGGTGCTAGGCTATATTTACAGAGCCAAGGTTGGAAATAATTAAATAAAATGTACATGTGCATGTACAGTAAGTAGTTTGAAAGTGTCATTGATAAAACATTGAAACGTTTTTTCTTTTTTTCTGAAAGGTCGAGGCTGTAGTGAATCACTCTATTCAAAAAGTATATAATGAATATAAAGGCACCAACACAGACGCTCCCAGCAGGGCCATCGACTATGTCCAGAGACAGGTAAGACTATCAGTTCCTTTGTCATGTTTTCCCACCATTTTTCCATTTCTCTGAACTTCTCTTCTTACAATCTTTCACTTTTAGCTCCACTGTTGTGGCATTCATAACTACTCTGATTGGATGAACACTCATTGGTTTATTGAGTCCAAAAACAACAGCGTTCCAGTGAGCTGCTGCAAGCCCAGCATCAGTAATTGCACTGGGACGTTAATGCGACCAGGAGACCTCTACCCAGAGGTAACAGCCTCACACACATTCTACAGACCTGCAGTCCAAAATTGATGATAAATGATAGTCTAACTGAACTTCTTGTTACAGGGCTGTGAAGTTCTTGTAGTAAAGAAACTCAAGGACATTATGCTGTACGTCATACTGGCGGCATTAACGTTCGCTGCCATACAGGTAAAAAGTCATTTGCGGTCATACACTCAAATGAAGTGGTCACTTGTCACTAAAGCAGTGGTCTATGTGATTTTAACAGTTAATATGGGAAGTGTAATATATAATGGAAACAGCACATGAAACGTTTCACTTCGAAATAGCCTAATCATAGTAATTACTTGACTACTCAACAAATAAAGAAATACGTGGACATGAAAGATTGATTTGAAATTAATCTTACCTGGATATTAAACTAAAGTTTCTGCTATGATATACAAACCCGATTCCAAAAAAGTTGGGACACTGAACAAATTGTGAGTAAAAAAGGAATGGAATAATTTACAAATCTCATAAACTTATATTTTATTTACAATAGAATATACAGTGCCTTGCGAAAGTATTCGCCCCCCTTGAACTTTGAACTTTTTTGTGAAGAATCAACAACAAGTGGGACACAATCATGAAGTGGAACGAAATTTATTGGATATTTCAAACTTTTTTAACAAATAAAAAACTGAAAAATTGGGCGTGCAAAATTATTCAGCCCCCTTAAGTTAATACTTTGTAGCGCCACCTTTTGCTGTAAGTCGCTTGGGGTATGTCTCTATCAGTTTTGCACATCGAGAGACTGAAATTTTTGCCCATTCCTCCTTGCAAAACAGCTCGAGCTTAGTGAGGTTGGATGGAGAGCATTTGTGAACAGCAGTTTTCAGTTCTTTCCACAGATTCTCGATTGGATTCAGGTCTGGACTTTGACTTGGCCATTCTAACACCTGGATATGTTTATTTGTGAACCATTTCATTGTAGATTTTGCTTTATGTTTTGGATCATTGTCTTGTTGGAGTCTCAGGAGTCCCAGTCTCAGGTCTTTTGCAGACTCCATCAGGTTTTCTTCCAGAATGGTCCTGTATTTGGCTCCATCCATCTTCCCATCAATTTTAACCATCTTCCCTGTCCCTGCTGAAGAAAAGCAGGCCCAAACCATGATGCTGCCACCACCATGTCTGACAGTGGGGATGGTGTGTTCAGGGTGATGAGCTGTGTTGCTTTTACGCCAAACATAACGTTTTGCATTGTTGCCAAAAAGTTCGATTTTGGTTTCATCTGACCAGAGCACCTTCTTCCACATGTTTGGTGTGTCTCCCAGGTGGCTTGTGGCAAACTTTAAACAACACTTTTTATGGATATCTTTAAGAAATGGCTTTCTTCTTGCCACTCTTCCATAAAGGCCAGATTTGTGCAGTATACGACTGATTGTTGTCCTATGGACAGAGTCTCCCACCTCAGCTATAGATCTCTGCAGTTCATCAAGAGTGATCATGGGCCTCTTGGCTGCATCTCTGATCAGTCTTCTCCTTGTATGAGCTGAAAGTTTAGAGGGACGGCCAGGTCTTGGTAGATTTGCAGTGGTCTGATACTCCTTCCATTTCAATATTATCGCTTGCACAGTGCTCCTTGGGATGTTTAAAGCTTGGGAAATTTTTTTGTATCCAAATCCGGCTTTAAACTTCTCCACAACAGTATCTCGGACCTGCCTGGTGTGTTCCTTGTTCTTCATGATGCTCTCTGCACTTTAAACGGACCTCTGAGACTATCACAGTGCAGGTGCATTTATACGGAGACTTGATTACACACAGGTGGATTCTATTTATCATCATTAGTCATTTAGGTCAACACTGGATCATTCAGAGATCCTCACTGAACTTCTGGAGAGAGTTTGCTGCACTGAAAGTAAAGGGGCTAAATAATTTTGCACGCCCAATTTTTCAGTTTTTTATTTGTTAAAAAAGTTTGAAATATCCAGTAAATTTCGTTCCACTTCATGATTGTGTCCCACTTGTTGTTGATTCTTCACAAAAAATTACAGTTTCATATATTTATGTTTGAAGCCTGAAATGTGGCAAAAGGTCGCAAAGTTCAAGGGGGCCGAATACTTTTGCAAGGCACTGTAGATAACATATCAAATGTTGAAAGTGAGACATTTTGAAATGTCATGCCAAATATTGACATGAGAGCTACACATTCCAAAAAAGTTGCGACAGGTAGCAATAAGAGGCCGGAAAAGTTAAATGTACATATAAGGAAAAGCTTGAGGACCATTTTGCAACTTATTAGGTCAATTGGCAACATCATTGGGTATACAAAGAGCCTCTCAGAGTGGCAGTGTCTCTCAGAAGTCAAGATGGGCAGAGGATCACAAATTCCCCCAATGCTGCGACGAAAAATAGTGGAGCAATATCAGAAAGGAGTTTCTCAGAGAAAAATTGCAAAGAGTTTGAAGTTATCATCATTTACAGTGCATAATATCATCCAAAAATTCAGAGAATCTGGAACAATCACTGTGCGTAAGGGTCAAGGCTGGAAAACCATACTGGATGCCCGTGATCTTCGGGGCCTTAGACGGCACTGCATCACATACAGGAATGCTACTGTAATGGAAATCACAACATGGGCTCAGGAATACTTCCAGAAAACATTGTTGGTGAACACAATCCACCGTGCTATTCGCCGTTGCCGGCTAAAACTCTATAGGTCAAAAAAGAAGCCATATCTAAACATGATCCAGAAGTGCAGGCGTTTTCTCTGGGCCAAGGCTCATTTAAAATGGTCTGTGGCAAACTGTTCTGTGGTCAGATGAATCAAAATTTGAAGTTCTTTTTGGAAAACTGGGATGCCATGTCATCTGGATTAAAGAGGACAAGGACAACCCTAGTTGTTATCAGCGCTCAGTTCAGAAGCCTGCATCTCTGATGGTATGGGGTTGTATGAGTGCGTGTGGCATGGGCAGCTTACACATCTGGAAAGGCACCATCAATGCTGAAAGGTATATCCAAGTTCTAGAACAACATATGCTCCCATCCAGACGTCATCTCTTTCAGGGAAGACCTTGCATTTTCCAACATGACAATGCCAGACCACATACTGCATCAACTACAACATCATGGCTGCGTAGAAGAAGGATCCGGGTACTGAAATGGCCAGCCTGCAGTCCAGATCTTTCACCCATAGAAAACATTTGCCGCATCATAAAGAGGAAGATGCGACAAAGAAGACCTAAGACAGTTGAGCAACTAGAAGCCTGTATTAGACAAGAATGGGACAACATTCCTATTCCTAAATTTGAGCAACTTGTCTCCTCAGTCCCCAGACGTTTGCAGACCATTACGTGGATAATATTGATTTATTATTTTAAAGTGAGTTGCTTGTCTTACACTTAATTAGAATTACATATGTATTTATTCTAGAGCAAAGTTTCAGGAAGAAGTTAAGGATTATCATGATTACATGATATTTCTAACATAAAAGTTATTATTATTATTATTATTTTTTTTTTTATCCCTGATGTAAAGACCACCAACAGTAGGAACCAGAAGAGAACCAATTATACATGTTTTCATTTTTAATAATGTGAATAAGATTAGGGGAAATACAACAAAAGAGTTTAAAATATTCTTTTGAAGATAGATTTATCCCAATAATATTAACAATTGTAGCTGTCTTTGACACTAGTTGTTTCTCCTGTTCTTAGGCCAGACATAACAGTAAAGAAAACAAAATGTTTGTGTTCTCTTTAAAAACCAAAACCAAAAAATAATATGCCTACCATAAAATAAAGTTATAAAGATACTGTGTAATAAAGATACACATAACATGTAATATTACAATAAACAATGTATTTTAGATATTAATGTCTTCTCAGAAATTGCTTATATTTCTTTAACCAGAGTTCCCACTTCATTTTTACATGTCTCGCCTTCTGAATTCTTGATACCGGATATGTACTTTTTAAAAAAACTGCAAACAAATGACCTTCTCACCAATCCAGTATTTATTTTCAAGGAGGAGGTATAAAATATAGAGGGTGTGTCTCAGTCAGGCTTTGTCTCGATCACAAAATCCTTCCAGTGCACTTGAATATTCGCTCCCTAAAAAAATCCCACAATGCAATGCAAAAACCAGGGAGAATCTTTGCTCTCTATGGTCCTTCATCAGAAAATATATGCAGTATTAATGCACTTTCCTGATGTTGTTGATAAATGATACAAACTATATAACCTTCCTGATGTTAACATATAATGCAGAATATTTGAAATATGTTCTCATTGTTATCATCCTCAGTGTAATTCTATGTTTTGACCAATGTTTCCTGTTCTCTTCACAGATGCTTGGGCTGCTGTGTGCGTGTGTGGTCCTTTGCCGCAGAGGTCATGACCCTGCCTATGAACTGCTTGTCAGCACGGGTATAGATGCCTGAGTGGTACCGCATGGCATCATGGGAAGGGCTGGTCCTCCCAGCCAGTGTACTGTACATATTTAAACTGAATCAGGCTACCACTTTTCTACACTAGTATTAAAACCAGTTTCAGTACCTTTGTTTGACATAAAAATCAAAGCTTTGACAGCTTGAATAGCCACACACTGCTTTAGTTGTGAAGAAAATGTTACTAAAAATGTTCCTAGAAGAAGTATTGAGTCTGAGTACAGACTCTGATGAGCAGAAAATATTCATTCAGTTGTTTATTATATTGTAAATATTTTACACCTATTGATTTCATGTGTCATGGTAATGTGATATCATGTGTTATTAACTAGTTGTTAGGACAAAGACTGAAGTCACTGGTTGACATAGTTCAGATGTGTCCCTTATTTACAGTATGTGTTGTAAGAAGTAATCCTTCCTGAGTCATAATGAAGAAGAAAGATTGTTTTAAATTTAAATTATTTTCTGACAACTTTCCTTGCTTCTCATTTTGAGCTTATCTTTAGAGAAACATTGATACAAAGGATTTAAACTAAATCATTACTTTTAAATCTTGCAGCAGCATTAAACTTGCAATTAACAACAAGGTCACATAATATACAGCATGAATTATCAGTCAAGTGTTTGGCAGTAAAACAATCAAAAGCGCAAGTCTAACAAATCAATTTAGTGTATTTCAAATATAGAACTGAGCATCTGAAAATTCTCTAAAATCTGTTTATTACAAAAAAGGCATTTTTTCCTGTACACTTTTAAATCGTAAAATGGGTATGCAATACCTGGGACCAGGAAAAAAAATATTTACTTGAAAAAATGTTATCCTATGAGTGACACTGCTGTATATCACTCTAACAGAAGTGTTACTCTTAAAAGGTCACTGACATGAATGCTCATATGTGACCCTGGACAACAATACCAGTCTTATAGTCTTATATAGTGTCAATTTTTCAAAATTGAGATTTATACATAATCTGAAAGCTGAATAAATAAGCTTTCCATTGATGTATGGTTTGTTAGGATAGGACAATTGTTGTAACCAAACACATCTTTGGACCCAAAAGAAGAACACAGACTAAAAATTATGCAAATAAAATTAATTTATTGCCAAAAGTCAAGCAACACAATCCATCTCTCCTTTGCTGTTGAATATTGTTGGATGAGTAGAGCTGGAAACCAAACAGGCCAGAGATATGTTGGGGGAGCAGAGAGAATAGTTTTTTGAACAGGCGTGGCAGGATGAATGCAGGTGGAGTGAGGTCTAAAGCACAGGAGATACAGAATTAGAACTCCAACAAAATACATGACCCAAAAACTGGTCCAAAGACACTGGGAGGCTTTAGCACAGTACCACATAAGCAGACTGAGCCAACTGGCAGAAAATGACTGAAGACCCAGAGTTTAAATACTGGAGGCAGAGGAGTTGATTGGCAGCAGGTGATTCACATTCAGCAATCAGCCACAGAAAGGAGTGCATAGCCACGCCCCGGGATACACCAACTCACAAACACACAAGCACAGACACACAAAAAGAGCCTCCACACCACCCCAAAAATCCAAATCCCTGACAACAAATATTTTGCTGAGATACAACTATTTAAAAAACTGGAATCTTTAAAGTTGTCTAAATGAAGTTTTTAGCAATGCATATTACTAATCAAAAATTAAGTATCTTCATGGAACATGATCTTTACTTAATATCCTAATGGTTTTTGGCATAAAAGAAAAATCTATAATTTTGACAAGGTTTTTTTTTTTTTTGTTTTTTTTTTGTTATTGCTAAAAATATACCCCAGCGACTTAAGACTGGTTTTGTGATCCAGGGTTACATATAATACTCACAATGTTCACTGTAGCATGTAAACACTAATTTCATAAATTCATGCTTTTCATTTCTCCCAGCAGAAGTATTAACAATGACTAATGCAAAGTACCTACTGTAATGTACGATATGTTGATCTGGCTCAGTTCAATAAATCACTGAAATGAAAATTATCCATTAAGTGATTGCATTTTTATATATTATATTGCACATTAAGACTGTGTATTATTTTATTCAAGCTCTTTTCATTCAAAAATTAGTACTAAAAAAAAAATTATAAATATACATTTAAAATTCACTTATTTCACATATAGTAGTTCCTCTAAAACTTCAAAAATTGACAAAACAAACACAAGCTGTCATCTTTCTTACATCTTAAGAAAACTGTTTTTTTTTAATTATATATATCATTATATGAACTCCGCAAGGAAATTAATAAAACTTTTTTTTGCTATTTATTTTTCAGTGTTTCCATTTATTGTGAAGTATATTTTTCAAAACAGTTTAAAGATCTTCAAATGAATTTGTTTCAAATGTCAAACAAACAAAAAACATAAAAAAACATTGTTTCCAAGTGCTGAAAATGAAAAGCATATCAAAATAGCTTCTAAAAAGTACTGTAAATCTATGACATCAATACACTCTCACTAAAAGTATAGTTAGTGTTTCAAAGTGTAAAGTGATGCATCATCAGGCATTTTTCAAGCAGCATGTTGAGATCTACAACTCTTTTCATAATTTAAATAACATAAACATAGCATATAGAGATATACAATGCATAAACGGTAACGTTCCCCGTTACTTAGCTGTAACCTTGTTCCCTGAGAAAGCGGAACGAGATGCTGCGCTGCTCAGCGCATTGGGAAACGTCTTGTTCGTGACCAGCTGTGAATAATGTGTGTAACACGTCGATAGAATTGACCCGGCGGTAATATAGCCTCGGTTGATGACGTCATCCGTGCGCGCCCGCAACACGGGGCTATAAATAGATAAGCCACAGGTGCATCAACAGGACATTTTGTCTGAAGAGCAGTCCTGGGACATATTTCAGTACGGCAATGCAGCGCAGCATCTCGTTCCGCTTTCTCAGGGAACAAGGTTACAGCTAAGTAACCGGGAACGTTCCCTTTCGAAAGCTTCAGTCGATGCTGCGCTGCTCAGCCCATTGGGAACGAGAATACCCACGCCGCCGTGCTTGAAAATGTCTGGACCCCTAAGGTTGTGCAGGTGTGCTACCAAACCACAAGAAGGCCTCAGACATTAGCTTGTGATGTTGACTCAAGGACATGAGAGCCCGGAGTAGCATGGACATCCAAACTATAAATTCTTATGAATGTGTGCGGAGAGGACCAACCTGCCGCATCACAAACCTGTTGTAAGGGGGCACCCCTTGCTAAAGCACTAGAGGAGGCGACCCCCCTTGTGGAGTGAGCTCTAAGACCTATAGGCGAAGCTTGACAGCGCCTCATAAGCCAAAGCAATAGCATCCCTGACCCAGTGAGACATGGTCTGCCTGGTGGCAGCTGCTCCTCTGTTACCACCACCATAACAGACGAACAGTTGCTCCGACTTACGCCACTGGCTAGTGCGGTGGACGTAAGTCTGAAGATCACGGACTGGACACAGTCTATAAGATTTCTCCTGCTCCGGCGTTGCGAACGGCGGAGGACAGAAGGCCTCTAGAATGACCGGATGTACAGCCGAAAACGGAACCTTAGGCAGGTAATCAGGATGAGGATGCAGAATCACTTTCACGGTCCCTGGGGCAAAGTCTAAGCATGATGGTGAGATAGACAGAGCCTGCATATCCCCAATTCTCTTCAAAGAATTTATTGCCATGAGAAAAACCATTTTTAGAGTTAGAAGTCTATCAGACGCTGACTCTAAAGGTTCAAAGGGGGTTTCAAACAGACCCTCGAGAAAAATAGCTAAGTCCCAAGAAGGCATCTTGGTTTTTACTGTAGGCCTCAGTCGTCTGCCCCCACGAAGAAAGTGAGAGAGCAGAGGGTGTCTCCCGAGTGGCATCCCGTCAATCAAGGCGTGGCAAGCCGAAAGAGCGGCCACATAAACCTTAAGAGTAGCAGGGCATGTGCCTGTTGACAATTTCTCTTTGCATGAAGTCTAGAACTGAAGCAATATGGCAGTTGACTGGATCTACATTGTGTACCACACACCCCCGGTCAAAGACGCCCCATTTACTGGCATAACTTTGTCTGGTGGAGGAAGCCCTAGCACTAAGGATGGTATCAATAACACCCGGCGACAGCCCTGTGTTCCTCAGCTGGTACCCTTCAGGGGCCAAACATGAAGATTCCACAGGTCGGGGCTGGGATGGAATATCGTACCCCCTGCCTGAGACAGAAGGTCCCTCCTCTCCGGAATCGCCCTTGGCGAGCCGTCGAGGAGAGATATTATCTCCGAGAACCATACCCTGTTCGGCCAACGTGGCGCTATCAGCAAGAGGCAAGACCCTTGTTGGCGAACTCTGGCTAGGACTCCCGGGAGCAGAGAAACTGGAGGAAATGCATACAGGCGCATTCTGGGCCATGTGTGCGCCATCGCATCCAGACCCAGGGGGGCTGGGTGACTCAGAGAGAAGTAGAGGGGACATTGCGCTGTCTGATGGGAGGCGAAGAGGTCCACCTCTGCTTCGTAAAATTTTTCCTAAATCTGTTTCACTACCTCTGGCTGGAGTTTCCATTCCCCTGTCGGAAGTGTCTGTCTGGACAGTAAATCCGCTCCCACATTCAAACGCCCCGGAATGTAAACTGCCCTGAGTGACAGGAGCTTGTCCTGGGCCCAAAGAAAAATCTGCCTCGCTATCTTGTTCAGATTGCGTGAGCGCAGACCCCCCTGGTGATTTATATACGAGACTGTTGCTGTGTTGTCCACCCGTACTAGAACATGACAGTCTCTCAAATGATGGAGGAAATATTTCAGAGCCAGAAATACGGCCATCAGCTCGAGGCAATTGATGTGCCAATCGAGCTGATGACCCCCCCCATTCCCCTTGAGCTGGGTGGCCATCCAAGACTGCTCCCCAGCCCAACAGGGAGGCATCTGTCGTTAGCAGTCTGTGACGACACGGTGCCCCTAGAGTGGGACCCAAGGCAAGGAACCGGGGTCTGAGCCACAGAGATAGTGTACGAAGCCCGCGGCGCGTCACTTTTATTTGCCTTTGAGGATTGGCTCTCGGATGAAATCCTCTGGCTTTTAGCCACGACTGAAACGGTCTCATTTGTAACAGCCCCAAAGGAATCACCGTGGGATGCTGAAGCCATGAAACCTAACATCTTTTGATACTGACGAACAGTGCGATCCTGGCCTAGCCTGACCTTGCTCATGGTCTGCTGAATGGTCTCGATCCGAGCGGGAGACAGTTGTGCCCGCATCGTGATCGAATCCCAAACGATCCCGAGATAAGTCGTTCTCTGGGCCGGACAGAGAACACTCTTCTCGGTGTTGAGTCTCAACCCCAGAGAAACTAGATGAGCTAACACGATGTCCCTGTGTTGTAGCGCCATCTCTCGCGATTGCGCTAGTATCAGCCAATCGTCGATATAATTCAAAATGTGAATGCCCTGGAGTCGTAATGGAGCCAGCCGCTGCATCCATGCATTTTGTGTACGTGCGGGGTGATAAGGCTAGGCCGAAAGGAAGAACCCGAAACTGGTATGCTTCGCCCCCGAAAGCGAACCTCAGGAATTTCCTGTGTTGTGGCAAAATCTCTATATGAAAATATGCGTCCTTCAGATCGATCGTGATGAACCAATCGCGATGCCGAATTTGCGACACGACCATCTTGACAGTTAACATCTTGAACTTGAGTGCTCTGATTGTACGGTTTAAGCATCGAAGATCCAAGACTGGACGCACTCCCCCACCCTTTTTGGGAACCAGGAATTATCTGCTGGTATAGCCCGACTCTCTCTGTGGAAGAGGAACATGTTCTATGGCCTCTTTGCCCAGAAGAGTTTGTAGCTCTTGAGACAGTACCTGCATCAGCTCCGGTTTCACGGAAGTGGAAACCACGCCGTTGAAACGTGGAGGATGACGAATAAATTGGATCCTGTATCCTATCCGTACTGTGCTCAACACCCATGCAGAAATGCCTGGCAGAAGTTACCACGCTGCCAGACTCTCTGAGAGTGGTACCAATTTCAATACTTCCTTTTGAGGGGATGTTAGATGTTCCGTGTCCAGAATGATGGCAGGAAGCACTGGAACATCTAATATATCTCGCTGGAAACCCCTGCCCCCCGAGGCACAAGAAGCGGCGGGGATGGAGGGGTTTTGTGAGGGTAACGGGGCGGGGCGAAAAGCTCTCGAGCGAGCGCGCACCACCCCGTGAGGGACTACCCCCACCAGCACGGGCGCCATGGCGTCAGGACTTCTTCTTCTTATTAATAAAAGTCCTGAGGTCTGGCTTGGGAGGTTGCTGAGCACGGCGAACCTGTCCCCAATCCCTACGAGGGGGAGCACGGTCTACCACGCTCTGCTTTTTTAACCTCCCTGGTTTTTGAAGGACCGGGGCGAGGCTGGGTGGCTGATGGCCCCTCCCCTTGAGTGCGGCGAGGAAGAAACTGAACGAACACTTCTTCATGTTTCTTTACTTCCCTAAACCTGTCGACGACCGTATTAACCGAATCGCCAAACAGGCCAGATGGAGAGATAGGAGAGTTTAAAAGAAACAAACGTTCCTTCTCTTTAATGCCCGTCAAATTAAGCCACAGATGCCTCTCCGTGCTGACTAAAGCTGACATCGACTGGCCAATGGCACGAGCCGTCTGCTTGGTCGCCCGGAGAGACAAATCTGTGGCCCGACGAAGCTCAGCGAATGCTTCCTCGTCGATTGTACTGCCCACACTCAAGTCCTTCAATAGCTCAGCCTGGTATGCCTGTAACACTGCCATAGTGTGCAGCGCAGCACCAGCCTGACCTGCAGCTTGATAAGCTTTACCCACTAGCGATGATGTAATTCTACAAGGTTTAGTGGGGAGAGTAGGTTTCTTCACCGAGGATGCAGATTCAGGCGAGAGATAGCTCGCAAGCGACTCTTCAACCCGATGCATCTCCGAATACCCCCGCGACTTTGCATCCACGATAGTTGAAAAAGTCAACGTCGAGGGCACAAAGATGCGGGAAGTATATGGTTTGCTCCATGACTTCGACAGTTCATCATGGAGGTCCTGGAAAAAGGGGAGAGACTGATGCTGCCGTCTCTCTCTCCTACCACCCGACAGAAACCTACCCTCCAGCTTACTACGTTTGGGGTCTCTTGTTCGCGTGGCCAGTAAAGCTGCAGCCTGTCTACCATGCGATTAAACTTCTCGAGCAGTTCCTCGACCGATTTCCTCTCGCGCGAGAGGAGCGTTCAGAGGCGGCCTGCTCATCGCCCGAAGACTCAAGAGATATATCATCCTCCTCGTGAATCGAAGAAGCACCGGAGCGCGCTTCGAGATCACGAGAGAGGATGCATGGATCTGGTGACACTGTAAGCGAAAGGGACGGGCCCGTCGCTTGCTCGTCACGCAGACCCGCACGAGAGCCATCCGACGAAAAGGTGGGTGCGGTCTGAAAATAGTTCAGACGAGCACGAAGCAACTTCACTGAGAGCAGTTCACAATGCTCGCACTCACCCGTCTCTAAAGCCAGAACCGTGTGCTCTTCCCCCAAACAAACAAAACAGTAATCATGCGTATCTAGCTCATACATAGGACGAGAGCATGGAGGAACACAACACTTACTGTTTAGTTGGGTCATCGTACGAAGATCTGTAGTAGACAAAAAGAATCTTCCTGACGCACACATGCACAGAATGATCTGAAGACAAAAGACCTGTTGATGCACCTGTGGCTTATCTATTTATAGCCCCGTGTTGCGGGCGCGCTCGGATGACGTCATCAACCGAGGCTATATTACCGCCGGGTCAATTCTATCGACGTGTTACACACATTATTCACAGCTGGTCACGAACAAGACGTTTCCCAATGCGCTGAGCAGCGCAGCATCGACTGAAGCTTTCGAAAGGGAACCCAAGTACTACAGCAGTACTTTTACATAAACTGGGTATCTTGATGGAAAACAAATCTTGTCCTAAAACTGGATGAATATTTTTATAGACAGCTAGAATATAAACGTCTTTTTAAAAATACATAAAGATTTGTTTTATAAATAAATAAAGTAAACAAAGAAGTAATTATGTTTTGTGTTATATCACTCAATATTAAGACAATGCCACATTCATAGCTGAAGTCAGATGGAAAGCATTGAGTTTGAAGGGTTAAACATTTGGGATAATGACGTCAGACATTTTACTGTTAAATGTAGGTCTACTGTATCAATGTTTGCATGTCTAATGCAATCTTGTGTTTTTCCTCTGCAATTTTTGCATAAATATTTCTAAGTTTATTTTTTATTTATATAGCCCTTTAAAACAAAATAAATGCTAACCAAAATGCTGCACAACATATGAGACAAAACCATCCTCATACAATACAATTTAAATACTAATAAAATAAATCAAAAGAAAACAGAACAAAATTTTTTAAAAGTTAAAAAAAAAAAAAGTTAAAACAAGACACCACCATGCAAAATAAAACAAAATTAAAACTAAAATATTATCAAATTAAACATATGCTTGAGAAAAAAAATGTTTTAACAGAAGATTTAAATGTGAATAGAGTAGGGGATAGTCTAATAGACAATGGTAGGGAATTCCAGAGCTTTGGACCAAGAGCTGAGAAAGCCCTGTCACCTTTGGATTTAAGTCGAGATTTTGGAATATTTAATAACATCTGGGTGGAAGATCTAAGTGTTCTCTCAGGAGAGTAGGAATGGAGAAGATCTGAAATATAAGTGGGGCAAGACCATTAAGTTATTTAAATACAAATACTAAAACCTTAAAATCAACTCTGAATTTAACAGGTAACCAGTGAAGTGACGCTAACACAGGTGTAATATGTTCTTTCTTTTTTGTCCCTGTGAAAAAAATGAGCTGCAGCATTCTGTACTAGTTGCAAGCCCGAGAGCAAGGACTGATTTATTCCAGCGTATAGAGCGTTACAATAGTCCAACCTGGTTGAGATGAATGCATGAATAACGGTCTCCAAATCACTAAAGCTCAGCATATTTTTAAGCTTGTGAAGTCCCCTAAGCTGCAGAAAACTGGCACTAACTACAGAATTGATTTGTTTGTCAAATTTTAACTCGGGGTCAAGAGTAACTCCCAGATTTTTTTACTTTATCGTGAATATTTTCTTGAAGGGGGCCCAGGGTAGAACATAGATTATTTAAAAGGTGTGAAGGGCCAAAAAAAAAAAACAGAACTTCAGTCTTTTTCTGATTTTGTTGAAGGAAATTAATGTCCATCCAAACCTTAATGTCCTCTAAACATGCTAGCATAGAGGACACTGAATCAGTACCTGATTTTAAAGGAAAATAGAGCTGAGTATCATTGGCATAAATATGATATGAAACTTTTTGGGACTCAAAAATTAAGCGGAGAGGGAGTAAATATGAAAAAAATAAGATTGGACCCAGAACTGAGCCCTGGGGCACCCCAGGAGTGACGGGAACTGAGCTTGATGAAAATTCTCCAATTTCCACTGAAAAACTGCTATTTGTGAGATATGATACAAACCAATCCAATGCAACATCACGAATGCCAACTTCAAGGTCTAATCAATCAACTCAGTATGGAGCACCAAACTTGCACAAATAAAAATACATAATGCATTATTATTGGGTCAAAACATCAGATTCCATCCATCCATCCACCATTCCCCAAACCACTTATTCTAGGTTCGCGGGGATGCTGCCTATCCCACAGAAAATCATGTTGGATGGATTCCCAAATTTACCACAGGGCTTTGTTTTTTCTTTTTTAATTAATTTACTTGTTTATTTTTGTATTCATTTATTACATTTATGGAGTCTACATTACATCTATTTACTTTTTATTGACTTATTTATGTATTATTTATTCATCTTTTTATTTCTCCATTTATTTCTTCTTGTGATAATCGGTCACGACTTTCACATTCCAATATACAAAACTGGGATACTGACCTGGGGTGCGTTTCCCAAAACCATAGTTGCTAACCTGTTAGCAACTTAGTTGGTTGGCAATGGGAAATTGCATTGCAACCAACAAAGTTGCTAACTTAGTTAGCAACTATGGTTTTGGGAAACGCACCCCTGATACGACTTGCAGATATCCTTTTACATTTTTATAACTTGAATTTAAAATAAAAAAGAAAGAAAGAAAGAAAAGAAAAGAAAAGAAAAGAAAGACCTAACATTATATTTAAGCTTTGTATATCTGTATTAATAGTCAAATAAATGTTGGTGAGAAAAAACGAAAGAGAGAAAGAAAGAGTTAAATTTATGTTCTGTTTTCATGGACTTATGGATTGATGTATGGTTTGTTATGATAGGACAATATTTTGCTGAGATACTACTATTTGAAAATCTGGAATCTGAGGGTGCAAAAAATAAGAATACTAAGAAAATTGCATTTAAAGTTGTCCAAATGAAGTTCTTATATACCCCAGTGACTTCAGACTGGTTTTGTGGTCCAGGGTCACATATAATACTCAAATGTTCACTGTAGCATGAAAACACTCATGTTTTCACATTATTTGATAAATTCATGCTTTTCATTTCTCCCAGCAGAAGTATTAACAATGACTAATGCAAAGTACCTACTGTAATGTACGGTATGTTGATCTGGCTCAGTTCAATAAATCACTGAAATGAAAATTATCCATTAAGTGATTGCATTTTTATATATTATATTGCACATTAAGACTGTGTATTATTTATTCAAGCTCTGTTCATTCAAACATTTTACTAAAAATAATAATAATAATAATTCTAAATATACATTTAATATTCACTTATTTCACATACAGTAGTTCCTCTAAAACTTCTAAAATTGACAAAACAAACACAAGCTGTCATCTTTCTAACATCTTAAGAAACCTTTTTTTTTTTTTTTTTTTTTTTTTTAATAAAAACATTTCATTAAAATGACTTTGATCAGTGTATTTATATAAACTCTGCAAGGATATTAATAGCAGTGATCAAAATGTCATGGTGTCTGGGAGAGTTTGGGTGTCAATAAATTAACTTTAGTTTCTTGTGCATAATGTGTATGCAAGGTTTTAAAGAGGACAACAATTTAAATCAAACTTTTTTTGCAATTTATTTTTCAGTGTTTCCATTTATTGTTGAGTATATTTTCCAAAACAGTTTAATGATCTTCAAATGAATTTGTTTCAAATGTCAAACTCACAAAAAAAAAAAAAAAAAAAAAACATTGTTTCCAAGTGCTGAAATGATGAAAAGCATATCAAAATAGCTTCTAAAAAGTACTGTAAATCTATGACATCAATACACTCTCACTAAAAGTATAGTTAGTGTTTCAAAGTGTAAAGTGATGCATCATCAGGCATTTTTCAAGCATTATGTTCACATCTACGACTCTTTTTCATAATTTAAATAACATAAACATAGCATATAGAGAAATACAATGCATAAACAGGAACCCGAGTACCACAGCACTACTTTTACATAAACTATAGGCATTATGCAGATTCACTGCTTTTAAGTCAAATAAAGGTCTACTTTGACATTTTAGAATTTCTTCATTCGTTTATATCTTGCGCTCTCCTCAACTCCTCTGGGGAAGACAAAACAAAACACAAAATACTACATTATTATGACAGCTTCAGTATTTTACTGGATTATATGAATGTTAACTTTATTTATAGTAATATATGTGTGTCTGTGGAATATATATACACTTTTTAATTGTATTTATTGTATCAACAACAACATAACAACATTTGTTTTATATTAAACAAACAGACACAACTGACATGTATATGATTTGGTTCTTACCCTGATCTTTAATAACATAGAAAGTTTAGTTTAGTTTCACAGTCTCTGCTCTCCCAACTTTTAGCTGCTAGGTTTCGAGATCCACAGTAAAGGGGACTGGCAGGGCATTCTGGCAGCTGGACCAAATTTCCCAGAGACTCCCCACTGACCCAGAACCAGGATCCTGCCAGGAAGCGCAGACCTGTCCACACGCCATCGGTTTGCATGTCTGCAGTCTTGTTATTGGCTTGGAAGAGATGTAAACTGGTCGGCAGACAGGCCAAGTCAGAGTGTTGAGACCTGCAGTGTTCTAACGCCTCCTCCCAGCTCTTCTTCTCCTTTACCAGGATCAGTTCAGGCACCCACTCATAGCAGAAAAAAGGTAACTGCTTAACACAATCAAAATCATACAATTCCCCACCTGAACTCTTACAGCAAAAGGCTGTATCTGGGTAGTCTGGTTGACCAGGCTTCCATGGCATAGAAATTTCTCTGCTTCCATCACTCCACACCCATTGGCCGTCAACAGAGAGTTTCTTCAGTCCAACCCAGCTGTCTGTGCTATTGGCTTTCTGATCATTTGAATCACTTTTGAACCTTGTAAGTTCCTCATGGCTGTCTATGGTGGACAGGTCGGCATAATTCTCTCTGCAAAACCGTTGAGCGTCGCTCCAAATCTTAGAGTTATTGACAAAAATGTGTTTCCTGATCAAAGTTAAAGTCAGCTCACAATGAGCTGACAGGAAAAGAGCAACCCAGGCAATCTTCATCTCTTCTGAGGGAAGCAAGTCAGTAAGTACAGTCGTAAGGCAGACTCCATATATATATAGGCTATATATACAAATTTGAAATTTGTTAGTCAGCATTGTTTGCAAATAATCACTTTGAGGTCAGATGTCAACAGCGCAGAACAAACACTGTAATGACTAGTCTGACACCGAGATCTTTATCATGACAGTCAGTTTTAAGATGCCTTAATACAGCAATTGAATTAATAGCTCACAGAAATTTAAAAAAGAAACAAACAAACAAAGAAACAAAGACACTGCAAACATTTTCCCATAAGACTGATGTTTTTCTTCTTCTGTCTCCAAACTTTACTATGTACAAAATATCAAATGAAACAAACAGAGAAAAGGAGTATTAGGAATGACACAAACTGAAGTTTAGTATGATTTAAACACAAAATATCACAGCAATTATTGCAATAACAGGAATCTATATTTTAAACAATTAGAAATGGGGCATAATGTTAAAACCATGTAAAATAAATTTATTTAGAGAGGTTATTTAAAATTTACTATTTTACTATAGCCTGGAGTTAAATTTACATTTAGCAACTTTGATATTATGCTTAGGTTTATACGTCACATGCAAATATTATCTTAGTACATTAAAAACAATTACAACAAAAACAAACCTTATGCAAAATGCATGAAAAAGTACAGAGACAAATGGAAAATGTCTCAATTTCTCACTCTTTTTCTGCAGAAAACGCCTATTTGATTATTTATTTTTCATTATTTGATTATATACTTTTCATTATTATAGTTAATATAATACCATTTTCTGAAAACAAATATTGAGATTTTTATTAAATGTGCAACAATATCGCAAACTAAAGTACTGAAAATTACATTTTTATTTTACAATCTCACTATTAAACAATTATATATTAAAAAAGAAAAAATGAGCAGAAAATGTTGCATAAAGCTTTAGGGTTGGGTATCTTGATTGCAAACAAATCTTGTCCTAAAACTGGATGAATATTTTTATAGACAACTAGAATATAAACGTATTTTTAAAAATATTTAAAGATTTGTTTTATAAATAGATAAAGTATATAAAGAAGTAATTATGTTTTGTATTATAGCACTCAATATTAAGACAATGCCACATTCATAGCTGACGTCAGATGGAAAGCATTGAGTTTGAAGGGTTAAACATTTGGGATAATGATGTCAGACATTTTACTGTTAAATGTAGGTCTACTGTATCCATGTTTGCATGTCTAATGCAATCTTGTGTTTTTCCTCTGCAATTTTTGCATAAATATGTCTACTCAGTATGGAGCACCAAACTTGCACAAATAAAAATACATAATGCATTATTAAATTAAACTGGGTCAAAACATCAAATTCCATTCATCCATTCACCAATCCCCAAACCACTTATTCTAGGTTTGCGGGGATGCTGCCTATCCCACAGAAAATCGTGTTGCATGGATGCCCAAAATTCACCATAGGGTTTTTTTTTTATTATTATTAATTTACTTGTTTATTTTTGTATTCATTTATTACATTTATGGAGTCTACATTACATTAATTTACTTTTTTTTTTTTGACTTATGTAATATTTATTCATATATTTATTTCTCCATTTATTTCTTCTTGTGATAGTTGGTCATGACTTTCATATTCTTATATACAAAATTGGGATAATGACCTGATAAGACTTGCAGATATCTTTTTACATTTTAATAACTTGAATTTAAAATATGAAAATAAATAAAGAAATAAAATAAAACAAAGACCTAACATTACATTTAAGCTTTGTACATCTGTATTAATAGTTGAATAAATGTTTGTGAAAAAAAAGAATGAAAGAAAGAGTTAAGTTTATGTTCTGTTTTAATGGACTATAGTTTATATCACATTGTTTTCCTGTTCTCTCCCCTAAGTGTTCTATGTTGCCACTCATCATTTGTCATAGTTACTGATTTGGTTTTCCTTGTTATGGATTCTTTTCACCTGTGTCCCATCTAGTTTCTTTTGTTAGCTCTGTGTGTTTAATGCTGCCTTCACATGCTATCGAAAATTTCCTATTTCCCACTTGTGAAGTTGTGATTATGAAGAAAGTGCTTTGTTGTCTGAAAGAATAAAATGTAGCATCCCATTGTTTGACTATTATAAACATTCACCACGCTACATATGCAGTTTGTTGACAATTCTGGAATTTCGGTCAAATACATGCTTATTTCACATAAAACATACAATATGCTTCAAATGATCATTCATATATAGCCTTTAAATACACTACTTTAGTGACAAGACAAAGTGATGGAGTTGTTGTGAGAATAGCATTGACAGCAGCAATGGTTGTCCCCTCCACCATGTTTAAATTTTTTGGCCCGCCCAACTCGGAAACTCTAGTATCAAAATTATTTCTGAATTTCCCAGTAGTAAATATGACTTGAGAGGTGTTCACGTCTAATTTCCGATTAGGAAACTCGTATTTACGATAATTCCAATAGCACGTGAAGGCAGCATAAGTCCTCAGTTCCCTCTCGAACTTTCACGAGACATCACGGAGACATCTCTCCATTATGGGAACCCCTTCCCTTCCAACCTTTCCTTAAGTCCTATTGGCCTAAACCAGTCCGAATTGTCGCAAAGTATGCAAATCGCATGCAAATACTGATGAGCTCGAGAGGCAGTATAAAATGCAGTGGACGGAACAATTATGTCAGAATCTTCTCCTTCACTTTGCTGAACAACCTAAGAATATGGCTTATAAACTATTTACAGATCACAGCTGAGGTTCCCTCATCAGAGGGTGATGCCTGGATATAAGTTCATCTGCAGCATTCAGGTGAGTATGACATTCTTCTTCAGATGCCAGATGAGTCTGTCTGCCCTCGATCAGTGGTGGACCTTAATGACTCTGGTGATGAGCTCATGCCGCCAAAATGTCCGCATTCCTCTCACCCATCGAATCTGGAGGACATGAGCCCGGCTTCTCATGCCCCCCTTCCATGGCAGAGCGGAGAGCCGAGTGCAGATACTGGAGCTAAGGGTTCTCATGTTGCCGCAGATGCCGCACGACCCACTGTCTAAGACTGTCTAAGCATGCAGCACCCCCGCCTCAGAGCGGCATTCTACTGTGTGCAAAGCACAATTACTTTGGCTCCTCACTCATTCACATAATAACAGGCACAGATGCCACTGCCTACACTGGTTAAAAAGCACGCCAAAGCTATGAGCCACGTGATACTGAGGTGCGCTTTTCAGCAGCAGACCGTGAGATCGAGGTCTTCTTTGGCACTCTCTCGTCCCCTTCAGAGTGAGCGGGATGCACAATTATTTGGATGACTGGCTGATCTTAGCTCAGTCACGGGACACACTATAGCCAGCCATATAGACAAACTGCTTTGTCACTTGGAGTTCTCGGGGCTATGTGTGAATGCTCATAAGAGCATCCTCGCCCTGAGTCAGTCTATAACATATCTGAGAGTGTGCTTCGACTCGGTGGAGATGCACAGTCACCTCTCTCTCCTTTGGACGGCGTGGACTTCGGGCTGTTTGCACTTCATGGTCTATCGCAGCTGCATCAAAGCTCTGAGGCCGTGGTGCAAAGATCTCTTCAGTTGGGGGGTTCCCCTGGGCTTGGCGACATTACATGTTGTGGTCAAGACGGAAAGCATTGACTCGAGGATGGGGAGCAGTGTGTAAGTGGATGCCGGCTTCGGGGCTGTGGTCAGAACCTCAGAGCCAGTGGCAACCACTTGTGTTCTTAGCTCTAAAGGATTTTCGGCCGCAGCTGGAACAGCGACATGTACTGATTCACATCGACAATTCACATCACATGTCTGTGGTTTCATACATAAATCACCAAGGAGGTGTACGATCCAAGACTCTGTACAAGCAGGCAGTGAATCTTCTGCTATGGACGGACCGTCATTTTCTCTCCATTAGAGCAGCGCACATTCCCGGTCTCCTGAATCGCAGGGCGGAAAAATGCTTCTGAGGATGGGGATTCCTCAAGGAGAGTGGAGGCTACATCCCAAGTCAGTTCGAATGATTTGGACCCGCTACAGGAGAGCAAAGGTGGATCTGTTCGCCACGAGCGAGAATGCGCATTGCCCGCTATTCTTCTGGGCTGGCAATCGATTGGTAGGCACGCGCTGGTGGTGAGTTTTCTTAAGGGGGCGAGGAGATTGCATCCCCTGCGTCCGCCCTCAGTTCCACCCTGCGGCCTAGAGGTGGTGTTAAGTGCTCATTCAGAGCAACCATTTGAGCCTATGAAGGAGCTATCTCTCAAACTGCACTTCTTCTTGCCCTCACTTCGGCTAAGCGCATAGGGGATTTACATGCGTTTTCTGTGGACAGCATTTGTATTCACTTCAGACCCGGTGACTGCAGCGTCACTCTCCGGCCAATACTGGGTTACGTGCCTTAATCACTATCTACCCCCTTCAGAGTGCAGACTGTTTCGCTGTCTGCCCTGTCTACTGAGTCATAGACCTCGCGTGATGCGGATGCTCAGACTTCAGATTTACATTGACCGTTCAGCCAGCTTTTGGCAATCTAACCAGCTTTTCGTGTGCTACGGTGGTCGTAAGAAGGGCCGGGCTGTGTCAAAAAGGAGGCTGGATTGTGGACACTATCACGGCTGTTATAAGAGCCAAAGTTTGGAATGTCCTTTGCACATTAGGGCCCACTCAACAAGGGCTACCGCCTCCTACTGGGAGTGGTCGAGAGGTTCGTCTATTCAGCATATATGCTTTGCAGCCGGCTGGTCTTTCAGAATACCTTCACAAGGTTTTACAAGCTGGACATTCAGTCCTTAGCCTCCCAAGTGCTGTCGGTGAGTGACTGATTCACGTTAATGCTACCTCTATTCATGTGTGTTTGCTGCCTCGCACAGTAATTACTCTGCGCAGCCTTATATGCTATTGTTGTTGTTGTCTGCCCTGTACTCAGTGCAGCTCCTGCTATTGAATGTCTAATTCAATTGCAGTACTATCATCATGTTATGTGTTACATTCAGAGCCGGACAGTAACGGAGTACATTTACTTGAGTACGGTACTTAAGTACAATTTTGAAGGATCTGTACCTTACTTGAGTATCATTTTTGGGGAGTACTCATGACTTTACTCAAGTACATTTGAGAGGCAAATATTGTACTCTTTACTCCGCTACATTTCTATCCATAACCGTAAGTACCTGTTACTTCTTCGGCCCCGTCCACACGGAGACGGATCTTACCCCAATCCGATCTTTTTTTTCCTCGTCTCAAGAAATATCCGCGTCCACACGAAACTGCAAAATGATGTAGTATACATGCCAGACCAGTATGTGGCACTGTAATTCTGCCACAGAGATACACTAAAAACGGAGAAGAAGACTTGGACTGTGCTCATAAACCTTGAGCGTGGTACACAAACGAACATGGCACAATTCATTTATTAATCTGTGTTAATGTTAGTTAATAAAAAGACAATCATTCAGTGTTTGTTCATGTTTTTGTTGCTGTTACATGACGTAGCGGTGTCTGATT
The DNA here is from genome assembly GCF_018340385.1 of Cyprinus carpio. NCBI lineage: Eukaryota > Metazoa > Chordata > Actinopteri > Cypriniformes > Cyprinidae > Cyprinus > Cyprinus carpio. The sequence goes on along the minus strand of NC_056603.1, from coordinate 17,302,022 downwards.
AGGGCGAGACGTGGGCTGATGACTTCATCATTTCAGAAAATATACGGATTCGCCGTCCAGACGAAAACCCAAGGGCGGCGTTTTCAAAATTATCAACTCTGGGACCAGGTTTCAAAAAACATCGGTTTCACTCTTCCAAAACGCCGGATACCGTGTGGACGAAACGCCTATACGATAAAAAATTTGTGCCACGGAAAAAAATGAAAAATCTCGGAAATTTGTTGTTTCCCTCTCAAACGTGATTGGATTGTGCAGCTATCCGCCAAAGACTAAATGACATTTGATTGAATTGAAGTACAGTACACACACACACACACACACACACACACACAGAGTTGTCACACATAGATTGTGTATGTGAGAATGGTGTTATTCAGCTGAAAGTATTTTCTCCTGCCTTTGCCTGTATGTCTGTGAGAGGAAGGGGCTTAATACTGTCACTCAAATTAGCTGAATTTTATTTTTCCTTCTTTGTACGCTGACCTAAACAGCTGATTAGCTGATTTTCTTTAATCATTAATATTTTCTCTTCTATGCTGCGTGTATAACACGGTCAGGTTCAGAGGTGTCAGAACATTGCTATATTGTCTTCTTTGCTGATTTAGGTTTATTGATTTGATTGATGAAAAAACAGAGAAACTCACATGTACACACAATTCTCAGCTGAATTTTCTTTTCTGATATTACACATTAATGTAAGCTGAGCATTTTCTTTGATGTTCTTGAGTATGCGGTGTGTTAAACACAGTCAGGTTCAAATGTGGGTGCAAAAATTCCATTAAAACTCTATAGCAGAGGTTTGTCAGAGCGTTGCCATTGTGCGCAAGTTAGAAACGATAAATAAAGCAACATGGTAAAAAGATGAAAATGACTTGATTTTACTTTCAATTCCTTTTACATTCTCCAAGGTATTAACATGAACATTTTTCATAACTCCATGTAGGACGTTTCTGTACATAAATGTAAGCACTGTGGCAGTAGTAATGCAATATTTAGAAAATGTACTCTTGTACTCTTGATACTCAAGTACTTTTAAAAACAAGTACTTCAGTACTTTTACTTAAGTAGACATCTGACTGTAGTACTTTTACTTGTACTTGAGTAAAATTTAGCAGGGGGTATCTGTACTTTTACTCAAGTAATAAAGCTGTGTACTCTGTCCGCCTCTGGTTACATTGCTGCTTAACACCGTTATCTCTCTGCAGCCCCCCCTAACAATACTGTGGTTGTTGTTGCTTCTGCCCCTGTTTAACAGCTAGTGTTGTTTTTGGCGGCCTGTTTTAATTTTAGTCTTAGTCTAGTCTTTGTATGAAGCTGTCATTTTAGTTTTTATTAGTTTTAGTCACGTTCATACTCTTTTTAGTCTAGACTAGTTTTAGTCGACGAAAACTGATAATATTTTAGTCTAGTTTTAGTCGACAAAAACTGATGACATTTTAGTCTAGTTTTAGTCTATGAAAACTGATGAGATTTAGTCTAGTTTTAGTCAATGAAAATGGTATTTTAGTCTCTTTTTATTAATGCAATTCTATAGTACAAGTACCTAGAAGTACTGTATAGACGAAACCAAAATTTTCTTTTAGCCAAACCCATTTCAAACAAGGTTATCTTATTATATTATTGTTACCTTATACTCAAGAATACATCCATTCCAGACACGGAAGACTCTCTGATTTTAATTTACAACATTTATTTTACCAACCAAATATGTTAGAAGTACACACACATAAATAAAATAAATAAAAACAATAATAAAAAACTAATAATAATAATCTGTTAACTTTTCTCCCAAAGACGTACCCCGGCTGGCCGCCATCGGTCCCTTTCTCTGTGTCAAGGCTGATTTATACTCGACGCGTCCGCAATTTCGCTTTGGTGAGCGCGGAAAATGACGTCATCACGGTCTTGCCGGAAGTTCGCTTTGAGTGCACATGAACTATTCATGTGGCGGAGTGCAGGGCATTTTTTGTAACTTTCTGCATAGCTCTGCATCTGAACATGCATGAGTCCAGGGCGATTCTAGCCGAACATGCACGTCTGTGTCGGCGTTTGTGTGAAACAGAAGCAATTTAATGTGAAGTTCAAACTCCATCATATAATTCATTAAGAAAAACGCTTTACACTAATTTCTTAATACATAGTTTGTCCAAGGCGTCTTATTTGAAGTACGTTTTATTTTTATTGTATAAAATAGAATTAGAATTCATTTAGATATTAATTATACACTATTTGCTTAAAGTTGTCTTGTGTTTTATGCATAATACAGCCAATAGTTTAAGATTGTTTTAAGTTTGTACATAAAGAAATCATTAATCCATCAACTCATTCATCACAAGACTTGTACTGGCCATACTGGCAAATGACTCCTCACCGATGATTCCCGACGGTTTTAGAGGACAATTACTCCTCGTCGCTCCCCTGTCATTTCAAAGAATAGTACAAGGGCGAATGCAACAAGTATAAAAGCCTTGTCCATTTGGGAAGGTGCGCTCGCAATCAGCGGAGCCAGGTGAAAGTATAAATCCCGCTTAACTTTGTTTGTTGTTGTCTTCTAAATAATGCCGCGAGTGGGACTTGAGGACTGCAGACTGCATCTGCAGTTAAAACATTTAGTTTCGTCTCGTTTTGGTCAACGAAAATAAAGAGACATTTTAGCATAGTTTTTATTTTTTAAACCACATTTAGTCTCGTTTTTATTCGTCAACAATATTGCATTATACATTTAATTATAGTCATTGTCACATGACCAGCATTTACGCTGTGTCTCGTCTCGTTTTCGTCACATGATAATGGTTCATTGACAACGATATTTAGTCATAATTTTCGTTGACGAAAGCAACACTATTTACAGCGCAGCATTCGTTATTACTGACCAGACATGCAAATTTGGTCTCCACCAATCAAATGCGAGCTGAAAGATTATTGGTTTTTAATCAACTTTAGTCAAATGTATTTGCAATCAACTGTAGCCAACTGTCCTTGTTTACAAAAGTGTGAACCAAATGGCCCATATAATTAGCCTCTTAGGTCAACATCAGATGAATGGATGGGCTCTCCATGGGAGAGATCCTATCAAGACATCATAAGGTTACACTATCATTGGCTCTCCATGGGGTGTTATTGTATTGTTTGTAGCACATTTGTTACCAGGTATAAAGGTCTGGTCTCACAGACAGTACCTTGGGTTAAGATTGTTTGAAGGATAACATGCTAACAACACTGCTGAGGAACTGCTACACTGCTACCTTCAATAAATTCTTCTCCCCACAAGAACTTTGGTCAAGCTTACTTATTTTATGTATTAGAGAAATCTAGTACATTGGCGAGCCACCCAAACTACTGCTCAGCCAAATACAGCAAAATCTAACAATTTGGCGAGCCAGCCAGGAGAGACTGACAAGAAGAGAACTCACCAACTGCAACAAGAAGTAAACAGAGTTTTGGAGATTCTACAATTTTTTGTGTTGAAGATCAATAGACTGCGTCTGTGGACATAAGTTATTTGAATCAACTTGATCCTGTCTCAAAGATTCTAATTTGGTGAGTGAAACTATCAGCTCTCTAAAAGAACTTAAAGAACACTTTTTCATAAGTAAGCAGATCATTTGATGTATGTAGTGTAACCATAATAACCAGTGTAGCACTGTTTAAGAAATGTTTGGCTTAGGCCTTTCTCTTGAGTCTGTAGGAACCTTTTAAATGATTTAGTTAATTCTCCTGAGACTGTAGGAGCTATAGAAAAAGTGTTTATAGCTTGGTCCTGTTCTCTTGAGTCTGTAAGAATCATTTAAGAAAGAGGTTTAGTCCGTTCTCATGAGAGTGTAGGAGCCATAAATCTGTAATTATAGGCTTATTCCTGTTCTCTGGAGTCTGTAGGAATTGTTTAAGAAACAATTTAGTCCGTTCATCAAGAGATTGCAGAAGCAGAGGCTTGGTCCTTTCTCTTTTTGTCTGTAGGAATTGTGTAAAAAAACAATTTAGTCCATTCATCCATTGACTGTAGGAGCCTTGAAAATAATAGGTACTGATGTTGCTGCAAGAATTGTGAATTCTTGACTGGGTGCTAATTCAGTAGCCACTATTTTAGATTTGAAATATATGTTCTAACTAGGTTAGAAGAATATGGCATAAAGTGATGAACTAAGTTATTTGCCTTCTATTAAGTGAACCTTTTAAATGATTTAGTAAATTCTCCTGAGACTGTAGGAGCTATAGAAAAAGTGTTTATAGCTTGGTCCTGTTCTCTTGAGTCTGTAAGAATCATTTAAGAAAGAGGTTTAGTCCGTTCTCATGAGACTGTAGGAGCCATAGATGTGTAATTATAGGCTTAGTCCTGTTCTCTGGAATCTGTAGGAATTGTTTAAGAAACAATTTAGTCCGTTCATAAAGAGATTGTAGAAGCAGAGGCTTGGTCCGTTCTCTTTTTGTCTGTAGGAATTGTGTAAAAAAACAATTTAGTCCATTCGTCCATTGACTGTAGGAGCCTTGGAAAGAATTGGGACTGATGTTGTTGCAAAAATTCGAAATTCTTGACTGGGTGCTAATTCATTAGCCACTACTGTACTTTTGAAATAAATGTTCTAACTGAGTTAGAAGATGATGGCATAAAGCCATGAAACTGTAAGTTTGTTTGCCTTCCGTTAAACATACTGAAAGATATAATGTAAATTGTCTAAGGGACAAATCTGAAAAAGTAATTCAGCCTTCTGAGCTAGAACTCAATTCAGACATTAAACAAGAAAAAATTAGCCTGAATGTAAATGTTTTGTTTTAAATGTAATTGAAAACTAAGCTGAGCTTTTAAACTAATGATTTGTCTGTGTAACTGAAAAATGGTCAGTCTAACAGGCTGCTGTGAATTTAAATCTGAATAAGTGCCTTTAACAGTTCTAACACCTTTTGTTCTGTTTTCACACCTCTGAGGGCACTTTTCCTGTATTTGCCATGGCTGAGTCTGCACAAAACAATGGCAATAGTCGTGCATTGAGGCCAACAACAGAAAGACATGGGACAGAACCTCCAAATGTTACCATTGATCAGATGTTGGATAATCTGAATGCATATCTGGACAAAAGGCTGGAACTGAGGAAGTGCCATGATGACATCTGCCAGAAGTACAGCATCAAGTACTCAGAGAGTGTACTATGGGCTTTGCCGGACATTAAAAGGGCTTATGGAAAGATGCAGCGCTTAAGGACAAACACCAACAGAGATGGCTTGTCTGTAATTTTGCTCAAACAAATTCGACAGCATCTACAGAGATGTGTAACTGACAAATTACAACATGAGAACAAAGCAGAGAAAGCAAAGTTTCGAGCACTGGCTGAACAATTACAGACTGTAAAGAAGGACAAAGAAAGACTGTTACATGAGAATGACAAGTTGCTAACTTTGCTCTCCAAACGACTGGAATCAAAATCTTCAAGCAGCTCTGATAACAGTGATGCAGACATTAACACACATACTGAAATTACAAAGGACAAACTGAAGGTTAGACTTGCTCCTGTAATTATTAAGAACAGACGGACTGAAGTTGAAACTGAAAATGAAGAGGAGTATGAGGAAGATGGCGAACGACAAACTCGCAGAGTAAAAAAGGTGGTAAAGAAATATATTCCCTACAGAACATACCAGCCAGCTACTCCAGAGCAAGTTGACAAATGGTCAAAAGAATTGCCAGATGTGTACAAGCAACCACGGAAAGTTTGGCAATATCTTCAGCGCTTGCAGAAAATCTACAATTTACATCCACTGGACAGTGTGATGATTGTTAATGTGAACTTAAGAGACAATGACCAACAACGACTTACAGAAAGTGTTGAAAGAAGGATTGGTGAATCTCAAGAAAACGCTGAATCTGGATGGGAAGCGGTTCAAACCTTCTTATTTGAACTGAAACCTGCAGAGGTTAATTGGGCCAAAATTACCTCTTGTGTGCAGAAGACAGGAGAAAGTGTTGCAGAGTTTGAAGAACGCTTCAGACAAACTTGGATGGAACATGCTGGTTTGAACAACAACATTGAAGAACTCTGTGAAGACACTAGCATGCCTCTTAAAACCACATTTGTGAATGGACTGAAACCTGAGGTTTCTAAAACTCTTAAAATCAGGTATGATGACTGGGACAGCACTAGAACAACATTTATGCAGACTGTTGAATGGTCAGCAAAGATTGAAAGAACACAGGAAGTCAATCTCAGAGTTTTACAATCCAAAACCTTGTCATACAACAACAGGACAATGGGATATGAAAAAAGTGAATATCAGAGACACTCAAGAGAGAAAACTCAGAGAAGATGTAGACATTGCAACGAAGATGGACACTGGATTCGTAATTGTAAGCTGAGTTTGAGACATCAAAGTGATGAGGACAACCTGTTGAAGAGGTTTCAGCAGTTGACAGCCAAACAAAAACAGACTCTGCTAAATGCTGTGGAGCCGCAGGGAAACTGAAGAACCTCTCTCTGCAGCACCAGCTAATGACATCTCATCCAAAAGCTGATGGACTCCATGTGTATGCAAACAAGAAAGGAAAAGCATACACAGAAACTTCAACAACTGAAGCCAAAGATGATGTCTTAGTAGGCAGTGCTGCTAAACAAGCCGTAAAGGAGAAGAGGTGAACATGCAGCGGCATTAAGACAACTTCAGCAAGAATCACAAACAGTTCTTCATAGTAAACAGACTCAAATTGAATTGTCCAGGAAACAATCATCATTGTTAATGGAAGATGGAAAAAAACTACATGATGACAACCAATGCATTAAGGAAAACCAAAAGGAAAATGGACTATGCCTTTTTGAACATGTCACAGGCCAGCCCATGTCCAATGAAAATCTAACATCTGACAGCCTTGTCCAAACTGATGAAAGACTCAGCCTGGCAGTACACAATGCCAAGAATCAAGTTTTGGCACCTCCAAAGGGGGGCCATGGTATAGTGCCCAACAAATGGGTAAACACAAAAAAAACAGAGATGTCACAAGAATACAGATGGGAAAGACCAACTGAGGATCTTTTAGTATCTGATGCAGCAGTTAAGGCACTGGGAAACAATGAGTGGATTGATGTAAATTTGCCTAGAGATGAGGGATAAATGGCAGTAGTGTTTTTTAAGAGTCCAGATATGGCGGGACTAGGGTTTTTAGGCTCTAGCTTGTCGCCTGAGGACGAAGACATGAACATTTTACCACTGATAAACACTGTAGTGTCCTGCCAACATTAAATAGGGACAGTTTTATTGGTAATTAGGCATATTTTGTTTCAAACTATTTCTTTGGAAAGATTTGTTTCCCTTTTCTCTTGTGTGTGATTGTAGGTGTCCCAGCGTTTCAGAGGATGAGCAAAGACATCGAACACTTGGACCAAACTGCACTGGCCACCTAGATGAACATGCCTGAACATCCACAGAACACAACAACATCCGCCACTTCCACAAGATCGCAACATTAAAATAAAAAAAGAAATTAGGAATTCAAGATAATGCAAACCTCACCATGAACTCTTATTCTGTTATCTTATGTAATGGAGCCTGAATGCAGCATTCTGTATTCAAGATTACTGAAAAGTATTGCAAGCAGGAACCTGTATACAGCATGTGTACATGACTACTAAAATGATAACTGTTTTGTATGTTCTTTTTATTTGTGTGATCAAATATGATCAAAGGGGGGATTGAAAAGATTATTGGTTTTTAATCAACTTTAGTCAAATGTATTTGCAATCAACTGTAGCCAACTGTCCTTGTTTACAAAAGTGTGAACCAAATGGCCCATATAATTAGCCTCTTAGGTCAACATCAGATGAATGGATGGGCTCTCCATGGGAGAGATCCTATCAAGACATCATAAGGTTACACTATCATTGGCTCTCCATGGGGTGTTATTGTATTGTTTGTAGCACATTTGTTACCAGGTATAAAGGTCTGGTCTCACAGACAGTACCTTGGGTTAAGATTGTTTGAAGGATAACATGCTAACAACACTGCTGAGGAACTGCTACACTGCTACCTTCAATAAATTCTTCTCCCCACAAGAACTTTGGTCAAGCTTACTTATTTTATGTATTAGAGAAATCTAGTACATTGGCGAGCCACCCAAACTACTGCTCAGCCAAATACAGCAAAATCTAACAGAGCCCACCTATGAAGCATCACTACTGGTTATAGGAATTGTGTGTTTTATCTTCACTGAGAATGTGACTTGTACAGGCTGCTCGTAGCCTTTCTCATGGCGGGATTGAATATTGTTCCCTTAACGGAGAAATGTCTCCATGATGTCTCGTGAAAGCTTGAGAGGAACGTCTCCGGTTAGTATAGTAACCTCGGTTCCCTTTCAGTCGGTCACTCTCAACGTTACATCGGTGACCGACGAATTGGGAATCTCGCTAGACAGACCAATCTACTTTGAGTGTAAACTAAACGAGCCAATGCACATTGGCATGCAATGATTGCATCCAGCTGCCACTGATCACAACACAAGTATAAATATGCAGCAGATGCACCGCATACTCAGGTTTCGTGTTGGAACCGAGCGATTGTTTCGTTCTGCTCCTGACTACTGTTTGTTAGAGAGAGACTCAACGAGTTCAGAGCACTCTTGGGAAGCGCTGGTGTTGGCGGTACAGCTCTTCAGCAATGGTGGCTCTTCCTGTATCGAGTGGGATGCACACATCAGGCTGCACTACCCCGTTTGTGTTGCAGGTAGCCATCTCCCCTGTGCGCTTCAGCACACTAAAAGAGCAAAATCTAAAATAGCTTTCACATGTTTCTGGATGTGGTCATTACCTGGAGCCGGGCGATGGTCACGATTGATGCATCACGTTTGTGGGCATTAAGCACACTGAGGCGGCGTTTGTGGACGAGTCATGCATTCATTGCAGGAAAATGAACGTCCCAGAGTTGTGGACCAAGCTCTGTTTCAAGATTCAAAGAACTTTATTAATCCCAGAGAGAAATTGTTTTTCATGTTACAATTGCTCTCAAGAAAGAAAGAAAATAAAATACACATACCATCAGCCTGAAGGCCACAGGGATAAAGGATCTTCTGAAGCGCTCAGTGGAACACTTGGCAGTAATCAGTCTCTGGCTGAATGTGCTCCTCTGGTCGACCAGCACACTGTGTAGAGGGTGAGAAGGATTTTCCAGGATTGAGTACAGTTTTGACAACATCCCTCTCTCGGCCACAATGTGAACAGTGTCCAGCTCCATGCCAAGTACAGAGCCAGCCCTCCTAATTACTGTAGTTTGTCCAGTTTATTTCTGTCTGCTACAGAAATTTCTGCAATTTCTAGTTTCTAGTTCTAAAATTTCTAGTTTCCTACAAAGGGGGCGGGTTGCCCATGCCTCTGCCTAGATCTAGGGTTCCCCCCAGCGGCTGAGGAATTCCCCTCCAACCTGGCTAGTGTTCCCCAGTCCGTCTTGTTGGCTCCTTCAGACCATCAGTCTCGGCTATGCGATTCAGTTCGCCCGGCATCCTCCCTAGTTCAAGGGCATCCACTTCACTTCAGTGAAGGCGGTAGATGCCCCTGTCTCGCATGCAGATCCCAGTCCTACTGGCAAAGGAGCCAATAGAGCTAGTCCCTCCAGCTGATATGAAGACAGGGTTTTACAGTCCTTAATTCATCGTGCCCAAGAAAGGCAGTGGGTTAAGGCCAATCTTGGATCTGCGCGTCTTGAACCAGCTTCACAAGCTTCCATTCAAAATGCTCACTCAGAAGTGCATCTTCGGGTGAATCCTTCCCCAAGATTGGTTTGCAGCGATCGACCTGAAGAACGCATACTTTCATGTTTCGATCCTTCTGCAAAACAGGTCATTCCTGTGGTTCGCGTTCGAGGGATGAGCATACCAGTACACGGTCCGGCCATCAATTCGCTACAGAAGACCTTTGTTCACCCCCGGGAGCTGTGTGAGACACATTTTTTTTAATTGGATGTGCTTTTTATTAAATTTCTCATGAACCGATGCAGTGCAATACCTGCTGAGTGGCATCAAACAGCTTGAAAGATCAAAGACAATTTTTTTTAAATAACTCTGACTGGATTCGTATGAAAGAAGAAAGTCATATACACCTAGGATGACTTCAAGGCAGGGGCGGACTGGCCATCTGTGTGATCTGGAGAATCACAGAACGGCCGGTACTCCAGGACGGCCGGCGGGCCGGCCCACCACCCGCCACGCACGCAGTCATCACCTGTTTTTTCCCCCCACTAATCTGTTTCACACTCCAGTACTGTAGGTGGCAGCAATGCACCTTTAAGTTGAATGCCAGCTGCACTGGCCGTATCCGTCAAGTAAGGAGAAGAAGAAGTGGAAGAGTAGGAAGAAACCATAGACAGTAAAAGAAATGGACACAGCGACCCCATTGGAACTCAATTGAGACAAGTGAAGCCCGTTTTTAGCGATTTTTAGCACTTCCGTTTCTGACGCGCAGACTCAAACTAAGCTTGATGACGTCAGCAACCTGTCTGACAGATGTAAATCTTCTAGTAGCTGTGCGTGCAAACTGCTATCGTTAATCTTGCAGAGACGGCGAGCTTGAGCGGGGAGTTCTTTGGCCTGAGTGAGCAGGAGTAAGTATTCTGATTAATTATTTTGTATAGTATTTTAAAATGTAACGCCAGTACGCCATATCTCTTGACGTCTCCCCGATTGCCTGCGAGCTTCTACTCCTGTCTGTACGTTAATTTCTCTACTGTGCGACAGAGAGTCGAGTGGTTATGACGCAATTGTTAGCCTATTTTTACAAAAACTGTTTCTACGGGGCCATAATGTAACATAGAAGGTAATGGAGCCCTTTATACATTGTCGTGTATCTTTAGAAATAAATAATGGACAAATGGAGTCTTTAAACGCCTCAGATGTAAAGTTATTCGCTGTCAAAGTGACGCCAAAATGAATGGGAGTCAATGGGATGCTAACGCAAGTGAAGTTCTGCTACAAGATGGCGGCATGCGGCCGACTTCAACTTCCGGTCGACTTCCTTCCCCCCTGGAAGAAACCAACAGCAAAGACTAGATAGAAGAAGCATAGAAACAAACAAACAATATGCATAACGCGGCCGCGGGTAAAAAACGGAAAGAAAAGGTTGGAGCTGAGAAGGCGAGAGAAAAAAATTGCGGAATTTAGATACTGAAGCCGCTAAATGTCGCAAACTAACTGAAATAGCAGCAAAGCCAGCAGCAGCACCTCGCAGTTAAATATTAGCAGCAGTGAAGAAGTGAGCCAGACAGCTATGCAGCAACATGCCCCCAGTGATGATGATGAGGGACAGAAAGATGAGCTGGTTCCACAGGCAGATCCAGGGCAAGTAGGTATGGAACATGAGAGGAGAAAGAGAGTTACTTGCTAGGGATGATGTTAGGAAGTGATATTCAGGTTGCTACATTTTTAATGATTACAATAGTTAAAACAGCTAAACTTCAACATTTTAGCTGTAAAATGCCACATGCAGTAGCTAATATTAAGAAATATGTTGTGCTTGTACTTTTAAAAATGTTGGTAACGTTACAGTTAATGCTTACAAACTTTGAAGATTTTGAATACAGAAGTTACATTTGTAATGGTGTATTTTCATTTAGATGTGGTATTATTATTTGTGCAGTAATATTAATTACTGCATAAATTAATTAACATTATTAAGTAATAAATTCATTTCAAGACAGCATGGAATAGATTGTATAATATGCTGTTATAACAGCATATTATATAATCTATTCCATGCTATCTTGGAATAAAACCTGTTTTTTTTTTTGTTTTGTTTTTTTAAATCCATTCCATCATTTGTTTATTCAGGTTAAGCTTAGACCAAGAGCAGAGAAAGACACCCACTCCAGCTCAACATCTAGTCAACATCAGTGCTATTGCTATAATTTGGATGGTATAGTATCATGAGCCACAATTAAAGTCTTGGGACACTCATGCCAGGCGTTATTGTTGTTATTTTCGCGTTTCCGTTCGCCGATTGCTTTGGGCCGGGCCTAGTCAAAGTCCAGGGCCGTTTTTTAGTCCCAGTCCGTCCCTGCTTCAAGGTGAGTAATTTATGGGCTAATTTTAACTTTTGGGTGAACTAACACTTTAACATGTCATTTTTATTCTTGTTCTTATTAAAACTCTTTCCCACGTGAGTTTAAAATATTCTAGCTGAGCCCCCCGCGTGAGTTGTTTTAGGCGACCTTTATTTTAGAATGGCAACGCGTCGTGCTTGTCATGTGACACAACGAAGCCACAATAGATCTGTATGACACATGGATCGCTTTTATTTCGTTTTTCTTGTTTTATTCAAAATATTCACAAACATGTTCATAATATTATTAAATATCTGATCTTCTGATTCTGAAATATGTGCAAGTAAATATATTTGGCAGTTTTTATACTGACCGTGTTAGTTGATCTATACCGGGTGATGGGCGCCGCTATGTTAGTTCGCGCTGAATCCGAGCTGTGGGATTTACAGCACGCAAATTCATCCTCTCCTCCTGAAACACGTTAAAGTAGGTCTCCGGTAAACTGGGAGGAGAGCAGAGTAAACTTTATAGTTACCTACACAATCTGTATATAATATCAATAAAAACATGTCAGATTATATTTGTAAGGATCATCATTGCTATTTCCATCAGCGTGTATTTTATAAACTGTAAATGTAAACCAACACATTTGACTGCTTATCAACTGAGAGAGAGAGAGCATCCAGTTTTGTTGACATAAAACTGGATGCGCCGGTGTTGTGCCGAAATCGGTGACCTAGAGAAATCTGTGACTAGAGGTCGCTGTTCCGTAAATTTTCACTCGAGAACGCGCCTGGTGCCCGTGCACAGTGTCGTGACTGCGCCTGGAAGACTCTGTTAACTGCGGAGAAGATGCGCTGATTGAACATGCAAAATGATTCAATAAAGAAAAAAAAAAAATAGACACGCTCTCCTGTGTGTGTTTAACAGGTTTAATTTATTTTTCTCAATGTTATTTATTTAGCCTATTAAAATCATTAGGCCAGTAAAACGAAGCTACTTGGATGCTTTTGAATGTTGTAGGCTATATTATTTATTTAGCAGAAGCTTTTATCTAAAGTGAGTTACAGTTGAGGAATACAGCAAGTGATTCATTGGAAGTGAATTTGAATTTCGGTTGGAATATGTTGTAACACGGTGTACAGTATTTGTATTTATGTAGCCTATATGCAAACTAAGCAAAAACAAACAAACAAAAAAAAAAAAACAATCCCTTTTATGATAGGATATTTTCATGCCTGTTTAATGAACAGTAAATAATTATTGCACATGCACAAGTAAAAGAGTCCGCATGACACAAACGGTTTACAGGGTTAATAAGGGTCAGGGTACAATAGGACACTGAAGAAGAACTTGTTGCTGATTGTAAAAAAACAGCAGGAGAAAGATTCTCTGGGTCTCTGATCATCGTGTGAACATTCCATAGTCCTTCTGCAGGAGGCATGAGGACCATGTTGGAGAACTTTCACATGCTTTGGACGAGTAGTGTAACAACTTACAGTAAAAAAAAACAGGCAAATTTGATGCAGTCCAGTGGGTATGCAAACCCAGGACCTTCTTGCTGTGAGGCAACAGTGCTACCAACTGAGCCACTGTTTTGCCTCAGTCTGAATTGTTAATATTATTATTAATAATAATAATATTTTTCATAAAATTAAACTCAAAAGACAGCTGAGCATGGTTAGTTAATTAAACAAGATTTTCCACATAATTATGCAACAGGTGCATAAATGGCTATATATAGGAAGTGTAACAGTTCAGGTCCAGCATGTCTGGATTTTCTTTTACAAGTTTTGTGAAAAACATTGTAAAAATACTACAAACAGGCAATGGATCCTGAAATTTATGCATTCAGCAGACACTTTTATCCAAAGCAACTTACAGTGCATTCAGGCTAACATTTTTTTTACCTAACATGAGAGTCAAACCCACAGCCTTTTGCATTGCTAACACAATGCATCGACCACTGAGCCACAGGAGCACTGACATGACTGACCTGTATAAAGAAATTGTCAACTTCATCCTTCAATGAGAATCCTGATTCTGAACAAAGTCAGAAAAATGTACAATTCGAAGAAGAGCCTCCAGTTATGTCCTTCAAGGTGAGTTTCCAATTACTATTGTTTTAAAAGTGTACTTTTGAGTCAGAATTTTACCAAAAGAAAAAGAAAGAATGCCAGTTAATGTGTATTATACATTCTATACATGTATAAAACAGAAAAAACATGTAACTGCTTGCTCCAATGTCACATAAAACACAGTTAAACAATTTGCACCTATGGATTATAAACCTATTTTGGTTAAATGCTGACATTGACTACAGATGAATGCATTATGTGCATGTAAGTGTTATTCCCATTTCACCCCTTACCATTTCTGGGCTGTTGATGATTTACAGACAAAGAATTGTATTATCTAAAACACAAAGGCACTGCCAAGGAGCTCTTTGTAAAGGTAATTTGTGGCCAGGAAGCAGCAGACCATATCTTCCAGGAGTTTCACTGTAGTGCTTTTGGAGAACACTGTGTACAAATTAAAACAAAAGATGCCATATCCAAAAGATTCTACTGGCCTGGAATGTCTTTAGATATTGATGCTTGGGTAGGTGCATATTTGGATGAACTACAAACTGTGATTAAAGTATGGTAACAAGTTTTGAAATTTGATCATTTTTATCTATTCTTTTTCTGTGTTTTGTATGCAATCAAATTTATAATAGGTTTCCAGGTGTGTGTTATGCCAGAGCAAGCGTTGCGACCTTAAGCAAAGTGTGGAGTACATCCCTATAGAGGTTATTGAGAATAACCTAATATGATTATATGCAGGTTTTATTCAAATTTTAATGATGAAATATAAACATCAGATGTATAGAATGTCACATTCCATTTTCATATTTTACTGAAGTGTAGTTTTTTATTCATACATTTTATTTTGTCATTCTTAGGGGTGTAAAACTAGGAGGACCACAGATCTGCAGTGTTTACTTTTATACCCTCTTCCCCCACACCTATGACTCTCAAGTGTTCTTGAACATCGTATGTAGTGGTTCAAATGTGTAAATGGGGTTGAGGGTAAATATTGCAGGACTGTGGCCCTGCAGGAGCAGAGTCTGACATCCAGACAGCTGCAGTTATAATTTATAAGCATTGGTTATGTGCATGGTCAATGCATTCTTTATTTATCAGGTCACTGCCCCGTTTAAAATCTTTTATTGGGACATTTGACAGGAAGGCCCAAACCAGGAATTAGAGAGTGAGGTAAAAAAAAAACAGTTCAGTACAGCGTGCAAGTTATCTTTGACATTATTTCTCATATTCATAGATTTTTAATTTTTATTCTGTTGTTACTGCAAGGTTGTCAATGCATATTTACATTTAATGATGAGGAAATACAACAAGCTCCATCAGGAAGAGACCCTGTTTGCTTATTATTTTGAAATGACTAGGACCTGGAATAGTGGACAGTCCAAATTAAAGGTATGTGAACTAAAATAAAAAGTAACTAAAACATCTATTTTTGCAATGTTATGCTAACAGTGCAAATTACTTATTGTTTACTGTATTATACTGCATTTCAGAATGATCTTAAAAAGTTTCATCTGATTATGGGTGTTGTTAATGACAATCATCAATGGATCAATGGATGCTAATGGTGAGACTTAATATACAGTCATGGCCAAAAATATCGGCACCCTTGGTAAATATGATCAAAGAAGGCTGTGAAAATTAATCTGCATTGTTAATCCTTTTGATCTTTTATTTAAAAAATTCTCAAAAATCTAACCTTTCATTGGATAATAAGAATTTAAAATGGGGGGAAATATCATTATGAAATAAATGTTTTTCTCTAATACACTTTGGCCACAATTAACAGCACCCTTTTATTCAATACTTTTTGAAACCTTTATTTGCCAGTTTAACAGCTCTAAATTTTCTCCTATAATGCCTGATGAGGTTAGAGAACACCTGGCAAGAGATTAGAGACCATTCCTTCATCCAGAATCTCTCCAGACCCTTCAGATTCCCAGCTCCATGTTAGTGGTGCTGCTCTTCAGTTCACCACACTCATTTTCTATAGGGGTTCAGGTCAGAGGACTGGAATGGCCATAGCAGAAGCTTGGTTTTGTGCTCAGTGACCCATATTTGTGTTGTTTTTGAGGTTTGTGTTTGGATTATTGTCCGGTTGGAAGATCCAAACGTGGCCCATTATAAGATTTC
Organism: Cyprinus carpio; assembly: GCF_018340385.1. NCBI lineage: Eukaryota > Metazoa > Chordata > Actinopteri > Cypriniformes > Cyprinidae > Cyprinus > Cyprinus carpio. The sequence continues at coordinate 17,285,802 of NC_056603.1, read as the reverse complement.
TAACAGAGTCAGTCACTCACTGATTATTTATCTGTTGGTATTTGATAGAATCCATGATACCATGTGTCTAAAGAAGATGTCCAGGACCTCCAGCAGAAATATAGGCCCATAACATCAAAAATACAGAAGTATATTTCATTGTACACATGGGGTACTTTTTGTCCCTGTGTTCACCAAACCCATCTTGAGTAGTTGCTGCTAAAAAGCTAATTTTTTAGTTTCATCTGACTATAGAAGCCAGTCCCATTTGAAGCTCCAGTCGTGTCTGATAACTGAATATGCTGGAGATTGTTTTTGGATGAGCGAGGAGAATTTTTCTTGAAACCCTTCCAAACAACATGAAGTGATGTAGGTGCTGTTTGACAATTTTTTTTTTTTTTTTTTTTTAGCTTTTCTGACCCCGAGACTATTTTCTGCAATTCTCCAGCTGTGGTCCTTGTTGGGTCTTTAGCCACTCAAACTCTCCTTCTCACTGTGCATCAGGACGATATAGACACACATCCTCTTCCAGGCAGTTTTGTAACATTTTCTGTTGATTGGAAATTCTTAATTATTGCCCTGATGGTGGAAATAGGAATTTTCACTGCTCTAGCTCTTTTCTTAAAGCCACTTCACTAATTTGTGAAGCTTAATAATCTTTTGCTGGACATCAGAAATATATTCTTTGGTTTTTCTCATTGTGATGAATGATTAAGGGGATTTGGGCTTTGTTTTCCCTCCTATTTATATTTCTGTGAAACAGGAAGCCATGGCTGGATAATTTCATATTCATAATCACCCTGGAGTGCTTAAAATTGTGAATATGAATGGGAATACACTTCAGAGATATATTTTACTCATAAGAATTTCTAGGGATGCCAATAATTGTGTCCAACGTGTATTTGAGAAAAACATTTATTTCATAATGATATTTCTCTCCATTTTAAATTCTTATTATCCAATGAAAGGTTCGATTTTTCGTGATGTTGTTAAATAAAAGATCAAAAGGATTAACAATGCAGATAAATTTTCACCGCCGCCTTTGATCATATTTACCAAGGGTGCCGATATTTTTGGCCATGACTATATATATATATATATATATATATATATATATATATATATATATATATATATATATATATATATATATATAATGCCCACAAAAACTGTCTTGTAACCAAGACAGTTTTGTGGGCATTGAAAATTTTAGATAATCTACACCAAACAGCAGAAGTCTGTGCTGGTGGATCCCCTGAAAGCAATGCCTTCAAACTCACCAAATGCCTGGAGTCCACAAAGTACTTTGTACTATCTTTATGTATCATCTGGTAGTTGATACATTATATTTTACTGGCAGTGATTGGGTTGACACTATAATAACTTGGAACCATTAAATGTTTGTTAAAGAGCATTTATGCAAAGCAGAGGTTGTGCTGTTGGAAACTGGACTTCTGAGACACTCCCACACTCAGTACAAACAGATGGAACGTCTTGTGGTGTATTTGCTCTGAAAGTACATACAATTCTTCTGTGTAAAAAAAAAAACAAAAAAAACAAAACAAACCTTGCTATGTGTACTGCGCTAGACTAACTGACACATGTCATGGCACTTGTATACTGTTGTTGTTCTCTCGTTGGTCTGATTGCTTCTATTGTTCTCATTTGTAAGTCGCTTTGGATAAAAGCGTCTTCTAAATGATTAAATGTAAATGTCGACACACTGAAGTGGGTGTATTTAAGATTAATCTTATGTTGTTTATAATTAAGTTATTAATGTCTTTTATGAACTGTTATATAGTTAACTTTTAACATAGGGATTTTGTCTTTTAAATTAGTTTGCTGAATGCATCCTGAATGACAAGGCAGCTACGGGTATTAAGTTTCCATCCACCACCAATGACCTGTACAATTACAGAAAGGACATTGCATTCACTCTCCTTGAAAATACATTATTCTTTATTTATTGATTTTTCTCTTTTTAAAAAAAGTTGTTTACAACTTTTGCTATTTAAATTCTATGACTGCAAGTACATTCATTATATTAACATCAGCTGTCATATGTAACTTTTAACTACTCAAATTATTTATAATTGTTAGATGCAAGTTCTCAGATGCTAAATCCATGTTTCTTCCAGATGATCTGTCTGAACTGTGGAAGACGACAAGCCTCAGAAGAAGGCGGCTAAGATCCCATGACCATCAACTGGGTAAGAGCATCTTTAGCAGTAAGTCAACAGGCAGCAACAAGCGGTGATTGTAACAGGTGGTTTCACAAAGACTGTGTTGGGACTGACATTCATTTTCTCTGTGCAGCATGTTTTTAAATTGACTAGTAGTACACAAGTGAAAACAACATTTTTGGGGGGGTGGGGACTGTAGGTGGGGACTGTCGCTTTATTTGAACTTTATTTGAACTTTTATGACTTATTTCAACAATTTAAAATGAACTTGTCCTAATTTAATTGTAAATGAATTTGTTTGAATTTGATAATAAATATTTGCATGTACATATACTAAATGTGCAGTTTTTTTCTCCCAATAAAGTGAATAAATAAAAGCTTTCAAACAACATACAGTGTCATCTCAACTTGCTGCAATAAATAAATACATACAAATAACCAAACAAAAATAAATAAATACATAAAATGTTAGTGTGCTTTTTGTTAAAGTTATGGCAATGAATCGTCACACTAAAACGGGTCTTTTTACTAATTATGAATACAGTATGTTAACAAATTTTAGATTAATTTGGGGGCCATGATGTATGTCTGTTGCTGTTCACATCTGACCAAAATGAAAGTTATAAAACAGATCACACATTGTTGATGTGAATACACACATGGATACATACAAAAAATATACAAACACACAATCTAACAACATCTTATCCAAGTATTTCCTGTGTTTGTTTATTTGCCTCTTTTCAATGAATCACTTGCTGTATTCCTCAACTGCAACTCACTTTGGATAAAAACTTCTTCTAAACTAATAATATACAACATTCACCATTACCTTTAGGCACTGGCCCCAGCTTTGTACCTTTTTTTCTGAGAGAGAACACACGTTTGCATATCTCTGTGCATTTATTTGGTGTGTGTTTGAAATAGCCTGCAGGCAGAGAATCACTTTGGATACCCAGTTCACTATCAGGCTTTTTTATTTTTTTATTTTTTTATTTAACTAATTTAATTGTTTCATTTTTGTATTATTTACATCAACTTGTGTTTATGATTTACATTTATTATATACATTTATGTCAGGCTAGATGCCTTTTAGCTTCTGTACCTTAGGTTTCTGCCCCAGTGACAGCTTTGTACCTTTTTTTTTTCCTGAGAGAGAACAGATGTTTGCATATTTCTGTGCATTTATTTGGTGTGCATTTCAATTTAATCATAAATTTAATGAATTTACATTTCTGAATGCATTGCTGAGGCATATGGGTTATGAGTCTTTTTTTTTCCAAGTCCTTTTTTGAGTAACCTGAGTGAACATGCAGATTACAATATTTAGCAGACAAATTGTCACCGTGCGGTAAGGTAACACTGTGTAAACAGGGGTGTGGGTCCAAATGCAGGTTTATTTGAAAAACAAAAACAGACTAAGCAAAACAGATCAACAAGATCTGACAAACAACTCAAACAAGAACAGGACTGGGACACAAATACGGCAGCAGAAGGTGCTTCCATCAACCAACAAATAACTTTAACAAATAATTAATAAGCCAGACAGAGTAACGGGAGTGTAGTGTAGAAATAGTCCATGACAATGGGGAGCAGATGAGGGTGTAATAAGTGACTGATATCTGGAATTTGGGGAATGGAGTCCGGGTGGACGGGAGATGGCGACCTCTGGTGGTGAGAGGGAAAACTCAGGGCCCAGACTCATGACACAAATAAGCTATATAAAATATATGTAAATAAATTATAGCAATATATTACAAAATTGTTAATACTAAATGTATACTTTACAGTGTTATATTTTTATATATTAAAGTAAAGACATTAAAAGTAGATGTAAAAAATAAAACTTTAGAATTCATAATTCTAATATGAATACAAAACTTTTTGTTGTATCATTTTTAACTATACACCATGGAAAAAAACGTCTCGGATACGTATGGTAACCCTCGTTCCCTGAAGTAGGGGACGGAGACGTCACGTCGAGAGTGACTGACTGAAAGGGAACTGGATTAAACTGTATCGAGATCAGTACCATTATACAAACAACTTTAGAATAACTTATATTTACTTAAAAAATCCTAAAGATGCCTGCCAAGAAAGCTAATGTCTATAGGCTGCTAGTTTGCTACACTGATGTAATCATTCTACATCAATCTGCTTGCTGAACTAATCCACAGATTTAGTGTAATGACTGCTAAACTCTTTTTGATAGGATTATAATCAGGATGAGCAGCAACAAAGACGTGTGCTCTGACTCTGCGCTGAGATTTTGGTCAGGTACGTTCTAGGGACTAGCCCAGATATTCCATCCCTCCACGCTCTCCACCACCCATCCTCGCCTTTCTCAGTGATTGTGACAACTTGTCCTTTACTGATAGACAGCTCATCATCTTCCTAGAATTGAGGGAGACAGGGAGTTGAGTACACAGCTCGTACAATCAGTCTCTAAAGAGTTTTTTTTAATTAACATATATAGACATTTTAAACTTTTTTAACAAGGCTGTCAGGCAAACAATTTTATGATAAAAATTCCACTTATGAGATTTATATGAATTTCTTTGAATTGCAATTCATTTTATTTCTACTTTCAATTTTAGTTCCTGATTGCTACCTCAATTCTATTTCTGAAACTAAACAGAAATTGATAATAAAATGTAAATGTAATGAAATGTAAGTCGCTGGGGTATATTTGTAGCAATAGCCAAAAATACATTGTATGGGTCAAAGTTATTGATTTTTATTTTATGCCAAAAATCATTAGGATATTAAGTAAAGATCATGTTCCATGAAGATATTTTGTAAATTTCCTACTGTAATATATCAAAACTTAATTTTTGATTAGTAATATGCATCGCTAAGAACTTCATTTGGACAACTGTGGCCTAATGGTTAGAGAATTGGACTAATAACCAGAAGTTTGCAGGTTCGAGTCTCTGTGCTGGCAGGAGTTGTAGGTGGGTGGGGAGTGAATGAACAGCGCTCTTTTATACCCTCAATACCCATGGCTGAAGTTCCCTTGAGCAAGGCACTGATCCCCCAGTTGCTCCCCGGGCGTTGGATATAGCTGCCCACTGCTCCGGGTGTGTGTTCACTTCTCACTGCTGTGTGTGTGCACTTGGATGGGTTAAATGCAGAGCACCAATTAATTTCCGAGTATGGGTTACCATACGTGGCAAATGTCACGACTTTCACTTTAAAGGAGATTTTCTCAATATTTCGATTTTTTTTGCACCATCTGATTCCAGATTTTCAAATAATTGTACCTCAGCCAAATATTGTCCTATCCTAACAAACCATAGATCAATAGAAAGCTTATTTATAAAAAAACAAAACAACAACAAAAACAAAAAAAAAGCTCCATGGTCACAAATCAGGATATTTTTGATGAAATCTGATAGCTTTCTGAACCTCCATAGACAGCAGCGCAACTGACACGTTCAAGGCCCAGAAAGGTAGTTAGCACATCATTAAATTAGTCCATGTGACATCAGTGGTTCAACCATCATTTTATGAAGCTACTTTCTGTGTGTGAAGAAAACAAAAATAACTTTATTCAACAATTTCTTCTCTCGTGTCAGTCTGTCAGAGTACCACTACACATGTGTGTGTTGCTGCAGACGCAGGAGCTGGCGTTCTGACACAGAACCTGGATGTGCTGCACCTTGTTTACAAGCAGAAGACGATGCACACTGTACATAAAACAGTCTTCTTAAACATGTCTAAAGATTTCAACAGAGAGAGCAATTTTTTGCCCAGCCTTACTTATTTGAACCAGAATATACAGACTATGAACTAAGAGAGAGATGGATGTTCTATGCAGGCCCAGCTCCAGAATCAAATCACTGAGGGTGCTTCTTAAATTAGTGAGGGTGCTGTAACTATATATTGGCATCCGTTGCTAGTACAAAGAGTGCTCCGTTCATAATCATTAAAAAGCTGTCATTTATCTTAGTTCATCACGATCTCACAAAGATATGTTATCAATAAAGTTCTCTACACATACATATATATATTTATTAGGTACACCTTACTAGTCTTCAGAACTGCCTTAATTCTTCGTGGCATAGATTCAACAAGGTGTTGGAAACCTTCCTCAGAGATTTTGGTCCATATAGACATGATAGCATCACACAGTTGCTGCAGATTTGTCGGCTGCACATCCATGATGCGAATCTCCTGTTCAGCCACATCCCAAAGCTGCTCTATTGGTTTGAGATCTGACTGTGGAGGCCATTTGAGTAAACTGAATCAGACCAGGCAAGTTTTTTCCAATCTTCTATTGTCCAATTTTGGTGAGCCTGCGAAAAGTATGTTCATTTACTGTACTTGACTCAATACTTGGTAGGGGCTCCTTTTGCTTTAATTACTGCCTCAATTCGGCGTGGCATGGAGGTGATCAGTTTGTGGCACTGCTGAGGTGGTATGGAAGCCCAGGTTTCTTTGACAGTGGCCTTCAGCTCATCTGCATTGTTTGGTCTCTTGTTTCTCATTTTCCTCTCGACAATACCCCATAGATTCTCCATGGGGTTCAGGTCTGGTGAGTTTGCTGGTGAGTTTGCTGGCCAGTCAACCACACCAACACCATGGTCATTTAACCAACATTTGGTGCTTTTGGCAGTGTGGACAGGTGCCAAGTCCTGCTGGAAAATGAAATCAGCATCTTCAAAAAGCTGGTCAGCAGAAGAAAGCATGAAGTGCTCCAAAATTGATTGGTAAACGGGTGCAGTGACTTTGGTTTTCAAAAAACACAATGGACCAACACCAGCAGATGACATTGCACCCCAAATCATCACAGACTGTGGAAACTTAACACTGGACTTCAAGCAACTTGGGCTATGAGCTTCTCCACCCGTCCTCCAGACTCTAGGACCTTGGTTTCCAAATGAAATACAAAACTTGCTCTCATCTGAAAAGAGGACTTTGGACCACTGGGCAACAGTCCAGTTCTTCTTCTCCTTAAGACGCCTCTGACATTGTCTGTGGTCCAGGAGTGGCTTAACAAGAGGAATACGACAACTGTAGCCAAATTCCTTGACACGTCTGTGTGTGGTGGCTCTTGATGCCTTGACCCCAGCCTCAGTCCATTCCTTGTGAAGTTCACTCAAATTCTTGAATCGATTTTGCTTGACACTCCTCATAAGGCTGTGGTTCTCTCGGTTGGTTGTGCATCTTTTTCTTCCACACTTTTTCCTTCCACTCAACTTTCTGTTAACATGGTTGGATACAGCACTCTGTGAACAGCCAGCGTCTTTGGCAATGAATGTTTGTGGCTTATGCTCCTTGTGAAGGGTGTTAATGATGGTCTTCTGGACAGCTGTCAGATCAGCAGTCTTCCCCATGATTGTGTAGCCTAGTGAACCAAACTGAGAGACCATTTTGAAGGCTCAGGAAACCTTTGCAGTTGTTTTGAGTTGATTATCTGATTGGCATGTCACCATAATCTAATTTGTTGAGAAAGTGAATTGGTGGGTTTTTGTTAAATGTGAGCCAAAATCATCACAATTAAAAGACCCAAAGACTTAAAGTACTTCAGTCTGTGTGCATTGAATTTATTTAATACACGAGTTTCTCAATTTGAGTTGAATTACTGAAATAAATGAACTTTTCCACGACATTCTAATTTATTGAGAAGCACCTGTACATGCTCAGACAAGAGGGAATGTTAGGAAAAATCATGCCGAGTTCCAGACAATGTAGGTGTGAATACTCGATTTGAATTTCCCACTTCCGAACATTGTATGCTACATTTCATTAGAAAAAGTGCTCGCTGCAGAGCCAATGAGATGGTCCTCACTGCAGAACACAAGATCCTGAGGGTGAGGATGGATCCAGATCCAGATATTGGTGGAGTTTGAAGGTCTAACTCTTACTATTACCCTATTCCTAAACATAACTAGGTCATGCTCCACCCATTAGGTCTGCAGAGGTCCACCCATTTTGCCCAATTGGATCTGTAGTGAGCGCCACTCGTCTAATTACAAGTTTGTTCACACATATGCAACACAAGATGGCGCTATTACTCAATGTATCTCAGTGTGTGGCGATGTTTTTTATTTTATTTTATTGACAATACAGGAATATAGAGTCATAAAAACATATAAATCTATAAAACAAAATTAAAAAATGTAATCTTTTATCAAAAATCAGTCTCACATATATTTTGAACAGCAGAGATGTCTTAGCTTTATGATTGTTCTGTTTAGAGATTAAAGAATCATAAAAGGTAATTAAATCAGTAGAAATCAGTTTACCATTTGGAACAGACAGCATGTATTTTGCTTTTTGTATATGATTAGTTAAGAAATTTGATTATATTGTGCATCTCCAATAAACCAGTATCTCATTCCATAAACAAGATCCTATTGTAAAACAGATCAAAAATAAACAATATATCCTAAAATAGTCAAAAATTATTTTGCATAAGTACAAATGAAAAATAAATGTAAGCTTGTTTATGACTCCTCTTTACAAAAACAACAAAACACTACTTTAACCTTTCTACAGTCATTATGTGGATCATATTGATTTATTATTTTAAAGTGAGTTGCTTGACTTATGCTTAATTAGGTTACATATGTATTTATATTGAAGCAAAGTTTCAGGAAAAAGTTAAGGATTATCATGATTACATGATATTTCTAACATAAAAGTTTTTTTTTTTTTTTTTTTTTATCCCTGATGTAAAGACCACCAACAGTAGGAACCAGAAGAGAACCAATTATACATGTTTTCATTCTTAATAATGTGAATAAGATTAGGGGAAATACAACAAAAGAGTTTTAAATATTCTTTTGAACATACATTTATCCCAATAATATTAACAATTGGTTGTTTCTCCTGTTCTTGTTATGACCGGGGCTAGAACTCAGAATGTGTTGCTGGTAACCCAGTGTTCTAGCCACTACTCCACAGAGCAGTGTAGACCCAATTTGCAGAGAACCACACAAGGCAGGATTGGAGAAAAACAAACAGTCTTTACTTAGTGTCCTTCTTGAATAAACATAAAAAATTAACATCAGAAGCAGGGCTGAAGAAGGTACAGATCCACAAGGCAAAAGGTCCAAAAAACAAAGTAAAGCTTCCAAATAAGCAGGTCAAAGTTCTGAGTAAAAAGTCTCTCAAAGAAATCCAAACATATGCCAAAGGATCTGTCTGAACAAAAGAACTTCAAGACTGAGCAAGGATACAAATAAATGCAGGTCTTATATGCACACACACACACACACACACACACACACACACACACACACACACACACACACACACACACACACACACACACACACACACACACACACACACACACACACACACACACACACACACACACTAACAAGCCAGGCACAGGTGATATCATTGAGCTAATAATGAACAGGAAATCAGGAGGAAGTTGTGGAAGGTCTTGTGCTCTCTGTTTCCCTCTGCTGGACAGACCGTGGTGTGACAGTTCTTAGGCCAGACATAAAATGTTTGTGTTCTCTTTAAAAACCAAAAACCAAAAACAATATGCCTACCATAAAATAAAGTTATAAAGATACTGTGTAATAAAGATACACATAACATGTAATATTACAATAAACATTGTATTTTATATATTAATGTCTTCTCAGAAATTGCTTATATTTCTTTAACCAGAGTTCCCACTTCATGTTTACATGTCTCGCCTTCTGAATTCTTGATACCAGATATGTACATTTTAAAAAACTGCAAACAAATGACCTTCTCACCAATCCAGTAATTATTTACCAGTAATTATCCAGTGCACTGGAATGTTCACTCCCTAAAAAATCCCACAATGCACTGCAAAAAAAGTGCCCACTGCCTGAGTGGTACCGCATGGCATCATGGGAAGGGCTGGTCCTCCCAGCCAGTGTACTGTACATATTTAAACTGAATCAGGCTACCACTTTTCTACACTAGTATTAAAACCAGTTTCAGTACCTTTGTTTGACATAAAAATCAAAGCTTTGACAGCTTGAATAGCCACACACTGCTTTAGTTGTGAATAAAATGTTACTAAAATAAAAATAAAATTTTCTGATGAGCAGAAAATAATCATTCAGTTGTTTATTATATTGTAAATATTTTACACCTATTGATTTCATGTGTCATGGTAATGTGATATCATGTGTTATTAACTAGTTGTTAGGACAAAGACTGAAGTCACTGGTTGACATAGTTCAGATGTGTCCCTTATTTACAGTATGTGCTGTAGAAGTAATCCTTCTGAGTCATAATGAAGAAGAAAGATTGTTTTAAATTTAAATTATTTTCTGACAACTTTCCTTGCTTCTCATTTTGAGCTTATCTTTAGAGAAACATTGATACAAAGGATTTAAACTAAATCATTACTTTTAACTCTTACAGCAGCATTAAACTTGCAATTAACAACAAGGTCACATAATATACAGCATGAATTATCAGTCAAGTATTTGGCAGTAAAACAATCAAAAGCGCAAGTCTAACAAATCAATTTAGTGTATTTCAAATATAGAACTGAGCATCTGAAAATTCTCTAAAATCTGTTTATTATAAAAAAGGCATTTTTTTTCCTGGAAACTTTTATATCGTAAAATGGTTGTGCAATACCTGGGACCAGGAAAAAAATATTTACTTGAAAAAATGTTATCCTATGAGTGACACTGCTGTATATCACTCTAACGGAAGTGTTACTCTTAAAAGGTCACTGACATGAATGCTCATTTAATACTCACAATGTTCACTGTAGCATGAAAACACTCATGTTTTCACATTATTTGATAAATTCATGCTTTTCATTTCTCCCAGCAGAAGTATAATAATGACTAATGCAAAGTACCTACTGTAATGTGTGTTGATCTGGCTCAGTTGAGTAAATCACTGAAATGAAAATTATCCAACAAGTGATTGCTTTTTATATACTGCTTTTTACTATATATATATATATATATATATATATATATATATATATATATATATATATATATATATTATATTGCACATTAAGACTGTGTATTATTTATTCAAGCTCTGTTCATTCAAACATTTTTAATAAAAAAAAAATTGTAAAAAAATTTCTAAAATTGAAAAAACAAACACAAGCTGTCTTACATCTTAAAAAAAAAAACATTTAATTAAAATGACTTTGATCAGTGTATTTATATAAACTCTGCAAGGATATTAATAGCAGCGATCAAGATGTCATGGTTTCTGGGAGAGTTTGGGTGTCAATAAATTAACTTTAGTTTCTTTTGCGTAAGGTGTATGCAAGGTTTTAAAGAGGACAACAAGAACTATTTTATTTTAATCATTTAAATGAAACTTTTTATTGCAATTTATTTTTCAGTGTTTCCATTTATTGTTGAGTATATTTTCCAAAACAGTTTAATAATCTTCAAATGATCTTTGTTTCAAATGTTGAACTCACAGGTAACATAATATATATATATATATATATAATATTCAAATTTAAAACAATCTGTGCTTTTCATCATTTTATGATGAAAAGCACATCAACATATCTTCTTAAAGTACTGTAAATCTATGACATCAATACACTCTCTCTAAAATTATAGTTTGTGTAAGTCCAAAGTGATGCATCATCAGAGATTTTTCAAGCATTATGTTCACATCTACGACTCTTTTTCATAATTTAAATAACATAAACATAGCATATAGAGATATACAATGCATAAACAGGAACCCGAGTACCACAGCACTACTTTTACATAAACTATAGGCATTATGCAGATTCACTGTTTTTAAGTCAAATAAAGGTCTACTTTGACATTTTAGAATTTCTTCATTCGTTTATATCTTGCGCTCTCCTCAACTCCTCTGGGGAAGACAAAACAAAACACAAAATACTACATTATTATGACAGCTTCAGTATTTTACTGGATTATATGAATGTTAACTTTATTTATAGTAATATGTGTGTCTGTGGAATATATATACATGTTTTAATTGTATTTATTGTATTAAGAAAAACATAACATTTGTTTTATATTAAAGGGGTGCTATTATGCTTTTTCACTTTTTCAAATTTAGTTAGTCTTTAATGTTGTTATTTGAACATAAAAAAGATCTGCAAAGTTACAAAGCTCAAAGTCCAATTCAAAATGAGATATTTTATTTAACAGAAATCACTAACTAGAAAAACTACAACGAACGACTCGTTTGGACTTCAACGCATATTTTCCGTGATTTGTGATATCACAAAGATTGACGAATGGGACGAGACCTGGTTGAGCTGCACTAGAGAAGACAACAAGTGTAATCACTATGTCGGAGACACGCTAGCTTTCCCAAAGCAGGGCTTAGAGTGGTTACAATCATCCGGGTTTAAATAGCGGTCAAATTGATTTGATTTTGACGCAATATTTACACTGAAGCTCACAGCAGGCGGCTATGGTAAGGAGCATGACATTTCCCGAGCAGGCACTGAGTGCTGCCAATCACAGCAAACACTGGCCCAGCTAACCAATCACAACACAGACTGGCGCAGCTAACCAATCACAGCGCATTACATATTTCAGAAGGCGAGCCTTCATTTGATACAGGAACCATTCCAGCCGTTCATGCCAGACTGGGGAGAGAGGTGTTGTAATAATGTAAAATATGTGGAAAACAACCTAGTATGAGAGCCTGTTCTAGTACACCCCCAAAACAAAATCAAGACCTTGTAAAAGAGCATAATAGGACCCCTTTAAACAAACAGACACAACTGACATGTATATGATTTGGTTCTTACCCTGATCTTTAATAACATACAAAGTTTAGTTTAGTTTCACAGTCTCTGCTCTCCCAACTTTTAGCTGCTAGGTTTCGAGATCCACAGTAAAGGGGACTGGCGGGGCATTCTGGCAGCTGGACCAAATTTCCCAGAGACTCCCCACTGACCCAGAACCAGGATCCTGCCAGGAAGCGCAGACCTGTCCACACGCCATCGGTTTGCATGTCTGCAGTCTTGTTATTGGCTTGGAAGAGATGTAAACTGGTCGGCAGACAGGCCAAGTCAGAGTGTTGAGACCTGCAGTGTTCTAACGCCTCCTCCCAGCTCTTCTTCTCCTTTACCAGGATCAGTTCAGGCACCCACTCATAGCAGAAAAAAGGGTACTGATGATCACAAACGTAATCATACAATTCCCCACCTGAACTCTTACAGCAAAAGGCTGTATATGGGGTGTCTGGTTGACCAGCCTTCCATGGCATAGAAATTTCTTTGCTTCCATCACTCCACACCCATTGGCGGTCAACAGAGAGTTTGTTCAGTCCAACCCAGCTTTCTGTGCTATCGGCTTTCTGATCATTTGAATCAGTTTTGAACCTTGTAAGTTCCTCATGGCTGTCTATGGTGGACAGGTCGGCATAATTCTCTCTGCAAAACTTTTGAGCGTCGCTCCAAGTCTTAGCATTATTGATAAAAATGTGTTTCCTGATCAAAGTTAAAGTCAGCTCACAATGAGCTGACAGGAAAAGAGCAACCCAGGCAATCTTCATCTCTTCTGAGGGAAGCAAGTCAGTAAGTACAGTCGTAAGGCAGACTCCATATATATATATATATATATATATATATATTCAAATTTGCAATTTGTTAGTCAGAATTGTTTTCAAATAATCCATTTAAGGTCAGATGTCACCAACGCAGAACAAAGACTGTAATGGCTAAACTCACACCGAGATCTTTATCATGACAGTCATTTTTAAGATGCCTTAATACAGCAATTGAATTAATAGCTCACAGAAATTTAAAAAAGAAAGAAACAAAGAAACAAAGACACTGCAAACATTTTCCTATTAGACTGATGTTTTTCTTCTTCTTTCTCCAAAATTCACTATGTCCAAAATATCACATGAAACAAACAGAGACCAGGAGTATAAGGAATGACACAAACTGAAGTTTAGTATGAAACAAAGCTTATGCGAAATGCATGCAAAAGTACAGAGACAAATGGAAAATGTCTGACCTCAATTTCTCACTCTTTTTCTGCAGAACACGCCTATTTATTTACTTTTCATTATTTTTTATAAACTTTTCATTATTATAGTTAATATAATAAAATTTTCTGAAAACAAATATCTAGTTTTTTATTAATTGTGCAACAATATTGCAAACTAAAGTACTGAAAATTACATTTTTATTTTACAATCTCACTATTAAACAATTATATATTAAAAAAGAAAAAAATGAGCAGAAAATGTTGCATAAAGCTTTAGGGTTGGGTATCTTGATGGAAAACAAATCTTGTCCTAAAACTGGATGAATATTTTTATAGACAACTAGAATATAAATATCTTTTTTTTTAAATAAAATAATAAACTAGTAAACTATAAAAAGGCAGGGGTCACAAGTACATTCATTTCATAATGAATACATGAAGAACAGATAGTGAAAGGCAATCTGCAAAGAAACAAAAATGTTTTGCATGCCCTGTATTTTGATATATATGCAAAGTTTAAGTAGCAAAGTATATAAAGAAGTAAGTATGTTTTGTGTTATAGCCCTCAATATTAAAAAAATGCCACATTCATAGCTCAAATCAGATGGAAAGCATTGAATTTGAAGGGTTAAACATTTGGGATAATGACATGTCAGACATTTTACTGCTAATTGTACTTGTTTCCTTTGTTATGGATTCTTTTCACCTGTGTCCCATCTAGTTTCCTTTGTTTGCTCTGTGTTTAAGTACTGAGTTTTTTTTCCTTGTCCTGTATTGACTTTGTATTCAAAGCTGTTATCTTTGCTTCAGTGGTTGCTCAAGGTTGGATTAGTTCTTTTGTTTGTTTAAACAAAATTTTCTGCCTTAAAAGGATAGTTCACCCAAAAATGAAAATTTGATGTTTATCTGCTTACCTCCAGGGCATCCAAGATGTAGGTGACTGTTTGTTCAGTAGAACACAAATGGAGATTTTTGAAACTGTTGCAGTCTGTCTGTCCTATAATGGATGGGAATCATGGCTTTGAGAGTAAAAAAACATACATAAACAAAACCAAATTAAACCCTGCGGCTCATGATGATACATTGATGTGTAAAGACACAAGACGATCGGTCTGTGAAAGAAACTGAACAGTATTTATATCATTTTTTACCTCTGATTTTCACCGCAATGTCTGAACTGTCCTGAACGTGTTCCCTCTTCTTCTTCAGCCTGCGCGTGAGGCGTCTTCTTCTTCTTCTTGGTTTAGGGCAGATTGCAGACTTATAAATGCATTACCACTACCTATCTCTCAAATGGACCACTGTCACTCTATCTACAATCTCAGATGGGAGTGTCAATGGTCCGTTTGAGAGATAGGTAGTGGTAATGCATTTATAAGTCTTTGATCTGCCCTAAAGCAAGAAGAAGAAGATGCCTCAAGCAGATAAACATCAAATTTTCATTTTTGGGTGAACTATCCCTTTAATCTCTCCTTCATGTCAGAATGTGATTGGTGGGTGGAATTTTCCCCTAGCAGATATGTAACAAAAACTACCAACAAAGTGACTTTGTGACACTCACAAAAAAGGTACCAAACTATCACTGGTTTGGTACCCTTTTATAAGGTACTAATATGTATAATTTAGAGATAAATAAGGTACAAAGGTGTGCCTTTTAGCTTTTTTATCTTTAGGCACCACCCCTAGCTTTGTACCTTTTTTTTGTGAGAGAGAACACACGTTTGCAAATCTCTGTGCATTTATTTGGTGTGTGTTTGAAATAGCCTGCAGGCAGAGAATCACTTTAGATACCCAGTTCACTATCAGCTTGTGGTTTAAATGTATTATGATTTACATTTTTTATATACATTTATGTCAGGCGCGAAGGATGGATGCCTTTTAGCTTCTGTACCTTAGGGTTCTGCCCCAGTGACAGCTTTGTACCTTTTTTCCTGAGAGAGAACAGATGTTTGCATATTTCTGTGCATTTATTTGGTGTGCATTCAAATTTAATCATGAATTTAATGCATTTACATTTCTGAATGCGTTGCTGAGGCATACGGGTTATGAGTCTTTTTTTTATTCGAGTCCTTTTTTGAGTAACCTGAGTGAACATGCAGATTACAATATTTAGCAAACAAATAAGCTATGATAAATTATAGCAATATATTACACAATTGATAATACTAAATGTATACATTACAGTGTTATATTTCTATATATATTACAGTACATACATTAAAAGTAGATGTAAAAAAAAATAAAACTTTAGAATTCATAATTATAATACAAATCATATAACTTTTTGTTGTATAATTTTTAACTACAAACCCGATTCCAAAAAAGTTGGGACACTGTACAAATTGTGAATAAAAACAGAATGCAATGATGTGGAAGTTTCAAATTTCAATATTTTATTCGGAATACAACATAGATGACATATCAAATGTTTAAACTGAGAAAATTTATCATTTTAAGGGAAAAATAAGTTGTTTTTAAATTTCATGGCATCAACACATCTCAAAAAAGTTGGGACAAGGCCATGTTTACCACCGTGTGGCATCCCCTCTTCTTTTTATAACAGTCTGCAAACGTCTGGGGACTGAGGAGACAAGTTGCTCAAGTTTAGGAATAGGAATGTTGTCCCATTCTTGTGTAATACAGGCATCTTGTTGCTCAACTGTCTTAGGTCTTCTTTGTCGCATCTTCCTCTTTATGATACGCCAGATGTTTTCTATGGGTGAAAGATCTGGACTGCAGGCTGGCCATTTCAGTGCCCGGATCCTTCTTCTACGCAGCCATGATGTTGTAATTGATGCAGTATGTGGTCTGGCATTGTCATGTTGGAAAATGCAAGGTCTTACCTGAAAGAGACAATGTCTGGATGGGAGCATATGTTGTTCTAGAACTTGGATATACCTTTCAGCATTGATGAAAAGGCATCCCAGTTTTCCAAAAAAAACTTCAAATTTTGATTCGTCTGACCACAGAACAGTTTTCCACTTTGAAGAGAGAAAAACGCCTGCGCTTCTGGATCATGTTTAGATGTGGCTTCTTTTTTGACCTATAGAGTTTTAGCCGGCAACCGCGAATGGCACGGTGGATTGTGTTCACCGACAATGTTTTCTGGGAGTATTCCTGAGCCCATGTTGTGATTTCCATTACAGTAGCATTCCTGTATGTGATGCCAGTGCCGTCTAAGGACCCGAAGATCACAGGCATCCAGTATGGTTTTTCCGGCCTTGACCCTTACGCACAGTGATTGTTCCAGATTCTCTGAATCTTTGGATGATATTATGCACTGTAGATGATGATAACTTCAAATTCTTTGCAATTTTTCTCTGAGAAACTCCTTTCTGATATTGCTCCACTATTTTTCACCGCAGCATTGGGGGAATTGGTGATCCTCTGCCCATCTTGACTTCTGAGAGACACTGCCACTCTGAGAGGCTCTTTTTTTACCCAATCATGTTGCCAATTGACCTAATAAGTTGCAAAATGGTCCTCAAGCTTTTCCTTATATGTACATTTAACTTTTCGGGCCTCTTATTGCTACCTGTCCCATCTTTTTTGGAATGTGGAATGTCTCACTTTCAACATTTGATATGTTATCTATATTCTATTGTGAATAAAATATAAGTTTATGAGATTTGTAAATTATTCCATTCCTTTTTTACCCCCATTTTTTACAGTGTCCCAACTTTTTTGGAATAGGGTTTGTATATACCATGGAAAAACTGGATTAAACTGTATTGCGATCAGTACCATTATACAAACAACTTTAGAATAACTTATATTCACTTAAAGATCATTAAAAAAAATCCTAAAGATGCCTGTCAAGAAAGCTAATGTCTATAGGCTGCTAGTTTGCTACACTGATGTAATCATTCTACATCAATCTGCTTGCTGAACTAATCCACAGATTTAGTGTAATGACTGCTAAACTCTATTTGATCGGATTATAATCAGGATGAGCAGCAACAAGACGTGTACTCTGACTCTGCACTGAGATTTTGGTCAGGTATGTTTTAGGGACTAGCCCAGATATTCCATCCCTCCACGCTCTCCACCACCCATCCTCGCCTTTCTCAGTGATTGTGACAACTTGTCCTTTACTAATAGACAGCTCATCATCTTCCTAGAAATAAGGGAGACAGGGAGTTGAGTACACAGCTCGTACAATCAGTCTCTTAAGAGAGTTTTTTTTAACAAACATATATAGACATTTTAAACTTTTTAACAAGTTTTAACAATTTTATGATAAAAATTCCACTTATGAGATTTATATGAATTTCTTTGAATTACAATTAATTTTATTTCTACTCTCAATTCTAGTTCCCGATTGCTACCTCAATTCAATTACTGAAACTAAACAGAAACTTTAAAAAACATGCTAAATTCAACTCTGAATTGTGCTCTACTAACCCCTGGGATAAAAACTAAGTATAAAAGTTACTGTATTTATTTACCTGAGCTTTAAAATCATATAACACCATGTACTTCTCAGGTCCTCCTCCTGTTTGTTGAGCAGATGTGTATGATCCAGCTGAATTACTGCCTGTTTCAGGATACGCTGTGATGTATAGTAAGGGCAGCAATGTTCAGTATAGATATTATAGAAATAGAAATTCCTAATACTGCTTATTAAGTGCTAGATTTCACCGGAATGTATTATGAGTATATTAGTTTAATGCTCTTTGCATACTGACTATAAGTTTAAAGGGACAATTCACCCAAAAATGAAAATTCTGTCATTAATTACTCACCCTCATGTTGTTTCAAACCTGTAAGACCTTCGTTCAACTTCGGAACACAAATTGAGATATTTTTGATGAAATCTGAGAGCTTTCTGAACCCCCATAGACAGCAGCGCAACTGACACGTTCAAGGCCCAGAAAGGTAGTTAGGACATCATCAAAATAGTCCATGTGACATCAGTGGTTCAACCATAATGTTATGAAGCTACTTTCTGTGTGTGAAGAAAACAAAAATAACTTTATTCAACAATTTCTTCTCTTCTGTGTCAGTCTGTCAGAGTACCACTACACATGTGTGTGTTGCTGAAGACGCAGGAGCCGGCGTTCAGACACAGAACAGCTGCACCTTGTTTACAAGCAGAAGATGATGCATGCTGTACATAAAACAGTCTTCATAAACATGTCTGAAGATTTCAACAGAGAGAGCAATTTTTTGCCCAGCCTTACTTATTTTTTAACCAGAGTATACAGATGATGAACTAAGAGAGATGGACGTTCTATGTCCTTACTACCTTTCTGGGCCTTGAATGTGTCAGTTATGTTGCTGTCTATGCAGGGCCAGAAAGCTCTCAGATTTCACAAAGATATCTTAATTTGCATTTCGAAAATGAACAGAGGTCTTACAGGTTTGGAACAATATGAGGGTGAGTAATTAATGTCCGAATTTTAATTTTTTTGGTGAACTATCTCTTTAAGAATTCACAGAAGTAATACTGACCACTGAAAGACATCCCTGGAAGCATGACAGATAATCTGCAGATACAAAAGGTAGAGTTTAACAATCAAGTTACAAAACCATAAAATAACAGTCATTCTTAATTAAGTTGATGTAGTTCAGGAATTCACCTCTTCGTTTCAACCCTCCTGACTCCTCCATTAGCATTCAAGTCAGAGTAACTCCGAAACTCAATGAGAGCTGAGGAGACATGGAGGAGCGACTGTCAATGTATGTAGAATTTCTTAACAGTGTCACATCTTCTTATGTCAGCTCTTGAGCTGTTAGATTTCTGAAGTAAATCATGATGATGGTGAATATACCTGGAGGACGACAGGCCGTCTTTTTCATTTTAATGAAACAGTTGTTGTCAGTGATGATGTCACACTGCTCTAAAATCTTTCTTACTTCCTCACAGCACTAAGGAAAACAGTTGTTAAAATAACTGTAAGTCAAAAACAGCATTTGGCTAGGCTTTGGTATATAAAGATTAAGAAATCTAGACATTTACGTCATCATCCTGGACACACTGCATGGAGAGCAGATTGCAATGCTCCCATAACACACAGCGCAAGATATTAATGCGCTCAGACTCCTGCTGCTGGAACACCTACAAGGCAACACACAAATACAACACATGAAATATTTTTAATGTCACTTCCTTTTTAAAATGTTGCAAGTCAATAAAATAATTATTTCTCCTTTTTACTATTTTTGGTAATGGCATTTTCTCAACCTGTCTAAATTTTTATGCCACATCAATAAATATTCTCCAGCTGTACATGACAGAATGCTAGGACTGTTTATCACATGCCTGTGAGATTGCGTCTTCTCTCATTTAGTCATCATTACCCAAAATAAAACATGAAGCTCTGCTTATTTCTGTAGACACTCCTTCCTCTGTTAACCTTACTTTTTAGTGGTCTATGCATGCTTTTGTACATGTTCTTTACCTCACATGCACTCCTGTATGTACTCTCCCAGTCCTGGCACATTTTTTCAAGTTGATCAACATTCCATTTGTATTGCTTTTCTGAACCAGCAAGAAAATAAAACAGAAAGTCAACTCTCAATTAATGTTAACATGTAAGATGTAACATACATACATATATATATATATATATATATATATATATATATATATATAATATATATATATATATATATATATATATATATATATATATATATATATATGTATGTATAGTACAGGTCAAAAGTTTGGAAACATTACTATTTTTAATGTTTTTGAAAGAAGTTTCTTCTTCTCATCAAGCCTGCATTTATTTGATCAAAAATACAGAAAAAAAATTTAATATTGTGATATATTATTACAATTTAAAATAATTGTTTTTAAATTTATTATACTTTAAATTATCATTTATTTCTGTGATGCAAAGCTAAATTTTTAGGATCATTATCACATGATCCTTTAGAAATCATTCTAATATGATGATTCATTATCAAAGTTGGAAACAGTTCTGCTGCTTAATATTTTTTCAGAACATGTGATACTTTTTTTAGGATACTTTGATGAATAAAAAGTAAAAAAAAAAAAAAAGAAGCTATGTTTTTTAAAATATTAATATTTTGTAATAACAATATACACTACTGGTCAGTAATTTGGGGTCAGTAATTTTTATTCTTTCTTTTTTTAAATTAAATCAATGCTTTTATTCAGCAAGGATGTGTTAAATTGATAAAAAGTGATAGTAAAGAAAATATATTATTAGAATATATATTATTAGAATTTTTTATTTTTTATTTTGAATAAATGCTGTTCTTTTTTACCTTTTATTCATCAAATATATTAGACAGCAGAACTGTTTCCAACACTCTTAATAAATCAGAATATTAGAATGATTTCTAAATGATCATGTGATAGACTGGATGTTACATGTGACACTGAAGGCTGGAGTAATGATGCTGAAAATTCAGCTTTGCATCACAGGAATAAATTATTTTTTTAAAGTATATTCAAATAGAAAAACTATTATTTTAAGTTGTAATAATATTTTCACAATATTACAGTTTTTTTCTGTATTTTTGATCAAATAAATGCAGGCTTGATGAGCAGAAGAGACTTCTTTCAAAAACATTAAAAATAGTAATGTTTCCAAACTTTTGACCTGTACTGTATATATATATATATATATAGTATACACAATGCATGCACAATGCATGCACAATGCTTGATTGAATATTTAATTATTTTGACTTCATCCAAGAGACATTACATTGCATCTATCCTCTTACTGCCAGCCAGGATCATAACAACAGGTAAGTGTTTTAGCACAAACCTGCCAGGTTGGCTGCCTGCCTGCATAACCGCGCCCTGCTCATCACCTACACAAAACAACATAGACTGATAAATAGCCATACTCAGTTTTTAAACCTGACTTCTTTAAAGAGTAGTGTAACATATTGTACAAATATTCTTGAATGTAACATACATATGACAAAATTGTCACAAAGTCTCTATTCTAAAGAAATCAAAGTTATACGGACTAGTACAGTTTCTTATAATACTGGGGTGGAATGATGCCCATTCAGACTGAAACAGGTTTGCATTGCTTAATTCCTCATTTTGGCCTTACTGTGACCACAAACCTGCCGTAGGTAATTTTCACAACTGTCAAAAACTCCAGAATTAAAATGAACACTTCCCTTTAGGAAAATATGGAAACATTTAACTTACTAAGGTATTTAGTGTATAAAACTTTCCAGTACATATAAGATATTTTTTTCAGTTCAGGCCCTCACACCTTTTCTGATTGCCGGTGGGTGGAGGTGGTCACATTTGTCTTCTTCCCCACTGCTTGCTCAGCCTCTTCTGCCTCTTTAAACCTCTGCTCGTATAACCTTTTTGACTGTAGCACATAGAGTAAATAAAATAGTTTCAAAGTGAGTAAAAGTGCAAGATAATAATAAACGGGGAGGTGGGTAAAGAGCTTGTTATACAAATGTGTCTAAACACATATCGCATGATCTGTGGTGTTTCAGTGGTTGTACAACACAGGAAGTTCAAGTCTTATTATATCCAGAGACAGCATGCATACCTACAAACCAACCAGCCTATTCTATTTTCTCTCATTCACTGTCACCATCTGTTTCTATTCCTTTTTACTTTCCTATCTCTCTTTACACATTTCTTGTTGGTAAAAATAAATGTTTGAGTCTTCAAACCCAAAGCTACTGAACAAAATCCTGCATTTATCTTATTTGTGCTGTCTAATCATGCCCTATTCAATTCATAATCTATTCTAAAAATACAATCACTACAAGCATAGTGGCTTCTGTTGTACAGTTTCTACTTCTCTCTTCCTCATTTGGCTGATACCGAATTTGGGTGGACCCTGAGAATGATGTGTCATTTACGCCATAAGCAACTAATGAAAGGGGAAACATGAGGACTTAGCACTGGTAAATAGATACTTGTTTTAATCAGATTTACTCTACTTACCTCCATGGTCTTCTTGTGCAACAGCATTTTAGGCTTCTGAAGTTTTTCAATAATCTCTTCAAGCTAATTAGGAAAACAGACATTAGCTTCCATCTTTTAACACATGCATTAATAAATAAATTAATGATTATTCACTGGCATTCAGTCTTTACAAAATACAACATATGCTAAATACTTGTGTGCTTGCAAACCAAAGTGACAGTTTTCTTCCTCTTGCACACTGATCATATGAATAACCACAACTGTGACCATGGAAACATTACCAAAGTGCTGGGCTGTGCGTAATGGATCATTCGATTTATTTTCTACCTTTTTTCTCTGTTCCCTCTGGTGCTCTCGAAATGCCTCTATTTTCTGAACTTCCTCCTTTATCCTTTCAGATAGTTGGATGTGCAGGTTTCCTGTCTTCTCAATTTCTAGAAAACAATGCAAATCAGGTTGAGAACATAGCATTCAAAGCCTTTTTCTAGGAAAGAGGCAAAAGGAATTGCATCACCTCACATACCTGCTTTTAATTTGTCAAACGAGGCCTTTAATGTTCTGAGTATGGAAAACAAATGATGTAATGAATACATAAATACTTATTTTACAAACTTTTGGACACATTTACAGTATTTTGTAGCTAAGAAGGTTTTGCATAAACATGAGGCATTTACTTAGGAGTTGTTGTGTGTGATTTGAGTTATTAAGTTGCGAAAGTGTGTGTGTGTTTCAAATGGAATTTGTTTGCAACTTACCCAATCTCGGTTTGACCCTCTGCCTTCCGAGCAATTGCCACCAGATCTCGGCCATACTTTTCCTCCGCAAGTGCTCTGTAAAGGAGAGCAGAAGTCACACACTGACATTCGCAGAGACACACCGCTATAAATAACTACTCCACACCTCATTTTCAACAGTTCTTCTACATCTTTGCACATGTGTCTGCCATCCTGTAACCTTTGCAATATCGCTTCATAACCCGACTGGTCAGAAAAGTCAGTACCCTGTAAAGATAACAAACACGCAACACACATGACATGTGACACACATAGTAGTCATTTCGATAGCCTATGTATATTTGATGAGCACTAAGGACATTATTCTTTGGGGAACCATTAAAAATGAGTAATTAAATATGAAAATAAGATTTTGAAAATTGTAGTTTTAAATTTAACTGAAATGTAATAGTATTAAAAGGAAATCCACCCTTTAAAAACAAGCTACACTTGATTTCAATAGTCCATTTTAGATATATGCAACTTTGCAACTACGTCTAAATCTCATTAGACTATACTAGTAGACAGTTATGTTAGAGTTAGGGGTAGTAGATAAGTAGAAGTTTACATACTTGTAAAGTTAGTGTTGGGGGACCATCAAAATAAAGTGACATGACAGTTCAAGTTTTATTATAGAGCAGAGACTTAAGTTTTCCTAATTAACATAAGAAAACAAAACAAAACAACAACAAAAAATACAACCCATCATTCTAAAAAATAAAGGTAAAGGAAATTGCATTTCCCGTAGCCTATATCGTGAGAAATTTTACTTAAGAGAGGCTTACAAACAAGAACTTACCCAAAAGGCATCGCAGAACAGTAAAGCCATCTTCTTTACTACGTAAAGTTATTTCCCAGCCTAGTGTCTCTTTAACACCCACAACCACAGCTAAAACAGGTTACATTAAAGTTGCTGATACGGTTAAAGAAATACAAGCTACACGGAGAGGCAACAGTCAAATGAAGAGTTTGAAATAAGGAAGAAACTGCGTGGTGGTCAACTTTGATCTCTTGACGTCTTCATTTGCTCTTTGAAAGAGGAAGAGTAATGTTGATGTCACTGTCAGCACGCAATTTCTACAGAGATGACAGAGATTGAAATTTGCCAGACAAGAGACAAACGATCTGATAAGATAAGGTAGACCAAATAAAGGATGTTTAGAATTTTATTTTAACACTGCACCATTATGGAAAAGGGATTTCTGTGGATATATGGAACAAACTATTAACAACTGGCTTAATATTGTGTGTGAAGTGTGAAGCGGCACCTATTATTAAACGATTCACCGCTGTATGCCTATGTAAACAAAAACTCTATTTTCCGTTATCACTGTTATTCTTTTCTGACTAATTATTGCTTTAACACACATCAGCCAAAAGAGGGAGACATAACCCTCTTAATTAAAAAGAGTGTATTAGTGTGGAATATTTATTTCAGGTTTCCGCTGTCTCAGATAGAGCGGGTTTATCACACTTGACCTGGCTCATCTATGGGCTCAACAATGAGAAACCGATCAAGTGTCTGCTCGAGCGAGTAGGGATCAGTATACCGTGTGAAAAGCTAACAGCCTCTTTGCAAAGAGGAGGTCCTAAAAGCATGTTTGTGTTCACGTGCAACAAGATGTGAGTGAAATGTAATGATGATAATAATACAGGTTATAGGCTACTTACAGTTTTATTCAAATACAGTCTGTGAATAAATCAACAAATCTAATAACGGATTTAATAGTAAACAAATACTTTTTAAATATACTAAATAAAATCTTAAAAGAAATTTCTAAAATGTAAAAAGTGTTTAGGCCCATGTGGTTGTCAGGCTTAGGGGATGGGAAATATATATATAATATATAAATATAATAACCTTAGCATTGTGAATCTGTGAATACATGAACAAATCTATAATAGAGATGTAATAATATAGTAAGCAAACAAATAAGTATAATAGTAAGGAAATAGAAAATATCATAAAATAGTTAGAAGTCCATGGAAAGTCCCCACCATGACAGAAAAACAAACAGCTTGGCTGGAGTGTGGACCAGTTTTTGGTAGAAACATTAATGCAACCTGTTCACTGGCTGACAGATTTGTAGTTTTATTCTCTGCAGCACTTCTAATGAGTTACACCATATATATTATTATAGATTTAGGGTATCACTTTAGTACAAACACTAGAAAAAATAAAACATAAAACAAAACCCATTAAAAAAATCCAAAAAAAAAAAAAGAAAGAAAAAAAAGGGTTTTGTATGTGCTTCATGTGACAACATAGAAATTCATTTTTATTACTCATTTTATTATTATTTTTTTAATTACAAAATGCTTTTTTAAAGATTTTTTTAAGAGTTAGATTAGTTAATATATATCTATCTATATATATATATATATATATATATATATATATATATATATATATATATATATATATGTAAGACATGTAAGACTCTCACGCTTATTGTTCGCTTGTTATGGGTATACGCTTGGCAGTATCCTTTGTGTTTGTCCTTTTGTGTCGAAGAGATTGTGTGTGCAGGCAGAATGCACTTGTGAATATTTATATTATATAGATATGTATTTATGTATCTATAGACATTTAAGAAGTATGCATAACTGCTGTTGAGCTATGTGGTGGTGTACATAATTATTGACTGATGTGATGTACAGTGTGGTGGTGGTTTGTGTGTGTGCGTGTATTGATTGTTCTGTTATGCAGTATGATGCTGAGTGTGGCGTTGTTGACTGCTTGCGGTTGCCACAGCAGACAAGAGGATTGTGGTTAGGCTGCAGACAGACTGACGTAGTGTGTGTGTTTGTGTGTTGAACGTCCCCTTTATAGGTATGTGCTCCTTGGATGAGGTGAAGACTAAAAGTACTTTTTTGTTACCATGGATTGTGTCTAGTTTCACATGCATGCAGTTATGTTGAAAAGGTGAGAATGTGATAATGAAAATGGTAAATTATGTAGAAGAACATGCATGTAAGCATGATGTGAAAATGCATCTGTTACCCTGTATGTGACCTGTCTGTCTTTAAAACTTTTTTATCCTTTTATGTTGGTGTAACCTCATATAGTTAGGTTGATTTGTTATATTTATTAGAATGAATATGTAAAAGTGTGAATGTATCTCTGAGGGGAACTGATTGTCTTCAAAAAGTTAAGATGCTATTTTCTTTTCATCTTACCTCCATATAGATGCTTATTAATGTAGTATTTAGAAGCGCAGGACTACTGTTCTTTTAGCAGCCTGTCTGCTGCTTTTAATTCATGCAGATATGTTTTATGTGGCATAATAATAGGAAAGCCAAGGTAAGAGTCAGACCATTCTGTTTTGCTTAAAAATTCTACAATCTAATTTACATCAACATTTATTTGGATAAAATGCTGTTTGATGCATTCCAGTTAATATAAAGGCACAGGCAGGGAAAAAAATTTGATAAACTGTGAAACCACCAGAATCCTTAAAAAAATACAGTGTTTTAATCACACCACCCAGCACTTTTAAGTAGCTTTTACAGACTTTTTACAGAGTAATAAGATGCACAGTACAAATAGCAAATATAATAATCAGAAATATTAGTTTAACAAATCAGTAGGCTAAATATTACACAAAATATACAAATACACAATATTATAAAATGTTAAATGATTAAAATATTAAATATTATACCTTCCTTAACTAATATTGCAGACTAAGTTGTCTTTTCTATAATGTAAAACTACTAAAATGATATGAAATCAGAAATCTGTGAAATATTACATTGACATTATAAAAATACACAAAATATTGGTAATATTCAAATATTAAACATGCCTGTCATAAATGATTTCACAGACTAAAATGTATTTTTTTTTACAAAGTAGAAGTCACATGATACAAATCTCAACTAAAATGATATTAAATCAGAAATATAAAATACTTTACAAAATAATCTAAAAAATACACAAATATTACAAAAAGTTGTTAATATTGAAATATATTTCGGAGCACTAGTAACTCTTCTAGTTGTCTTTCTAGGGGTAGTAATACAATTTTTTTTCAGTGTTGATCTTTGTAAAGATATACTGAATCCTCCTTCTTCACTTTAACATGGACTTGATATTGAAATCTCCAAAAACAGGAATTCATAATCCTCACCACTGCTATGTCTACCTAGCCATCATTTACATAAGATGTTAGATGAGGTTTTATTCCTAGATAGTAGCATCCTTATAGATGATGAAGTGTTTCAATGAGATAGTAGTATCTATATCTGGGTGTGTCTATGTCCTTCGCAGGTATATTTATATCATAATCAGTCTGGCTCTCCTCCCTCCCAAGACATCACGGATGACCTTCAGAGTAGGAGGGGTTCACAAATACATACAGGTTTGGTGCCAGCGCTGAGGTGAATGAACTGTTACCTGCTACCCCCGAAACACTAGTACACATACAAATAGCAGCATACACACACCCTTCTTATTCCTTATCCAGTCACAATCATACACATTCTCTTGCAATGATTAACATCAACACCTTTGCAGATGCTTTTGGGTTTCCAGCTGGCCTGCAGGTGCTCTGTGTGTGTGCGTGTGTGTGTGTGTGTGTGTGTGTGTGTGTGTGTGTGTGTGTGTGTGTGTGTGTGTATTGACGCGCCTGCTTCCCTTGGGCTGTGTTTGCTGGTGTAGTGTATCAGTGGGCCAGCAGCGTGGCGCCATCCGTCCTGCTCCCACCACCAGCCCCCAGAATGCATTACACACCAATCGAACACAGCCATTCAGGATAACTCCACTTTTACCTACTGGACAGCACTGCTGTTAGGGGCTTTTGTCCAGTCTCTCTCCCCCTCTCCTCTTGTGCATTTTCTGTTGAAAGGGTTATGTTACACAACCTGTAGAGACCACCTCAGTGGGAGTTTGTGAGGGGCTAACACACACAAACTTAGTAATCTTTGTAGTAGTCAAACAGGTGATCAGTGGATACAGAATTAGCTTCATGACCTCCTAAACTTAAATTTAGCTAGCTCTGTTAATGTCAGATTTGGAAATAATCATTGGTTTTATTTCATAGATTATAAACCATGTTATAGATTTTTTTAAGGGACTGTGTAGTCATCATTTACCCTATTGTCATTCCAAACCTGTACGACATTCTTTCTCCTGTAGAACACAAAATATATTTTGAGAAATGTTCCAGTTTTTTTGTCCATCATTAAATGAACAAAAACTGTTAAGCCTTCTTCTTTTGAGTTCTGAAAAACAGAAAAGTCACAAGTTTGATATAATGACAGAATTTTCATTTTTGAGTAAATTATTTTAAAAGGAGTTTCTCTTTACATCCCAATTAGTGAAAATTATAAGCACATTGATTTGTTTTAATACCTTTAATGCTTGTGATGCATTTACTGCTTGTGATGCATTTACTGCTTGTGATACTTTAGATGCACGTGGCACACTGTGGTTGATTAGGGTCATTACAGTAACTAGAGGTAACTAACTAGAACTAGAACTAACATAACAGTAGATGACTACATGTAGCATTAAAAAAAGATTGTTGCAGTTAGCTATCTCTTTATGAACAAATTGCAAATCTTGAAGTTGTCAGTTAAGAGTTCAAGGTGACTACATTTAAAAAGTAGTTGAAACTTAAAGTAACACTTTTTTTGACAGTGTATCAGCTCTCATTACATAGTATCAATATAGTGTATTCTCTGGCTCCACCTATAAGGGAGCAATGTTTTCTTGAAAGACAGAGTGGTAACTAATGAGTTAGGTACTTGCTGTTTCTTCTAAATATTGAAAAAAGAATGTGGGACTTTCCACTAATCTAGATACATTTCTTAACATAAACTGCAGGCCATACATATTCATGCTACTTTCATGTACATAAGTCCTAGATGTGGTGAGACGTGTTCACAAGAATTGACGTGTGTCCCTAAGAGATGGAGATAAGCAGTGGTGTGCTTTGACCTTTGCTGCCAGTGTGCTTGTGCCCTACTGCAGACAAGGGGCTTGAGATATCTTATGCCTCAGTCACACCAGGAAGTGGACCAGAATAGCTCTCAGTGTGTGAATGAGACTGATGAGTGTGTTCTGGACTGTCAGAAATGTATGTGTATGTGTGTGTGTGTGTGTGTGTGTGTGTGTGTGTGTGTGTGTGTATGTGTGTGTGTGTGTGTGTGTGTGTGTGTGTGTGTGTGTGTACAGTAGTACAGTATGCATGGTTGTCTAAGATATGAAACAACAGCATTGTTTTTAAATTAATGATTAGAAAAAATAAAAAGTAGATTGGCATTTCAGTTGAAGCAGCATATATTTCATTTATCAATTGTAAAAAATCAAAAAAACACTTTTGCTCCCAAGAACACTTTAATTATTGTATCTTCTAACTTACGATTCATCACTTTGTACAAATATATTTTAGAAAAAAATGTAGCTTATATGTAATTTAAATATGTATTATGTATATGTATTAATAAATATATAAATCTATAAAAATGTAATTGCAGGTTCCAAAAGTCTGAGACCACATAAAAAATATTGGATATTTTCAAATTCTAAATTAAATCTGAAAATACATTTAACAAAGAACTAATATGATAAAGATTAATAATAAAGTAAATATTCTTCACAATTTCTTGATTAAAAATATTCTAATGAATTACAAAAGTGCAAAATAAAAACATTTTACCATATTGGTCCTAGAGATTTGGACTTCACTGTCCTATTTTTTGTTTGTTTGTTTGTTTTTGTGTAAAATAACATATATTTGAACTTATGATTAGGCAGGATTGTTGTGATTAACCCTCTGTAAACAATTTTTTTATTTTTATTATTTTGCAGTCAAAGGCACATGTTTAATTGTATAAACACATAGTCTTAGTGCTGAAACTCATATCCTATATTGATATCCTTATGAAATCCGATCTCTCAGGAAGTATAGATATCGATCAGGATTATCCTTGTACTTGATTGTACCATGATTGCCAGCTGGGATCTGTGTGTGAACTGTTTTGATTTGTCTATTTACTGTATGTGTGTGGTTAGCTTTGTTTTATTTATAAAGATCGCTTTCAGAATTTTTCGTGTGATACAATAGTAAGATAACATTTGTCTAGCTGTGATACAATTGAAAGATAACAGTTTGATTGGTTGGTAATTTGTGCTAAAGATAAACAAATAGAATAAACTGCAAATCCTCCAAAACTGCTGTATTAGGGATACACTCTCACAAATACACACACTCACTCTCGGTCGTGTATGAATAATTCAGTTGATGATAGATGGATCAGTTTGAGTGATATCCTGAGGACTGTGTGATCATTGATCGCTCTGTTAGAAGGCATAAGATTACCTCACCTCTCAACAAGTGTGTGTATTTGTCCGTCTATGCCTTCATGTATATCTGCTTGTCTTTGAGTCTCTTTTTAATTGTTTGTAAGCAAATTACTCTTCTCCACATACTTTCTTGCATATTTATGCCATGAATGAGACCTGTCTTTGCTTTAAAAATACTGGCAGCTCTTTATCATTTACATTTGTGTGTATACCCCTGTACATCATGCCATGAATATGTTGATGTGTGTGTCTCAGATGGGCAAATCTTATCTGTGTTCATTTAGAAGAGCAGGCTGTTGTCAAGACCAGGGTTCCTCTCTGGCTCGAGTTTCCCATCATGTGATGTAAGGCTCTGTGGATCAATGACTCCACTGGGGGGCTACTGTACCTATGTGAGCTCAGTGGTCCTTTTCCAGCGTTTCTCCTCATATTTTAGTATCATTGGGTTTTTTGGCCAGTCATTGCAAAGTTAATTTTCATTACATGTTTTGATCAATTATAGAAAAGCTGGGAAGATACAGGACTTGATAGGAAGAATGGATTTTAGACGTAATAGGCCATGTCGTATAGACTCTGTGTGTTTCACTGTGAAAGCGAAACTACATGGTTTGGCCTTCCAAAAGAGGACGATATCCGCTTCCTCATGCCTGGGGCTGATCCGTACTGGTCGCTGAGGAAATACATCAACTTTGCACTGTGGATTGCAGAATCGGCTTTCACCGTGGACAAAGCAGAGTCCAGCCCAGGGTCGTCACATGTGGTTGCTGCAAGCCCAAGGTATGCTCCTTCGTAGAATCCGCCTGCCGCACCGTTCTCAAGCCGCCCGCCTCTGCTCACTCAAGCCGGCCATGGCTTACTCTAGGCTTTTGGCCTCTGCTCACTCAAGGCCACGGTGTGTGACGCTGTTTCGTTGAGAAAGCCAAACCAAATTATAACATCACTACAAAACAAAACAATACCACAAATCATGCTTGTATCACGTTTATAATGGGTTTTATGTTTTTGTCTCGTCGCTCTGGCCGGACAAGGCATCATGATATTTTAAGAGGTGTAACATTTCCGTCACACGCTTGAGGCATTCGGCCAATCACAATGTGCTGTATAGCTTGCCAATCACAGCACACCTCACTTTTCAGAGAGATTGACGCGTTTCAGAAGGCGGGGCATAGAGGAGAAACAATAATGTACAGTATGTGGAAAATAATGTGTTTTTTAACCTTAAACCGCATAAACACATTTAATTACACCAAATACACAAAATAATGTTCTTTTTAGCAGCATCATATGACCCCTTTAAATCACTTGCTCATCAATTTATCCTCTGCAGTGAATGGGTGCCGTCCAAACAGTGATAAGCTGTGTGTTTGATAAACAGACCCATCATTAGGCTATTTTAACTTCAAATTGTCACTGCTAGCCAAAATACCAGTACATGATACATAATAATGCTTTCTTCAATAAATAAGTCCGTCCCCTGTTGTCCTCTCACATCGAAATCCACCAACATATTTGTTTAGAACTGTTTTTCACTGTATAAATCATTAAAATGTACATGATCTGTGCATATTGTTCTCCTGATTCAGATGTGATTAATTTTTACTGGATAATATTATGGATAAAGGAAGTCAGAAGCAATGATTTGAAGTTAAAAAGTCTTGATAATGGATTTGTTTATTACAAACACACAGCATTTCACTTCACAAGACGTCAATTGATGGTCTTAAATTATTGGATTACTTATGGATTATTATGATGTTTTTATAAGCTGTTTCAACTCTCGCCAGAGGATCCAATGGTGAGCAAGTGATTTAATGCTAAATTGCTCTTAATCGGTTCCAATGAAGAAACAAACTAATGATGGATGGCCATGGGGGGCAAGTAAAACATTTCCTGATACTTTACTCACCCCAATGTCATCCAAGATGCTCATGTCTGTCTTTCTTAAGTCGCAAAGAAATTAAATTTTTTGAGGAAAACATTCCAGGATTTTTCTCCATGTAGTGGATTTCAATGGCAGCCAATGGGTTCAAGGCTGCAGTTTCAATGCAGCTTCAAAGTGCTCTATCCCAGTGGAGAAATAAGGGTCTTATGTAGCAAAACGATTGGTCATTTTCTAAAAAAAATAAGAATACTTTTTTTGTTTGTTCTATGTCTGTGTTTCAGTTAAAAAAGGTAGGGTAGGGTAAAAATTTTTATCTCATTCTGCCTATGTCACGAGTAACCTTTCCAATGTGATAACGTAATGCTCCGGTTAGTAATATAATTATTATTATTTTATTTGTTTTTAGAAAATGACTAATCATTTTACTACATAAGACCCTTATTCCTCAGATTGTGTGGAGCTTTTTAAAGCTGCATCGAAACTGCAGTTTGGAACTTCAACCCGTTGGCCCCCATTATAGTCCATTATATGGAGAAAAATCCTGGAACGTTTTCCCTTGAAAACCTTAATTTTTTTGACAAAAGAAAGAAAGGTATGAAGATCTTGGATGAGTAAATTATCAGGAAACGTTTTATTCTGGAAGTACACTAAGCTTTTAACGTGATGAGCAGTGCTACCCACTGTGCCACAGATCATAACCATTATTTAGAATGCTTCACTGCATGACTTTTCTTTAAAAATCAACCACTGCATCCCAATGATGCCTGTTTTCTCCTCTTTCATCTCCCTATCTTTGTGTAGGGTCTTGTAACATGTTCCTGTTCGTGATGTAAGTCTGTGTGACAGGCCACATAACCCTGGCAGACTCAATGATTCTTCAGAGGCGGTAATAAGCTGTTGACTGGGGCACTTAATGATATGTCAGCCTGTGGTCTACAGTGTCTCTCCCCCTCCCTGCCACAGGTATTCAGATTTCACCTTCTAAACCACCTTGTCATCATTTACTCCTCACTGAGATAATCACTCCAAAATTGTAGTCAAACAATCTCAATGTCCAGCTAAACCTGGTGATGTGAAGGGAAATACAGAGGGTTAAATAGTGAGTGTTTAAATTTTTTTTTAAGTTTTAGAGATACCTCTGGTGCCTTTCAAACAGCAGATGAAGAGGTGTGTCTGGGAGACAGGACAGGACTGACCCCCACCCCAGCGCACACAAACACACACACGCTTTCATTTCAGCACTTTTTCTCTTAAGCACTGGTCTGAATAATCCAGCTTGCTAATGTGTTTCGCTCAAGCAGTGAAGCAGATAATCTGGTGTCTCTAAGAGATATTTTCGGTTTCACAAGTCTGGAGCCTTTTAACAATTTACACAATTATTTAACTGTTTTTTATGTGTTGGGCAATATTTAATGTTACATGACAACAACACTTGATGAGAAAGAGAGGCAGACTTTTAAATAAAACACTTATAATATCTATAATATCTAATAAAGAAAAATTATTAATACCTGTTGTCCCTGTATTCAACCAGGATGCATTCAACTGATCAAAACCATTTGTAATAATAAGAAATGTTTCTTGAGCTCCGAATATGCATATAAGAATTGTTTCTGAAGAATCGTGTGAGACTGAAGGTTCAGCTTTTCTATCATAGGAATAAATTGTATTTTAAAATTAAAAGAGTTATTTTAATAAAAACATTTTACGATATTATTATTTTGCTGAAATTTTGATCTAATAAATGGAATCTTTGTCTTCATAAGAGATTTCATAAACATTTATAATTCCTACTGACCCCGAACGGTACTATGTCTAATTTTATCTAATGTACTGAAAGCCATATTAATGTACTAAAAACTGCTAAATTGGAAACCATTACCTTATTTCTCCTTTTACAATTTTTCACGGTACTATTTTTGACTAGTTCTGACTGTTATATTACAGGGGAAAGAAACAGGTTGTCAGAAGGATCAAACATTTTGGGGTATAGTTGGGAGGATCTAACATGACCAAAAGCATGATGTTATTTGAGCAATAGTGCAGAAGTTAAAAAAGGGTTTACGCCATTTTAATTTCCTGATGATTGATCACTTTGAATATGTCAAAAAAAAATGTGTATCACAATGTTTTTCTTTTATAGAGTAAATCCTGCTGTCCAGACCTCACATGCTTTCATTTTAAGCATAGTTACACATGAGTCATGTCATGCTTGTGGTCTGTCTCGGTTGTTATGACGCATTCAGGGGTCAGCTGGCTCCCAGTCACCTCCTGTTACAATAACAAATGTACCGTTTGATGAACAACAGTCAGTTTATGAATGTAAGTAAGTCACTGTATACCTGGACACCTGTCAGTGTGATTCAGGCACCAAGTCTGACCCCTGTCTGGCACTGTAGGCATACCTGACAGGATGACTGCTGAAGAAAGCTCTATTAATGTTTGAGATTTAGAGGACTATCGCAATAATGACTGTGACTCATGCCACCCTTTAGGTTTGGGTTTTCCAAAGTCGGGATCTATTACAGATCTGTTTTTAGAGTAAGACACTAGGTTCACAGGGTCAGCGAGATGTGAGGTAGTGAGGTAGTTTATGGGAATATTCAGATTAGATATGGTGAAAGTATATGATGTGACACTGAAGACTGGAGTAATGACTGATGGAACTTTAGCTTTGTAATCACAAAAATAAATATTTTTTTTTTACACATATTCAAATATAAAAGACAGTTATTTTAGATTGTAAATGCAGCTCAAATAAATGCAGCCTTGGTGAGCAGAAGAGATTTCTTTCATTTTTTTTTAATAGTAGTGTATATTGTAATGTATATAGGGTATTTTAGTATAATATAATACTTTTATGATTAGTATTTTTAATGTGTAGTTCAGCTAGTGTCATTTTGAATGTCAAATTATCATTTTTGTTGAGTCTTTATTTATTTGGAACATAAATGAAGAAATTGGAATAAGAATCTCTATTCTGCTGTGAGCCCCTTTCCCAAGCAGATAATCTGAGTTCCAAATCTGTACACACTACTCACTTCCCTTCCAAATAAAGGCGGTCACAGTTTCTTGTGAATAAACATCCATGTGCCTTCTCTCTTGTGTATTTGTTGAGCAAGATCTCTGTCAGAGTTGGAAGTAGCTTTGAAGATGCGAACTATGATGATTCACATGGTTCTGAGATGTGGACTGAAACAGACAAGTTGCTGAAGACAGAAAACATGTTCTTGTTGCAAATAATGAGGCATGAACCTTAATACTTTTATTTTGATCAAGTCTAGTAAACTGAAGTCTTATCGATGTATCCCTCCTACAGAATAAGACAACAAAATGTAGCTTTTCCGTTTTTCTTGGCTCTGTGGTGTATTTCGTGAATCTGATTGTGTGGTTGAGGACACGTCCATGTGGGACATCTGTGTTTAGTCTGAGATTTAGTCATTGGTTTTGACTGTTTGTCCGTATGATCAGAATCAGAGCAGGAAGGGTGGTTTGAAATCAGATGCACAGCTTTCTGATATAAATTTTATTGTTGATAGGAAAGTGTCACATGGTTATTATGTGTGCAAATGAAGCCAAATGTGTGTGTGTGTGTGTGTGTGTGTGTGTGTGTGTGTGTGTGTGTGTGTGTGTGTGTGTATGTGTGTGTCTGTGTGTGTGTGTGTGTGTGTGTGTGTGTGTGTGTGTGTGTGGACTAGAAGCATTAGAGCAGGTTCATTTTTGTTAAATGGAATACCCAAGAGGCCATGGGGTCAAGAGTCAGTTAAAGTCTCGCCCCCACCTTACATGTCTCTGATCAAGTCACTGGTCTGAATTCATGACCAGCATAGACCTTAAACTCACTCTAATACACACAAAGCCAGTATGGAGTGCAATATTCGCAGATTGAGTGGTCTCATCTTTATAGATCCTCATGAATCCACAAAACAGGACTGAATGTGGACAATAAGAAATATATGCTATACATGTGAAAGAGAAGTCCTCATTTTCCCCATTCTGCATATTTCAATAGATTTTTGCATGTTCAAAATACATTGTAATATCTTGTGGTCAGACAAGAGGAAAACCATTAGTTTGTATACCAAGCAACAGATGAAGTGAATGATTTGTGGATTTGAAGAAGGTTCTGCTTCTGCTGCCTATAATCTAACACTATAGGCAAGAAAAATCTACTTCCTTTTATAAATTCCTTTTCTCATGTAAAACCCCATTGCATAATAGGCTTCATTTAAAGCTGCTGTTTTTATGAATATTTTTTATTCAAAATGATTTCATCATAACAATGCTTATTTTAACTGTCTGTCTCATCTGATTAGATAATGCAAATGATCATTAAAAATTAAAAAAATAAACAATGTGATGGATTGGATTGTGTCATTAGTGTCAGAATGGGAGTGAAAAGTTGTCTTATGTTAAATACTATTGTTGGTGTGTGTGTGAGAGAGAGATTCATAGCCACTCTGTGAGATTGAAGCAGAAAGCTTGCATTCGATCCATCTGTCTAACACCTTTTAAAAGCATTTCTGCTAATTGACTACACCACCATCCTACCAAAACTATAGCTTTAACAAGATATGATGACACACAAGGGGTGTTTGTGAAGTTTATCATGGAAATATTGATTCTTAAAACAATATTAACATTTAATCTTCAATTTTTTTTTCTTTTTATCATGGCTCAAAAAGTCCAATATAGCTTAGATAACCATGCTTTGAAAGGGAAAACTGGGTAATTTTTTATGATCATGACCTCTCAGCACTTTAGGTCTGTTCTAGGTACTTTGTGTTTGAAAAGAGAGCACATACAGATGAAAATTACTACATGAGATGCCTAACTAGGTTGTTAATTTTCTAACTGTAAGGTCATGTTTCAGTGATGCAGGTTCAGCTGTGTTCATCGGTTGAGGATGCTGAATGACTGATTTCAGGTCAGTAGTGTCGCCTGGCGTCTGTCTGCCTCCTGTTAGCGGAGAGCAATTCATCAGTGTCAGCAGCTCCATACCTGAGCTGAAAGTGAGAGAGATGAGTGCTCTTCCACAGGGCACACAGGGCTGTGTGATTGAAGTAATAGCACTGAACCTGTGAATACAGTGTAGTGTGTTTCCTCAAAGCGCTGCACATATATTTTCACTTCTCCATGAAAGGATTTTCCTGTGTGTAGCTCTTGAAATTTGATTTAAAGAGTGTTTTGCAGTGTTATAATTCTACTTTAGCCCACTGTTGTCAGCTTGGGTGATTGAGAGTGTCTAACCTATTATACGTGGGCAGCAGTTCACTTTGTTGGCGCCAAAGCTCTATAAACACTCAACACGTGCACATATACACACTCACAGATGCTATCTGCTCCCACATCACTGTGACAGTGTGAGAAATGCTGATATGTGAGTGATACTAGAGGAAGCCCAGCTGTTTGGCACTGTGAGCACGGCTGTGTATATGCGTTTCTCTCTCTCTGTGTGTGTGTGTGTGTGTGTGTGTGTGTGTGGTTGGACTGTTTGGGAGTATCACAGTGTGTTTCCTCTGATGTATATGTTTTTGTTTGATTCCTCTGGATCTGCGTGTCTGTTTGGATTATAACTATTCTCTTCCTGTATCACTTTCTTTGGCTTTCCCTTCCTTTTCCTCCTTCATGAACCACAATCTTTAAGGCAGAACAAAATCTATAAAACAAAATAGTAGTATATATATATATATATATATATATATATATATATATATATATATATATATGTATATATATATATATATATATATATATATATATATATATATATATATATATATATATATATATATATGTGTGTATATATGTATTACCAAAGCACTTGTATTTCTATTTATCCATCCATCTACTTACATCAGACTATGTTTAAATATTTAAACATAGTCTGATGTAAGTAGATGGATGGATAAATATAAATACAAGTGCTTTGGTGGTAAACAACTTCAACAACAACAACAACAATAACAATAATAATAACAATATTTTATATTATTTGTTTCACATCTGGGTGGAAGGACGGATAGGCAGATGGATGGATGTATGAACGGATAGATAGATAGATAGATAGATAGATAGATAGATAGATAGATAGATAGATAGATAGATAGATAGATAGATAGATGATAGATAGATAGATAGATAGATAGATAGATAGATAGATAGATAGATAGATAGATAGATAGATAGATAGATAAAAATATAATACAAATAAAACAGCGTCTAGCGAGCAGCAAAACTGGATCACTATTTTTTTTAGGGTTTTTTTTTTTAGTTCTAGCAAGTTCTAGTAAGTATGCAGTCTGTGTAGATAAAGAGGAAAGCTGATTTAAACAAATAGCTTCTCTGTTATTATGATCTCCATTGTGCTGAATTCAGATAGATCAGTCTTTAAGTGAAGTGTCTGTGGTGTTTTTGGCAGATACATCAAAGGCCGTTTCCAGGTTGTTTAGAGGACAGATGTGAATGGGCTGAATCCTGAACAGGCAGGAAATCAGAGACAGGGTAAAATAAACAGACCAACACAGCTTGACCTTTCCTATAACCCACCTGACCTCTCCTGACCCTTCCTCCTCTCTTATCTCTTATCTCCCCCTTATTCTGAGACTGAGGGTGGAAGACAAGTGGTCTATCTCCTTTCTTTTCTCTCTGTCCTTCTTTCTCACACACACAGGCAGACACACAGATCAATCACTGCTCTGGCTGATGCAGTCGCTGAGAAGGCTGGAGTCTCGCTATCAGACAGCAAAAAGCATGCTAGTGTGCAGTAATAAGGTAGGTAAAAAGAGCAGAAAGATCAGATCAGATGTGATAAACAGACAGCAATCATGATATTAATCACAGAAGAAGTGAGAGAAAACGTTTGTAGTGTGTTGATAGATTTGTACAGATGCAACACAGAAAAAAACTGGAAGATGAGAGAGTCTAGAAAAATGAAGGAAGGAGGAAAGAGAACAAGGGATAAAGGCCAGAGCGTAAGGGGTAAGAATGAGTGAAGATAACAAAAGTGATTTAGGAACACAGAAATGAAATAAAAAGGGGGAGTAGGAGGAAGGATTGGAGAGAGTGCGAGAAGAAGGACGTGTATGTAATTGGAGAAGAGAAAAGGGGGATATTGAGGCACCGCAAGCTGTCATCCAGTTGGAAAGGGTCAAAGGTGAAGAGTATCATATAGGACACATGCATACACACATATACTACCATTAAAAACTTTGGGTTAGGAAATTTTTTTTTTTTCTTATATGTGACCATGGACCACAAAACCAGTCTTAAGTGTAAATTTTTCGAAATTAAGATTTATACATCATCTGAATGCTGAATAAATAAGCTTTCCATTGAGGTATGTTTTTTTAGGATTGGATAATATTTGGCTGAGATATACAACTATTGGAAAATCTAGAATCTGTGGGTGCAAAAAATCAAAATATTGAGAAAATCAACTTTAAAAATGCACAGATGAAGTTCTTAGAAATGCATATTACTGATCAAAAATGAAGTTTTTATATATTTACGGTAGGAAATTTACAAAATATTTTCATGGAACATGATCTTTACTTAATATCCTAATGATTTTTGGCATAAAAAAAAAATCTATAATTTTGACCCATACAATGTATTTTTGGCTATTGCTACAAAAGTGACTTAAGACTGGTTTTGTGATCCAGGGTCACATATGTGTTTTTGAAAGAAGTCTTTTATGTTTTTTTTTGTTTTGTTTTTTAAATCAAAATACAAATACATTACAATTTAAAATAATGGTTTTCTATTTTAATATATTTTAAAATGTAATTTATTTGTGTGATGGCAAAGCTGAATATTCAGTCATTAAGTCTATAGTGTCACATGATCCTTCAGAAATCATTCAAATATACAGATTTGTGCTCAAGAAACATTATCAAAAACAGAAAACAAATACTTAATATTAAACATTAAACATACTGTATATCATTATTCATTGATGAATAAAAAGCTGAAAAGAAGAACATTTATTTGAAATCAAACTGTTTTGTAACATTATGACTTTACTGTCTCTTTTAATCAATTTACTGCATCCTAAAATAAAGGAATAAAATTATTACTTTCTTTTAAATAATAATAAAAAAAAAATCTTACTGACCCCTAACTCTTGAACTGTAGGTTTACACACACAAAGGTTTTATTTTATTTTATTTTGCTAAATTCTTATTTCTCCTTAAAAACTAATTTAATCATTACAGATCTGTTTAAATATAATCATACACTTTTATATGTACTATTTATCATAACACAAACTTTGCCTCACAATTTTTAAAACCAAACTATTCTTTATCCATTTTAGGATATTGTTTAAACTATTGTTTATTCATCCCACATGCACTCAAGTTAAAATCTTGCCCACATGTGTAACAGTATCTTAGTATCTTAGTTGAGTAACTTCTGTGCTGTTACAGGATGTGTTTGGGAACTGGAGTCAAAGAGAGTCTTGCCAAGAAGTGACGTAAAGCTGGAATCCACAAGGTGGCAGCGGCTCTGTGAGTCTTGTGTTTATTCTCTCAAGTGGCTGAAGACACTCTGTTTCACAAGTTCAGAGAGTGTTTTTGTAGTGTTTGTTACAGGAATTTGCTTTCACAGAATCAACATTGCAAAAAGGTAAGCTGCCAGAACAGCCTGGAGAAAATTCAGTTTAAAAATTAAAGTAAATATTTACAGCCAATCACCGTAAAGGTTCACTCAGTAATTTTTTCCTCATCAAAACATTTCATACATAAAGAAATGAATAGTGCTTTTGAAAATGTTTAAAATCATGTTCAGTCACATGAGATGAAGACTGCAGACATATCAGTAGCCTAATAAGAGCCGTTTCATTTTACATTAAATGAGTCAACATGCTGAAATCACACGAACAGTCCAACACGCAGTTTATCTCCATAAGTTTCTTGTGATTGTAACAATTATCTCTCATACTTTCATAAACCAAAAGCCATTTGATTTTTATTGTAGTACACTGTGGTATGTTATTGATTAGTTGTCTGCAATATGATGTCCATTTTTCCTTTCTGCTTTGTGTCAGATTACAGTAAGAGAAAGAGAGATGGGTACACACACACACACACACACACTCCATCACAACTCATTCATACAGCTATGACTCTGTGGTCTCAGACTAAAACAATATATTCCATCTCTAAGATGTCTTGGCAGATACACTACACACACAGACAGACACACAGACAGACAGGGAGTCCTTCACCAAACAAAAGGCATATTTGAGATATGAGTATCTCCCTGTTGACTCAATCGCTTCTAATATTTCGGCACCACCATTCATCTCCTCATGTGTCAGTGCTGCTACATGCTTCTTTTGTGCTTCATAGTTGGACCATCAGGGATCTCACATGAAATATTTTGTTTAACTGGCCCATGACCGGAGTGTGTTAAACCTCCATCAGGTTGCCTGTCAACAAGCATTTCTTTCTTTCTTTCTTTCTTTCTTTCTTTCTTTCTTTCTTTGAACAATCTTGATTGGTCTTTAAACACTCTTGGGAACACTTCCCAGGATTATTATAAATAACTAAAAAAAAAAAGGTTGTAAAGACATTAACAGAACTGAAATGAATTCTAAATGAATTACACAAAACATACTTAATAACATTTAAAACATAATAAAAATAACTATAAAAATGACAAAAGCACACAAGAAAATTACTAAAACTTTAACTGAAATTAAAACGTAAAGAATATAAATACTGATGCAAAATGATAGTTAAAAGCTATGATAGTATCTCTATTATGATAGTATCTCTAAAATAACACTGACACTTCCTTGTAATGATCGGTTTAACCTTTTATGATGAATGTTGTGTTGGTGTAATTTTAATGTATATTTCAGAATGTATTATTCACTGAAATATTGATTGTAGTTCTTTTTGAGTTTAATGCTCAGTGCGTGACTACTCTCATATATTTACTGACACTTTTTTATTTTTTTATTTTTTTTAAACTGAAAATAGGAAATAGCAAAAACTTGGAAAAGAAGAAATGAGAGGAGAGATGGTAAGAGGGAGACAGAAAAAGTCAGTGATGGAGTGAAAGAGAGATGCCAGGAGTAAATCTCTTCTCTCTGTTGAGGCAATGTGATCCCCTTCTCCGCTTGGCTGCTTTTGACTGGAACTCCTGTTCTTCCCTCCCAGAACAATGCAGGTCAGCTTAACTTTCAGGCAAGGGGGGCACACCGTCTACAGGTAGCCCCTTATCCATGCATACACACACACACTGCTGAGGTTTGGTGCCAAGAAATTCTATATATACCTTAGACTGGAGAGTTTAATGAATACCGACTCACTTTGCTCATCTTCGGATAAAAATACACACTAAAAAGTATACATAAAGATACACACTTTCAAAATTATGGTAATGTTTGAGCTCAGCTGACATCACCAATTTATTTTTAGATGCATAATCATTGAGAACCGTTGTGTCACATTAGAAGAAAGAGATTTTTGATCTATCTGTACATGTAAATTTTCCAGCATACTAAATAATTTTAAAAAACACACCATCCACAGGTCTTTTTTTTCCAGCATACTCATGTATTTTTGTGTACACACCAGCGGGAAGCAGCACTGAGCAAGAAAGATCTGCAGACAGGAAGCAGAGTGTTTACTCAACACATTTTGAACAAACACAAATACACTTTTCTGAAGTGACAGGCACAGATAGTCTCTGACATTCATGTTGAGAGCCTTCTCAGTCCACATTAAATAGAAATCACATAAACTCACAAAGAGATGCAAACTAAATATACAGAAGTTACCTGATGAATTTAAAAAACAACATATTGTAGAGTCTAGTACAGCAGCTAGTGGTTTACGTAAAAGTCCTTAAGGGTGTTGATAGACATCTGAACACTAAACTCTGTTTGACTTTGGGACTATTTGTTCTTTGGGTCAATGACATCATTTGTATTTTTTTTTTTTTTTACTAATAAAAAGAAAACTATTAGTTTCACACGTCACATTTAATTAGAATAAAACCTGTGAAGCAGTTTTACAAATATTATAAATGTTTAGAAATACATTTGTCCGCCAAATTAAAGTATATATTATTTAATACAGTTCAGGTTGTGACATGTAATTGAATGCAACTCATTACAGAAAAATTTTATTGGATTTTGAAATGTGGGCACTTCACTCAAAAACTGAGGTAGATGAATGTGGTTAAGCAGACTAAAGTTACCCAAGAGAAGTCTGTTAAAGGTCAGAATTTTTAATTGAAACATATACACAAATAAATTGTTCACAATATGCATTCAAAAATCAGATTAATTTTGATTTTATACAGACTTTAATCTGTTCATGAATGTTAGTACTTTTTACTTAATGGTTATGCCATATGATATTTTAATCATTAAATTTAATTGAAATTTTAATACAATTTATACTTTTAATTGTTTTTTAATTGATTTTTTTATATGAAATTTTAACTGCAAATGGTATAAATATTTTTCATATGAGACCAATTTAAATACAAAAGATTTTTTATTTTATTTTTATGAGCTTTCTTGTAATCGT
Organism: Cyprinus carpio; assembly: GCF_018340385.1. Lineage (NCBI taxonomy): Eukaryota > Metazoa > Chordata > Actinopteri > Cypriniformes > Cyprinidae > Cyprinus > Cyprinus carpio. Next base: position 17,241,307 of record NC_056603.1, on the reverse strand, counting down.
TGTGTTATTATTTATATGGCTGGTATTTATTCGGTAAGGCAGACTTCATTTGCTGTGAAAGGCAAAGCCTCTTTGTATGTGTGCATGAGTAAAGAGGCTTTATTTCCTCATTGGCTGCTGTTGCACCTTGTTTGCTGATGGCTTCCAATCAGCACTCCACTTTTTAACACTTATTAAGCTCATCCATTAACACGTACATATGTACACTGGTTTCCTCTCTGTCTCACTACCTCTCTTTTTCACACACACACACACACACACACACACACACACACACACACACACACAAGCCCAGCCTCTCAGTGAGAAGCCACTGTGAAACTGAATCCGGCCACTACAAGATAAGGCAGAATTACTGGAAGATGAACAATATGGCCGTTGTTAAGTGACTGCCAGCCATCAGAACTACACCCACTGCGGAGAGAGTCCAAGGTAGACTCCGCTTGAGTGAGCCTAACACTATCGGATGTGAACTCTGACAGCAAGCCTGAAGGAATGCAATAGTGTGTGAGCGTATGTGTGTTTTTGTGCATATGTGTGTGTGTGTATGTATGTACACATGTGTCTTGGAGCTGCACCAAGTCAACTGCGCATAGTTGGCCTGTAACTGGAGAAGCAGAAGCCTGTCACTTTCCCAAATTGCTACTCAAAAGCTCTGACATTTCAGGTCAGAAACGGTGTTGAGGTACAGGCTGTGGTTTGATGGGTTTGGCCACATTACAATCATCAGGCTGTGTTGCCATTCTGCTGCTCAGAACTGTCTACACTATAGTCATGTTGTCAGAATCTGTACCCTCAGACCATAACAGAGTGCCAAATTTTATTTTTTTAAAGCTGTTTTGTGCCAACATGCAGCTAGAGCTTTGTTGTTACTGGTGGAAAAAAAAATCTGGATTTAAAAGTAAAATAATGGTAACCACGTAACAAGAACCTCAGAATAAGCTTAACAGATACCAGATAAATTGGTCTGTTTAGGGGTGCAAATGTTTGCATTTAAAATATGCTTTTTATACTGAGGTCTGTGGTATTAGCCACTGTAGGTGAATAAGTGCAGTCAACTCTGCAAAGCTTTTTGCACTACAAACCAGTGTTTTTCGGTTCATTACGTTGTCTGGGCCTAGAAGACACTTAATATTTAGCAATATCATCAATTTGACTACACTTACACTAACAAATGATTTGAAATTTGAAGGTAATTTGAAAATTGAGCTCATCATTCAGCTCATCATTCAGCTCAACTATTGTCTTTATAGCTGAATCAAATTTGTTTTTAACGGATGAATTTTACAACATCAAAATTATTATTGAACTGAATTGAATCAAGAGTGAACTGACGTGAGCTGAAAAACAACATCACTGTTTTCAGTACTGCTGCTTACAGCTATTTTATACATAAAACCTACATATATAGCTAATTATATGAATTGGATTTGTTTCATGATGAATGAACATTACAGAGTTATTGAAGTGAGATGAGCAAACACTGAAAAATGACACTATTGTCTTTCTACAGCTGCTTTATAGCAGAATTTGGATTTGCCTCATTTTTAAAGTTTGCATCTTTTGCATCCTTGATTCTGTTACTTTCCTAGTTAATACTGTGAAGCTGCTTTGAAACAATCACTTTTGTATAGTAAATTAAAATATGATTACAAATACCAGTCTGCAATGTCAAGCAACATTACAGACTATTTTGTACAGCCACACTCTTAAAAATAAAGGTTCCAAAAGGGGGTTTTCACAGCGATGCCATAGAAGAACCATGCAGTTTTGGTTCCCCAAAGAACCTTCCAGTGAACAGTTCTTAAAAGAACCATTTTTTCTTAGGTGAAGAACATTTTAATAATCTAAAAAACCTTTTTCCACTGTAAAGAACCTTTTGTGGAATGAAAATGTTCCATGGATGGTAAAGGTTCTTTGTGGAACCATTGATGCCAATAAAGAACCTTTATTTTTAAGAGTGTAAAATAACTGGAAAACCAGCTAAAACCAAAAGCAAGTTAAAATATCTGCTCTTACTCTTGTGAATAGTGAAAGTGAATAGTATAGCAAAACATTCATGTGAATTAGCTATGGCATGATATTAAAGTTTGAGTTTAGCATCTTATGTTTTCTCTTTATACTTTCTTTTGTATTCTGTCTTTTTTCAGTTGGAGTGAATGAACATTCTGATATGTAAAGCAGCATTTCCATCCAGTTGTTGTAGGACCCTGGGAGAGTCCAAGACTTACTAATAACCCAATTAGCCGTGATTTGTTACGACGTGGGTGGAGAGAGAATGAGCTCTCTTGACCTGTCATTCAAAGACAAATTAACCGTTGCTCCCATGATGCACTAGTGCAGTTGGCTTATGCTGAAAAGGAAGCTATCAAATGTCGACTCTTCTATTGTGGCGACAATTCCCATGGATTCCTCTGTAAAGGTTTCAAAGGAGGTCACCTCTTGCCCTGACAATCTAAACTTTCAAATGTGTAAAATTATAGAGTGACAATGATCAGAAGGAATTTAGAAAGTCTCATTGTACACAATTTGCCTTCTCTGTTATGAAAAGTGTGTGAACACTTCAAATAATGCTTTTATGTAAATGATTTCCCTCATCCAAGTTTGTGATGTGCTGTACAAGTGTGCTGAGTGCTTTCTGAGTGTATTGACTACAGCTGCTGTATGTTGTAGTGGTGATGTCATGTAGTCCAGCTGCATCTCATTGACTGCCTGTCCTCCATCAATGACAAGTAAACGGAACTTGTTGTTGACACTTTTATTTGCTTAATCTCTTTTCAAATCTTTTCAACTGCCCTGATAAAAGCAACATGATTTCACCCTACTAATAACTTTTATATTATTTGTCTACATATAGTTTGTATTGATGTAAGTAGTAAAAGTCTCACAGTCTTTCAACTCAAAAACATATCAAAACATTTGGAAACACAGCCTTTACTTATCTTACAATTTCTTTTAAATATGCTCAACATACACTACTGTTCAAAACTTTGGGGTCAGTTTTTGAAAGAAGTCTCTTTTGCTCACCAAGACTGCATTAAATTGATCAAAAATACATTTAAACAATAATATTGTGAAATATTGTTAGAATTTAGTAGAATTTAGCAGCCATACATGATCAGAAATCCTTCTAAAAAGCTAATTTGGGTCTCAAGTAATATTTCTTATTATCAATGTTGAAAATAATGCTTTAATACATAGAAAGTTCAAAAGAAAATATTTTATTTTAAATATAAATCTTTTGTATCATAAATGTCTTTATTATCGTTTATAAACAATTTAGTGCATCTTTGCTGAATAAAAGTATCAATTTCTATCAGTTTCTTTCAAAAACACTTACTTACCCAAACATTTGAACAACAGTGTCCTGATTAATTTTTATAAAGCTGAGGTTCTTGCTAAAAGTAAAATCTTTATGTTTCTGTTGCAGGAGGCAAAACCCGAGGTTCTTAATCTTTGCATAAAGAGCACTCTGTCCGCCGTTAGCCATGCAGTACCGACAGGTACTTGGCAGTGACACGTTATCTAATACCAGTCTCAGTGAGTCCAGCAAAGCGTGAAGTGTGACCAGCAAGCTCTCCCAGCATCCCGTTCGCTCACAGTATCAACACTTAGGTCTTTTCCTCAGGGCACTGCACTCGGCTAGGTAACACATACCTATGGCATTTAGAAGAGGAAGTGGGTATTAGCGGTAGAAGCTTGCTCAACTTAAATCAAAGGCTTGTATAAAAGCCATGCATATTGGCCATGATCTTGACTGGCTCCTCTAAACATTGAATAAACACATCTGTGTTTATGTGTGCTGAGTGTCTGACTCAAACTCCATTGGCAGTTTTAGGGTTTTAATGGTGGAGACTAATTACTTAATGAGTTTATTAGAGCTAATTTTCTGTGCTCTGGGAAGTGAGTTTAGCTTTCATCTGGGAACAAGAAGGTCTCTTATCTAATAGACTTCCACAGTCTGCAGCAAAGAGACGGTCTGTTAAAAAAAAAACCCTCCATGGCTGTCTGGTTTAGGTCCTGATTAAGATTATGACAGTTTCTGCTCACGATGTAAAGAGCCAATCTTCACAGAATGTCTTATGGCATTCAAGCTCTTATCTTTCCTTTTTCTTACTTACTATATTAAATATAATATTAGTGATTTGGGCTGATTTTCATATTAAATACAAATAGGAAAATTAAATTAATGGGGAATTGTACACTTTTCTTCGTTTGTTGTACTGTATGTTGTACAAGAAAATATATTTTAGTTTTTATACTTTAAAATGTAATGTTGCGTGTCATGTGTTATTTGCTGTTTGTTTGTAATTGTGAAATTTACTAGTTATTTCAGAGCATACTCTGAAAAAAATAGTAAATTTACTATGAAACAATTTTCACTGAAGCAAGCATTAAAAGCTGAAGCATTTAAAAGTTTAGAATTTTAAATATTATTTATATATTATAACTTTAAAACACTTCAGACTGTGTTCATTAAAAAAATTCCTAATTAATCTGAGCACCTAAAACACGTTCCTGTCATTATGTTGACTAAATTGAAATCTTTCCTGTCAGCAACTGCAGAAGACAGTGTGCTTTTGACAAATGACTCTTGAACAAGGATTCAGATTATTGCGCCATTTTCATTTCAGAGCATTGACTCACTGCTATTCTGTTTTCTTTTATTTAGGTGAAGTTCAGCACAGAGGCTTTTACGAGTGCCCATCTCTGGTGTTTGATGTTAAGGGCAGCTTCGGTCAATGTAGGCTCCTGGTATGTGTTGGGTGCCAGCTTGAGACAGGATAAATGTTTGGCAGGGAACATGTTCGGCCTCTTTCTTCCCCTCCAGGATAACATAAACAGTTTTGGCACAAGAAAGCAACAGTGACCCCAAGGCCAGCCTCTGACACAACCCATTCATTCTCTGCCTACCTCTCTCTCTTTGTGTGGGTGTGTAGTATAATGTTTGGACCATGGGACAAAGATGATGGACCATGTGATCTGTAGCAAGGGACATCTTGTACCTTGATAATCCTGTAATCATTTGCTCATCCTCATGTCAGTCCAGAACTGACTTGTTTTCTTCTTTAAAAAAAAATCCATACAAATGGAAGTCAACAAGGTCCAATGTTGTATTCAACCCCACTGATTTTCATTTTATCTACAAGCTTTTGAAACGTTCTTCAGAATTTCTTCTTTTGTGTTTCACAGAAGAAATTTTAGCCCTTCTTTGATGAACCATTAATCTAACATATTCTATCCCTATAATTATAATGTCCTCAAAATACCCTAAGGAGAATCATTACCTTGTACATCATCAATGTTAGTTTTTAATATTCTGAAAAGACATTAATTTCCTGATGTACATGCTGTATATATGAATTATTCCACCTCACACTATATTCTTTGAGAGCACTTTGGCACAGAACAGAACCCTTGATTCATTCCCAAAACAAATATGTGAATTAAACACAGCCAGGAACGTCATCAGATTCAGATGATTCACCGACTTAGGCTATTCTTTTAACACTCTCATGAAATGCTCAGTCACTCAGGCTACACCCAGTGACAACTGTACAATAATATATTGCTGTTCATTATTACACTGTTTAAAAAAAACGGATGTGTTGTGTTTGATAAACTACACCTCTAAAGGAGTGATTAGTCAAAGGAATATTGTTCATCCAAATTGAAATGGCATATTTAATTGCCTTTCAAGTTTAGATTTTCTATTTCAGGTAAAATCTTTGGCAGAAGATTTCACTGCTATATCCTACATATAATTTCCTCTGTTATAATGTCATATGACTCCGCAAAGTGAATATCTATTTTACATAAAATGTTGAACAATTGGCAAAATTGGAGTGGGGGGGGGGCTTCAGTTTGAAGATGGTTTGTTTGCTGTGACGTTATGCCATTAATTTGAAAGCAATATTGTGGTGACCCTTTGAACGCTGCTGTAGGACACATTCTGTGTTCTCCCCATGCTGGAATGATAAAAACAAGAGTTATAGGTCTGTTTATCCTGCTCTTAAAACCCTGAGTGCATTATCAAACATAGAATGCATTAGGGTCGGTATTGTTAAAAGTGTTTTTAAGGTCTAATAAATCCTGGTTATTTATGAAGCCGTGGTCAGAGCGCTTCACCCCCACCATTTACTTCAATTTAGCCTGAGGTCTGCACCCGTACCTGTGTGTGACCAAAATCCCAGCACTGTCTGATCTGATACGGCCCACATATGAAGGAAGCTTCCAAACTTTTGGTGGCTGTGCAGCTATTTCTGTATCTTGGATTATGCAGAGGCATTTCTGCAAAGCCACTTTGTAGAATTCTGGACGTCCGTTTCCCTCAAATGCCAGATGCTTATTTCCTTAAGACTGAGTGACAGAGTCTTCTTGTAGAGTGAATGCTGAAGCCATCGTGAACTCTATGTTTTATAGTCTGTTATTGTAGAGTGGGTGGCTTTGACCTCCCTCCATGCCTTTAATGGGATGTGTGTGTGTGTGTGTGTGTGTGTGTGTGTGTGTGTGTGTGTGTGTGTGTGTGTGTGTGTGTGTGTGTGTGTGTGTGTGTGTGTGTGTGTGTGTGTGTGTGTGTGAATGTATGTCCACACTGGCCTGCTAGCAGTGTGCTTGTGTGTGTTTATTCCCCAATGGGAATTCATGATTTTTAGTATGTCTCAGATGGGTGGGGTTGCTTGATTTATTGTTCTATTGCAAGAAATAGGTTAAAATTTTGCTGTAAGGTCTGTGTGGACATTAACAGACACAAAAACATACACACTTATTGAAAAAAAAAATCAGTAAAATTGGCAATACAGCTAAACTCCATTTACAGCTGCTTATTTCTGGTTTGAATGACCTGATGACAAGTGGTCAGAGCTAAATGTAGCTGGATATGTATTGCAAACCTTCTGAGATCTGAGAACCACATTCAGGTTATCTTAAAATCCTACACAGGTTCATCCTTTAATGTCTTCCTATCATTGCCTTACTTCCTTTCTGTCTGAAATGATTGATTAGCTCACTAGAACAAGCAAAAAAGTGATATTTTGTCTATCTTGTCTCTTTGGATCTGAAGATTGCTTTATAGAAACTTCTGTTCTTTAGCAGCATATTTAGTTTGGCCTTCTTTTGGGCTGTGTGCATCGTTTCTTAATTTAGTAAGAAAGATTTGGACTGTACAGAAGCAGCTAAAACACAAAACCAAATCTGTGTCAGGTATCAAGGTTAGGTAAGTAACTGTTCGAGTCCGTCTTCTTAGAGAAAATTTGATTTAGGAATAAGTCTCGCTGACCTTGAAATTTGCAGTTGGCTATTTTGAAAACGGTAAGCGCTCACATAGGCCTATACGAAATGACTGAAATGACAAAAAGCTAACAGCGTTTTTTCTTAAAATTCACGTAAATTTAACTCGTGAATATGTTTTAAAATATCGACTTGTTAACGAATAATAATAGTCTCTTTAATAGCAATTTAATAAGCAGTATAATTCAGCTCAATTTCCTGTGCATTATTTGTGCTTAAGCTTTTTCTTTGTGCGTTGGTGAATCTGCAATAGGCCTATCTTCAAATCACGCTCCGTTTCTGTTGAATGTATTGTTTGTTGGTGTAATGGCACAAGTAAATAAAAGCTCAAGCGATCCTGAAACATTTGCCTAGACACGTAAATTTGACAAGGAAAAGAGGACTAATCATTTTAAAGATCTAATTTGACAACGAATAAACGACATCATTTTGTCTATTCGTTTTTAAAAAATAATGATTTACATTGTAGCCTAATAGTTTGGCATCTGCAAAATGTTTTCTGTTCGGCAAATTAGTTCATTTATTTAAATTATAATATAGAGTAGCCTATCTTTATTAAGGGATACTTGATTTTGAACAAATAAATGTGTAGCCATTTATGCTATTTTTTCCGCTGAAAGAAATGACGATAGGCTATATAAATGTAGCCTAAGAAATGTTTTCTCCGAATTATTATTTTATTTTTTTTGTAATAATTATGATATAATATTATCATGAGTGGCCTAGCCTACTACTATTAATACTATTTAATTAGTTCTCCAGTACTCCAACTCTCCGTTTTTCTGTACAAATTAAACCTTTTCATACGAGTAGCCTATTCACGCATTTTACATTCACAAATATAAATAAACATTTCCTGTGCTGATTTATTTTTTTGCGAATTGATGTGACAATAAATAACAATAACTTAATTTTGTTCAGAGACAGAAATGGTCCGCCAATAAATTCACAACGAAAAAGAAAAAAATCCCATCTTCTGAAATCGAGTCTTTTGAAAATATTTTTTTCAAAAAAATGTCCAAAAACCACAGATAGCTACAACAGCCATCATAATGAACAACGAATATCCATTCTGAGTGAACATGGTCCCTCATCTAGGTCTACTATGCAGAGTTTCACTTCCATTATTTCACTCCCAGTGTCACCACCGACTTGTTGACCGATTTTAGGAAAAACTGTTCCTCTGTTCCCAGTGTAGGTTTTTCAACACGTCTGATGTCGCTGTCCGGTGATGCTAATGGAATTTCCCGCGTCCGTGATTCGAGCTGTTCTCATGATTTCCCGGGGAACAGACGAGCAGTCGCTCTCACGTCTCCACCGGGCTCGGTACCATGCTGTTCGGTGTGTCCGGTAACTGTGAAGAAAGAGAGGTCACGTCGCTGCCAGATGAGTTTCCTAAAGAACCGGATTCCGAGAAAGAGACCTAAAAGTGAAAGGCAAAATTAACTATAAATTAAAATAAATAAATATATATATATATATATATATATATATATATATATATATATATATATATATAGCCATAATAATAGTAATAGTAGGCTAAAAGTAGTAATAATAATAACAATTACAACAATAATAGGCTAATAATAATAATAATAGGCAAATCTTAGTCCAACAACAGTAGGCCTACAGTACAGTAGCCTATAAAAACCATAAAAAATGTCAAAAGCAACTTTATTCTTCTTCTTTTTTTTTACACTCACCAGCTGTTGAAAGGCAGGTTGTTCCAAGTCACTCTGAAGTGCAAATTCGCTGAGAGCTTTCCAGGGTGGCTGGTAAGTCTGCACTTCCACCGGGTGTCCTGGCACTGAGGGGTTGTGTCGAACTGGGCTGCCTGCAACCAGCGCAGTGCCCGTCATGCCCTGCAGATTCTGGACCGAAAAGTCCAGACCGTTTTATATCGGCATTTTAATAAGGGACAATGCATCATAAAAGAGAGTTAAATCGTTTTATTCTTTTTTTTTTTTTGATAAATAAAAGAAAGCTACAATATATAAGGGCAGTTCCAGATGAAATAGAGTTTAAAACATTCCCCAATCCACCCACAGTAGGAGGAGTCTGTTGCAAAGTTGCTTCAAGCCCACACTGCAGTCGAATTACAGACCCAATAAAAATAATCTCGGCTCATATCAAGTGTCAGGCATCACTCAGCCGTACTGGTTAAAGTCTGTATTTTTTTTTTTTTTCTCAGCACATGGTAAGCTAAATTTCTCACACTAAAAGTGCATTGGCAAGACACTTACCGTCTTATCGCCATGTTGCTGTTGTAACTGTTTCATGAGGATAGATCTCTTCTTGTCCTTGCAGCGCTTGTTTTGGAACCAGACTCGGATGACCCGCGGGCTCAGGCCTGTCATCTCCACCAGCTGCTCCTTCATGAGCGCATCTGGTCTCGGGTTTGCGTTGTAGCACGTCCGTAAAGTGTGTAGCTGCTTTTCGTTTAACACTGTCCTCACCCGAGTGGTCTTCTCCGATTGCTTGTGCATGTGGTTCCGATGAGGAGTTTGCCGGACCGACACAGGATCAGCTGAACATAAATTTAAAAAAAAGAATGATTTAATAAAAATAAAAAGAAAAAGTTTGAAAATAGCATAAAATATGCTACCAGACAATATAAATGTCAAAAATAATAATGCCATTGAAAAAAATTACACTGCCATTTTGAAAAAGAATATAAACTCATAAATTTGGAAATGTAACTGGATAGATAGATAGATAGATAGATAGATATTCGATAGATAGATAGATATTCGATAGATAGATAGATAGATAGATAGATAGATAGATAGATATTCGATAGATAGATAGATAGATAGATAGATAGATAGATAGATAGATAGATAGATAGATAGATATTCAGTGGAAGGACATTTTTTAAAATCCTCAAATCAATTAATCTGGTTTTATGATAGATATGATAGACAATATAGCCTATATAATTCAATATCAATATTAGGCTACGTTTAATTCAGTCAATAATATATTGCATTATAGATCATTTATTTTGCATTTGTAAATTAGGAAATTAAAGAGCATGTTGAGTCTTGTAGCTCTCGGTGTTTAAGGCCCTGCCGCTCAGTCTTATCAGTGGTTGACTAAACAAAGTTATCAAGCGGATCAGCCTGTAATTAGCTATTATGTAACAACATTACACGATTCCTCCCACAGTAGCCTATATAATTAGGCCTACCTTTCAGTTTAGCCAGTGTGCTCAGTTCCAAAACTGACCGTAGGATAATAAGCCCCATTCGTTCCGATTAAATAGCGCTGACAGTTCCAAATAATTTATTTTTATTTTGTTTTCTTCTAGGCCTATAATTTCTATACGTCCGTGTCCGATACGACATAATAATATGTGGCCCTGAACCACAAAACCAGTCATAAGGGTATTTTTTTATTATTATTAATTTTTTTTTTTTTTTCAAATCTGACAGTTGAATAAATAAGCGGTGTATGGTTTGTTAGGATAGGACAATATTTGGCCGAGATACAACTAGCCTATTTGAATAGATCTGGAATCTGAGGGTGTAAAAAATCAAAATATTGAGAAACTCGCCTTTTAAGTTGTCTAAATTAAGTCCTTTGCAATGCATATTAGCCTACTAATAAAAAATTAAGTTTTGATATATTTATGGTAGAAAATTTACAAATCTTCATGGAACATGATTAATATCCTAATGAGTTTTGGCATAAAGAAAAAAAACGATAATTTTGCCCCATGCAATGTATTGTTGGCTATTGCTATAAATAGACCTACCCGTGCTACTTAAGACTGGTTTTGTGGTCCAGTGTCACATATAGGCGTAAGTCAGTTGGTTGTTATGTGCTATAGCTACTGACCTGCCATATGCAGTCCTCTGCTGTGGATGTGTCCCGGACTGAGAGGGCTGCTGCCTGATCCGCGCTCCAGGGCCAGACCATGATCTGCTCGACACAACAGTTCCTCGTCCCGGACGGAGAACTCGTCCCCGGGCAAAAGCTGCCGGCTACACACCGAGCAGCGGAAACACTCGATGTGATACACACTGTCCCGAGCTCTCATGACCAAATCACTGCTGCTGAAGCCCAAATTGCATTTTGCGCATTTTATACCGAACAATCTGTTGGATGTAGAATAGAAAATGATTTAATTTGTGCAGTAACAAAACCAAGCAAGTCCAAGCATGCTTTTTAATTCCACTTTAATTTAATTTTACTGTCTATTATGTTTTGATCATTATAATTATGAAACACATATGCGACCAGATTTATGAAATAATTCACACTTTTCCCGAAAGAAAACAACAACAACAAAAAAAACCTACCTTACATAATCTCTCTTGCAGTATGTTTTCCCGTCCCGTACGAAGCAAGTGCACGTCTCGTCCAGGTATTGGTTGCACTCCACGCATTTCAAACAGGCTGCGTGCCACTCCAGGTCAGGGGAGACCCGCAGAATATACTGGTCATGGATCTGACTGCCGCAGCCTACACACATCGCAAGTCCGGACTTCTCTGTGCATGAAAAAGAACATTGTTTTGAGCTCTTATACAGGAGTTTGAGAGTCGAGAATTTAGCCTCTATATAAGTATTTCATAAAAATCATCGAGTTTGTAGGCTAACTAACATTGGGCTAGTTGAAAATTCAAGACAGTAGGCTATTTCTAGGATGACAGATCGCCTACTGCAGAAGCAGTAGTCAAAAAAAAAAAAAAAAAAAAAAAAAAATACGCTGCCCTAATCGTTAACATAGCCTAATATTTTTGTTTTTCAAATGCAACAATACTGAATCAAATTTAAACGCTTAATTTTAAACAAAGTTACTTTTAGTAGGGCCTATAGATTTTTTCACAGAAATACATACTTTTGGAATGATCCCCCATATCATCCAAAAAAGAAGATCTGAATATTATATCCACCATACAGGTTGCCTGAAGAGAAGATTGCTTGTAGAAACAGGAAGAGAGAAAAGGTATAGTGTCCGCTCCCGGCTGCCCCGCAAACTCAGTCCAGAGTGAGGAGAGATGGAGAGGGGGGTAAACGCAGGAACAGGGGCTGAGAGAGAGAGAGAGAGAGAGAGAGAGAGAGAGAGAGAGAGAGAGAGAGAGAGAGAGAGAGAGAGAGAGAGATATTGCTGTCTGTCGCACGAGACGTGACATCAGGCGCAAATCCGAACTAAAACGCGTCAGTAGGGGGCAACAAGTCACAATGCACCCAATATTGATTCGTTTCACTCCCTAGACATGATCAGGTAACTGTGCTTGTCGCTTCAGAAAAATAAAAAATAAAACATCTTTATTTGCTGCGGGAGATTATTAGACGTGGGGGAAAAAACTTTATTTTATTCAGGGTGTTTCAGTGTGAGGTAGCCTATGATTCTTGGATTCACACCTACCTTTAGGAAATATGAGATTTATCTTGTCATCGAAGTATCGAAGTAGCCTGGTTGACATATTGGTTGAAAAGTTAAACTCACAACCACAACAATATCTTATAGGCTATTCATTTAAGAAAACAAATCTGAAAACAAGAGTGTATGCCTATTTAAAAAAAAAAAAAAAGATTAAATCAGTTTAATGAATGGCAGTCATTAATTAATATATAAATAGGCCTATATAAATCGTGTTCAGCAAACTGGACTGTGTCTAGATTCTGGAAGGCATATTCTTGACGAAATTATGCCTACTGAATTCTGAAATCCAAAATCCCAGAGGCCTATATGTATTTAATTTTGTTTGCTGTTTGGAATTAAAATGTCTAATTTAGGCTGAATTCTTAAAATGAGATGTACTTATAGGCTAGCTTATTGCTCATTTCATTGCCACGGTAGCCTAAATAATAAATGTTCAATTTAAGAAAAAATTATATGGGAAAATTAATCTCTCATTCATACTTTGATTGGCACTGAGTGCAGTCACTAGCACAGTGATGAAAGAGTTCATATTATGGCCAATTTGATTGCAGTACATAGTCATCAGCAGCCTACAAATAGACTAGAGCTAACTAGAGGAAGAAATAAAACACTTTAGAACAATTTTATATTTTAACATTATTCTAACCCTAAGCAGTGTTGACATTTCAAACTTTCATTCAGAACTATTTCAGTTTTTCAGACTTTAAAATGAGAATATGAGAACAGGACATATTACAACGACGTGATAATTCAGTTCTGTTATTCAGTTGTTATAGGCCTATACTTTAACATCTCTGCTTAATAATGAACCCTGGCTCCCATCTATCATCAACAATTCGTCACTGCTATGCTTCCAGATATGGCTGTATGAAACTGTATAAAATTTAATGGTCGAATGTGCTTTGCATTCTGATGAAAAATATAAGGGAGAAAAAGGGCTGCAAAAAGGGCTGCCCTGCATGAAAACCGGCTATAGCTACGGCACGTGCGAGCTTCAAGACGAACTTTCGTGCCATCTTCCTCCATTTGTACAACAGCTTCAATCTCTAAATCCCCAGGGGAATAGCCGCTATGTACAATAGTAGCTATACTGACTCCCCAATGGACTCCCAGCGCTCGAACTGAAGGGTGACTTGGGGCGCTCCGGAGACCAAGCACGTGAGTTCCGTCCTTTTAAAACGATTAGAAAAGAACTGTCTTTTGCGATGTGACATTGCTATCATTAAGCTCATTAAAGCATTGTTGAAAACAGTAGGGGTTTGCGGCAGTTTGAAGGGATCGAGACCTCTTATTGAAAATTAATCGTGTCCTTTAATGCCACAGGTAACTCCCTTCTCATTTCAGTAACTGTCTGACTTCCACGAGACAGTCTTCACATTTGCCAGCTGTGATGCTTCCATTAATTCGAGAGATAAATATAGGACTATGCGGAAAAAAATAAGAAATATCGCAAAACTATTTACAGAATTTTAATCATTGCTTGAAATGGGCCGTACGCACCGGTACGCAGAACATGCACTTCTATATTTTAGTCTTTAGTGTTCTGGCACTTTTTCGTGCGTACCGGCACGTATGACATGTTGCCGGTGTTCTGACAATAGGTAGCACAAATCGATAGCAAAAATGCTACCCATCAGATTGTGCTACCATCATTTTATTCGTGTAGTTTGAGGCTTTTTTTTTATGTCCATAACTACCCCTAAACTAAACCTACCCACACATACCTACCCTTACCCTAAACTTACCATTAAAACAATGCAAATATATTTTTGGTAGCACAATCTGATAGGTAGCATGTTTTGTCAGTACACCTGTTCTGAGTCAAAGCGTCAGTGTCTGGGTGATTAGAAATGACTATAAAGTACACTACCCAGGAGGTCATTTGAAACCGGTAAACTTCTGGAAAGTTCAAGGATCCAGTAAGGGAATGCATTAGGAATAAGTAATAAGTTCAAAACAGCCAAATGCAGAGAAAACACTGACCATATGTGAGAATAGTGACTCGCGTCCAGATGGCAGTAAATTATTATTTTCAGCATGTATTTGGCTTAAAAGCACGAGTGTTTTATAATGAATGCTTACTGAAGGTGTCTTAGATTATGCGCTGGTCAGTGGTTTAGTGATTCTGAATGGATCCGTAGAGTAGCATGTACAGTCAGGGTAAGGCAGCAGGTTTAGTGGTCTTTTGGCATCTCCCTGTGGTCCTGTTTGGTATACCAGCTTAACTGGTGCTTATTTATATAAAAAATGCTCTAAACAAATCTTTCTTTCTTTCTTTCTTTCTTTCTTTCTTTCTTTCTTTCTTTCTTTCTTTCTTTCTTTTTTCCTCTTTCTTTCTTTCTTTCTTTCTTTCTTTTGGCATTATACATTGGGGATTAATAAAAATGTTTTGGGGGGGGGGCACTGCTTTTAAAAGCACTGCTTTTAATCCATAGATATCTAAGTTTTTATCTCATATTTTGAAGAGAACAAAAAAAAAATCACTTCATGGGAAATTGGCGCAAACAACTGGGCTGCGTTCAGCCCTGACAAATGGTGCAAAACGTTTTTTAAACGGAAACTGTTGTGCAACACCCTGTTCTGATGATCCAAGAGTTGCAACTATGGCAGCTGAGAAGGCTCTCAGGCTCTCTACAAAATACACTCGATGTTACAGTCACTTCCCTTGCCGTCCAGAATAAAAGAGAACATCCCAATCGAGTGAAGGGATTTGTGGAAACTGTGGTTCTTAATTATTGTGATCCAACATTTGACTCGCATTTCAGGATGAAAAGACAAACATTTCAGGTGAAGGATAATCCACTTCTTACCTCCGAGACTGTGTTATGATCTCTAGGACCTCATTATTTTTATTGTGAGTATTAGGCTCATCATTATTACTGATCACTGTTGTTGTGCTATGTATATTGTAATATTTACCATTATATAATCAGAGAAGTATAGAAAAGTTTATGAAAGTGTCACTCCACAATACAATAGCAAAATATATAAATATGTATAGTATTTTTATGTTACATTAATCAGTGTCTAGCATACCTTCCTAAGGAAAGGGTATGGACCAGAAGACATTGTGATTACTAAACGATATTTAGACAGACTTAAAGATCAGACTTAAAGTTCCAGATCTATACTTTTGCTCTAATTATTTAAGTTATTTTGCCTTTAATGTAAATAAACGTGCAAACAATACTTGCTCTCGTGAATTTATTTTTATGTTAATTACATTGTGCCAGCTGTCACTTTAATACCGCGTGGTTTATAAGCATGTTGCTGCTGATTGGGCTGACATTTTTGACACACCCACCAAACAAGAGAAAACTTATCTCAAACCCCGTTACACACCGTTGTACACCGTTTCCAGGAAACATGTCGTTTAAACCGGAAACCGTAGCAAAACGTTGCGCACCGGTTTGAGCTTGAACTTTCCCTTGGACATAAACCACAGTGACTCTTGTTAAGAGTAAATTTTATTCAGTCACATGACAAATTCATATGTTTTTTATGCACGTCTAAAATTGTATTCAGTCAGCCTATGTTTCTGTCGTTTTTAACGGAAAAAATATATATTTGTAGCTACATAAAGCGATAGTTTTTTTTTTCTTGCGAAAAAAGGTTGTTGCATCACGCGGTAAACTTTTTGTGATAGCCTATTGTAAAAATGTCCCAAAATTCTATAAAATATGCATAAAACCAGTGCAGTGCAGCGATGTAAATAGTAGCTAGCTAGAGATTAAGTTAATGAAACTGCAAAATTAAAAAAATTACAATTGAATTACATCGTTATTTATAGTCAGGGAAGGGAGAATTTTCAACTGATCAAATTTGTCATTGTTATTTATTAGAATGTTATTTGACCCCTTTCAGTGACTTTACAGTTCCTTTTACATTGTGTTTTGTTTGCTTAATAAGATGTTTCAAAAATATCACAGAAGAAAAAAGTCACAGAGGTTGGAACTCTTTAAGGTTGAGTAACGATTACAGACATTTTCATTTTTAGGTTTTACGGGTAGTACCATTAGCCTACATAGCAAGTGAAATATCCATGTTCACCTAAACAAACACAGCTCAGTAGCCTATATTTATTGTGGGTCCTAATTGTCACAGTAAGGATAAAGCATAATTGAAAAAAAAACATCCAGATTCATTGGATTTATCACTTGAAATGCTATGGTCAAGAAATAATGTAATATTATTTATAATTGTAATATCCTGTACTACTACTAAATTCTTAATGTGCAGTGAACATGCATGTAAACACTAAATGGATTTAAAGTCATAAGCCATGTAACGTTCTAATGGGAATACCACAGCGTAACCAACAAACATGCAGAAGCAAAAACAACACATGCCTATTGACAGATTTTTGTGCTTTAGCATGGCCTATTATTTCGTTCAGAACTGTTTGATCTATGGTCCCATCCAATGGGGATAGGCCGGCTGTCAGGGGTCTGCATTAGCAGAGTTTAAGTGTGGCTAATGCCAGCTTTAAGCCCTAAATTATTTACTGCTCTCATCAGAAATGAGACTTAAAGTGCTGTGTGTCCAGCCAGCCCCCAAACGTCTACATGTGCCAAAACCACAGTCAGAATTCAATGCACACAATTTCAAATGGCAATAAATAAATTACGCCATAACCATAAACAGCAGTTATTATTATTAAAGGTCATTCCTGTTCATTTTTGTTTTTAATGTGCATAGAGTTTATCCTGGATATCTTTTTGAATGCTTATGGGTGATTTTAGCACCAGCTCAGAATAACTGGTGAAAAAAAATCATGCATGCGCCTCTGAAAGTAGAATCATGTTGCTTATATATAATTTAACATACGTCTGATTTAATGCAGCATTCACATAATAATTAGTATTAATTTTTGATTGCTGCCTTAGGGCATTTCTGCATTGTTGGCAGAGGAAGCAGTTCCATTATTATCATAACAGTGTTCCTGTCAGTCTGGCCTTTTTATTTTACAAATGCTGAGCTTGTATCTATGCCCCTGCCAACACAGGACAGCTCTTGCATATTCATTAAGAGCCATTACCAATATGTCACTATATGTGTCAGCTTCACTGTGGAGCAACATGAGAAACTGTGCATTCACTCCTGCATAGTTCATTCTTTATTAGTTGTCCAATTGTTTTCCAGTACTTTATTTCCCAAGGATTATTATCCAAACTCCTTTTAGATATAGTTGCAGGAATATATTTCTGAACCATTTGGATTTGTCTGCATTTCTGCATAAAGTGGTCATGATTTTGGTCATGGTCTTATCTGTCTGTAGTAGACAAATACAGTCAAACAATTCTATGGAACACAATGTGAACATTCACAATGCAGGACAGGGAAAGTATGTAAAACCATAGACTTATTGACTGTTTAACCCTCTTTTGGCAGAATACCTGCACTGGAGATCAGACCTGCACAACTGTAGGTAGGAATTTTGTGTAGGTTTAGGAATTTCAGCTGTTTTGGGGATATTTGGTGTGAAGTCAGGCCAAAGCATATTTTCTTCTTTTGAAGCCATTCTGCTGTTGATTTACTCCTGTGCATTGACTTGTTGTTCTGTGGCATCACTCAACCTCTGTTGAGCTTCAGGTGTGCAAAAACATATCTAGGTAAATACATATCAGATAAAATTTTAACAACCAGTTAATGCTGTTTTTAAAATTTTCTTCAATTTATTTACATACATTTTCCTGCAATTATAAGTACTGAATCTTTAAAGGTGAAGAATGCATTATTATTATGTGAATACCATTTGTCATATGTATTTTGTACTCTTTTATTAAAGGAAGAAGATTTTAAATGCAATAAAATAAAATAAACTTTTTTTTTTAAAGAGCAGGTCATATGGGTTTTTGAAAAATATCTCTTTTGCCATTTATAATGTAGCTATCCTTAAGTGAAAACAATCTGCAAAGTTGTTAATCAAAAAAGTGCATGATAAATAAAGATATTGTCGCTCAAAAGAGAGAGTCGGTTCTGAATCGCCTTAACGAGTCATTATATTTTCGAATCTTTTGCCTGTTACTGGAATACGTCACTGGGTAACACATTTGCATAATCCCGCCTGCCGCGAAATATGAACAGAGTCTGACCTGCCCACAAACACTTCCGCTAGTTAGTGTATCACATCACGTTTAAGAAGACGCTGTGTTCAAGGATACCAAAGAAATACATTTCAAACCTTTTGTTGTGTGCACGTCATTTTACCAAGGACTTCTATAATCTTGGCTTTTTATCTTTGTTGGCTTCTAATCTTCGTAATTTGGACTAACAAGCTCTCAGAACCACAACCTGTAAGTACGATTGATATGTTGTGAACATTTTCAACTGAGTGCTCAAATAAAGTTATTGTTCTAATATGTCTAATATGTATACCTAGTGCAGCTTTAGGTTTCCAGGTAAAGCACAATATTACTGTCTTACTGAAGTAGTTTTGATAATTCGCTGTGAACCTACTATTTCCTGAGAATGTGTCGATTATTGTATACTGATGTTGTTCTAATTACTTCGTTTAATAATTAAAAAATGTAGTGTAGCACACAGACTTTATAATCATTGTGAAATTACTGTTTATTGTGCTGCACCGGCAGTTATAAGGTTAATGCGGGAGAGATGAGCGAGTTAGACAGAACTTAAAACAGAGCGTCTTTTGTCTGTTGTTCTTCAAACATTACAGTAACGTTAGAAATATTTTGGTTTTACAAACTGTATTGTTTCATCAGTCAGTCTCGTTAGCACTCGGCTAGCGTATCCACCAAGTGTTCACAGTTTAGCAGCTAAACTTTAGCTGTGGGCACGATTCGCTTGCATTAGGGGTTTTGTATTTCATGTCATTATTATAAGAACGGATTGGAGCAATATATTACTATTTTATGTGAAGGTGCATTGTCAATGGTAGCGCTGGCTAACTGGCTCAAGGACTCCTCTCTGTGCCCATCACAACAGGCTCAGAGCAGAGTAGGCTTGAGGAATAAAATTAAATGCACAAAACTAGAAAATAACGAATCATTTCCTAATCATTGGCAAATGACTCTAATATTAAATGTATATTTTGAGAAAATTACAATGTTTTCTGACCTTAGATGCATTTAAACCTGTTGTAGGGTCTCCAGCACAATATTGCATTTAATACACAAACTGCATTTATTTGATCCAAAAACAAAAACTACAATTTTTAATTATTTTTACTATTTAAAATAACTGTTTTCTATTTGAATATATTTTAAAATGTAATGTATTTCAAAGCTGAATTTTTAGCATCAATACTCCAGTCACATGATCCTTCGGAAATCAAAAACAAAATGTATTATTATTATTATTATTATTATGTTGAAAACAGCTATTATGTTGAATAGAATTTTTTTTCAGGTTTCTTTGATGAAGTTCAGAAGAACAGTATTTTTCTGAAATAGAAATCTTTTGTAACATTATATTTTTATCATCACTTTTGATCATTTTAAAGCATTCTTTCTAAATAAAGTATTAATTTCTATAACTCAATTTTTTTCTTTTTTCATGGAGTTTGTTCATGTCCCTTGAATGGTTGTCCACCCTGTGGTATTAGGGAATCCGCCCCTTTAAGAAAAGGCCATCCCCTTTAGTGACATCAATACAACAGGGGCAAGTTCAAGCTCAAACCAGTGTGCACCGTTTTGCTATGGTTTCCGGTTTGAACGACATGTTTCCTGGAAACAGTTTGCAACAGTTTGCAACAGGGTTTGAGATGCGTTTTCTCTTGTTTGGTGGGTGTGTCAAACATGTCAGCCCAATCAGTGCAACGTGCATAAACCACACTGTATTAAAGAGACAGCTGGCACAGTGTAATTAATATCAAAATAAATTCACAAGAGCATGTATATTGTTTGCACATGTTTATTTACATTAAAGGCAAAATAACTAAAATGATAAGAGCACAAGTGTAGATCTGGAACTTCTTTAAGTCTGTCTAAATATCATTTAGTAATTGCAATGTCTTCTGGTCCATATCCGTTCCTTAGGAAGGTGTGCTAGACACTGATTAATGTAACATAAAAGTACTACACATATTTATGTATTTTACTATTGTATTTTAGAGTGACACTTTCATAAACTTTTCTATACTCCTCTGATTATATAATGGTAAATATTACAATATACATAGCTAGGGTGACCATATGCGCCGTTCATACGGGACACATCCCGGCCAGGATTTTAATATTGCCTAAAATATCCAGGTTTTGGCTGTTTGCAGGTCGATCGTTTTGCGACATTCATGAGAGCTAGAGAGCAGAGCAGACGGCTCCTTATGCTTTCGGATCGATTTCGCACCTACTTTGCGGTCTTTTTTTTTTTTTTTTTAGCAGCGACGCTTCAAGTCAAACGAACAAACACGTGCGCATATTTGCATCGCTTTGATTGTTCCCTGTAGATCTCACCTTCTCACGCGCAGCCCCACCATTGGTCGATTATGTATAATACCTGCATGTAATTGGTCAAACTGCTTTGGATGTTTTAGGCAATATTAAAATGCTGGCCGGGACGTGTCCCGTATGAACGGCGCATATGGTCACCCACCCAATACATAGCACAACAACAGTGATCAGTAATAATGATAAGCCTAATACTTACAATAAAAATAATAAGGTTATATAGATCATAACACAGTCTCAGAGGTAAGAAATGGATTATTCTTCAACTGACATGTTTGTCTTTTCATCCTGAAATGCGAGTCAAATGTTGGATCACAATAATTCGAAACCACAAATCCCTTCATTCGATTGGGATGCTCTCTTTTATTCTGGTTGGCAAGGGAAGTGACCATACTTGGCTGTATGTCACGTCACTTTATTATTATTCAAATTTTTTTTTTTTCGAAGTTGAATTAATGTCATCTTGATATTTTACAATAATATTTTAAATAACAATTCAATCATTTCTATATAATCCAATGTGTTCAATAGCTAGGTGTGGGGGCAAAAAAACTGCAAACTGCTGAAAACGTGTGAACCGTATGAGTTTGTTTAAAAACACATGGTTTACATAAAATAAGAAAAACAGAAAATAAAATTCTTAATTTTAATTTTAATTCTTAATCTTAATTTTGCAATGAAAACATATTTAACAGTAATATACTGTATATGTCCATGACAGGATGGACATATCTTATGGTTTATGCTTTGAATAATTGCCTATAATAATCTAAAAAAAAATGTGTGGGAGCTGAGCTATTATGTTTCTATAGTACTTGAGTGTCTACTAATTTTGACATAACATAAAGCGAATGAGAAATTAAAACCAAAATGTTTGAGTATTGTGAGGGTTGAAAGGCAATCTATGGTGATATTGACCCATATAATGTATAATGTTACGAAAGCTTTTTATTACAGATAAATGCTGATCTTTGGATCTTGCTTTTTAAAATTAAAAAATCTTGAAAAAAAAGTACTTTTTAAATGTTGATAATAATAAAAAAAAAAAAAAAAAAATTCTTTAACAGCAAATCAGTATATTGGAATGATTTCTGAAGGATCATGTGACACTGAAGACTGGAGTAATGATGCTGAAAATTTTGCTCCGATCACAGGAATACATTTTAAATAGAAAGCAGTTATTTTCAATATTAAAAATATTTCACAATATTACTGCTTTTGCTGTATTTTGGATCAAATAAATGCTGGCTTGGTGACCAGGAGATAATTCTTTAAAAAACATCACAAATCTCACTGTTCAAAAACTTTTGACTGGTATTGTATATACATTATGGTTGTACGATAGTATGGTAGTATAGTGTGTGTATATATATATATATATATATATATATATATATATATATATATATTATATACTATATATACAGTACTGGTATATATATATTATATATTTCATGTTTTCACACCTGGTTAGTGAACAATGGCATGTATATATCTAAATATGGTGATACCTGCTTCAGGTGCCCATGGGACTGTAGTGGGCAGGCAGGCGGTGTGAGTGTGGCTATTTTATCCTTCCTGTCCTTCTCCATGTGAGCATTTTAGCAGGACCATGGGGCCAGAAGATGAACAGACTATCACTGCCCTCTCCACTGCCTAACAGCCAGCAGACTGCACAGCAACAAGCACTCTGGGAACACTGACCAACCGGGGGCAAACGACCAGACCATCTGTCTGCTGTTTCACTCAGATATACATATATTTTTAAACCGAGGTGGGGGAAGTCAGCAGAGTTTGGCAGGAGAAAGTTGCCAAAGCTGTAGCTGGGGACTTGAGGCCTGGTGGGGAGGAGAGCAGCTCTCACTCTGGATTATACGTCCTGGCTTTTAACGGCATGTTCACAAATTGATTCTGGGCTCCTCAGGGGCTGCAGCAGGAGCATTAAATGGCACTGAAATATTCATATGTGAGTGCATTTAGCTGAGCGCAGCTGATGGGCAGCTCCCGAGAGGGGCTACAGGGAAGTGCTGCTGGGCTCCGATCCCTTACCCCCACCCACCCGTAGACCCTCATGCCCTGTTTTGTCAGAGCTCTCTTAGAAAGCATCCAGCATGATCGGTGAAGTTCAACTCTTTTAAAGTGTGTCTAGTTGAGAGACCGTTTGTTTGCATGTATTCCCAGATGGTTTATTGTGGGGCCACACAATGATCACAGGGTTAATATAACGAAGAATATCTTTACTGATAACATTTAGCGGCATAAAATAATTATTATCAGAAACAACAGGTTATAGAAGTTTAGCAGAGAGCTTTATATTTGTTTTATAGATTTATACTTATTTATATCTATCTATCTATCTATCTATCTATCTATCTATCTATCTATCTATCTATCTATCTATCTATCTATCTATCTATCTATCTATCTATCTATCTATCTATCTATCTATCTATCTGTCTGTCTGTCTGTCTGTCTGTCTGTCTGTCTGTCTGTCTGCATTATCTATAATAAATATAGATAAAATATACAATAAAATAATTTTTTTTTTGTAACTGTCATTTTGCCATTTTTGTAAAGTATTCTTGTCTGTCTCAATGTTTTATTAAGTTTCATAGTCCAGTGTGTTTAAAAGCAACTTAATCATACACATAATCAATCACACAGAAAAATAAATGTGCAAAAATGTCACTTTTAGGGATACAACAGCTTGTAATTGGGGAAGTACACTCAAAGAGACATCTTATTCAGTGTTAAAAGGTTCATATAGTACATTAAGAGTACATATTAAAAATCTAAGGTACTACATTTTATAGGTTGTTGTACCTCTAAAAGGTACAGTTTTTGCACATTTTTTTCCCACAGTGTTAGACTTCTTCTGTCCCTCTGATTAAATCCAGCTTTCCTAGTCTCACAGCTTTGCTCTGTGTGTCTGACCCAGTTCTTCTACAGAAAGTAAGGCTAAAATCCATCCAGCGGAAAACTTTTATGTAAATGTGAAGTGTAGAAAACTCCTTGGTAGCCATGGTAACAGTCTCTGGAGTAGATGTCTTCAGCCGAGCAATTTCACTTCACTGGGGTGCCATGCACTTAAGAAGAATGTTTTCAAAAAGAAACCTGAGAAGGTTTTTAAAATATGATGTATAATTTATTTGCATTTTTTCGCCTGGCTCATATCTCTTTGAAAGATGGTTTAGGATTGGATGTGGTGGCCATTATACTGTGTGCAATGCTACAACATCCAGCAATATTCTTGTTTGGGTTACTTGAGTATTGATTTTGCTATGAATCCAGACGTTCAATACTATAAAGAATTCAGAAATTCATTGACTGCAAAGGAATGAATGTTGTCAGTATTTTTAATTATTTGTTCTCTGCAAACATGGAAGCTTTTCAGATTCCAAAAAATGCTCCTTTTGGCACTGATTTAAAGCAAAAAAGTGTCATGTGAGATATGAAAATCTAAAGGAACACACATCAAATTATTTGATTATGACTGGCTTTATGAACTGTTGTTTTCTGCTCATCTCTAGTTTTATCTGAAAACATACTACATTTCTGTAGATAATAGAAATAATAAAGATCAAGAGTGATTTTCTTAGACTATAGCCTACCACGTTCAATTATATTTCAAATGAATGATGCCTAATCCCTCTATTATAAATGATAAATTGTTAGGTATATCTAAGTGTCTGTGGAAAAAAAGGTTAATGAAAGTGAAATAATTGATATATACTATAAAA
The DNA here is from genome assembly GCF_018340385.1 of Cyprinus carpio. Classification (NCBI taxonomy): domain Eukaryota; kingdom Metazoa; phylum Chordata; class Actinopteri; order Cypriniformes; family Cyprinidae; genus Cyprinus; species Cyprinus carpio. The sequence goes on along the minus strand of NC_056603.1, from coordinate 17,216,470 downwards.
AATCCAATAAAAATAAAAGATTTTTGATTGTGGTCATGCAGTTTTAATGGGATTAAATTTAGAGATCAAGCGCACGGGTTATGAAAGATCTGAATAATTGAGTTCTGTGTCTAATGGTCAGAGCAAGAACTGCTTGTCACATATCTGCACTCAATCCTTTCATTGTTACCCCAACTTACTGTCTCCTTCCATCAGTGTCAGAAGTATCTCAGAGGTTGTTTCAGGTCCAGTTTCCTTCATTTAACAACATTTCATTAAGCACAAATGAGAGCTTATGTGATATGAGGATTTATAAAAGCGTACCTACTGAGTACTACAAGGATACTACAAGTTTCCTGTGCTTTAAAGGGCATCAGTTGAAAATTGTTTATAGTTGCAGACAGCAGAGTCTTGTCTATTTTTGAGAAAAACATGAAAATGAAGTCTTCAGAGAGTTTGTGACAATAATGCCAAAAACTGTGGGTTTTATTAAAGTCATGTTTGCAATATGAAAACTGATGTGGTTTTAGGCAGAAGTGGTTAATTTGCACTTTGTTGGGGAGACTACAGAAGCACGAGGCCAGCTAAAGACAAGTTTGGTCAGAAACCACAAACACTTGAATGACGCAGAGACAGAGGTAGTCAGACAAACATGTAGTTTATCCCCCTGTCCATTATTCCACCCAATGGTAATAGAGCTCTGCTGAATTATTAAGGCTTTGCATTCATTTGAGAGCCGATTTCAGGGTGTAAGCGTGTGTCCATATATGTGGGTTTGATTACTCTTTTTAAACTCTTAACTCTTTTCAAAAGGCTATTTAGAGGGACTGACCACCCGACATTGCACTTAGAAGTGCTACGCTGAATAATTTATAAGCTATATATATATATATATATATATATATATATATATATATATATAGTAATGATATTTAATTATACAAATGTAAATATTAAAATCATTTAAAATGTATTATTATAAATACCAAGTGTCTTTATTGTTTCTTTCTTTGTCTTATTTTTAATGAGAACTAAGTAACAGTTTATTTTATTATGTAGATAATATGTAATAATGAATATGTATGACTGACTTTTCACTTGTAAATATATGGTTTGGCTAGGGAACAAAATAGTATCAGTTCTCATTTACCGGCTCTTTACACAATTAGCAACAGTCTGTCACATTAGCATGGCATGCTTTTAGCTCATCGTTGTACGTCTGACTTGCATTAAATTAACAACCTTGCGTAAATATTTGAGTACATTTAATTCACAACAAAATTGTGTTGAATTAATAATAGCTAATTAGCATGATGCTCATTAAAGAAAATCCAGACTAAGTGGGGTGTCATGCTTATGTTGTGACAGTTCCTTGAATGATAATGGAACTGAGCTTTTTAAAAATCAGTGAGGTGGATGTGATATTACAGAACAAACACATCCTTAACGTTACGGTTTTATTTAGAAATACTAAGAAAGGAAAGTTATTACACTGTAGAGGTTTTAGAATTTATACGTCATTATTCTTTCATGTTTTTTTCTACATTGGCTGGTGTGTGACAGACACTTCTCCAAGCAACAGCAACATCGGCATCAACTAGCTGAACACTTGCATTTGACAGTTATAAATATGTGCACTTTTAGAATTCAAATCTCTGTGAATATATGTACTAACATAAACACAACATTTCCCCACTCTATTGCATTAATACTTTTTTAATCAGTGTCTTACTATAAAATAACCAAACTACTTTATGCTAACCTCCATACTGATAACATAGAATTGAGATTCTATCTCAATATTTGTCATATTTATCCATACAGAAAATTACACACTGTAATTTTTTTTTTTTTTGCAGTTGTATATAAAGATGAGTGGAGTACATTTTACAATAAAATACAGTTTCAGTTTTTTCACTCCAAAATACTACTCTAATTCAGTGTGCTACTTTCTGTTTCTTTGCGTTTGTAAAATACTAGGGATTTCTGAGTGAAATTGTTTCTCCATTTTTTTCAGAGCAGATATTAGGTTAATATTATATTGTAGGTGTATAGTCTGCTTTCATTCTACATTTCATTCTATAGTCTGTGACATTCTACCCCAAATTTGAGTTTTTCCTCTGTAAATGCCTGACAAAATTTTGCACACTCGGGTGGTCTAACTCTGAGCAAAGTGGCCCACCCCCAGTGTGTGACCTACAAAACATTGCTCTTTATGACAATGGTCCCAAAGCTCAGGTCTGTCTGTCTTGTTTCAGAGTCTGCTCTCAACAGGGAAAGAGTCTTGAAGCCGAATGTCTTTACTCCAAGAGCCCTGAGGCGACAATGTACAGGTTTAAAAACACCTGCACCCCAACAGATCCACACTTTTAGTGCACATCGTGATGCCATGTTCCTCCAAAACGTTGTGTTTGTTCCTGAAAGCCAGATTTACCACAATTCCACCGGGGCCTTTTTGAGTGGCAGTGTGTATGGGATGTGACCAATGAGATTGTGAGGAAGTAAACAGATGTTTTCACTCTTTTTGTGGTGAAGGGACTTTAAAATAACCCACTCTTCACTTGAAAGAGGTTTTCACCTGCTGTGCCATGGGAATTAGTGTGGGACTGAGGGAATTGTACTGCAACCCTAAATGGCTTCAGTTTGCATTAGTCCTGAGGCAGTTCGCTATCTGACCACTGCCCCGGTTGAGAGCTGCTCCAGGCTACCTAACCGCAGGAACAGGAAACAGCCTGTCTGTTGTGATGCGCTCAGCATTGACATCTAATACACACACAACAAAGAAAACTGGATCTGTGACTAATGTCAAATATCATGCTCATCACTAATTTCACAGTAAATAATCGATTTATTTGGGCTTTAGAATTTTAAGATTTAAGTAAATTATTAATTTAATTGGTATTTAGATATTATTTATGGATCATTTTGACTGGAATTACCAAATAAATCCACTCATCGCTTTGATGAAACACTGCTGTTGCACGAGAGCGCCATCTACTGAAAAATAAGTCTGAACGCATCTTTTATTCGTGGAGCCTTTTCACAGACTGCAATAATTAATACCGACAGTCTATGGAGTCAATATAATATCACATATATACGCAAAAAAATAAAGTTTTGCAAAGGAAAATAAAGTTTTGCAAACAAAAATTAAAGTATTGAGGAAAAATAAATTTTGCTTTTTGCAAACAAAAAATAAAGAATTGCAAAAACATAAATGATACCGCGCGAAAGCAATGATTTTGCAATACATATTTTCCATGGTCATATCTACAATTTTATTTGCAACACTGATTTTATTTTGCGTGTCAGTCTAGTTTGAGCTTGCGCTGCAGTTTTTCCTGTGCGCTTAATTTTTCTGCGCATCTCGCTTTGTGACGCTGTTTTGACCTGGGGGTGTAGTCAAGGGGCAGGGGCGTGTACAACATGCCTCCCTGGAAGTGACGTCATCGGCCCGAGACGCAGCTCACTGATCCAGGTACTGTCATGATGAGCAGATGCATGCGAGTGGGATCGCTTCCTTTTTTTCACTAGCATTAAAACATGCATGGTTTTCGTTTTATTAACTTTATTAACAAATGTATATGTGTATTAGCAGCGTTTGCTCAAGTTAAAGAAGTTGTTACCATGCACATATATTGTTTATTTCTCTCGATGTGCACTCTCTTTTACTGGCATAAAGTTGGCTTGACGTTGGACGTTCGATATTCGCAAATCTAGGGACCGTCTCTAAAGTTACATGCGAAAATACTATACACTTCTCTAACGTCAATAGCATGCAAGGAGAATGACTAACAGTCATGAAAACAACTTTTAACTGTTCATCCAGGTGTCAACTATAATGCACACCTTTTATATTTTTTGATAATTATTAAAATAAACTGTAAATCAAATGTAAAATATTGCTACTTTTCATTACCAAATGGACGTAAACACTAATTTAAAGCTCAAAAGCTCAAATGAAAAATAGCAATATTTTACATATGATTTACAGTTTATTTGAATAATTATGAAAAATATGAACGGTGTGCATTATAGTTGACACGAAGATGAACATTTTACAGTATGTTTTATGAAAGTGAGTCATTCTGTTCAAATGCTATTGAGCTTTAAATTTGTATTTAAGTGCATTCGGTAATGAAAAAGTAGCAATATTTTACATATGATTTACAGTTTATTTGAATAATTATGAAAAATATGAATGGTGTGCATTATAGTTGACACCTAGATGAACACTTTATAGTATGTTTTATGAAAGTGAGTCATTCTGTTCAAATGCTATTGAGCTTCAAATTATGGCATATTTTAAATTTGAGCCCATTCGGTAATGAAAAGTAGCAATATTTTACATTTGATTTACAGTTTATTTTAATAATTATCAAAAAAATATAAAAGGTGTGCATTATAGTTGACACCTGGATGAACAGTTAACAGTTGTTTTTCATGACTGTTAGTCATTCTCCTTGCATGCTATTGAAGTTAGAGAAGTGTATAGTAGTTTCGCATGTAACTTTAGAGACAGTCCCTAGATTTGCGAATATCGAACGTCCAACGTCAAGCCAACTTTATGCCAGTAAAAAGAGTGCACATCGAGAGAAATAAAACAACAGATGTGCATGGTAAACACAACTTCTTTAACTTGAGCAAACGCTGCTAATACACATATACATTTGTTAATGAAGTTAATAAAACGAAACCATGCATGTTTTTAATGCTAGTGAATAAAAGGAAGCGATCCACTCGCATGCATCTGCTCATCATGACAGTACCTGGATCAGTGAGCTGCGTCTCGGGCCGATGACCTCATTTCCAGGGAGGCATGTTGTACACGCCCCTGCCCCTTGACTCCACCCCCACGTCAAAACAGCGCCACAAAGCGAGACGCGCGCAGAAAAATGAAGCGCACAGGAAAAACTGCAGCGCAAGCTCAAACTAGACTGACGCGCAAAATAAAATCAGTGTTGCAAATAAAATTGTAGATATGACCATGGAAAATATGTATTGCAAAATCATTGCTTTCGTGCGGTATCATTTATGTTTTGCAATTCTTTATTTTTGTTTGCAAAAAGCAAAATTATTTTCCTCAATACTTTAATTTTTGTTTGCAAAACTTTATTTTCTTTTGCAAAACTTTATTTTTTTGCGTATATATGTGATATTATATTGACTCCATAACAGTCTAATTAACTGTAACACTATAGACCCCTTAATCGCCTACGTCATTGTGACTTCACCGCTCTAGCTGGAGGCAAAACATAAGGAAGAACTCATAGCAGGCGCGCTAAAAGTTTGAGGTTTTGACTTTAAAATGTCGTCTTGTTGTGTTTTTGGCTGCCAGAATTGAAGGAACAGCACTTTTGGTTCAAAACTAAAGTTTCACCGGATCCCGGCCGACATTCCTTCACAGAAATCAAGAAGACAATTGTGGTTGAATGCAATACGGCCTACAGACTAGACAGAGAGGATCATAAATAATGCTCGTGTTTGCAGTACACACACTTCATATTAGGTAAAATAATCTATGCATATGTACTGGTGTGTTGGTTTTATCTAGTACAAATCAGCAAGTTTATGTTTTATAGGTGAAAAGTCGCCAACCTTCAGCGCACTAGCTAGCTTAAATGTTAAACAAACATACATGTGTGCCATCCTTTGAATGGTCTCTTAAAATAATCCACATTGCTAATCATAGTTAGCCCAGCGATAGGTTACATTAGACAATAAGCCTTGACAAAATTCCTCAAACCACCCGAAAGTAATTCATATGTTGTCTAGGAAATATCCAAAACCTGGTTAAAATGTTTCCAATGAGAACAAGATACAAGAACTACACCAGGCTTAGCTAAAAATAAATAAATAAATAATTTAGGCTACTGTAATGTTATCCACTCGTCATTATATTTTGGTCAGATAACCAGTTTGGTCAGTGAAACTGAGTGATCAACTGAATTAATTGATAAATGTATGCTAACTCCCACTTTTTTTATTATTATTTTTTTTGTCACGGTCCCGCAGAGTCAGTGACTGTACATATTCGGACAGTTCCTAACCTTCTTCTGCATCCATGTTTAATAAACCCCTCCTAAAACGTGCTAGTTTACGCTTGTCAACATTGCGTCCGCGCCTCTTTTTGCCTCCAGCTAAGCCCCGCCCACCCGGAGACGTTGCAATGTTTACAAACTTTTAAGGGGTCTATACTGTGAGTTAAATTGTCCTGGTATTAAATAACAAAATTTTGTAAACACTACAGAGATGGGGTGACTAAATTTGACATCTTTCTTTCTTTCATCTGCCGTAATTAATTTCTCATTATTTGTTTCCTCTTTTAGAAAGTTATGAAAAGGCAGTAGGCCTAGTTGATTTTTTATTTTGTTGTTGGAATAAATAGGAACACAAAAGTAAAATTTTCCATGTCATATAGTTTACTTCTGCGCATGTACACCCGGAAATGTGAAAAAAGGGTATGGAATGCATCACACTAACCAACAGCTAGGGACATCATTGATTTTATTATATACATAATCATATACATGCAGACATAATGGGCCAATAACTGCACGACCCAGCAGCAGGTGCAGATGAAGAAAAACCAATACACCGTCATAAAAAAAAAACATGACAGTAGTAAAACTTACTTTCCTTAATGCAAAGCCAAGTATTATCTATATGATCTTAAGAAAGTTGGGAAAAAAGATTTGGCAACAACAGTTTAAATCAACCTTCTAAATACTGCAGCAAATATACTGTATATCTCCACAATGCAGGCAAATAGCCCTTTGAGACTTCACTTATCGGTTGACAACACAATGTTTTATTTAGCTAGTGCACAGAATAAATGATTAACCTTTAAGAACTCAACTGAACTGATGAACACAGAAATTGAGGATTACCCTGTTGCAATGAAACTGGATTTTTACAGGATTTTGATTGGGACAGGCAGCGTAAAAATACACTGAAATATTACAAAGAAATTCCACTTTTTCCACTTCTGTCCTTTATTATTCCAGTACAGACACTAAGAACTGCTAGCAAGTTGATTGTTGTGCTAAATAGCTAACAGTTAAACAGTTTTCTTTTCTTTCTTTCATTGTGAATACTCTTCCTGCAGTTTTGTAGCACTTGCTACTGGACATGACAATTTGGACAGTCAATCTAGGTCAGCAATCAATCTGGAGTACATATTTATGTGTAAAATCAGAAGAGAAGATAGTAGGATTCCTGCCTAAGGTCCATAAGCCATACCAAGGTTGATGAACGGCTACATCATTAGCCTTTCCATCACAATTAGCTAAAAAGTGCCTGAATCTTTCAAACTATTTGTATATAAGGCCTGATCGGTTGACAGATTTCAGTTCGGCTCTACACATAAAAAAAAGTTTTACATTTAAAACTGAAGTCAAAGGTCAAGGTTTAGCACCATGCCATTTACAATAAATCTTAATCGTTCTTCAGAACCGTTCTTTAAGTAATGGCCTTTCCAAACAAGGTGTAAGAGGACACTTCAGTGTTTTCAGACATCAGAATTAGCTTGCTCTCAAAATTGTACCTGCAGGCAGAGTTCAAGTCCCTAAATGTTGTTTGATGTCAAATGTCCTCCTGACATCCTGATTTAAGGGAAAAAGTCAAAAGGAAAGAACCTAGGAGAATTATACCTGATCACCATGTTCTGTTAACAGCCTGACAGCTGGTGTCTGTCTTCAAAGATCAAGTTAATAAGGGGATTCCTAGACAATTGCAGTCTCAGTTTTGAGTTCGTGTTAGCCAAAATGCACCAGACTCATGACCGTAGTAAAAGAGTGCTGTAGTCCATCAGCATCTGTCTCGCTCAATGTGTAGTTCTCTTTGACAATACGGTCGCAGCCGATCTCCCCATTGCCAAAGAATCCCAAGAGCGGAATGTTGGAGAAGATCTTGCGGAAAGCGCTGGCCTCCACGTTGCTCTGGTTATTGTAGCTGTTGTGGCCACGACCCACACAGGCAAACATGAAGCCCATGGTGTTTCTCTCTGGGATATTAGCAGCCTTCAGCCGCTGGATAGTGGCCTCTGCTGCTTTTGGGCTGCTTACATCTTGGTCCACCAGCACGGAGGCACCCTGGATCTTGGAGCCACTGAAGGTCAGTCCTACTGCACCAAAAGAGCCTGGAGAACAGCTGCAAACAGACAGAACACATACAAACCTCACTAATGAAGATTAGACTTGTAATAATGTCTGAGACAATAGAGGAAACAGGAGGAAGTATAAAGTCTTGACCATAAAACCTCTACGTATAACATGACAAAAAAGAAAACGGGAACTAACTTGACTCATCTAAAATCGAGAACTTTCTTTACTTACCAGGATGTGTTATTGGAAAAGGCCCTCTCAACTTGTCCTCCAATAATAAGTACATTATTTTGAGAAAGAGGTTCCAGCAGCTTGTTAAGAAAGCGCCCCCCTCCAGCTTTCCAGGTCTCATAGTCAAACATCAGCACCACCTTTAGATCAGGGTTATTAATCAACCCTGAAAATCAAATACAGAGTATTCTGACATGAACTACCATTCAAAAGCTTGGGGCTAGTAAGATGGAATGGCACGAGGTTGAGTAAATGACAGAATTTTAATTTTTGGGTAAACTGTCTCTTTAAATTGATCATAGAGACGTTTTTAATAATACAAAAGATTCTATTTGAAAATCTATGTGCTTTTGAACTTTTCTATTTTAAGAATCCTGAAACAAAAGTCTCACAGTTTTCACAAAAATTGGAAGAAGCACAAATGTTTAATGAAGACAAAATCAGATTTCTGAAGGATCATGTGACAGACATCTGGAGTAATAGCTGCTGAAAATTCAGCTTTGCCATTACAGAAATAAACAGGCCTTGAAGCAAAAAAAAAACCATTCCACAGTCATACCTGTCACACACAGTTTAAGAGCAGTTTTTTTCTTCTTGTAATTAGGAGCGCGTGTCCTCCCTAATTTAAAAAATTTAGGAGCACCTTCTGATCAATAATTTAAAATTCTGATAAAAAAAAAAAATTAGCCTTCCATACGAGGTAATATTTGACTCAAAGTGATTTACAGGGGCATTTACTTTTTACCTTTGTAATGACATTACGATACAATATTTTATTAAAAGTATGTCATCATGTCAAATTTTAAAAGCTTATGTTTATAAGCTTTATAAAAATTCTAATTAAAACAATATAATAAGAAGCAGAACAAGACATTAATTTACCAATCATATGAAATTAGTATTAATAAAAAAAAAAATAAAATAAATAAAAATAAAAAATTGTACAACAGAGGTGGCACAGAACACAAAAGTGGCTTGTATTTTCAGACGTTTAATGAGGCTCAGAGGTGGCATGAGTCCAATTAAATTCCTAAAGTCATGTGGACATTGTTTTAAATATAAAATTTTGAACACAGAAATATTAAATGATTTAAATAACTGAAATTATACGTTAAAAATGAAATTAAATCCGCCAGTAGGGGGCAGCAAGTCACTGATTTTATCACTAAATAATTAATTCAACTGATCCGTTTGAAAGCTGATTCATTCAGTCTATATAAATGGCTAATTGAATCAATGACTCACTAGATTCTGTATTTGCTTGGAGATGCGCTGCAGCTGAGCTGTGACTTTATTTGGAACTATTTTCCTTGATAATATAAAAAAAAACAAAAAGCACTTAATATTAACTTCTTGTTAATTGAACTGTTGTATTAAATCAATATCACATTTGCAAACTCCCTTAATCATCAAAAGCTGTCACAAAGGTCCATTACAATCAACGAAAAGCCTCCTTTATCAATCATTTTTTTATTTAACAATATTATTTTTACTGTGTTTTGATCATATAAACACAGCCTTGGCAAGCATAGAGACTTCTATGCTTCTTTAAAAAAAAAAAAACCTTTACTCAAAACCATGCCATTCAAACCAACCCCAAACTTTCACTGTTTTAGTGAAAAGATTGAAGGGGGAAAAAATAGAAATTGAACCAGCTGCTACAATCTAAACAACTCACCTGCTTCCTCCATTGCTGATTCAGTGAGGCTCTTTTTGCAGAAGTGGAAAGGCCGGATGGTGACCCCATCCATGGCAGGGAAAAGCAGACTGAAGCCAGCTTCACCCACTTCATGCTCTTCTGGGGGGCTGCTGGGTGAACCACTGGGGGTCACTATAGCACAAAGCATAAGAAATTACAGTTCCACTGCTGCACTGACCTTACCATCAAACACAGTAATGGCAGAACGCAGGGAAAGAGGGACAATAAGTCTTACCAACAATTCCTGATGCAACAACTCCTACTACATCACAAGTGCTAGGCAGTAAGTGTCTCAGCTTCTCAACAGGATCAGACGCCACTTCATTCTCAAACTTCCTGGCTGTAACAAGGAAGGATGGAAGTAAACAGGTGAATCTCCTCATCATGACTAACAGGTTTTTAATACAAATAATCACATAACTTACCCTTTTTCTGTCTGTAACTAAAAGGCCAACTGAAGTTTTCTCCATCCACCATTAGGAGAGCTGTCTGGGGCAGCAGATAGACCTTCTGCAGGGAGTCAGGGGAAAGAAAAACAATCTGTAAAAATTAGGCTTGTCATTTCTAGAGTTTATAACAACTTTAACTTTGCCTTTGTTACAAAAAAAATAAATAAAAAAAATGCTGAAAGACCATCAGACCTCCAAGTCTTCTGCCATAGTTCTAAGCAAAACATGCTCCTGGTACATGGATGAGCCAGAGGCAGAGAGCCAGGTCAGTCTCTGCTGTGTCCTCAAGACTCTGCGTGCACAATTCCTCCATAGCCTACACACACTACAGAAAAAGACAACAATATCAACATACAAACAGTCATTGCTATAAACATTTTTTTCCTCAACAACTTGTTCATAATAAAGAAACGCAAAAAAAAATATACTCATAGTTCTCTTTTAAAAAAAAACAGATATTTGTTTCCAAAAAAAATAAATAAAAAAATTCCAATATTTAGCTAAAACCAGTACGAGAATTTTGGATGGCATGTTGCAATGTATATGCACACATACTATTACACTATGTATTGTTTAATAAAAACATAAGATTATTTGCTTTTGATAATTTATAAATTAAGATATTAATTCTCCATTGTTATTATACATGTATTTTTATGGCTATTGTTTAAAATGATCTGCCAATCAAAATAATCTGCCAACTACTAGTTTACCAAAACAGGGAGAGATATTCTTACAAAAAACACTAAAGAGAAACTCTAAGACACACTGTAGTTTGTATAACGTCAATCGTCATAGTCTACTGTATATATAAAGGATATCTTCATAATGACAGTAATTATTGTTAAAAGGTAAAAATAATAAAATAATTTCATTCAATAAACAAACCAATTTCAACCAACAGCATTTCTCTGCACTCCACCCCCTGGTGTTTACATTTTACGATATTAAGACAAACATATCAGCTGTTCAGAGAAAACCCAAATAAATCATCACCTAAAAGTTAAACCATCCATACTAATTTACTTGCGAATCTGATACGTGACAACTGACATCCAGATGAATATCATCAATTATCGTAAATTAATACATCACCACACTTCAAAAAAAAAAAGTGCGAAACTTTGGAAATATTTAAAGTATTGGCAGCAATAACTGGTGTATTCTAGTTGATCTAGGTTAGACTTGAGAAAGAAAAAGCGAAACCAGGAAGATCGTACCAACCTAATCACCCAACAACATAAACGTGTACATTTAATTGCTGTTAATTAATCAAATTAGTTTATATAATACCGCTTAAACTGTGATTGTCTGAATGGGGTCTTCTGATTAGCTCAAAGCTAACAGGCTAAAACATCAACACTCCGCTGAGACTCATTACCTTGCTATCCGGAGGAGATTTTTAGTCGGCACAAATGTCAAAATCCTCTCCACGACCTCAGCAACATTACTCAGGATATATCCAGCTTTACTTTCCCCCGAGATGTTTGGAGAAGCTGCATCCCCTTCCATTTCACACGGATTCTCCTCTCACTTTTGACCCTCCACACGGAGGCGGAACCGGAAGTTGTTTAAAAGTCTCAAAACAAGCACTTGTACAGACCCCTGACTACAACATGTTTACTGTGATTGTATTTTGAGCTAAAAAAAAAAAAAAAAAAAAGGTTTATATGTCAGTGTCAAATAAATAGATAAATAAAGACGCAACAAGTATGTTCATGCAAGTGATAACATTTTTGCATTGCATTTGGCATTTTGAAATTAAATATATAATAATTTAGCAAGTTGCAAAAAAGTAAATGTTTATATTTGTGTACCTGAGGGTTGTACATTGCATGTATATCAGAAATGGCACATTTTTAAATGTGATAAACATGGACTGATAGTTTTATAATTGTATAATTCAGATAATTAATCTTGAAATATTTTTCTGATTTTAGAAGAACTACTGACACTAGTAAATACAGTCTACTCCTACAACACAACTCACCTTTGGGAATGATCCAAGGTGTGTTATATAATGCAGAAGGCACTTTCCTCTTTCTATGTAAACTTTCCTTTTACGTATAATACATTGAAAAGGTTAAGGCTGTTTACCATTTAAAGGAAACAGGTTGCCATGTTTTTTCACATTTAAAATTTAAGCTTTAGGTTTTGTCACTCTTCCAGATGCAACCCGTACACAGTAAATCCTCACATTTTATAATATATCTTTAGCCTTGACATAAAAAAACTTAAGACCCACAGTACCAACAATAACAGAATAATGAAATTATGGATTATCTGTCATCACAGATTATTGGTTACTCTGTGTGCAACACAAACAATAGACTGTGTTCATATTCAGTTTATGCCCTGGTGTTCTCTCATTCTGTTGTGAGGTTAGAATTCATTGAGTGCTAAACTGAGCTCATGTGAAAGGAGACGGTTTTTCCGAAGCTGTTGATAGAGGGAGTCTAGTGAGAAGATAAGAAAAGGGAAGGGAAGGGGAGGAGAGGAGAGGAGAGGAGAGGAGAGGAGAGGAGAGGAGAGGAGAGAGGAGAAGAGAAGAGAGGAGAGGAGAGGAGAGGAGAGGAGAGGAGATTAAAGGAGAGATGTTAGTCCCAAAAGCATTAACCCAAAATGGTTTGCTAAAGTTAATGCTAAGATCTTTCTTTCAATCCATATTTATACAATGCCACAGAACTGTGCTGTAAAATGTGATGGAATGAATAGGAGAATTACAGCTGTACATGAGCTGCCAAAGAGAGAAGCAACATAAGGTGATGAGAAGGAGCTTTTTTTTACTTTATTCAAGCTTCTCGACAATAAATTAAGGACATATGAAATCAAAAGAGTTAAGACATACTAAAGAGAGAAAGCAGTGGGGAGCTTACAGAGATGGGAGGAAGTTTTATTTTACAGAAAGTAAAAAATTTCTGTACAAGTGATGGGACTATAGAACTGAGAGCTCCATCCCCACTGAGAATAGTGCGATGGAGAAATGCGGCAACAGAGAAAAATAGAGAAACACAGAGGAAATTAAAGAATTGCCGCTCAGATGGTGCCCGGAGCCAGAGATGAGATGTAAAAAATTTAACTGTGCAAGGGGAGAAAAAAAAATGAGTTGAAACAAGTGAGAGATGGTGATGTTAAACAATAAAGGGCATGCGAGAGACATAAAAAGACTGTCAGTGTCACATAAATATATGTATATTTGGTCAATCACGCAACAAGTATTTTCATGCATGTAAGAAAATGATTACATCAGGCATTTTGAGATTATTTTTTTTTATTCACATACAAATAATTTAGCAAGTTGTTAAAAATGTAAACATGATGTTTACATTTAAAAATTAGTTGAAATAAATGAGAAAAGAAAAAAAAAAACAAATTGAATGATAGATGGTGATATCAAACAACGATGGGCATGCCAGAGATAAAAAAGGGGTCATCATGCTTTCCAGATGAAAGAAGTGTGTGTAATCTAATTTTTTATACATAACTTCATATCTAGTAAATCAATAGAAAGGTTTGTCAAGCAGGCTTTAAACTTAATAATGGGTTCAGTCTAAAATCCGTCATCAAACCTGAAAATTAGATTATACTAGCAGACAGAGAAACTGGAAAAGCTATTAAACCAAACACGTGTGCACACTCTCATACATGAACACGGGTTAACATGTGGTGATAGTTACATGGAGGTCATGTCGTTGAGGGCGTGGTCCAGCTCCTCGCTGATGGCTTTGTACTTGAGTTTCTGAGCATACAATTCATCTAAAGTAGCCAATTAAAGGCCAGAATTGTAGAGGGGTGTTGAATGGGGAGGAATGGAAAAGAATGGAGAAAAAAGAAAATAAGGGAAAGGAAGCAGTGCAAAGGCAGATGGAACAATGACAAGAGGCCAGAGAGAGACAGATAAAAGAAAAGACTAGGAAAACAGTAATTCAACAGAAATTAAATGAAGTGAAATTGATGGAACTATGTAATTATTCCAAGGAACTATTCCAAGGATGGAACTATGTAACTAAGGATTTAACCCGTGTCTAATAGCAACAGTGAGGTACAGGTTGACATACCCTCCAGATCATCAATGGTCTTCTCAAGCTTGGCGACTGATCTCTCAGCGAACTCAGCACGAGTCTCAGCCTGGAACACAGAGAGACGTCAGGCGCTCTTATATGTAAGCACACACACACACACACACACACACACACACACACACACACACACACAAGATGGTGGCTGAATGAACTCACCTCCTTCAGCTTGTCAGTCAAGACCTTGATCTCCTCCTCATATTTGTCCTCTTTAGCGGAGTACTGTAGACAGGAATGAGAGATGAGAGGATTAACATGCAAACACGCAAAACAAATATACACAGATGATCATTCACTAATACACACATACACATACGGTTTACATGCTTACCTTCTCAGCCTGGGCTTCCAGAGACTTCATGTTGTTGGTCACAGTTTTCAACTCTTCCTCCAGCTCAGAGCACTTGCTATAGGTGGGAGTGACAGAAAATTTGAGACAAAAAATGACACACAGAGACTAAGATGTGCAAATATGTTTAAAAAGTGCTACATTTGTTTGATTTTACCTCTCATTAAGCTCAGCACGCTCCTCAGTACGCTCCAGCTCACCCTCAACAATCACCAGCTTACGGGCCACCTGTGTACCATCACAAAGAAGTGCACATGTGTTACGTTGTCCGTCCAAGATGAAGAAATTGTTTATTGGAAATGATTTATTCATAATTTTATTGCATTTATTTATAATGAATGATAAGAGTAAGAAAGAGAGAAAAAACTGACCTCCTCATACTTGCGGTCGGCCTCCTCAGCAATGTGCTTGGCCTCCTTCAACTGGATCTCCTGCAGCTCCATCTTCTCCTCATCCTTCAGGGCCCTGTTCTCAATGACCTTCATGCCTCTGAGAGAGACAGAGAGAGGGAAAGGGTTTGGGTGTTATTATAACTCTTTCAAAATCATGAGACCTATTTCATATGTTTAAAATAAACTATCAATTTGAATTAGATTAAGCATCAAAGTAATAGTGTCTATATCCTCCCTTTAAAAAGCAATTTTGGCTTATCCTGCGGCAGAGGTTTTGGCCCATATCTAATTAAAATCATACATTAACATTTGACTGATGTGACAAAATCTACTGAATTGATATTCAATTCACTGCAATAAAAACTATAATATTTTACAATTTTTTCTAACCCCAAAAATGAAATTTATGTAATTTTTATATTTATATAATGCAAAAAAATTCCATATCATTGTTTTCAATTTGATTAAAATGTCTCAATGGCAATAGCCAACAATACGTATAGATCAAAATGATCGATTTTTCTTTTATGCCAAAAATCATTAGGATATTAAGTAAAGATCATGTTCCAAAAAGATATTTTGTACATTTCCTACCATAAATATATAAAAACGTAATCTTTGATTAGTAATATGCATTGCTAAGGATTTCATTTGGACAACTTTAAAGGCAATTTTCTCAATATTAGACTTTTTGCACCCTCAGATTCTAGATTTTCAAATAGTTGTATATCTCAGCCAAATATTGTCCTATACTAACAAACCATACATCAATGAAAAGCTTATTTATTTTGAAATCTCAATTTTAAAAAATTGACCCTTATGACTGGTTTTGTGGTCAAGGGTCACATCTGACGTCCTTGACCTCTTGCCATATTTGCAAAAAAAGAAAGTTCTTTCTAGAAGTCTCAGGGCTTGTTTTGTGCCCTAGTCATAATAAGTGACCTATGAGTTTTCAAACACACCTCTCACTCTCATCAGCAGCCTTCTCAGCCTCCTCCAGCTTCTGCAGAGCAGTGGCCAGACGCTCCTGAGCGCGATCCAACTCTTCCTCAACCAGCTGGATGCGTCTGTTCAGGGAAGCGACGTCGCCCTCAGCCTGCGCACAGACAACGAGTAATGAGCTCACAGCGCGCGAGTCTAGTCTAGTCTACATTAATAACACATTTAAACCGCGCTTTCGTGAGAAAAAAAGTCTAGAACTTATAACACTGTCGTTTTACATACTATGGTTTTAAAAGTGATATAGGATATCTTTACAAATACTCACAACATTCAAATACTAGCGTCTACTAATTTTCTGGAAAACATTAAATCATTAAAGTAACGCGCTGTTTAAGGATGGGAGGACGTCACCTGTCAAAAAGCATCAGCGCCCTCTCCATCCATTAAGCGCCAGTACACAATCAATTATTTAGAACTTTCTAACGACAAAAACGTTGCTTAAACATAATTTTAGAATGATTCTCTTGTCATTTTCCGCCTTTTGATGTAATCTGACGCGAGAAGGCGCAGCATTCGGCCTGCTAATGCACTTAAATCATTATCGTAAGCTCACAGATTGCCTGGCTGCGCGCTCGGACTCGAGCTCCTGCTGTAGTCTCTGTATTCTGCTCTCAGCATCGTCTGCTTGTTCTTGCAGTGACCTGATTTTCTTTTTTACGGCGTCGAGATACGCAGTACCAGCAGCCATCGTGAATCCTGCGGTTTGTTTTCACGGGGTATCACGGGGTGTTAACGGCGCTCCAGTAAAGCAAATAGCCCACCCTGATTCCCAGCCAGTGACTAACGCTTTATCAAACACCGGAAGTCAATGGATCTAGGCTGTATTGTCGTTTTTAAACCACATGACCTGCTTATTGCCTAAATTAAATGAGAAATGTCAATGAGTTTCCAGTGTTATCACAAGGATGAAAACTGCCATAAATATTGTAGAGTATTAAAAAAAAATCTATTTAATGAATTAGATGAACAAAAGTGCATTGTTGTTAAATGCATTTTCATCTCTCCGCCTATTCGTTTCACTTTGTTGCATTTATAGATTTTGCACTCATTTGGGCACTGAATTCTGTGCAACCTGTTAACTGTGCCATTGTCTAGGCGTACAGCGCCATCTAGTGAAATGTTGCTGCAATACAGGCCGAGCACAATCCAGTGGAAATCCATTGAGTTGGATAATTGTTTCAGAGTGAACCGAGTATTTTGGGCTTTATTTCGAATGACACCCTCTCTCAACAGAAGCTTGAATTTCCAAGAAACTGCAAAAAAAAAAAAAAAAAAAAAAAAAAAGTGGGGTCCTACAAGTATTTTAACATAGGCTAAAAGCTTGCAGCTTCAAATGCGTTTTGATATATTAGAATGTTGGTTACAGAGGTGCGCTAAATAAATGTTTATTCAATAAAATCTTTAGTGATTTGTTTATAAGTCTTTGATAGTTGAAGGTTAGCTAACTTCTGAATTACTGACAGAAATTCCTTCAGAAGTTGCATCCCTGAAAGTCAGTGAATAATTATCAGTCTACAGGCTAATTATTTAAATAAAATCGTGTCAAAAATCTTCATAATAGGTCGTTCATATTTTATCACATTGTATCATAGCCTATAACAAATGGGTGGTTTGTTTTTTTATTTATAGTCCTAGCTATTCACTAATATATGTTTTATTGAATAATATAATTATTGGTATCGTTTATCAAACTATCTTGATGGGTGATCGCTGGTCTTAGGTATCCAGCAAGGGTGAGGTGAAATTCTACACGGACCCCTATTAAGACGCTTGTATGGGGGCAAACGAACCCCCAGATGCTTTCCTTATAAAGCGCATTACTAAATTTAACCCGCCGTTTGCATACACTCTCCTGCAACTGTACATATGACTGTTTTCCCATCTGTGTCTTGGTTGGCTATTCGTTTAGCAGGTGGTGCAAATAGGCTACATTTAAGAATGGCCGGCGACATTTTAAAATCTACATTTTTTTGTAGATCCCGATAAAGTTTAGTCGGTAAAAACAATGTCCGAGGTACTACGTGATGGTAAAAATCTGGTGTATATAGTAAGTTGAACAGACTGTCTGTCTAGCAGGGATGGGCGCAGGTTGCGTGACATCAGACGGGAGACCCCAAGTTTCCCTGAATGCTTACATCGGCAGCTTTCTTCTCAGCCAGCTCCAGTTTCTCCTGAGCATCCTTCAGGGCTTCAGAGTATTTGTCCAACTCATCCTCAGTTCCCTTCAGCTTCTTCTGCAGGGCGAGCAGGTCATCCTCGAGCTACAGGAGAAACACGCGTGTCAATACACAAGGAGAGAGACAAGAACGTTTATAACTATGCATTATATGTGCAATTAACATAAGTTAACCATGCAGGCCTATAAAACAGACAGTCTACTGTAGCAGTGAGACATCTGATATGAAAAAAGTTAAAGTAGAATTAAAAATAAAATACAAGATAGAATAGAAACAGAAAAGCTTATTAAAAATGGAATAGGCTACAGCATAATTAGCTGTAAAAACATAAGCAGCCTATGTAAAGTCTGATTTATAAAGGTGCAAAAGAGCCACCCAGATGCACGAGCGCCCGATTTAAGTCCAACCTGCTTGCTTCTGTCCTCTGCTCCCTTCTTATCGGCCTCAGCCTGCTCTGCTCTGTCCAAGGCATTCTCCTTGTCGAGCTTGAGCATCTGCATCTTCTTCTTAATGGCATCCATGGCTGCGTTTGTGAATGGGTGGTCGCACCAAACACTGGACTGAGAGAGGCGATGAGCGTCTGTGCTGAACTGAACGCTGAGCTGGAGTGCGAGCTGGTCTCGCTGTAGCCTGTCAAATATGTGCCTTCACGGGAGCCTGAGAAGTTCCGTGAGACACCCAATACTTTTTTGGGAACGGCCCTTAGCGGTTCCTCCTGCGTCGCGTCTTTTTTTAAGGATCTGGAAGACGATTCGCTGCCCTCAGACATTTGACCATTGAAATGCCTATATATGGGATCTGAGGGCCAAGACGTCTTACAAGGGGGCCGTGTTCCTATTTCTAACACCCTGAACCTGGAGAGAAAATGAGGGAAGAGGAGCAAAACTGTCCGGAAAGCAATTTAGGCTACACGTTCTCCAACTGATGCAAAACGCTGATTATGCGAACCCTAACATAAAATGTATGGGCTGGCTAAATAAAAAATATATTTTTTTCTATCCATAAACTCTTTATAATGAAAACTAAAAAGTCTTTACAGGGAGAAAAAATCGATTGATTTTATACAGCACACGAGGGGCTCATGAAAGTGATTATCTTAAGGGAAGGCATTACTATCTCTGGGTCAGTCTCGTAACAGATAGGCATGTCAACGAGTCCCTCAGGCATTGTTCATAATCTGAAGAGCTTAAGATACGGTGGCTGTTGAACAGCAATCTCTCAGCACGCTTGCATTCATTGCCAAGTACCGTGCTGGTTTAAACTGGCCGCGGTAAAAACCCCCAAATCTCTTGGAATCACAACGACGTGTCGTGTGGCACAGCTACAGCTGCCAGCCATGCCGCGAAGATACAAGCCCCATGTAACGCCTCTGTTTGAGCTTTGATACATCATTTAATTCATTTTGACTTAGGAGAGAGGTTACTTAGGTTCAGATTTCTTATTCTTGCAAGTTAGAACAGATAATGGTTTGCTTTTTATTTGTTATACAGTTTATAAAGTTTTTTTTGGATAAGAAGATCATAAGATAGTCTTTCTACAAAGCTGAGGTGTTTGCCCTCAATATTAATTTCTTATACTCTCACATTCCCACACCGTGAACTTCCCTCCAGCAGGTTATTTTTACCCTTCCCCTCCTGAAGGAAACACCTGCCACAGTCTCTTCTTAGCTGTTGTAAGACAAGCTTTTCTACACACACAACTACCCTTAATTTTGAATCACACAACTGTTTTTATCATTGTGTATTACAAATGTAATGAACAATTGTAGGTGCATTTTTATTATAGTAATTGATTATAGTAGGCATGGAATATATGTAACACAGACACTTGACTTTCTCTGCTTTCATGGTCTAACATTAAGTGTTAGGAAAAAAATATATGCACTTTGAATTGTTTCTCTATAATTAATTATTTATTATGTGTACTGCCTTGAGATTGATTATGATCACCTACACTCTTTTAATAATAATAAAAAAAATTGCAAAGGGGGTTTTGCAGCAATGCTATAGAACCATTTTTCTGTGAACAGTTCTCAAAAGAATAATTTTCTTATTGTGTAGAACATTTTATTAATATCAAGAAACTTTTCCCACTATAGAGAACCTAGTTTCCATCAATGTTAGAGGTTCTTCATGGAACCATATCCCAATAAATAACCTTGATTTCTAAAAGTGTATTCTAGTTTCATTCTTTTCCTCACTGCTTTCTGCAGTTTGCCTTTAATAATGATCAGATTAGCATGTTATATCCAGAGACATTCAAGCAGACGTGCAAAGCTTCCTCTTGGTGGAAACCTTTCAACAACGCATTTACGCCTGGCACCCCAACCTGTTAAATGCCTTTGATTCAACTTCAAGATTTTCTGAATGCTGCTGAATAGGCTACAGCTTTGAATGGACTATTCTGTATCATTTAAATACAGCAATTTGAAGCAATGTTTTTTAATTAATTTACAGAAAGCTGCAAAATTAAAATGTAGTACTAATGGAAACTGGTAAAATTGATATGCTAAGTTCTATTCTGTTTACTGAGAGTCAAGAAAAAATTATGTATGCTGGAGGGTGCAGAGCTGCTGTTATGGTGTAATGGAATTAAACAGCCATAAACTCCATTATGTTGGCAGAGTAAGTATTACACATATAACATAAAACCATACACAATGTGTGTACTTCTCACCATCCTCTCCCAAGGAAGTTATACAGACTATCTAATGCTTGAAACTTATGTTTGAAAACATCTACCGTTTGAGGAAATTTGACAGTTCTACCTGCCAATCCAATTGCAACTCTAATTGTACCAACTGTAAATCTTTAAACATGCATATCTGCTATGACCATCTCCCCACAGGGGACTAAAATTAGCACCTCCTCGAGTATGTGATCCCACCCAATATAGCCCCATACCCTCATGCTGACTAAGACATACCACCTCTGCCCTACCCCCATGCCAATGTCTTAAAGGAGCAGTCAGCCCGAACTTAATGCAGTACTGTCATATTGAGTTGATCTGTAGTGGCAGATTACTCGTCTCAGTTCACAATCGTAAAGAATAGCTCAGAATAACAGCAAAACTGCAGACAGAAACAGGAGATTGAGTACATGCTCTAAATGAGAGAGACAGTGTTTGTGTCAGTCACTTTAACAAATAACTGAGATGTACTTCTTTTAGATGTATGTACATATCACAGAGTATATGTGGAAGAAGGGGAGATGGTACATAAAAGGCAACGTTGATTCTATTTGGCATCTTAGAGATTTATAACCTTCTAAATTGAGACTGCATAAACTTACAGATGACAGTGTAGAACATTACTCCAAACTCAAGCTTGCAAGCTTATTACTCCTTGCCTCAGAACTAATACTGAACTTGTGTATTTTATTTTCCTTTAAGTGAACTTACTTTCTAACAAATTTAGAAATAATTTTTAATAGCAGGCAGCTATAGTAACCAACTATTACATAACAACACTTTTTACAACTGTACTACTAATTTTAATTATACTACACTTTCCAGTATGTTTCCCTATATCTATTTACATGTTGAAATGTGTTTAAAAAAATTAAACTGTATTAATTAAAAAAGTATCAACACAAATAATAATAATGCTATTAACAAAGTATTAATACATTATTATTATTATTATTATTGTACACATTAACCATTCATTTAAAATTATTAAAGAGGATAAAGAAAGTGACAGGTATATACAACTTTAATCAATGAAGGATTAAAATGTTTTTGTGAGCATTAATTCTCTAATATACCACTTATGAGGAAACATTAAAAATAAGAATTGAGAGTTAACTCTCTAACACTGTTCAGTGCATAACCAGCTTTATACCATTCAGTTTCATTGCCAATTCCCTTTCAGGTCAAAAGTGCAAGAAAAACATTCCATACGGACATCATGTGAAGAGAACTATACTTTGAAACCCTTTATTTTAAGTTAAAATGTTCTTCCATATATGCAGAAGCTTTACATGTATAACTTGATTTACTGCAAAGCTCTTACAGGCAGTCATTCAAAGACACCCACAAATAAACAAAGTCAACTGGTTTTCTCAAAATGTGGAGTCACATTCAGGACTTTCTCAATATTTTAGACTTCTATAGTCGTCTACACAATGCATGAGCTGGCAACATCGATCATTCTCCAACTCTGCCATTAAATGTAATGGAGCATGCACAAGAAATGCAGTACAAAAGTGTGCTGTCTTAACATACAGTCGTACATTTGTATATAAGCCATATACATTTACAGCAACATGAAGCAGACAGACACTTTCTAGGCAGATCTAAAGGGGGAACTGCTTAAAGTGAGTTTCACAGGCCACTTTATGACAATGACTTGCTGTAGTAATTACCAACTCGTACCATTCCAACTCCGAGCATCAGAGCACAAAAGTAGTAACAGATTAGCAGCAACTCAGCTTCGACACACACACGCACACTACGGTGAATGCAAGCCAGAATACTGTATAAACACCTGATCTTGTCTCCTACAGTCAGAGAACTGATATGTTCATTTGACAATGATAAACTAAGGCACTGAAACTAAATGTACATAAAGCTAGACACAGAAGAGTTGCTGTGGCAAAGCAATAAAGCACAGAGAACAGATTTCCAGGGTTGCATATGACCAAAATACAAGCATAAAAGTGACATACTACAGCATAAGGCTAAAAAATCAGAAAGTCATACCAGCATCAAATGGTTTAGAAACTTTTGATAAAGAAGACATAATAAAGAGAAAATAAAAGCAGCTACGAACAGCACTGTAAAATACTGCAGTGGCCAGTAATTTCAGTATGAGAAGAAAAGTCTGGCTCTACATAAAGTGAAGTACAACATGTCCTTTTGAACGTACATCCTTGTGCCCAAAACAACAATAGGAGCAATTCTATTGTATTTGGATTTCATATTTTGCTGTGGTATAATGTTAGTTCTATGGGGTTAGAGATGGAATTTCCACAGATCTTCTGAGGTTAGTATGGTTTTCTGAATCTCCATATTTAATCCACCAGTCACTACATCCGGTCATTACATTCTCAAAGTTTATGGGCAGCAAGAAGAATTCACTGGAGATGATGCATTCTAGACTCTCATTCTGAGTGGTTTTGTTTTACATTGCACATTTACGCACATTTGTTTATCTACATAAATATCTTTTATTTGTATACTTGGTGAACTTAGTGAAGCAATGAAAGTGAAGCATAAAAAATGTATCTCACCATTACAAATGTACAAATGTTAAACATTCAACTGGAGTCTCTAACAATCAGGTTTCTTTTCTTCTCGACTTTAAATGATGTAAGCATTAAAGTCTGCACCTTGTTTGAAACCCAATAAATGCTTTATTTTAATGACTGCGATCGAAAAGAGTTTATTTATTTCTTCCTCAACACTCCAGTCCCAAAAGTGTAAACCTGGCTGTTCTGAGCACACAGTAATGTGCTTCCAAAATCTTCATGCACACATTCACAAATTCAGATTCATGCCAGAAATTTAAAGCTTCTTCATGAGGGTGTGGAGGAGGCATGAAAACATTCACGGTTAAAGAGACAAGACGGTCGATGTTTGAAATGTTCAAGAGTTTAGATATTTAAAAATCCACAATTTTGGATTCACAATCCAGTCAGCTGAATCAATAAACCTTCATCAGTTCAGTATTTGTCGTATGGACTGCACTATAGAGAAATTCATCTGTGTCCTGAAGGCAAAAATCAAATGGTGGATAATTTGATCAAAGGGAAGCCAGCATTTCTGTTTAGTCCTCATCCTCTCTGAGTTCACTTGGCAGGAACTTGTACTGCTGTTGTCTGATCTGTGCCAGCTTCTTACGGGCCTCTTCCAGCTCCCTCTCCTTCCTCAACATCTCCTCCTGAGCAGCAATAATCTGGGCCAAACAGACAAAGCACAACACAAATGAAAAATGAACTGAACAGAGCCAATATGGAAGAGCATAACCTTAAAATACTAAATGTTATTATAATTATTAGTCCCAGTAAAAACAATAATAATTAATTAATAAAAAATGTATGGGCAGTCAGAAAGATCAAATTGACCTTGGACCACAAAACTAGTCATAAGTAGCAAGAGTATATTTGTAGCAATAGCTAAAAATATATTGTATGGGTCAAAATTATGGATTTTTCTTTTATGCCAAAAATCATTAGGATATTAAGGGAAGATAATGTTCCATGAAGATATTTTGTTAATTTCCTACCATAAATATATTAAAACTTCATTTTTGATAAGTAATATACATTGCTAAGAACGTCATTTGGACAAATTTAAAGGCAAATTTCTCAGTATTTTGATTTTTTTGCACCCTCAGATTCCAGATTTTCAAATATTTGTATCTCAGCCAAATATTGTCCTAACAATCCTAACAAATGCACCAATACACCAATGAAAAGCTTATTTATTCAGCTTTCAAATGATATATAAATCTCAATTTTGAAAAATTGACCCTTATGACTGGTTTTATGGTCCAGGGTCACAAATATATTTATTACTACTATAAATAATAATAATAATAATAATAATAATAATAATAATAATAATAATAATAATAATAATGTTATTTTAATAACCAATACAATGTTAGTATTCAGCCTGTAATCTTACCTGAGCTATTCCTCCAACAAACCTGGTCTTGACCACCACATTATCATCATCTGCCTTGTTGAAAGCAGCCTTCTGGGCCGCTCGAACCAGACTGTCAGAGGCCCGTTTCACAGCATTGCCTGCAGCCTGCAGATAACACATAAGAAGTTCGAGAAATGTGCCTATGAAATTCATGTTCAATGAAGGCAGTAATGTAAGCCTAGGTTTATAGGTGAACATGTACAATGCAGTTACCATTTAAAATATCGGAATGAATTTAGTATTTTTCTTTATGTAACCGTATTTACCTGTAGCCTCCTCATAGCCTCTGAATCCTGCTCAGCTTTAACCTTGCATGCCACCAGCAGCTGTGCAGTGGAAGCAGCCACTTGTTTGGCAGAAGAGATGAGCTTTTCTTCACTGGCATGACCTTGGACCGATGCATTCGCTGCCTCACAGAGGCTACTGGTGGCTGCGGCAACCATGCGTGCCTGTAACGGCATGAAGAAACAGAGAATTCATAAGTAATATAACATGATGACATTTTATCAGCATTTTTGAATCCTTAAGGACTTACAGCAGATATTAGCCCTTGGGACCACTGTCCATCATCCACAGCATTAGCAGGGATGGCTCCCACCTTCAGAAAGGAAAAAAAAATCTTATTATTCTATAAAAACTGAAAAAATGGTTGCTATAAATAATAATTTTACGGACTTGTTAATAAACATTTTTTTCGGCTCATGCTATGTCTTCTTACCTTGCCCTGGGCTACGAGTTCTCGCTGAGCTGCTGAAGCTGATTTTACAAGAGCGCTGGTGGCTGCGGCGATAGATTTGGCTGCCTCAAGTATCTGCTCTTCAAAGTCTAAATTCTCATCAGCTTGCTGCAAAGAAAAAAATATATATCATGAAAAAGGCAGTTGTAACATCCTGAGGAGTTCATAAGAAATTGGCTCACTGTGTTATATAGCTGTGGTTAAAAAAAGGGCAAAATACAAAACAACTAGGGGTGCACGATAAATATCGGCCGATAATTAATGCGCATCTCGTCAGCAAAGCCGGTTCTCTAATCAGCGGTAAATTCCATCAGGTGTGTGATTTCACATAGAGCAGCTTTCACTACACAGAGCCATTGTTAACTGACAAGCTGCGCAAATCCACGCTGATAATGAACGTGGATTTGCATGGAAATTCCATGCACCTGATGGAATTTACCGCTGATTAGATAACCAGCTTTACTGACGAGATGCGCATTAATTATCGGCCGATATTTATCTTGCACCCCTAAAAACAACTGGAGAATTATGATTTTTTTTTTTTTTATCAAGAACTGATGGCAGCAATTTTGTAATCATTAAATTTGTTCCTACTGTATTGTCACTGTGTGTGTTTGTCTTATACAGCAAAAATAATAAGTTCAGCTCATATGTCTCAGTTGCTAAGTGCAATCTTTGGGCCTCTACTACACCTCATCATAGCTGTGTTTAATTAGAATGTTTTATTGGCCAAGTATGCATACATACAAGGAATTTATTGTGGCATTTGGAATGCCTTCATACTATTAACACATGCAAACATATAAATGGTTTATATTTATTATAAATTACAAATGCACATTATATATATCATGATATATAATATTAATAAACATTAATACACTACTGGTAACAATGTATAATTTTTTTTGATGTTTTTGAAAGTGTCTTATGCTCACTAAGGCTGCATCTATAAGATAAAAAAGACAGTAAAAACAGACATAATGTAAACTCTTTTCTATTGAGTTCCATTACAAATTAAAATCAAAATAAATTCTTATTGAATTCTGAAGGTTCAAGTGACACCAAAGACTGAAGTAATGGCTGCTGAAAATTCAACTTCTCCAACACAGGAATGAATTGTATGTATTAAAATGCAGCTTTGGTGAGCACAAGAGACTTTTTTCAAAAACATTGCAAAAATCTTACTTATTCTAAACCTTTGACCACTACCGTATACATACACATAATTGCAAATATTACAGAGCACTGCACAGTGCCCTTACAATCCATTAATTTAGCGTAGTCTCTAAAGAGTGTATTAAGCATGAACACTACCCTTGGTTTGGCTCTTGGTTTGAGCTGCTCAAGTTTCTTGGCTGCTGCTTCGATTGAGGCCGCAGCTCCCAATAACTCAGTTTCAGCGATCACAGTAGGATCCTCAGGGTCGACCCACTCAGTGCCTAAAAACACAATACACACACTTAACTGACGTTTGGCAAGGCCTGGAATCAATACAGGGCGGCATGCTGCAATAACTGAATGTGTGTCAGGTGAATAAAAAATAAATGGTGTTTTTTAAAACAAAGCAAGCCAGAGACGAATTAATTTAGTCACAGTGCTGAACAAAATTGAAATACCACAAAATAAGACACAAATGTGGTTAAATAAGAAAATGTTCTAAATGAAGACCGGAAAGATGGAATTATTTTAGAATACCCAAGACGTGTCACTGGTATGGTTTTGAATGGGGGAAAATGCAACACTCAATATGGCCAATCTATCGAACAAAGTCTCAGCAAAAGAGCCAATCGCTCCATTAGAAGCGTCCAGGTTGCTATAGAAACAGTCATCGTTCTGAGACTGTGCATACGCACTGGCTGGAATAGCCTAAAAAATAAGCTTTATTTAACGCTATTTGAGCAAAATAACATTTATGATACAGTTGTTGTCAGATTTCACTGGTGATTTTAAATATGAAATTTAAACGTAAGCTTGGGGAACAATTTTGGAGAATCTGATGTTTCCCCATTCAAAGAGATCGGAGCTGCATTTGCATGCCTGAGAGGCATTTCAAAGATGACCGCTGAGTGACATGACTTGCCTTAAAGGGACTTTGATGGTACTCACCCTCATCTTAAGCGAGACAGGAAAAAAATTGGAAACTTTACTCAGCACAGTAAGTCCAAAGTATCCCCAAAGTACACAGAGTGAACATGTTTGTGTCTTAATGAAAGTGTTACAGTATATCCCTTACCTTTCATTGCCTCTGCTGTTTGAATCAGTTCAGTGACGGCTGCAGCAACCTTTTTAGAGAACATCGCCAATTTCTGTTTCTGGTCACCTGTTGGCTTCTGTAAGACCTGAAATAAATATAAGCCATAAATAGTTCTGGTTAAAACCAATCCTGAACGAAAGCACCATGCAGATTCATTGTGTGTGTAAATGACTGTGTTTGTACCTGCAGGACATGTTCTAAGAGCTCTATATATCCATTGGTACAGTCAGTGCCATATAACAGAGCTCTGCTCCGGACCTCTTCACTCACTTCCTCATGATACGCCGCTTGCTGAGGGGCAGATATTAGAGTCCGTTATGTGCACCAAAAACACATTTGATAATCCAGCCATGATGAAGCATAGAGGGACACAGGCAGAAGACACTGTATGCACACACCTTGCATGTGGTCAGCATATCGGTTATGACCTTGCGGCTGAGGTTTGCTGTGGCGATGACATCTTCCTGTCTGGCAGAATTTCCTGCTGCCACAGCTTTGGCGGTGGCTGTGGTGATGCCCTTCGTCATGCGAATGAACTCTTCGGGAGTGGTTGATTTCTCAGGGGCTTCTTTAGACTGAAACACCTGATGAAGACACAATCGTTCATTTAAATTAAAAACTTTAGGTCAGTTTAAAGAATTGATAATTAACATGATAAAAAATTATGCGCTTACACTCTTTTCATGTGTTTTCAACTTACTGTGAGTTCCTGTTTGATGCACTCGATAGTGGCTTCCAGAGCTCTGGTTCCTCTTGAAGCCTCATCCTCCACTGCCTTCACCGTTTTCAGTAAGGATGTTACATTAGTTACCATAACCTGAACACACAGACGTAAGGCATACATTTACATTTCACATCCGAGAATACCACTCCCAGCGTCATCATTAGTTTAACTTTTACAGAAGAACATTTGATGGCAAAGTTCACTACTGCAAACATGTCTGCCTTTGGAAACCAGCAATTTAAAGACAACTTATTTTCTCCTATCTTCTCAATTTATAAAGACATATGTTGTTTTCACTGACTGAAATAAAGCCGAAATAAAAATGAAATTTAATTATTCAAATATTAAATGAAAATTAGAAATGTTTTCTTGGCAACTTAATTTTTAAAACTACAACTGAATAAAATTTTATATATGCACCAGTAACCGCCTCTCTCTCTAGATATTTATATAAACAAATTTCTATAATTTAAACTAAAATGAAAATGAAACTGCAAATATAAAAAATAAAAGCCAAAATATCAATAAATATTTAAAACAGCACATAAACAATACTAAAATAACACTGATCTAAGGTCAAACTGGTAAAACCACAATTTTTTTGAATACTAAAAATTAATGAATCCAAACTCATGCAGAACTATACCACCATTAATAGAGCATGTAGTTCATTTTATCGCACAATGTTTGGGACTGAGAATGCAATGGGAATGAAAGTAGCTGATGGAGAAGAAAACATTATTTTTCTTATTAATAATTAATCTGATTAATGGCACACACTGGAATGAGCTTCTCACCAGAACACTTTTACTCATATCTGAGTTAGGAGACATTTCCATCCGTGCAGCCAGATTTCTGAAGGACAGCTGGGAGATTACAGTTTCAGAGACAGATTTATAACAGCTAATTGTCTAGATAGAGTGTTTCTTACCAAGTTCTGTCCTCTTGAGGTATGACAGAAAATGTGGAAAAGAGAGAATAATATTTATGTTATGCAGAAGAGTTTTTGACAGTTGTACCTTGGCCGCACTCTTGAGCTGGAACATGGAGGGGTCATCTGCTGCTTTTCCTGCTGCACACTTGGTGGCACTAATGAGCTCAGCTAAAGCTTTAGCAACATCCTTCACTGCGTTGATCAGCACCACCTACAAGGAGATGAATGACAATAACACATGTGCATTCCAGAGAGATGACTTCCAAGCGGCTGCTGGTAAATCGCTGTGTTTGACGTCTCATCTGTCCTCATCACTTTCTCCATGGCTCTCACCTGTGTTTCTGGGTCATCCGGGCCTATGCTGGCTGCTCCCAGTTTCACTACATCTGTAAGTTGTGTGATGGTCTTGGCAGAAGACTGGGCGGCCTGGGCCAGCTTCTCTTGACTTGATGCTGCACCTGAAACAAGGTTCTTAGTGTCCTCCACCAGTGCTTTGGCGGTCTTCAGAATATTCTCCCTAAAAACAATTAAAGTCAATTGTAGCATTCTGGGGTCATATTTATTTTTTTTACTGTAAAATTGTATATTTGACAGCTTTTTCTCTGGTAACCAATCTCCTGTGCTGTTTCATGTGTATTGTATCACTCCCTGGTCTCTTTTTTGATCCAACAAATTAAGCATACAAATGTAAATCTGAGCTGTTTCAACTGAAATAATCTTGCACTGACTGATCTTAAAACATGCCAGTGCCTTTGTTTTGTCTTAAGACGAACACCAGTAATGCTTTTTTCTTAGGCATGTTTATAAAAATTACTTAAATGTCCTAATTTGAACTATGGCTTAATCCTGGTTTAGGCTAAGCACTGTCTATGAAACCGGGCCCAAATAAATTCAATATATAAAGTAAGCGAATGAAACAGAAGTTCAATACAATATAAACATATAAATTAAGTAAAAATAGAAATTTAATATAAAAGTCAGTATATAAAAATAAGAAATTCTATATAAAAATGGATTCTATATTTAATCATTTGATAAGCAGGTTAGACATCAGGCACATGCAGTGGGGGTGCAAAGGGGGCTCAAGCCCCTGCCCTTTTCCAAAATTAACCAAAACTGCCCCTTTCTGAACAGTTATCAACAATAATATTGTGGTCAATACTGTGTGTACAAAATCAAGCTCAAATTTTACTGGACAATGTGAAGTGGGACGGTATTTTACGCTTGTGGTATTTTATTTATAAATCAGTTGAGAACTACGTAGCCATTGTCTTTTTTTTTTTTTTTTTTTTTGTTAACAAACCTGAAACTCCTATAGTAGAAGTTGTCTCATTAATTGGAAGTAGTGTTTAATTTACTCCTGTTTACATACTGCATATTGATATACTGTTAACCATTTGATAAAACTATCATTGTTGATTAAATGAAGCCCAAGTGCCACCAACAGGCCTATTATGTGAAGTGTAAGCAGTTCAAGTTTAAGAACAAGTGAAGGGCTTTATTTTTATAATTATGCATACACAATTTTGGTAACAATTTAGTATAGGGACCAATTCTCACTATAAACAAGTTTGCATGCCTATTATTAATATACTGGCTGTTTATTAGTACTTATAAAGCACATATTCTGCTTATTCTACATCCCTAATCCTACCCAATAACTAAACATAACAACAACCTTATTAACTATTAATAAGCAGCAAATTAGGAGTTTGAGGCAAAAGTCATAGTTAATGGAATTGGGAGAATTGAGAGAATTGGATCTTAAAATAAAGTGTGACCATCATTTTACAATAGTAATTTTTTAAATTTGAATTACTCCATATAAGTTCCCCTTTATTAAATTTAAGCCCCTGTCCCCGAGGAAATCCTGGGACTTGTTATAACTGCAAAAAATAAACTCCTTCAGGATAACACAAGACTACCGTTTAGCTTTATTTTGCAATGACTGATAAAGATGCACCGAAATTTCAGCCATCTAAAAATTTCAGATGAAAAACGAAGGAAATTCTAAAATGGAAAAGACAAGACAAAAATAAAATAAAACAAATAAAAATAAAATGAAATACAATAAAAATATATAATTAAATAAAAAAACTCAAAATTCAGATTCTTTTTTGGCCCAATGTATCTCAAATGTTTGATTTTCACAATAATTTTTATTTTAGGGCTTCACCATTGACTGCAAACTGTAAATTAACCTTACACTGTACCTGTGATCAGCGAAGGAGTCTGAATCAGTCTCAGCATTGAGTGTGCCAGCAGAAGCAAACATGATGGTGGTGTCCAGGTCAGCGATGATGCCTGATACAGCACTGCCAGCAGTGATACAGGCTTGAGTGCCCTTATTACCAGCTTGCAATGCCGAAAGCACCATAGACACCTATAGAAAACAAACTCGCATTAAAAATAATACAAATAAAAAATAAAATAAAATCACTTCTACTATATGCAGATATTAACAATTCAACAGAAAACTCAATGAACTCTTAGAAAGGAAGCTGTGCAAAAAGCATATGATTTGGCTTTGTATTCTGTGTTTTAATACCTTCTCTGTGACAGCACGTGCGCACTCAATAAGTTCTCTCTTTGTGAACGAGTCAGATGGACTGATCTGCAGTGCTCCAGCCTTCTGAACAAGCACAATACAGCCGTGCCCCAGTTCCTGCACTCGTGTCTTTATCTGGAAACCGATCTACAATCACCAACAAACACAACGGTCAGCATGCATGTGTGTGAGAGAAATACAGAGTGTGACTATGCATGTGTATGTCGGTCACCTCCTCTGGTTCAGCAGTACTAGCAGCCAGACGTCCCTGAACTGCAAGCTGCCTGTAGTCTGCAGTGACCTGAGAAGCCAAACTGCCCAGATCCTCTGGAGCACTCACTGATTTAGTGATCTGAAGGGATACGGTGATATTAGACACAAAGGCCATGTATAAATCTTTATGATATAAAGAAATAAATGAAACATTAAGTGTAGAAAATTATGATTGCTTACCATCTCCTGTGCACTGACAGCAATAGCTTTGGAGTATCTCACCATAGTGGTCTGATATTCTACAAATGAACCTTCTGGTTCTGGTGGGGTACCTTCACCTAACTACAGAATGACAAGACCATTTAAATGTGTCACATGGCTGTTTATCATTTAAAACACTTAAAATGTCAATTATTTTCAATTTAATGCAATTACAATGTGTATTAAGGCAGTATTAATGCAACAGTATGTGGGTTATTACCTTGCCCATGGCATCAGCAATCAAATCCACCATGCCACTGACCATGCCAACTTCACTAGCAGCTTCATTCAGGGTCAGCAAGAGATCATCAACAGCTTCCCTCATCAACTGTGCAGCTTCTGCTATGGCTTCATGGGTATGAGCCGCCTGAAGACAAATGAGTTAATAAATTTGCTAAAAGATTGAAATTTTCTATGAAGAAAAACTATTTGAATGAATGAATGAGAAGTACCTTTGGGTTTCCACCACCTTCTTTGGCAGCGTACAGCATTTGTAGAGCAGACTCAGTGAGAGTCTTGGTCTGATCCAGAAGGTTCATCTGCTGCTGATGATCCAAGATTTTGGAAGCCATGCCCATAGAAGCGGAGACCAGCGGAGTGAAGTAACTGACCAACTGAGAAACCTGAGGGACAGACATAGGCATGAGATAAATATGGCATGCATTACGGTTGAAAAATATATGACAATTAATTTTAGACTGTAAAGGCAATTTTAGTCACCTTATGACCCAACTGGGCTGCTTCTCCTTTTGCTGCTGTGGAAATCGGCTCAATCAGGTGACCCACCTCCTGAACAGATGATGTCAACTGCTCCTGCAAAGCCTGAAATGCACAATAATGGTTAAGGACTTCACTGTAATTTCCTAAATATTGTTAAATAATACTGTTAAATAATTATTGTTAAGTAATAAAAATATTGTTACAGATGTCATTTTATTACTATAGAATTACTAAATACAAACCATATTAAATTAACAGATAAATGTGACATTTATTATAAAGGACATATATAGAGATCAATTTAACAACACAAGTTTTTTATGTTCTGCCAATTAAGTGATAAAAATGATGGCTTTCAGTGTTACTGTAATGTTATGGCTATAATTACTCATTTTATTATCAGAAATAGGAAAATATCCATGCAATACAGGCATCAGTATCAGCGATACTTGCCTTCATTCATAGTGCTTAGTAAAAAGATGGCACTAAAAGAAAATATAATTTGAAAATGTACCATCTTTATGTTATTTCTACATTAATTTGTTAATTTCCCTGAAAAAACATTAAAGAAAATAAGTAGCTACAGTATAAACAAACATTTACCTCAGATGAAACTTCGTCTCTACGAGAAAGATTTTGGCTGACAGCTGCAAGAGAGGCCTGCTCAATATCTCGAATGAATTTATTGATATTATCAATGGCTGAGTCACATTCCTTCTGGCCAGGGGCTTTATCCCTGTAATATCAATCACATAAACTAAAGTTATTGTAAAAAACAAACAAACAAAAAAAAACACATTCATAGTAGATCAATTCTATTCTGCGGGTCTCATACTGTACAAACTACAAAACTGTGTTACCTGATAGCAGTAATGAGGCTCTTGATGGAGTCTGACACGGTGCGTGAATGGCTCGCCAGTAATGACCATGTGGGTGGATCTTTAGGGTTCATAACCAATGATCTAGCTATCTTCAAAAGGTGGGTGGAGCTATCAAGCATGGCGCGTGCTGACTGGATGATTGGCTCCTGTGCAGCAGAACCCTAAAATGTGAGTAGAAAAACATAAATATGAACAACAAGGAGGACATAAACGTAAATAAAAATCCAAAGAAGAAGAACCTCGTACCTCTCTACTTATCTGTGCAGGAACACTAGCAAACTCTGGATTGGAAGCAAATGTGGTCAGATTGTCAACAGCTTCAATGAGCGGCGCGGTGGCAACACGGCATTTCCCACGGTTTTCCTCAGAGAAATCTCCATCCAAAGCCTATGGTGGGAGAGAAGAGGTAAATGGTAGAAAATGATGTAAGAGAACAATCATTTGATGTCACTGGAGGAGCGGATAAAAGTTGGATTCATGTATAAAGATGATTGGTTTAACCTTGATTGTTTTGACCAGGTTGGCTGTGCTGTTGGCCACTTCTTTGGCTGACTGCACAAAGTGTCTTTTAGCCACAGGGTTTGCAGTCTTAGACGAGGCCAATCGGCAAGCATTACACAGCGCTGAGGTGTGCTTAGCAACAATGGTGGCAGCTGAGAGCACCTGCAATATGCATATATTAATATTTTGGCCTTAAAAGTGCAGATGAAGATGTTGTAGAAAGACAAGTTTTGGGCTTACGTCCAAACCCGACATGCCTAATGTCTGACACTACCTGGGAAGGACTACTGTCTGGGTCAACAAGATTTTGGCAAGCCATCTGGATTGCCTGATTAGCACGAGCGAACTGGATAGGATCCACTAAGCCTGGATGTCCAGCTTGGCTGTTGGGGTCAGACACACCCACTAGGTAAGCAGCCTAGAGACACATAAAAAACAAGTATGATTGATACATACATAAAGATGGAGCGTTCAGCGGTAAAAATGTATACTTGTTGTGAACTAATTATGATATTAAAGGGCAGAGTGTGTAGCGTCTTACCTGTCCAGCTGCTTCGGTAAGACCACACAGAGCTTTAGAGGCTCCACCCACACAGTCTCCAAATGCTGGAACATCTCCTGTCTTGCAGTTATGAGAGATCCCGG
Source organism: Cyprinus carpio (assembly GCF_018340385.1). NCBI lineage: Eukaryota > Metazoa > Chordata > Actinopteri > Cypriniformes > Cyprinidae > Cyprinus > Cyprinus carpio. Next base: position 17,180,937 of record NC_056603.1, on the reverse strand, counting down.
CCATAGACTCACCGAGAATCTATATATATGTAATATCAGAAAGAGGTGGATAACAGATCAATTATCATCTAATGATATGCATCAACATTTAACTGTATCAACAGGCTAAATGAATATTGCAGTTCAGCATCACAACAGCAGTTTTGCCCATTTAGTATGTGAAATACATACTTGAAATGCTTATACTAAAATCTGCATTATTCACTTTTGTAATAACATACACTACCATTCAAGTGTGGTGTGTGTAAGACTTTTTAATGTTTTTGGGAGGGAAAAAAAAGTATCTTACGCTCACCAAGGCTGCATTTATTTGATCATAAATAAAGTAAAACAGTAATATTTTTGCATATTATTTTTTATTATAGTTTGAAATGTAATTCATTCCTGTGATGGCAAAGCTAAATTTTCACCAGCCATTACTCCAGACTTTAGTGTCACATGATCCTTCAGAAATCATACTAATGGGCTGACCTGTGCTCACATAACATGTAAAATGTTTCTTTGCTTGTAACAGTACTGAATAAACATTTGCAATAAAAATTCTAATAGTATTCCAAGTAAAACCTCCAATAATTGTTATGTTTCTATTACCTTAGAGTTCTCCATGACACTTTCAATGCAGTCAAAGTAGGAGAGATCACTGACTGGCTCATTTGGGTTATCTAGAAGTCCCCTAACAGCCTGTAACCCACAAAAAGAGACAATATACCATTTTTTTCTTCAAATATTAAAAGAAATTACTTAATAGTGTGCACTATATGCACTGTTTGTATATAATACCTCAAGCTCTCTTAAAGCATTGTCACATTCCCTCTGTCCTGGGGCATTCTGGGTACACAGTGTAATCAGCTGATTGATGCTGTCAGTCACCGTTCTGAATAAACACGCAGGAGAGAGAAGGTAAAAATACAGAAACAACAGCATATATAAAACATGCATAAATAAACATTGCGTGAAGTACCTGGCAGCAGCAGCGAGAAGGTTCTTTGCATTGCCTGCTGCAGGGTCCACAGATAAAGACTTGGCAGCCAGCAGCAGCTTACTGGAGGCCATTGAGATGTTCTTCAAATTCCCAACCACTTGCATTTGGTCATCCTTACTTTAAACATCCAAATATGACTTATTATTTCAGGAAAAGGAAGACTTATCCACATTCTCATGTTCAGGCTCCACATATCATACCTGGGTGTGGCCTGCCATCTCAATGCCAGCATCCAGAAACTCATCAAAGTCATCACTGAACTTTCCAGAAGCATCTGCAAGCTGGCTAGTGGTCCCTCTAGAGGCATGGACCACATCACCTGCAGACTGGTTCAGATCGGCTGCAGTCTGGTTCAGGTCACTCTGAGCCTCCTGGAAGGACTTACTGCAGGGAGGGAGCTGCCAAACAAACAAACAAATAAATAAAGTAACAAAACATTCAGCTACCAAACACACATTAGGACATTTAATAATTGCATGCACTATACTGGGGACAGTGAGAGTACATTAAGGGACAGAACAAATTTTCAAGTTATAATATTTGTGAAGCATTTTCATTAATTAACATTAACGTTACACACAATGGGTGATGACAAAAGAAAAAAAAAAATGTCCTTGTTTGTAGCTCACCGTCTCTACCAGCAGTTTTTTGCTGGCTTCTCCGATGCTTTTCAGAGCCATATCAACATCCTTTTGTCCAGGTAGACAGTTCACACACGCATTCAGTGAGTGGGACACAGCTTTTGCGACCTAACACACACACACACACACACATATACATATATATATAAATATATTTAGAAATATTTATATGTACTTTTTTTTTAAAGAAAACTAATACTTCTTTCAGTAATTGATCAATTTGTATTTTTGTAGTAGATTATTTACTACTATTGCTGGCTCCTCAATGATAAATTGTGTGTGGACTTCCTCATTTCTAAGTTAATATTGTGAATAATAAAAAAGAACAAATAAGACATCTTCTCTTCCCCCCTCACCTGAGCTAGCCTCTTCTGTATCTCTGCATCACCAGGAGCAACCAGCGCCTCCTTGGCTTCAGAAATTAATTTAGCTGATCCTTCCATAACCTCGCGAGCAGAATCCAGCATGGCTGCAGCTCCAGCAGGGTCTGATGAGGTGGCAGCAACACCCCTCGCAGCCTGTGCTAATGTCTTAAGAGCCTGGGCAGTTTCACTGGCAGCTACACCTGCAAACACATACAATTCATGGGAGTGTGTGAGAACCAGAATGTATGTTTGTTTGTTTAGCTATATTGTAGGTAACAAATCAGTCCTTGGAGGTTAACTTAATTTGACAAAACCTCTAGAAACATCCTCAAAATATAAATAAAATGAATAATTTTATTTACTTTTTTTTTATTCCAAAAAATGTTAACATTTAGGGCTAGGGTAACTAATTATAATTCGCTTTACATGAAAGAACAGAGCTTCAAGATATCCCCATTCAGCCAAATAAATGTGTTGCATATAAGAGTGGGAGTATTACCTGTGTAATGCTCATTTCCCTGTGCTGCACAGGTAAGCAGCTGGGCCATTGAGGAACCAACAGCCTTAGATGTACCACCCAGATCCTGAGTGCATTTTTCCAACTAAACCACAAAAACGAAATGTCATCAAATGGATGCATAATTCAAAATATCAGTATGTCTATGTTGAAAATATATATTTTTTCCAATTATAAAATAATCATAGTATCATTGATATTAAATGCGTCTGAACTCACTGATTCCCCAGGTAAAGGTTTCAGCTGTCCCTCGGAAGCTGCCATTTTTGCATCGTGGAGTTCATTCTTAAGCGTCTGCACAGCAATAAGGGCAGAGTCGATCTCCATGGGGCCACAAGCCTCATGAGCCTAGATAACACATGACAGGATTTGATTAAGGGATAGTCCAGCCAAAAATGAACATTTAGTCACTTACTCAGCCTCTTGTCAATCCAAACCCTATATGACTTTTTTCTGCTGAGTAACAGAAAATAAGACATTTTGAGGAATGTTGGTAACCAAAAAGTTTCGGTTCACGTTGACTTCAATTGTATTTTTGTCCATACAGTGAAAGTCAATGGGAACTGAAACTGCTTGTTTACCAACATTCCTCAAAATATCTTTTTTTTGTTCCACAAAAGGAAGTCATCAAGGTTTGGAGTAAATGACAATCTTCAATTTTGGATCTTCTACTCATTAAATACATGTGTGGAGAAGACAAAACCAGTACCGTCTGTGCAGCAGTGCGGAGTTCAGCTAGGCAGGTGGCCAGGTTCTTTGCACACTGCCCAAGCTGCATGGCTGCCGCCTGATCCGTCACAGTCGGCACAGACGACTTCGCTGAAGACACCATCTTACTTCCAGGCTGGAAAACAAACATGGAATTAGACATTTTAGAAATCAAAGAGCACTTTTAATGAAGAGTGATGTTATCAGATGAGTGACAGGTGCTCAGCATCAGTGAAAGGATTGATGGTTACCTGAAGAAAGTTCTGACTGGCAATGATGAGGGCAAGTTGGGCACTACCATCCTCTGGCTGACCCTGACTGCCCCTCACTCCCTGCACCAGCTGAGGAATATGGTCAGCTACAGCCTAACGCACATAAACAGAGAATATAAACACACAGTTATAAACACAACAGGAGGACTATCATTACTACCACTTGTTTGGAAATTAAAAAAAAAAAAAAATTTATACAAACCCTGCAGCTTTGAACAAGTTGTTGGTGGGCAGCAGTGTTCTTGTTAGAGGCTGCTGCATTCTGGGATGCCGCAATGGTTTGAGTTGCAGCAGCCGCAGCTTGTTTAGCAGCGTTCTGGAAAAACAAAGCAGACACTCAATGTAGCGTATTCCTTGCATAGATTACACGCAGTCCTGCCTAAATTCAATTATTTTTCTCAATCAAAATCATAAGCAATTCACTGACCTCCAGTCTTGTTATGAGTTTCTTCTTAATGGCGTTTTGTGCAGCTGCGTTTGTGGCCACACGCAGCCCCTCTGCAGCCTCCCGGAGTTTGTGCTGCTGGTCTTCATTTTCAGGGTATGCGGCAGCTCCCTAAACACACACACAGACATGTAACAAGTCTACCGCTTGTTTATTAGATCCCGATTATTAAACAGAGAGATGCTCAAAATAACTTGTGGGAAATGCTTCATTAGTACAAAAATGTCTCAATCTTATAAAATACTCCAGCATTTGTCAGAGCTATGTTTAATATATTTTATTTAACTGGTATAGGACAGTGGTTTTCAACCGGGGCTTGGGGTCGGGCCCACTAGGGGGCCTCCGCAAACTTCCTAGGGGTTTTTGAAACAATAGCAAGTATAAGAACAACAGAACATTGGATATTTAACAACCTTTGCAGCCTCAACCATTCGAGCAGTGGCATCTGCAAGCAGTTTAGCAGCTGCAAGAAGCTTCTTGGAGTTGTTCACATCCACCTCCACCTCAGCATCTGATCTCATGGCATTCACCAGGTCAGAGGTCGCCTGGGCAAGAACCCGTGCCTGTCGTACCATCTCACCTATGGAGAAGAATAGTAAATCTCTACTATTACACAGCATAGAGGAGCTAAGCAAACAAAATGAGTTTGTACTGACAATGGATTGAGTAGGGTTTTTTTTACATTTCCTCTGCAAGGACGCATTACATTTTTAAAAAGTGAAAATAAAGACATTTATAATGATACAAAATAAATACAAATAAATATTCAAAATATCACAGTTTCAGTTTAACATTTAAAAATAAGAAATGTTTCCTGAACACCAGATCAGCATATTAGAATCATTTCTGAAGGATCATGTGACACTGAAGACTGGAGTAACGGCTGCTGAAAATTCAGCTTTGCCATCACATGAATTAATTACATTTTAAAATAAATTAGAACAGAAAACAGTTATTTTAACTTGTAATAATATTTTGCAATAGTACTGTTTTTTACTGTATTTTAATCAAATACATGCAGTCTTGATGAGCATAGGATACTTCTTTAAAAATCATTAAAAAAAAATCTTAGCAACTGCAAACTTTTGAATGCTAGTGTATATGATGCACTCATCTTACCAGCATCGCCCATGCTGCTGAAAATACTCTCTGTAACTGTCATGATGGTGTCCGTGGCCTGGTCGTAGCGTCCAATGGGTTCCCCGCGTGTGGCATAGTTCCTTACGTGTGTGAGTAGGTCACTGAGAGCCTGTGTGACGATACCAGCTGCTGCGCTGACAGCCTTGAGAAGCTCTCCATCACTGGTAGCTGACAGACAGGCCTTCACACAACCTTCCACTGAACGGTCCACCAGCTTCCCTGCTTCAATCAGCTGCTCTTGACACACAGGGGAGCTGATAGTGGGGCTCACAACCTGACACACACAATACACAAAAAAAGGTTATACACCGTTTTTTAAACTATCTTTGAATCAATCTGGATTAAAAACATGTGCATGTGAACTCCACCTTGGCACAGGCCACAAGTTGGGAAGTGGAGAGGGCGCACTGGGTCGCAGCTGCAATAACCCTGTTCTGCAAGACGCTGTCTTCAGAAACCTGTGCCACGTTCTTGGCCTTCAGAACCATCATGGCTGCTGCATTAGCCACAGCTTTAGCTAGGTTCATTAGCACATCCTGAAACACACAAACACATACACTCAGGGCAATAAAAACACAAATGTACATCATGTTCCTTCAAAGACACCTGTGTACCTGGAAGCGCTCGTCCGTTTCATTCTCTCCAATCTGTCTAAGCAAATCTCCACTGGCTTGACCAATGCTGCCGGCTGCGGTCAGAACCGTTTGTCGTGGCTGCATGAGAAAACACAACCACACAATCACTGATTGTCATTTTCCTGTGAAGCTGCTTTGAAACAATCTGTAATGTATAAAGTGCTATATAAATAAAGATGAGTTGTATATAATTTGGGAAAATGAAAAGAATTACAGAAAATGTTCAACACAGTCCATCAAGGTGACAGATAATGATTAATCGTAGCACATTCTTTGCTCGCACCTCTCCTGATGCAGGCTCCACAGCTTTAAGCAGGTCAGATACAGCTCCGGTGAGCGTCCTGGCAGCCTTCATGAGGTCCTGTCCACTGCCCACCTCATCCTCCATCAGAGCCGCCAGCAGCTTCACACCTTTTGACATCTCCGTCAGATTAGAGGAGATGGTGGTGATTGCACAGCCTACCGCTGTATAATCCGTGTCTGTCGGGTCCCCTGGGAGACAGAACAGCAAAACTCAGTCAGATCACTATATTGCAGATGAAGCTTAAAGCTCTTAATTTTAAAAGTCCAGTTGCGGTCTTCTCTTGTATAAACAGTAAAAAATGTATAGTAAGTGTTGTGAAACATCTTACTAATTTAATACATTTTAACAGAGTCAAGGCTTTACCAGCGGTAAGATTCACCACAGAGGCAGTTCCAGCAGTAATAGCATCCACCTGAGAGTGAATATCATGCTTGGACTCATCCATCTTGTTCTGAATCCACATTTTAGAAGCCTGAAAAAAAATTTAATACAAATAAAAGGTCATAAAAATAAAAAGGTAAAAGTAAAAATAAAATAAAATGGTAATAGGTACATGAGAGTCACAAATTGTGTGCAAGATGTGTGCACGTCCTTACTATATCCACATAAAATTCACTTCAAAATTCAAAATAAAATAAAATATTGGTAATGGATACAGGAAAGTAAATGCAAAGTGACGTATGCATTTTCTCACCATATCATTTCCAAGTGGTGGCAGCTCTTCCACCTCCTTTAGGTCTGACTGTGCCTGCTGCACCGCTTGCATACTGGTGTTAATAGTTCCCACAAGAGCCTGCTGGGCTGCACTCTGATCAAGGAGGGCAAAAATGACACATTAATCCACCGAGAGATCTAAACTGTGACAGCTGTAAACCACTGATCAACCTCTATGTGTTATGTAGGGGCTGATACTGATATGCTGCTAGACAACAAGGTGGCCAATGGCCAATATGAGGTCAATTACTGGGCAGAAAATGAACTGCTGATTAAGTGGTCCATGAACATGAGAATTTGTATATGTAGACTCACCAGTGGTGGCATATGTCCAAGATGCATCTGTCCAGTGGTGATCTGTTGTTGTGGAGAGGGCACGGTGCCCATGTTCAGTGTTTCTGGGCCGACAGAACCTGACCTCAAAATCCCAGGAAGTGCCACAGATCCATGCTCTGCCCGTCCAACACGGTTAAACTGCTGCTGCAATATAGTAGATCTGTGAAAGACAGAGAGGAAACGACAAATAAAGATAGAGGGAATGACACAGAAAGGCACAAGTAAAGAGGTTTTTATGTTCGTACTACAAAATTCAGGAGTTATTCAAGAAGAGAAGACGCCTGCATTTATTAATACGGGCTGAGTACTGAACTGAAACAGGTAACCTCAGCTCCATCTAGATAAATAGAGTCTGAGATAAGGTTGCTTTTCCAGCACAATTTTCCTGTAATGCTTTACTGGTCTGATAACAGAAGTATTTCCAAAGATAACATGCAAGAAATTACAAAACCTTGAAAGGAAATATGGTTCTTATCACTGCCGACTCAAAATTTCTTCATGTCTTACTTTTTCGGAGAAACTGATTCCTCTAACATGGTAGCCTCCTCATCTCCCTCTAAACCAAAGCGGTCTTTGCTTTGTTTCTGTAGGGCCAAACAGAAGTGAATAGACACTTTACACAAACTTTCACATAAGGTTTAATCTGGTAACACTGTGCATACTGTTATCTGAACACATGTAATATGAAAATCATTCTTAAGCCAGAAGGATCTCAATTAGGAAAGCACATGAAACAACAAAATGTCTAATATTTCATGAGGGAAAAACAATTAAAGGAGTTAATACTGGCCTTCTTGAGAATGATATCGATGTAACCAGCTATAAGCTGAGATATCTGCTCCCCCTCGGTGGTCTGAACTGAGTAGTAGCTCTCCTGATACTCCCCGAAATCCTGTATATGGGCACAGAGTTATATACAAATACATACATTTACATTTACATACATACACACACAGAAGGTGTACCTGAGCTATTTGAGCGATCTGAAAATCAAACGCAAGTCTGTAAGAATATGTGTGTTATGCAAGTACCAGTGTAAAGCTCTTAGGTGAGGCGGCCCATCTTTTCACTGTAGTAAGTGGCCACTCCTGAACCACATCTTTGGTTTTCTCATCCACTCGCATCACTGATTCTTTGGTTATACCCAGCAGCCTTGGGACCAGCTTATTTTTACTTTTCATTTTTTCCTGAGAAACAAAATCAGTAACACTTTACTTAAATTCCTTATATATATAACACATTATAAACATAGTTTTAATGCATTGATTATGACTTGTAGTGCACCTTATAATGCATGCTGTAATACATTATAATACTTACCTATTCATTGTTACAGTTTTAGTAAGTACAATGAATTAAAAACAAACCGTCACACATTATAATGTAGGGCTGCCTTTTTTGGTCGACTAGTAGTCGTTCATTTTAAGCATTAGTTGACTAATCAGACGTTTATTAATAAACCATTATATCATTATAATGAGCCTTTAATTGCCTACATAGCCTAATAAGCGCTCAAACACAAGCATAAAGCTTTCCACAGTACACCGGCAAAAGTAATGATTATGCATGTGTCAGGGAAAAACAGTAAGGAGACTACATTTTAATAATTTGATAAACTAGTGCTTTCTTTGTTTCCGGTTTAAGAGATGAATTTGGTGACACTGACTCGTCATCTCCACAGTAGTGATGCGCCATGTTTCATACGGAATATATAATCTGTGAATATTTGCTTTCCATTTCAATTGGTTAATTTAAAAGTAGACATTTCCCTACTATAGATATATTTTTAATGTCTGTAAGGCAAAGATACACACAGAGTTCTGTGCTCAAGTTCACAGACTGAGATGGCAGAAAGCGCATCCTGTTGGCCTTCATTATTTTACAAAAGTACGTTTTGTTGTTATTGTGAGAACACACAACAAATTTACTGATTGAAAGATGTATTACTCTTATCTGTATGACCGAAAATGACGGAGTATTTTCGCTTAAACAAGTGAGCGCACCGGCGCCTCCATCTGTCTTGCAGAGAGTACATTACTGTTCAGCTTACACACTCCACACAGACACTTGAATAGCACACATTTCTCTAGGTTAACGTTAGATTGAGCGGCCATGTAAAGTTGCTAATACTTACATATTTCAGATGATAAGCCATATTTAAGGTTGATGGATGGTAGTTGAGTGTTTAGATGTCCTGATTATTATAGACTAGCCATTAATGATCTGTTAGTCATGGACTGCATGACTTCATCTGTGGATTTATTTTTTCTGCGACTAAGCAACTAACAAAATTTTTGTCAACTAAGCCTCTTTTGGCCGACTAACGATTAGTCGACTATTGGGGGCAGCCCTATTATAATGCATTTTTAACTTACAATTATTTATGGAAAGATATAATGCATTACAACATACAGTATGAATACCTTTATTATACATAAAGGCTTTAAGTAGTGTTACCATAAAAAAACACAGTAAGAAAGAAAAAAGAGAGTTCAATTCATTATCTTCAGAACAATAAAACGTTCTACCAATTTTTTCTTTCTTTTTTTTTTACATCTATTCCACATAACATTCTTCCTGTATCCTCTCAGATTCTCTTAAGCTTTTCACCCCTTCTTCTGTTTCAAAATTCTTCTCTCAGAGCTGTCAGCAGATGGATAAAATGAGCTTTGCTGTCCTGTCTGAGTTTAGAGTTGTACAGTCAATCTTTGCCAATCTCTGACAATTTTTCTCATTTTAGCTTTTTGCACAAATGTATTTACCACTAATTTCCAGAAAAAAAACAACAACCTGGAAATAGTTTGAGTTTATGAATACAGAGAATATTTATATTGGTTATATGAGATGAATAAAAGCCAGAACAAAACTAAAATCAGTAACTTATGATCTTTATTTTAGGCACAAGCACATCTGCTCCATCTTAACTTTACAACTCAAGCAGAGATGAACTGTAATCAGTCCATGAGTCATGCAGACCACCACCGGCCAGGAACAGGGGTGGGGGGTGGGGGGGGGGTGTGCATTGAATAGATGGAATAATTCTGGAGGTGGAATTCCTCTCAGATGATGAAAGCTCTCATGAGAACATTGATTGGCAACATGTACACCAAAGAAAATTTCTGGACTTGGGTATGAAAGAAAACTGTCTGTGACCTTGTGACTCGGGACTGCTGATCTCAAAAACACCTTTACAATACGTAGGTTGATTCAGAAATGTGACTTTAAGGGAAAGGCATATAAAAACAGAGTGTCCATATGGATATTCCTTAGTCAAAAAATCTGAATGGCCACCTCTGAACAAAACAAAAACAAAAACAAAAACAAAACAAAACAAAACAAAACACAAAAACAAAACAGCATAACCAAAAACAAAATGAAGTGAATAGACTGCACAGACATGTAGCATTTTTTTTAAACAAAAGTTTAGGCTAATATTTTTATTCAACCTATTCTATTAAGTCTGGAATCTCCACTGTAAAAAACATAGATTATATATCCAAGTAAAACACACACAAACACACATACGCTTTACCTTCACCAAGAAGAAAGACACTCCATATGTTCTGAGGGATCTTGCAAGCTTCACATACTTCACTTTGGCTTCAATCTCTGTCATTTCACCACAAGCCTTATGTTCCTGTAAAATTCATAAAGCGTTTACTCATCTAACCAATTAATTTATCTCATACATCTTTGCTTACAAACAGAGAAGTTTAAAAAACAGACAACCGTGTATAAAATGACATCCATTTATAAACAGTGCAGGATAAACTGCCCCACCTGAAAAATCTTCTTCTCTGCACCTCTCTGTTTTATGTATTCCTTAGGCAGAAATTCCTTCAAGCTGAACGAAATGAAATGCACAATGTGTGCAAATTAGCGACAAAACACTGAAATGCAAACAGGCATTACAATTATATGATACACATAAAATATTTAAATGCATTAAGCTCTTTTCATTTGAGTATATTAAGCTCATTAACCAAATGGAGCATATGGTCATTACAACATCTAGATTTTACACATCATTTCTCATCAATATGTAGCAGAGGGGCCGTAAAAACTGTGTACTATAACTGAAAGTATTAGGACGTGGTCTTACTCCAGAAATCCAGATTTGTGTTTATGTTCTATATGAGGCCCAAACTGGATCTGTGCTTGAATTCCACCAAATTCGCAAGCCTTGTCAAATGACACGGGATGAGAACCATTCAGAATGTCGTCACGCGCCTGGAGAAACACATGCAGGTAGACACATTTGTTATCAAAGCCTTTGGAAATCACACAACAGAAATGATCCAGATCAGCAAACGAGCCCCTGACAGGAGCAGAACTTACAAAAAGGTAACAGGGACTACACTACATTGTGGATCAATACGATGTGTATAACAGCATGCAGTGCACCACTCAAAGAGGCTTTTAGGGCCATATGTCAATAAGAGATTTACAGCATTTTAATCTATATACATTATATTGAACTGGCAAGCAAAGAACCATGGAAAAATAATATTTAGGGCAACATCACTGTGGGAGGATGTGAAGCCAAACGGGGGTGTTGGGTGCTCATTATGGCTTTCACCTCACATCATTGTAAACTATAATAAGTGACAAGAGGTGAGCCGAACCTGAACGTAGAGCAGATTGAGCTGAACAGGATCTCGCGAGTCCACATTTTGATCAGAGTAGAAAAACTTTCGTCTCAACAGTAGAGTTTCGCTCTCCTCGACTCCCTGTTCTCTAAATGTACGTCCATGATCCAACCAATTTACTGTGAGAAAAACAGAAACTATTTATATAGTAAAACAGTTTACAAACTTCTGTACAAAAGATATACAACCCTTGAAATGTTTGGGGTCAGTTAGATGGTTTTAGTGATTTTGAATGAAGACTTACGCTCACCAAGGCTGCATTTATTTGATCAAACATACAGCAAAACAACTGAAGTTTAAATCTAAATGTGTATTTTAAAATGTGATGTATTCCTGTTATGGCAAAGCTGAATTTTTCATCAGCCATTACTCGTCATCAGTGTCACATGATACTTCAGAAACCATTCTAATGCTGATTTAGTGCTCAAGTAACATTTATTATTATTGTTTTGTTGAAACCAGGATACTTTTTTTTCAGGATTCTAAACAATAGAAAGTTCAAAATATCACGTTTATTTGAAATATAAATCTTTTTTAACATTATAAATGTCTTTACTGTGACTCCTTGCTAAATAAAAGTTAATTTCTATCCAAAAAAAAAATAAAAATTTTGCTGACACCAAACTATAATGTGCATGCATGCAGAAAAAGATATAACAAAATAAATCTACACAAAACAATAAAGTACTTAGACACAAAAAGAATATGAAAATAAAATATAATACAATAAGAGGTACAGGAAGCAAAGATAAACCCTGAAACAATTCTAAACCCGAAATTTATTGACTTATTGTGGCCCATTTAGCAATAATTTAGCATATCTATCTGGATAGGGTGGCTGATGTGTTACCTACAGTCATCATCTGTGTGCAGTTTAGCTTTGAGCTTCTCCATCTTCCTCTCCTCCCTCAGTAGAGTTCTGTCTTTCTTCAGTGTGCCCGTCCCTTCATCTTTCTTCTCCTCCACCACCTCCTGAATGAGAGAGTACTCTTCATAGTTTGTGATTCCTGGAAAGAGAAGCAATGAGACATAGTTACAGACTTGGCCTGTGTGGTCAGTAAGATTTTTTTTTTAAGTGTTTTTAGAAAGAAAAGTCTCATGCTATTTGATCAGCCATTACTCCAGTCTTCAGTGTCACATGATCTTTCAGAAATCATTTTAATATGCTGATTTTGTGCTTTTGGAAGTTCAAAAGAACAGCATTTGTTTGAAAAAATAAATATTTTGTATCATTATAAATGTCTTTACAGATCTCATCCTTGCTGAGTTAAAACAAATTATTCTTTCTTTCTTTTAAAGAAATGCCCTCAAACATTTGAACAGTAGTGTATGTTGGAAAATGTATGTCTTAAAAGCTATGGCAGAAACATTGTCTATATTTGGTCAGTCCCATGAAAATTCATCTACAGGTATGCGCAAACCATTGGGATTTGAATCCAGGTCATCTTGCACTTCAAATAAGAACTTTACCCCAAGACTAACAGTTTACAGTTTTGTTCTATGATTGTGTCTATGGCAACCAAGTGAGTCAGGACTGCCACAGATGACCTCTCAAAAGAATCTGAGAAAATAACTGTATATGACATCAGATAGTATAAGAGCATCACTGACCTATTCTACTGCAGATGGTGACCAGCAGCTCTCCCACAGTTTTGGAATCATCCACCATGATGGTCTTTACTGCTCCATCCAGCATTTTTATCTTCTGAGGTCTCTGTTTTCTCTTATACTCCAGTATGTCCTAAGAGACAGAGAGAGAGAGGAATTGGATTTGATTAGATTTGTATTTCCTGACCACAGCAAATGAATAGTTTTAAAGTTTAAGAGAAAGTTTAGGTTTTATGCTACGGTTCTGAATGAAATTCTGCATTATAGCCATTTTGCTGTCCAGTACGTCTTGTTTTCTGCCAGCTGTAGAAAAAAAATCTAATCTGTGCAAAGGCAAAAATGACTATAAATGGTTGAGGAAGACAATAAAAATTAGTATGCAAATTAGTTGAGAAACAAGACCAATAACAAATCAGTTTTTAAAGCATAAAGCTGACAAAAATAGATACAGACCACAAACCTAAGGCTGAAATTATCTACAAAACAAAGTTCGAATGTAATCTGTATGTGAAGCAGTTTGTGCTGAATTATTTGCAGAATTGCAAAAAGAACAAACCAGAATAAGTGAAGAGTATAAATTGGGAGCTGCCTTGAAGATACTATAATGAATGTGAATATGTTTAAGACAGAAACAAGAGGAAAGGATATATAGTGTTCTTTGCATGCAAAATACAACAAATTAGACAAGCAGGACGTAGTTATGGGAGCTGAACATCTGTGTGCATGTATGAGGAAGAAGAAGAGGTCTTTAGATCAACAAAAGATGAAACACTACTGATGAAATCTTCATTTAACATCCTAATTTACACCGCACACACAGATCTTTATTTCTTCCTGGGAACAAGCATCCAGCTTTGTCTTTATATACAACACTCCTTTGAATAAGCACAGAGACTCACAAGCATAAACAAATATAAACAAAAACCACATGCTGCAGTGACAAATGTCTTTAATCACATTGCTCTAGCTTGTATTAGTAAGTGTAGACGCTAAGGGGAGCCTTTCACCTCTCTCACACATGCTCAGAGACTATAAAAATAACCAAGAGCAGAGTTAAGACCTCTTCTCATCTTTCAGCACAAATAAATGTGCAAAGACCCATCACAAAACAAGACAAGAGTGCAAAGACATGTCACAGAACATTTGACAGGAGCTTGTAAAATAGAGAGACAGAAGATTAAGGCCTTACCCCATTTCTCAGCATGTAATAGTCCAGCGTCCGGCCTCCTTCCAGCCAGATGCCTTTCCTGGGGTCTTCATCTGACAGAAACAGCCCATATTCTGAAGCTGAGAAACAACAGACACTGTATAATAACTTGTACTTGGCAAAATGATATAATTTCAGCAACTAGATTTGCAATCACTGTAAACATTGATAAATAAAGGGCTCTAGACTCATTCTTCACACTGGCCGCTCTTTTGTGATTAACTTTCTCAGTTGGTCACACGAGCACATAATTAGGTCGCTTTTTTTTTTTTTTTTTTGCTACAACATGGGATTAATCAATGCATGCGGACAAACTTTTATCATAGTTCATAGTATATGGTAACCAGAGTGTTCAACTTTCAACACGTTCTTTTTTTTTAATCATCATTATTTGTCATTCAAATTTTGTGAACGGGAATTTCTCTTGTGCTGTGTTATAAGTGATTGTGCGCTTTCACTTTCAGCAGACGCTTTGAAGCAGCGCAGACCATGCACTCGCACAAATGCGACCACATCAAAAAAATCATTTTGGTCGCAGTCTAGAGCCCTGTATATATGGAAGCCAATTTCTGCCACTGAATAAAAAATGTAAAAAAAGGTAATTGCGTAATTAATTTATCTCGCAATTCTGACTTCATTTCTCACAATTGCATGTTTATATCTCATAATTCTGAGAAAAAAAGGTAAAATTGTGAGATATAAAGTAGAAATTGGGAGAAAAAAAGTCAATTTTTTTTTTTTTTTAATTCAGTGGCGGAAACGGGTTCCCATACATATACTACAAAGAACATAGAAAGAAAGGTATCCCACCTTGTCCTGTCTGGGCCTCTGGAACCCTCTCTCTGATGACCCGACATGCATCGTACACAGCCGTTGATGGCTCAAACTGCATCGTCTTCACCACATTACACTGTCTCACACAGATCTTCAGAGACAGCGCCACCATCCTGCCAGTTTATGGATTACAGATTCTGCACCTGTAGAAGAAGGAGTAAAGTGAGGAAGATGAAGAACTGAAGACAGCAAACTGATGCTGATTTTAGGAACTAATCAACAGTTTTATAAAAGATGTAAACGCAAATACTGTCAAACATTTTCAGTGTTACTGATTCATTAAGATACTGATGGTCAGCAAAGTGTTCACTAATGTTCAAAAGTTTGGGGTCAGTAAGATTTTACTGTTTTTGAAATAAGTCTCTCATGCACACCAAGGCTGTGTTTAATTGATTTAAAAATACAGAAAGAGTAAAATTGTGAAATATTAGTTCAATTTTCAAATAACAGCTTTCTATTTTAATATGGTTTTAAAATGTAATTCATTTCTGTGATGGCAAGATGAATTATCAGCAGCCTGTACTCCAGACTTCAGTATCACATGATCCTTCAGAAATCATTGGTGCTCAAGAAAACATTACTTACACATTTTTTCGTTACATTTGTAATGAATCTGTGATGCTTTTTTATGAATAGAAAGTTCAAAAGTAAAGCATTTATTTGAAATAGAAATTATTTGTAACACAAATATTTACTGCAATAATGTTAAATTAGAATTTAATGCATCTTTGCTAAATAAATAGTAATTTCTTTAAAAAAGAAAATAAAAATAGTAACACTTTGGTATAGGGACCAATTCACTATTGACAAGTTGCTTATTAGCATGCATATTATTAACATTTTGGCTGTTTATTAGTAATTATAAAAGCACATATTCTGTATGACCATATTTTACATCCCTAATCATACCCAATACCTAAGCTTAACAACTACCTCACTAACAAGTAAGTAACTAGTATTACTAAGCAGCAAATTAGCAGTTTATTTGGACCTCAAAATAAAGTGTGACCAAAAAAATAAACATAAATATTTTATTTTTTAAATATTTTACTTAATAAAGTTTTACGTAGAGGGCAAAATTACTGTCTGGCTCCATCCAGGATATTATACACCCAACACAAATACTCATCTGTGACATTACTTATTAAATCAGGACACGCTCAGTCACAGAAATTTGGTCCTCAAATACACATACATTATAATCTGTCCCTTTTACACATTTTCCTGTTTGACATTGTGTGTTACAAGAAAGTTATCTGGATTCTGTCCATCTCTCTCTCTCTCTCTCTCTCTCACACACACACACACACACACACACACACACACACACACACACACACACTCACACAGTCTTTACTGTTAACACCTGAACTCCCAGTCAGCTGTCTTTACTCTTTCAGCACCATCCAAACTGCACACTGACTAGTTTCATTAATGTTTTTCACACACAGAAAAACAAAGACACAACATAATATTAGACAGAGGATAGAGTTTCACTTCATGGTTCAACAGCCCTTGCTGGAACAGAAAGATAATTACAACATGGCTTAACTTCAAAATCAATAAAGAGCCAGAATTATTACCTTAAAGTCAGAGTTTCTCTCAGCATCTAATCTTTAGTCTGTGTGTGTCTGTGGGGATTGAGGATGCCCTTGTGCACAGTTGGCACACTGAACACTGGCACGCTGTAGAGCTCTGAGCCATCAACGATGGACATACATAGATCGGGAAATGTATTGTTGGAAATGCAATAGTCGTGACACAATGTCTGATATGCATATTAATTATAAGACAGACATCACTGAAGTAAAAACTTGGAGTTCACTGAATCAAAGATTCATTAAACAAAAGGTTCACTAGGGGTAATTTATTTATGAATCAGACTACTTTTGTCACACTGTTTACATTTTTGTGTGCAGCCCTAAGAGACAATAAAATAGAAAGCTGTGTTTTCTTGCCATCATTTTTCAGTAAGCAACCTTTTGGTAAAACCACATTCAATTTAGAATGCCACCTCATATTCAAAACTATGCTTTTCACTATGCTTGAGATTCAGCAGCAGAAAAGCACTGAAGAAAACACTGACATATGCATTACAGAAATGATTCTTAGAACTTTATACCAAAACACCATTTATTTGGTGTGTTACCCACCAGTTTGGGCCAGACTATATGTCCAAAATACGGAAGATAGGGTGTTGAGGTGGAGGAGCAGTTCTTAGAAAATAAGTTTGGAAACAAATTTGAAGCAATTCCTTCTGGTGCTGCAGAAATTACACACTTTACCTTTAAATACAACACCTCAATTCAGTAACACCCAACATATATCAGCCCTTGTTGCTGAGTGCCACTGGAACAACACAAAGTTCCTAAAGATCCTGTCTGATCAGCTGCAACTTGTCCTGTATATTATCGCAATCACACTTTTTGCATATGCACAGCACAGACTTTTGGATTCAATGTGTCCAAGCATTTAGGTCCACAAGCACTAACTCGACCAGCCCACTGCTGTCTCTAGAGAGCCTGAAAATCATAACACACCAGAGAATGTCCTTCCATTTATAGACCTTCAACAAGATCTCATACTGCATTCAAGTTAGCAGTCTGACTAAAGTCTGACTACTCACTCAAGTTCTTACAGTAATGAAAGGCACACATGCAGCCAGTAATGCAATTAACACAACCTTTTATTTCCACTGCCTCATATCAGTGAGACTCAGCAGCTATATTCAGTCATACACTCATGGAGACGTGACTCATGTCTGTCACCAGTGTTACTAAGTAACTGTGAACTACTGAAATATGATTACGTCGCTAAACTCCACCCTCCACAAAGTTTCAAGTTAACTTTAATATCCTAAAATAGTCAAATCTCTATAAAAAAAACTTGAAATATTTAATTTAGCTTAGTTAAACCTGTAAAACAGAAATTATGAAAACTCTTATTATATACCTCTTCACAATAGTGTTATTTTAGTATTATTTATATACCATTTTAGAGTTTATAATCATTTTCTACATTGTTATCAGTTTATTTCCACATAATTATAATATATAAATAGTTTAAGTCATTTCATTACTTCAGCTTTTATTTATTTCTATATTTAATATACTAGTATAGTTAGCAATAAAAACACTGCTTCACAACAATACACGCTTTCTTATTTTCTAAGCATGAAATGTTTTGTCCAATAAAACTTGCATTAAATTACATTCAATTCTAAAAGGACAGAAAGTGAAAGAAGAAAAACAACTGTTAAGTCATATAATATTGTTTGTTTTTAGATTAAATGTAAATCATTGTATTAACATTCATCCGTCTCCCTTAATTGGCCTTTCTGAAGTTTGTTCTCCTGATTGTGAGTTCATTTTATTTTCATGAGCTAGTAGTCTTTCTCTCACTACTAGCAAAGCGCTCTATTTTGATGCATTGGAAAAGTCCTCACCATACTTAATGGATAAAAGACGCCTTTTTCTTTGTTAAATTGGAAAGAATTAAACAGTCTTCGAGGTTCCACAGTTAAATTTTCAAAAATTTTGTTACCCTTTTTGGAGTATGTTAAGTCTCTGTGGCTAGATGCAGCCTCCATTGATTGATTGATTGCCCATTCTGCACCGCACTATTAGTCTGTACTTACCAGATAAGCACTATATAGGCACAATATTTGCTGCAAGTAAAAATAAAAGGTTCCTTTTCTCCTAACCTGTTATTCAGGTTACCCCCCTCAACTTCCTGGACTAATTAATGTCTACTTTGTTTCAACTTATGTTTGTATTGTTACATACAGTTTTTCTGCACAATATTGGACACTGCTCTCAACCTGTGGGTTGGATGAGAATATGTATGTGATATTTTTCTTTCCTGGTTTTATTTTATTTATCTATTTTTTCCATTTGTTTGTTTTTGCTGGTGTGAAAGTCTAATAAATAAATCATACAAAAATACAAAAAAAATTAATTATTGTAAAAAATTATCACATTAATAATGCAAATACTAAATAAATGACATTTTCGGTTTAGTGTCAATGAAGGGGTACCCGAGTCCTACTGATGGGACTGTTTTGGGTACAAAAAAAAGTTTAAGACAAAAATGGTGGAGGAAGACTTTTTTCCACAGCAATGAAAGATACACCTAAGAACAATACAACTGTATGTAGCTCAGGAAAAAATCATTTGAAAGAGGTACAGAGGGCTTGGCTTACCGTAAATGAGATGTATGCAACTCTGAAGCACTGCAGATCTTCACAGCTGTGGAGACAGTGAGAAAGAGTGATGATCAGACAAGCAAATAGAGAGCAAAACCTTTACAAATGCTATTAAAAAGACAATTCAAATGAAACCACAGTAATGGGTATTGAATTGGGCCTGACAAGGTTTATCCACATAATAGCTTTAAAGTTCTTCCATCACAACTGCCAAAGAAAAAGTCTACATTATCAATTTAGAAATGAATTATTATTCAGCCTAAATGTTATTCCCATTAACCATGTTAGGTGGAAGATGTAACAGATGGGCAAGTTTAAAATGGAAATCCCACCAGTGATGGATGTGTGTGTGTGTGTGTGTGTGTGTGTGTGTGTGTGTGTGTACGCGCGCATTTGAGCCTCATGAGGAATGAGTTAAAGCCGCAGTAATTAACCCAGGTCTATCTGCTAATGATCTCATGATTGCAGAGCTGACTCAAAGCCAGAGGCCTTACACTCTTAAAAGTCAAGAGCTTACACTAAACTCCTAAATTACCAAATGCGCTTATTAAATAAAAGGTGAAATTAAAGGTGAAAGTAAATCAAGTTAGAGCTTACGACAGCGTTTTAACACATACGCAGAATCTTACAAAAATAGCAACTTGAGGAAAGAAATATCGAGATCAGAAGAGAAGAAACAAGCTCTTCTGTAAATCTGAAAACAACATAAAAGAATGTCATGACTTTTTCCTGAACATTGTCTAGTTAACCACTATACACACTCCACACCATGAGACTGTGACTATCCCACATAGCGGATGGTGGTCATAGAGCTGCTGCTGTATTGAGTTGCGTTGTGTGTGTGGTAAGTGACCCCAGTGAGTGGTAGGAACATCTGTGCAGCAGCTGCTGCCATTCAACCACTACAGAGGTCAACAGGAGTCCAGTACAGACCATTTACTCCTCACTGATTAATCATGTCAGCCTCATACTCAAAAATGTTATGTAAACAACAACAGCATTACATTTTCATCACATCCAAATATGCCTACTGTACTTCCCTACTATATAGTAGGCAAACAAACCGCACACCATGTGACATGAGGATGTCAGAATACACAGCATTCAAAAATCAGAAGGTGAAAAGTTCCCGGAAAGCCTACTACTTCCTCCGAGATTCTGAAATGGACATCTGATGGGCACGTTAATATCCCATTAGGTCACAAGAGCAGAGTCATAAATGGCACGGAAGTGAAGCAACTGATGCCGTACGTCACATGACAATGCAGTTAAGCTTGCATTCATTCTACATGCTATACAGAACATAATGTTTAAAGGGATAGTTCGCCCAAAAATGAAAATTCTGTCATTAATTAATCAACCTCACGTTTCAAACTTAAAATTAAGGTTGAACCACTGATCTCACATGGAGTATTTTAATGATGTATTTACTATGTTTCTGGGCTTTGAACGGGTCAGTTGCGGTGATCTATGCAGGATCAGAGAGCTCTTGGATTTCATCAAAAATATCTTAATTTGTGTTCCAAAGATGAACGAAGGTCTTACGGGTTTTGAATGACATGAGGGTGAGTAATTAATGACAGAATTTACATTTTTGGTAAACTATCCCTTTAAGCTCTCGCAAAGTAAGTTCTTCATCAAATGTATCATCTTCTCTGCCAGTATGCGACTTCAGATGCAGCATTTGAAATGGAATATTGTAAGTTACATTATATGTTTTTCACATTGACAAAGACTGCCAAAACATTCTCCCTTTGTGTTTCATGGAAGAAAGTTACAGGAGGTTAAAACAAGGGTGAGTGACCTCATTTACATTTTTGGCGTACTGTTCCTTTAAATTAGGGCTGGGCGATATATCTAACGATATGATCATGCGCATCTAGTCAGTAAATCTGGTTTACCCAGATGAATCGCCTTCGATAATCAACGTGATATTGCGTACCTTGTCAGTGAACTACGCCTCTGTCTATTAAATGCCGCTCCATTTGAAAGCAGGTGATGGCGATTTAGCGGTAATCAGGGAACCAGATTTACTGACTAGATGCTCATGATCATATCGTTAGATATATCGCCCAGCCCTACTTTAAATCGATACAGAAAATTAACTCTTTATCATCTATTACAAGAAGGAAATCTAAAAGCTTTCAAATTAAAACTTCAATCATAAAGGGAAGATCACAAATCACCATCATACTCAAAGCACAATAATAAATAATGAAAAGTAGCAGAACAGCCATTTTAACTAAATCACAATTACAAATATTCAGACACCATTTTTCTGCCAAGAGCACTCTGAAAAGTAATGAACAAGTTGGAGGAGAGATGGATAGAGGGAAAAAAAGAGTGACTGTTAAAGCATGATGCTCGGAAAGGCCTGTGTGATGAACAGCAGACATGGCCATCACTGGCCTGACTTGCATGTGTAGGCGGTGAAGTTCACGTGACCGTGCTGGCAACACATCAGTGTGTCAGACGGCTTCCCAATGACTCACCATCACTGAAAGACAAATTGAACAACCCCCTGTACATGCAGCATGTTCAAGCAGGATGACACGTTAACTCAGAGTAACATTTGGTCCATATTCAACCTATTTACAGTATATAATGTATTGCTCATTAATGAATCATGAGAAATCAAATTGTCCTTGATTTTTTGGGATAAGAGTTCAATGTATTCAAAACATACTGTAACTTTCAGAAATACAAACTTCTATATGTCCAAGAACAAACCTCATTGGTTCTCCTATAAGCTTCTGTTTAGCATTTTTAATGTGCTCCAAGTATGCGAGTAAAGTCTTAAATCTGTGCATCATACTGTGTCTCTTCAGAAGACTTGGATTAAATGGCTTGATTGATATGATTACATTTACAGTGTCTTTATGAATGTTTTCACACATCAAAGTTTTGGTATAATGGACTTTCAATAAAGGGACAGAAATCAGTTTCTTTAAAAATATATTTGTGTTTTGAAGCTGTAAGTCTGTATGAAATGACATGAGGGTGACTAAATGATGGCAATTTTTTTTTTATTTGTAGCTGAGCTAACCCTTAGTCCAAAAACATATTCAAGGAAACGGAGCGGAAAAATTAGCTCATTCTGAAATTCTTGGGTTTCTGATATCAGAAAATGTAAAATCTGTTTTGTCACAGGCCAGTTAGCAAGCCTGGCTCTTGAAAGACAAGCAACATTCCTGCTGGATCAGCAAAACTCAGTAAGTTTCCAGGCTAGATCAACTTGCAGCATGAATACAGAGTCTAGTCTAGACACAGGGGTGTATAATTGGTTTCAAAAGAAGGAGGGGACATTTAACCATCATTCTAAAATAATAATCCCTCCAAAAACTGGGCAAACAAACAGAGAAATTTCTATTTTACAGCCAGTCAGCTCACATTGTGGATGATGGGACTGACACGGTTGTACACAGCTACATGGCGTGACATCTATTTAACACGGGTAAATGGATTTGATTGAAAAAAACCTACACAGGCACACACTCACTTTATTTACTGAGCATTTCCCGTCTTCCATCGTTCAGCCTGGACAGGATGCTCAAACAGAGCAAATTTGTCACTCTGTACAACAGCTAAAATATACACGTTGAGGAAATCAACCTACAAATAGTGTACTTATAGTCTGCTCCACATTAAAATGGGATGCAGGAGAAAGTATTTTATCATTAAAATGATACATGCCATCATCTTGCAGAGTCAGTGTTCTTGGTTCAAAGCCATTTCAATGCACATAAATCCCTAGTAGAGACCAGCACAGCATTCACACACTGAATTATACCCCAATCCTTTACATTTGCTTGCATCTCAGAGACAGTTATTTTCAAAAATACAACAATGATGATTAAGACCTATAGTAAATCAGGACCCTACATAAAATACATTTTATATAGACAATGAAAAAGCATGTTAAATGTCTAAGTACGGAAATCCTAACAACATTTATGTAGTATCTGAGTTTTTTTAGGTTTTGAGTCTCTTATGCTCACCAAGGTTACATTTATTTGATCAAAAACAGTAATACTGTGAAATACTCTTCTATATTTATATATTTTAAAATGAAATGTATTTTTGTGATGACAAAGCTGAATCCTTAGTGTCACATGATCATACTTAGAATTCATACTTATATGCTGATTTGGTGCTCAAGAATTATTTATTATTATTAACAATGTTCAAAGCAGTTGTGCATAACATTTTGGTGAAAGGATTCTTTGAATAGAAAATTCAAAGCAAAAGCATGTATTTGAAATGCATATCCTTTGCAACAATATAAAAGTCTTTACTGTCACTTATGTTATGACCACATAATGAAAACAGTTACACACACTTGTGTGGTGCGACATTATGTCAAATCCAATACAGGTCCTTCTCAAAAAATTAGCATATTGTGAAAAAGTTCATTATTTTCCATAATGTAATGATAAAAATTAAACTTTCATATATTTTAGATTCATTGCACACCAACTGAAATATTTCAGGTCTTTTATTGTTTTTTAATACTGATGATTTTGGCATACAGCTCATGAAAATCTCAAAAAATTAGCATATTTCATCCGACCAATAAAAGAAAAGTGTTTTTAATACAAAAAAAGTCAAACCTTCAAATAATTATGTTCAGTTATGCACTCAATACTTGGTCGGGAATCCTTTTGCAGAAATGACTGCTTCAATGCGGCGTGGCATGGAGGCAATCAGCTTGTGGCACTGCTGAGGTGTTATGGAGGCCCAGGATGCTTCGATAGGGGCCTTAAGCTCATCCAGAGTGTTGGGTCTTGCGTCTCTCAACTTTCTCTTCACAATATCCCACAGATTCTCTATGGGGTTCAGGTCAGGAGAGTTGGCAGGCCAATTGAACACAGTAATACCATGGTAAGTAAACCATTTACCAGTGGTTTTGGCACTGTGAGCAGGTGCCAGGTCGTGCTTAAAAACGAAATCTTCATCTCCATAAAGCTTTTCAGCAGATGGAAGCATGAAGTGCTCCAAAATCTCCTGATAGCTAGCTGCATTGACCCTGCCCTTGATAAAACACAGTGGACCAACACCAGCAGCTGACATGGCACCCCAGACCATCACTGACTGTGGGTACTTGACACTGGACTTCAGGCATTTTGGCATTTCCAAATCCCCTTTCATTCCTCCAGACTCTGGCACCTTGATTTCCGAATGACATGCAAAATTTGCTTTCATCCGAAAAAAAGTACTTTGGACCACTGAGCAACAGTCCAGTGCTGCTTCTCTCTGTAGCCCATTTCCTGCACACGCCTGTGCACGGTGGCTCTGGATGTTTCTACTCCAGACTCAGTCCACTGCTTCCGCAGGTCCCCCGAGGTCTGGAATCGGTCCTTCTCCACAATCTTCCTCAGGGTCCGGTCACCTCTTCTCATTGTGCAGCGTTTTTTGCCACACTTTTTCCTTCCCAAAGACTTCCCACTGAGGTGCCTTGATACAGCACTCTGGGAACAGTCTATTCGTTCAGAAATTTCTTTCTGTGTCTTACCCTCTCGCTTGAGGGTGTCAATGATGGCCTTCTGGACAGCAGTCAGGTCGGCAGTCTTACCCATGATTGCGGTTTTGAGTAATGCACCAGGCTGGGAGTTTTTAAAAGCCTCAGGAATCTTTTGCAGGTGTTTAGAGTTAATTAGTTGATTCAGATGATTAGGTTAATAGCTCGTTTACAGAACCTTTTCATGATATGCTAATTTTTTGAGAATTTTGGGTTTTCATGAGCTGTATGCCAAAATCATCAGTATTAAAACAATAAAAGACCTGAAATATTTCAGTTGGTGTGCAATAAATCTAAAATATATGAAAGTTTAATTTTTATCATTACATTATGGAAAATAATGAACTTTTTCACAATATGCTAATTTTTTGAGAAGGACCTGTATAGTCGGCACAGTTTCAATCTTTCTGAAATTCCCGCGTCAAATCGTGCCTTGTTTGTAAACGAATCCGCAGAAAAATGAAGTAAACAAAGGACCAAGTTCTTACTGACACAGTCGGGAACTTCACTTTTCTTACACTGGGATCTAAAGGAAGCAATGCAACGATTATTTTCCACAACTTGGCACTGCACAGCGTCTTCTTGTATTCAGAGCAATTTTGTTCATTTGGTTTCAACATAGGCCTGTGTTCATCTCTCTCGTTTTTATACTACATGCGCGAATCGGTGGGCGGGGATAAACAGGCTCTGCTATAGAAGCAGATCTTCTTCTGCAGAGACAGTGTTTAGCCACACTATTGCATCATACAGTAGAACATTCCACAAGCTGTCATTTTGGCAGACTGGATTCAATATAAGCTGTTGTTAAACTAACAAGAAAGTTTTGAGTTCTGAAACAGAGGATGTTTTTATAGTACAATGACCTCTTATATGTCAAAATATCAATGGAATTTTAGTTTCTCAGTTCTTGACCCCCTTTAATGTATTTTTGCTTAATAAAAGTATATAAATTCATCAAAAAAGAAAAAACTAATCATACTGCCCCTTGAACACTTGTGTACTAGGCCTATATGAAAATCTAATAATAACCATGTCAATTTTAGTTATTAGTTAATAAACCATTCCAAAGCAAGTCAGATCAGTTCAGAACTGGCACAAAAGTAATGCCTCTTAAACATATTTTGCAAACAGTGACGAGTTTGCAAACGGAAATAGACTTCAGTCAATAGCAGTAACATCTGCAAAAGCATCTCCTTCTGCAGCCAAGCAGCCAATCAGCAGCCTCCTGCTAGTCATTAGCTGGTTTAATGACTGTATTTTCACTGACAATCCAGCTCGTTTAACAAGACTGGGGCAACACTTAACATGCTGTACACTTTCATAAAGCAGCGATCCCTGAGAAAAATGAGCGGCGCTAGACAGCTTAATCTGAACTGTCACTGAAATTGTGGGGATTAGCAACTAAAACCACTGCCAGCTAATGAGGCTATTACTCATAAAGTATGTATAGTAGACCCAGCAGTGCTCCATTCTAAAATAGGGTACAAGTACTAGAGCAGCATCTGCATACTTAAACAAATGACTTATGCACTGCCAGGAAGAAACACAGTCATAATGTCGCCCACATCTAAGGTAAGGATCATATGATTTCCTGAGCCACAACTATGACCTCAGAGCGCACAGCTGTAACAGATCACACAGATCTGGTTATGGACATTATGTCCCGTACTACAAGATGCACCTCAGAGGATTACACCATATAGCCTTCCAGTAAACATGCCAGTCAGGAGTTACATGCCTGGATAATCTGCTCTAGTCTGTTGTATCCAGTTAGTTCAGCATTAGGGAACTCCAAGAACATGCCACACAAATAAAAGGCTATTTCCAAGCATTTCATTAATGCAGAGCTTTCCACATTTAATCGAATCCAGCTGGAGCTCTCAAGACACTTTCAAAAAAAAGTGTTCCACATTGAGAGGGGGAGAACGTTTGTGGGGGAGTAACCCTCTTGGAGCAGGACACCCAGGTTTGCTTCTCCTTTTCCATGTGGCTACACAACACTAGATCTCGGCTGGAATCCCACGGGTGTTTCCTTCACCAATAAACACACAACAAATCACCTTATATAGAGCTACGGGACATGTAGGGGGTAAAATCTGGCTCCAAACTCCTCATAGTCTTCAACATGATCTTGTCCTAATGGGCAGTGGGGATTTGTGTAAACAAAGTGTATTTTTAGGATCGCGAGTTTGAGAAGAACAGCAGAAGTGTCACATCCTCCACTTCTTTTTATTGATGACATTCCATTTGGCCTTGTATTAACACAAACAGTTTATCTGTCATCAAGTGTGTTTATCAAGTGTGTTAAAGCACCATTCGCTCATTTATCACAAAGGACAAAAGTAAATAGAACTTTTAAAATAATAACTCTTCTTTTATGATTTACCAATCCCTGACCTTTGATAAAAGAATACATTCATACATACTCTATAACTCAGATGTTCTGTCAACACAGAGCCCTGTGAAGGTTAAACGGATGGTCGACAAATATTAGCATCTCTACGTCAAGGCAAATTCCAACTTTAGAAGGACAGAGGGGGGCCAAGAAGGTAGTAAACTGAGAGTGAGAGACAGACAGAGAGACAGATAAAATTGGACACATGCTAAAACACCGCCCCTACTCATCTTCATGCAGCAAAACACTACCAACATTCATTACAAGTGCTTTAAAGCCTGAAACTTCAATGCTTTTTAAGGCAAATAATGTTGTTGAAACCTGACAAATGTTTATGGACAAATAGGTGTCAAAGAGATGACATGCTTTCCCAAAAATACATTGTGGGTACAATCACATATGCAGTAAATATAATTTTAAAAAAAACAATTAGCAAAAAATATTAACACTAATATGTGAAGCAAATGGCCTTGAGATTTTGAGACACGGAGCACTATCCATGCTATGTTTACTCTATGGATCCATCTGTCATTAAGGACTAGTGAGGTCCATTTAAAGAACTGTTGCCAAGCTATATATATGTATACAGCTATATAAATGTAATGTAACTTGCATGTTTATAATACTTAAGATGAGTTCATGGTGTACCAAAATAATCCAAGCGAGTGGAGATCTCTGTAAGTTATAAGTTTACTGAGTTCTCTCACGTGATTCTTTACAACTTCTCTAAAGTCTGTGCATGCTACATGTACATTATATGGACAAAAGAATTGGGAAACATTTCTTAATTATTGCATTCAGGTGTTTCAATCAAACCCATTGACACAAGTATATAAAATTAAGTACATAGCCATGGCTCAGTATTTACAAACATTTGTGGGAAGGAATGTCTCATCCTTGTTAGATATCCCAATCCATAGTCAACTGTGAGTGGCATTATTGGAAGGTGGAAGCAACTTAGCGACATAAGACCTTGTAAAGTGCTGAGGCGCATGAGTCGCCAACACTCTGCTGATTCCATAGCTGAAGAATGCCTGTCTTTCACTGGCATTAATATCAGCACAAAAACTGTGCAGCTAGAGCTTCAATGGACCAGTTCCCATGGCACACCACCACCATACAATCAACAAATCAACAAGTACAATGCCAAGCGTCATATGAAGAGGCATAAAGCACACAGCCACTGGACTCTGGAGAAGTGGAAATGTGTTCTGTTGAGTTACGAATCATCCTTCTCTGTTTGACAGTCTGATGGGTGAGTCTGGGTTTGGTGGATGCCAGGAGAATATTACCTGCCTGATTGCATTGCACCATCAGTAAAGTTTGGTGGTGAAGACATTACAGTAAGGGACTTACTGTTTTTCTAGGCCCCTTACTTCCAGTAAAGGCAAATCTTAATGCTTCAGCATATTTTGGACAATGCAATGCTTTGAACTTTTTGGGAATAGTTTGGGGAAGGTCCAGCATGACTGTGCCCCAGTGCACTATGCAAGGGAGTTTGGTATGGAAGAACTTGATCGGCCTAGACAGAGCCCTGACCTCAGCTTCATCAAACACCTTTGGAGTGAACTGGAACCGAGATTTCGAGCCAGGCCTTCTCGTCCAGCACAAGTGCCTGACCTCACAAATACTCTACTAGATGAGAGGGCAAAGATTCCCACAGAAAGACTCCAAAAATTCCAAAAAACAAAGGAGAGTTGAAGCTGTTAGAATTGCAAAGGGTGGGGGCAATGACATATCTAAATACTTATGTTAATTTTATTTAGAATGCAATGTCATTAAAGTCCTGGCTGGTGTAACAGTCAGATGCCCCAATACATTTTTCCATATAGTATACGTTTTAGGTCCCATAAACTCTTTAGTAAATATAAGGATGCAGTTGTTTTTTCAGTGCACTTGCACTGTGGTTTTTATGACAAAAGCATAATACAAATCATACAACAGAAACAATTATTCTAAAATATCTCAATTTCAAATCTTCTGTCTTATAAAATAGCTCTTAAAATAAATTGTAAATAAATATTGTTGAAACCTGACATTTATCTGCTTGTATAGATGCTACAACTGTTTGAGCAGCTTTTAGTCTAACCCATTTACATTGTAAAGGTGGGAAAATGGCAGTACCACAGTCATGTCTGTTCCAGTTACAATACAGGGAATCTGGGAACGTCAGATCTATGCAGCATACGCCACCCAGCCAGCTGCAGACTGGCTCAGAAAAGCCCCTCTCCACTCTCTGATTTCATGTAACCATATTGAGCCTCATGTCAGAGGGCAAAAAATATTCTGTATTCCCAAAAATACCCTGACAGAAAAAAAAAACTCTATTCAAAGTGACAGGACACATAGAAGGTTTTATCTTCAGAACTATTTGTTCATACGAGCACCTGATACACATCCTCTACCTAAAACCTTGTCCAACAATCCATCAGACCACTGTATTTCTCTTTCAGCACCTTTCTTTGATCACTCATCTATGGCTCCAGTGGAATGTGCTCATGTGAAAGAAGCCTGCATGAACCCTCATAGCAGTTCGGATAGGACTTGTACCTGCCCTTTCTGGCAACCAACTCACAGTGAGCACAAGAGATCACAACGAGCCAGATAGCCATTCTGCCGAAGGAGAGGCAGCAATAGCAGAAGCTCCCGATATAACAGACTGACCTGGATCCTTTTTCAGCACAGAGAATGTGGGGGTAGAAACAGCCTCAGGCCTCCAGAGTCAAACTCAAACTGCAAGGTTCCAAAAGGTGTTCTGTGTTTGACAGTATGGAGCCAAACGCCCTGCTTCACCACTTCACAGCTAAACATTTTGCATCGAGGTGTCATTTTGAAGAGTAAACACATTTGAATGTAACTGAAAGACAGTACTTTCAAAAAGTTTGGCGTCTAAGATTTTAAAAATATTTTTCAAAGAAACCTTCTGCTCACCAAGGCTGCATTTATTTGATCGAAAATACAGTTTAAAAAAAAAGTAATATTGTGTATGATATGAAAAACTATTTTTTAATAGTTTTTCTATTTAATATATTTTAAAATGAAATGTATTACAGGACTGGCAAAGCTGAATTTTCAACAGCCATTACTCCACTCCACATTCAAAAAAAACATCTCCTCATATCTAAAACACATTTGCTCCTCAAAAATTTTTTTAATAATATTTTTTTTTTTCATTCATGATTTGTTGTTGATTAGAAAGGTCAAATAAACAAAATTTACTTGAAATTTTTTTTTGAAGTTTTTTAGTTAGTCAGTTCTAAAGTCTCTACTGTCAGTTTTGATCATTTGCATGCATGCTGAATAAAAGTACTTTTTATTCTTGTTAAATAAAAGCATTCCTTTATTTAAAAAAAAAATACTGTCAGTTTTGATAATTTGCATGCATGCATGCTGAATAAAAGTATTCTTGCTAAATAAAAGCAAAAAAAAAAAAAACTGACTGACACCAAATGTCTGAATGATGTTGATGTTTATTAACCAAAGTCAAAAGTGAAGAACTAAAATAATGTATGATTGCTAATACGAGAAACTGATAAAACAGTTAGCTGCAAAGCCCCACAAGTTTGTCAACTGGTTCTGGTAAGTTTAATTAAAGGATGAATTATGTGAAATGACAGATAAATTGGTTAAGCAACCTGTCAACAATTAAAGGGATAATCCACCTAAAAATTAAAATGATGACATGTATAGTGTTTTATCAGTTGCTGTTGGCAGTCGTGCTCAGAACTCACTGGAGCTAAAGGATGTGACACCCGCATACCCAACGACACCCCTGCTAATTATAACCACCGCATTTGAAGAGGAGTCGCAGTCAAACTTCCACAGTTTTCAAGTAACAGTTCACTCAAAATTAAAATTCTGTCATTTACTCACTCTCATGTTGTTACAAAACCGGTATGACTTTATTGCTTCCGTGCAACACTGAGTTTAGCAGAATGTTCAAATTTTAGCAGAACTTTCAGTAGATTAGCTGCACTGTGTTCAGAAGACCTGTCATATAGAAAAATAAATACTAAAGGGTTTTTTTGTTGTTGTGTGTGTGTGTACAGTGTACGACAGAAAACCAAACAGGTTTGATATGACATTTGATATGAGGGCTTGTAAAAGATCTAATTGCAAAATTGTACATTTGTGTAACAATGTGGCACACAATATGCTAAGAATTTTAAATGTCAAATCTTTACACTGACTCCGTTCTCTGAAATGTAGAATGGAAACTTCTGCACTGTCTAAAATGGAACTAGAATTGGGCAGAACATGCAGGTGTGCTAAGACTTATTTTAATGCACAAGTATGCACTCACATACATCTGTAAACTTGCTATCATTCATGCAATAAACAAACAAAAAAGCCCTTCAAAATATCAAGACTGCTGGTGGTCTAAAATTAACTAAGGCAAACAGTATGCACTTGAAACATGCCTGATGCATACACCACAGTTCAAAGGTTTAGGGCCAGTAAGATTTTTTAAAATACTATTATTCAAAATGGATGCATTACTATGATCAAATGTGACAGTAAATACATTTATAATGTTACAGAGGTTTTCTGTTTCAAGTAAGTTCTATTCTTTTGAACGATTCACCAAAGAATCCTAAAAAAAATGTATAGTGAGAATCCTAAAAAACAGTTCTCACAAAAACATTAAGCATCACAACTGGTTACAACATTTGTAATAATAAGAAATGTTTCTTGAGCATCATGTGAATGATTTCTAAAGGATTGTGACACTGAAGATTGGAGTCATGGCTGCTGAAAATTCAGCTTTGTTGTCACAGGAAAAAAATATATTATAAAATATATTACAAAAGAAAACAGTTATTTTAAATTGTAATAATGATTCACAATTTTACTTTGAACAGTGTAAGTGTTTACAATTAGTGGCAATTAGCCATGAAAAACATTCTTATCAAATCAAAGCAAACATGCACATTCATAAGCTTTGTTTGGCTGCGTATAGCTCGGTCAACATCAATATATATAATGAAGTGTCCAACAAGCAGACAGACCTCATTTTCTCATGCAATATTGTTCAGAGGAGCAGCAGGCTTATCTGAATCCCAAGTGCCTTGCAAAATAAACAAAAAGGACTTTTCATGATAAGGGACCATTCATAATTTAAAGAAAAGAGAACGAATAAATAGACTGTTTGAGGTTCCATTAAAGAGCACACTTTACTCACTGGTCTTGTATGACACATGTCTAATTCTGCCTATAGAAACTAACTGATCCATAGCATTAAGGGAACACATTTCTTTATTTAAAGTCACGTTTGGTGTGGAGAAAATTCACATTTACAATCGCCTGGTTCAGGCCTTGCAAAATTAAATGGGATTTTAAAAAAGAATATGTGGGACATTGTTGGAGCGAAGACAGCTCCAAGTGATGAGTTGCTAGCAGCAAGTCAATGAGCTTGTTCACCTATACAGTGTAAACATGCTGAGAATCAGGAATCTTGCCAATGAGGTATGACCCATGGGCAAGCTACCAATAAAACTGACAGCTGTGATAAAAAGCAGCTGCAGTTTGTCAAAAGGACAGCAGATAGTACTCTATTTGATGCCTTTTCCTAAGCTACTGGATTCAACAGCATCAGCAGTCCATCAGCCCATAAACAGTAAGAAGACCTGTCTTTCTCCATCAGGTCACTGAATGCTGTGAGACAAACTTAAGACTTTAAAAGCAAAGTAGTTCTACAGTGCTTATAAAAGGTAAAAGTACAAAAAATGAAACACACAGTCCATTCTCAATGAGGGATTACAAGTGCTTAGCGAGGAGGATGAGTTATACTGACTCGTAAAAGTCCTTAAAAACTTTTAGAATCTGCTGCATACATGAGCCTTGATGTAAGAGAAACCTTCTTTACCTCAATCTCACTAAAATAAAAAAGCATTTCAATAAAAAACAAGTTTCTTGACACTGACAAACAAGATGAAGCTGAAGAAAAATGCCTTTTCAATGAACAGTAGCCTATTTTCAGAAAAAGTTACAAAACAGATGATTAATCTACACAAAGCAGCTCTCATAAAAAGCACACTTTTTTCACTTTGTTAATGGAAATTGATTAAAGTTCCTTGTCATCAGGCCATTTTTCAGTTTTCAAATCGGCAAAAGAATAACAAAGCATAAAAAAACAAAAGTAGCATAATGTAGAGACGTGGAAACACTATATGGGGTAAGCCGACACAATCGAAATCTTTAAAAAAAAATTATAAGATTTTCAGCTAATTTTAAGCAGTAAAAAGCATCTCATGAAATAAGTAATACATAACCTTTTTGTCATTATAAAGTAAGTTTTGTTCAGTAAGAAACTGTAGTCACTACATAGTATGAAATTACTGCATTGAACAAGTATTGTTTAAAGCCAACATACAAAACGAACATATTTATGTAATCAAAACCTTTACTCCAAACCTAAGGTGACTCCCCCACTGCTTGACTCTGTTTTCAAAATCAGCAAACACAGCCTTATGTTTGATAAACTTGAAATAGGCTATATACAATTTAGCAAATGAATGAATAGCAAGTAAATTAAGTAAAAAGATGAGTAATGTGACCAAAGACAAACAAATCATCCGAAGAACAATGAAGTATCCACAAGTATAAATTTCCCAAGCTCTGAGGGGATGTTTAAATGTGATGACACAGAGGGGTGTGGCGTCAGCATGGGCTCCATGTGTCTGGACCGTCACAAAAGCATTTACCCCACTGTTGCGGCTGAATGTGGGTAGTTGTTTTAAGAGTGATTTAAAGGTTTAAACAATGTCAGAGTATGGACTGTGCGAGAATGGAAAGGTTGTGGTAATGCGGATTGAGAGAGAAATGCCTGGAAGCAATACGTTAAGATTCAGTCCTCGACCCTGTGACTATTGTTGCGATTTAAAAACTGCAAATTAATTCTTCTAAAGAAGATCACTTCTGCTCTAAAACAGTTTTAAAAATATTAAATACACTACTATTTATAAAGCGTCCTCTATTTGTCATTTTGAAATTAATTGATTAATGGCAAAGTTTTATCAAACACAGAATGCGCTGAATATGGCAGTTTCGCAATCCATTAAAGTTAAGCATCGCATATTCAGATAAACAATGCAAGCCTATCCAAGTTTGAACTCTCAAAAATAAATAATAAAATATATATATATATATATATATATATATATATATATATTTATATATATATATATATATATAAAAAAATAATATTTTTATTTTTTACGTAGCCTAACCATTTTTATTTCATCCACAGCCCCTATGTCTCGTGAAAAACGACAGCGAACACAAACCACCAAACACGAACATTTGCCTTTATGCAAATATCATCATCCGTCTTTCTGCTTTTCAGAGACAAACGTTTAAGTAGTTAAACTTACCAATTACAAAACAGAAACCCGCAGTGTTCCCATCGATTAATGTGCGCGTGAATTAATTCTCCTGCAACTGGTGAAGCATGTGTATCATGTCAGATCTGATATAAGGACCCTATGCACGTCTCTGTCCAGCACACACTGCTTATTTCCACGCACCTCTAAATCCCAATCCATTCAAACACTGCATGCGAGATCGGTCTTGCCGTATTAATTCATAACACATTAAAACACACAGCGATCGCGGATATTTCTGTGCACAATTCGCCGAACACGGAAATCTGAGCACACTGGATCTTACCGGTGAGTTTGTTTACCGCAGTTTCATTGCGAGCTCGCAGCAGCTCGAGTCGATGCACAGTAAGCTACGGTCTTGTCCTGCCTCTTTGGAGTAAATCCCTTCTCGATTTACGGAATTTACCGAGCCCAGCCGATCACTAAACGTTGGACTACAGGAAATGCGTCATGCATACCGGAATTCAGGGGAATGTAGTCCTGATGAGTAGTCGGCATCTGCAGTGATTAGTCAGTTTTTTAAATGGTAAATTTGTATTACAGTATTATATTTGAACATATAATACTTATTCGAATAATTTACCAACTCATATTGACATTATAATTATATAATAAAATAACACACACACGCACACAGAGAGTTCAATTCAATTCAATTCAAGTTTATTTGTATAGCGCTTTTTACGATACAAATCATTACAAAGCAACTTTACAGAAAATTAAGTTTCTACAATATTTAGTAGTAGCTTATCAGTGGTGACTGTCAGTTCATGTGCATATGGCAGAAATGTTCAGAAAAATCAATAAAAGACATAAACAAACAGACGATTAACACTATTAACAGCAATTATGCAATCAAACTTATAGCAAAATGTGGTAGTTCTGTATGTTGTCTCTGGGATAGCATCATGAGGTCCTCTGAGGGGTTGGCATCATCTCTTCTCAGGTGTTCTGGATCCAGACTGGAGCTTGTGTAAATCCTAAAGCAGAGAAACAAATAGAGACATAATTAGCGTAGCTGCTGTTCCAGCCAAGTAAAATTAATTAGTTTAACCCAAGCTAAAGAATAATAATGCACATTTGATCAGATATAACTGCAGTCCAAAATTATGAGATGCATTATTTGAATGCTTGGCCAAAGAGGTGTGTTTTTAATCTAGATTTAAACAGAGGAAGTGTGTCTGAACCCCCGAACATTATCAGGAAGGCTATTCCAGAGTTTGGGAGCCAAATGCAAAAAAGCTCTACCTCCTTTAGTGGACTTTGCTATCCTAGGTACTATCAAAAGTCCAGCGTTTTGTGACCTTAGGGAGCGTGATGGGTTGTAGCGTGGTAGACGACTAGTTAGGTACGCAGGAGCTAAGCCATTAAGGGCCTTATAAGTAAGTAATAATATTTTGTAACTGATACGGAACATAATATGCAGCCAGTGCAGAGAATGTAGAATTGGGGTAATATGATCATATTTTCTTGACCTGGTAAGGACTCTAGCCGCTGCATTTTGGACTACCTGTAGCTTGTTATATTTTCAAAAGACAAGTTACTGTCTAATATAACACCCAGATTTTTGACAGTAGAGGAAGTAACAGTAGATCCGTCTAATAGCAAATTGTAATCTACGAGATTCTGTGTAATGTTTTCTGGTCCAATAAGTAATATCTCTGTCTTATCTGAATTTAATAGGAGAAAATTACTGGTCATCCAATCTTTTACATTTTTAACACACTCTGTTAGCTTAGATAATTTTGAAGTTTCACCTGGTCTTGTTGAGATATATAGTTGAGTATCATCAGCATAACAGTGGAAACTAAACCCATATTTTCTAATGATATTACCAAGGGGCAACATGTATATTGAAAATAGCAGAGGACCTAGGACAGATCCTTGTGGCACTCCATATTTTACTGGTGATAAATGAGATGACTCCCAATTTAGATAAACAAAGTGGTAGCGATCGGACAGGTAGGATCTAAACCATCTTAAAGCCTGCCCTTGGATACCTGTATAGTTTTGTAATCTATCTATGAGTATGTCGTGATCTATGGTGTCGAACGCAGCACTAAGATCAAGTAAAACTAGCAATGAGATGCAGCCTTGATCTGAAGCAAGAAGCAAGTCATTTGTAATTTTAACAAACAGAGTTCTGTTTTATGATTTCTGTACAAACATTACATTCTATCCCCTAACCCTTAACACTTACTACACTTATCATTATTGATATATTGATATTTTGATTGATTGACTGAATGATTGATTGAAATGTAAAAATGCAGAACATGGTATTGTTCTGCATTTTTACATTTCAATCAATCATTCAGTCAATCAATCAAAATATCAATATATCAATAATGATTTATAAAATGTTTCCCGCAATTAACACATTTTTTCTGATTTTACCTTTCTTTCTCTGAATATTTGGTCCCCATAAGGTACACTCTCAGAAAAAAAGAAGGTTTTCTAACCTATTATTATTATTATCATATTATTTACCCCTAAAAGATGCATAAAAATACTTTAAAGGTATATAGGCCTGCAGCACCTAAAGAGTACAGTACATTTTACCGCCCCAGTGACAGATTTAGTAGCCTACTTTTTTTGTTGTTTTTTTTTTGTTTGTTTTTTTGAGAGTGTAAGGTATAGGCTGCCTGCACCACAAACACAACACATATTTATAGTTATAAACAGTAGATTGGCAATTAAAAAATCATTCTGCTCATCATTTTATTTCTCAATAAATTCTTTATTAGCTAAATTACAAGTACAAGTACAATTTTAATAACACACTTCCAGCATCACAGAGATAAATAAGAACGACAGAGAGAGAGAGAGAGAGAGGGAGAGACTCTCTCTTTCCCGCTCTATCATTCTCTGTTTTTGATGTGCAGTTGTAAATCACCTTCCCAGTTTTAGGGGATCTAGCCTCAAACTTGACTGAAGTCATGGATTGTGTGGTCAAGCACCTGGAATGTATTATAGATGTGTTGACCCAACAAAGCTCAAACAGGGGTGAGTCCACAACAGCATTCCACAAATTCTAATGAGAACACCTCTCCTGTCCTAAAAACGCCTCTTTGTCACCCTCATGAAATATGTGGCTTTCACATTGTATTTTGACAATGTATTGCCGTAAGCCTCGTAACATTGTACGCATTTCTGATTGTATTCATTGCTACAAACTGTACTTTGATTTTCAGACCAATAAACCGCTTTAGCTTTTTCCTGTAAGTGCCTAAATGCTGCTCTCTATGGATAAAAGTGTGGCATTACAGCATGGTCAGGGTTTTTGTTTGTTTGTTATATTTTGATGTTACCAAGGGTTCAAGATGTGGCTCCTTTTACGCTGTTATTCTCAACCATTATGCGGGAAAAAAGTCTGAAATAGAACAGGTCTATGGCCCCATTCGCCATAGTATTATAATGTCTTAATTCTGTATGATTATGACTTAATAGGTGTAGTAGAAATGATAAACAAACCAAAACAAATTTTCCTCATATAGGGCAATAAAGTATATCCCATTCCATCCTAATTGAACTTGGTCACTGTTTTGTAAGAAATGAGCTCATCAGGCGACTTCACATGCATATAATTTTTTTTCTAACAATAGGAAGAGTTATTCAATTGTTTATTAATTTGATGATTAATTATTTACATCTGTTATAATAGCTTGTGGCTAGATTATATTTTGTCATTAAACATCTGTGCATGCAATATGGATACCAAGTCTGTCTACAGACAACATCACTTATGTTTTTCAGTATCTGATTACAGGCTTGAGATTCTAGACAACATGTTTGGGTTTAAAACATTCAGTACAAAGACAAAAAGCCATGTAGTCAAACATCACAAGATCAACTTGCAACCAGAGTCCCTCATCCATGTTATGTGTCTCTATATGTGTTTGTGTGCATGTAGGCGGCTTGTGTTTTTTGTCTTGTGTAGTCTCAGCTCTTCGTTTGGATATAATTTTGTCTGGATTGTGTCAGATTTTGTATTTTAATAAAAAAAAAAAAAATCAGTTTGTATTCGGAACACATTTTTAGATATTTTGGATGAAAACCTGGAGGCCTGTGAGTGACCCATAGACTGCCACTGTCAAGGTCCAGAAAAGGTATGAAAGTCGTCGTTAGAATACTCCATCTGCCATCAGATGTGCAATCTGGGTTATATGAAGCGACAGGAACACTTTTTGTAAGCGAAGAAAAAAAAACACTTTATTCAACAATTCCTTTGTCAACAGCCTCCTCTGTGTCTCTCCATATCACCGTATGCTGTGTGTGCTCTTCTGTATCATCCACAACACAAGGACGCACTGTTTTCTTTCAAATCAAAGCTAAATACACTTAGAAACAGCGCATCCTTGTGGCGCAGATGATACAGAAGAGCATACAGCATACAGTGATATGGAGAGACACAGAGACTGCTGACAAAGGAATTGTTAAAAAAAGGCGTTAATTTTTGTTTTCTTCGCTTACAAAAAGTGCTCCCGTCGCTTTGTTCCGAAGACGAACAAAGCTTTTACGGGTTTGGAACGACATGGGTGTAAGTGATTAATGACAAAATTTTCATTTTGGGGTGGAGTATCCCTTTAAGCTAAACCCCGTCTGTGAAACCAGGCCAAAGTATCTTGCATTTACCTTACATTTATATTTAGTCATTTAGCAGACACTTTTATCCAAAGCGACTTACAAATGAGGACATTTAATCAAATTAAATTAGTCTCTTAATAATTCCCAGGATTAAACAAGTTGTCAAAATCTTATGACAGTGAACAAGTGTACTCGTATAAAATCCTTCTGCTTTTACTCCAACAACTGTCTTTGGCCATTGCCTCAACCCTATCATGAAATTAGTAATTCAGTAAATGTGTCTCTGCACCTCATAATATACATCTGTGTGCAAGCTTTCTTTGACTTGTCACATGACATATAACATATCTGATTATTTGTCATAATCCAATCAGTTGCACAGCTGATAACATTTTTTTTTTAAAGAATTCATATTCATATTCACTATTAAAGACTTACTTTTTATAATGGAAATGCCCACATCTCAGCAAACTTATTACATAAATGGATTTTAATTATGCAACACTCTTAACAGAAAGGAATCCCACCGTTATGTAAAAACTGACAACTTACATGTAAGTTCCTTCCTTTCTGTCTTGCAAGATTACTTGATACTTAGTCCTTCTATTTCAGCTCAATATCAAACTCAGCGGCTCTTTTACGAGCCAACAACAAAAACTAAATGAGATACTAGTCTCAATGAATCTTGCTATGATCAGTCCTTCCCAGGTAAAGTTTCTAGAATATTTGTATCAATATTTACTCATCAAATGCTCTGTCCTAATTAAATCTAATGGTATATGGACTGAATTTTAACTGTCTTAATTTATGTTTCAAGAACAATAGTAACTGAACAGAGTAAGTAGAGATTTTCTTGTTTAATAACGGACAATGAAGATAATCTTATGAACATGAAGTGTACTCAAAGGTGCTATTTTGGGACAACATGAATATGAACTAAAATATGCTTTTAACATACTATTTCTGTATAAAAAATTAATTTAGTTACTACTTGTAGTATACTTGAACCTTTCATACACTAGTGGGTCCAAGTGTACTACAAGTGGTAACTAAATATTTTTTAATACAGATATAGTATGTTAAAAACACATTTTAGTTCATATTCATGGTGTCCCAAAATAGCACATTTGAGTACGATTAGATGATCTTAAGATTTTCTCAAGAAGTACTAAAGAATAATTTTTAATATATTAAATACAAAAAATGAGTGCGTGAAAATAGAGCACTTTAAGTACCCTAAGTAGGGATGGTGTTCTTGGGGTCATAGTCACCATTTCTCTCCCTCCAAACACGGAGAGGCGAGTTAATGCTAAATTGCTCCATTTTAGTCTCATCTGACCACAGCACTTTCTCTCAAGCCTTCTCTGAATCATTAAGATGTTCTTTGGGAAACTTTAAATGGGCCTGTACATGTGCCTTCCTGAGCAGGGGAACCTTGCAGGCGCTGCAGGATTTCAGTCCATTGCAGCGTAGTGTGTTACCAATGTTTTGCTTGGTGACTGTGGTCCCAACTGCCTTAAAATTATTAACAAGCTCCTCCCGTGTAGTTCAGGGCTGATCCCTCATCTTTCGCATGATCATCCTCCATGAGGCGAGATCTTGCACGGAGCTCCAGACCAAGGCCGATTGATGGTTATTTTGTATTTCTTCCATTTCCACATAAACGCACCAACAGTCGTTTCCTTCTCACCAAGCTTCTTGCTGATGGTCTTGTAACCCATTCAAGCCTTGTGCAGATCTACAGTCTTGTCTCTGATATCCTTTGACAGCTCTTTGGTCTTGCTCATGGTGGTGGGAGAGGTTGGAATGGAAGATGCAGATTGTGAGGACAGGTGTCTTATGCACGTAATGAGTAACTTCTTAAAGTGGCAGGACTGATCATGTGTTCCACATGGGCACATAACCAGTCTGTGGGAGCCAGAATTCTGAATTCGCACTGAAATGCAAATCAAATTCTAAACTTTATATAATGTATTTTTTTCTGGATTTTTTTGGTTAATATTCTGTCTCTATACATTAAAATTAACCTACCATAAAAATTACAGACCCTTCATTTCTTTGTAAGTGGGCAAACTTAAAAAAAAAACAGCAGGGGATCAAATAAATATTTTCCCCACTGTAGATGTATAAATTGCGTTTATTTAACAAATGGGCAAAGTGGCAACTTTAAAGCATATACCAGATGTGTAGAGGTTAATTAGCCAGTCACATTCATTAAGTGTTGCACAAAAACATAAAATAGTTAATAAAACACATAAAATCCCATCAACATTGTCCCATCAGCGAGCAGGTATGACTGTGTGGTCTCTTCGGAGTGACGCGCGCTGTGACTCCATGTTGCTTCAAGCGCATTATTCTGCGCACGGGATGCGCATAAGCGCTTTGTGCTAGGGATGGGCGGATCGATCCGTAAAGAGGGCATAACATACACAGTTTCACCCAATCTCATGTTAATCTTGAGTACCTATAGAGTAGTAATGCATCCTTCTTATCTCCAAAAAGTATTTAGTTTTATCAAAAGAAAAATTATAAAAGAAAGATACAGCTTTATGATTCTCTCCGGAAAAAACAAAACAAAACATAGCTCCTGGAGGCGCGCCGTGGGCGGAGCTAAAGAGTGACGAGCACTTGAGCACCGAATGCCAACAAAACAGACATCTGATGCCCTTTCACTTACCCTCTGCAGTTCTGAATCATGACCGGGATCTTTTATGCTGGGACCCCTCCATC
This sequence comes from Cyprinus carpio, assembly GCF_018340385.1. NCBI lineage: Eukaryota > Metazoa > Chordata > Actinopteri > Cypriniformes > Cyprinidae > Cyprinus > Cyprinus carpio. Next base: position 17,138,764 of record NC_056603.1, on the reverse strand, counting down.
TTATTGCTCTTTTGTTGATTTTGACGGCTTCTATTGTCATCATTTGTAAGTCACTTTGGATAAAAGCATCTGCTAAATGACTAAATGTAAATGTAAACAAAGTAACAAAAACACTTGTGAAATTCAGTTGCTGCCCCAGAAAAACAGACTGTATCCACTGTTTACATAACGCTGGGTTCTTTAGGAAGCTGAACAAAATTATCTTTCCCTTAAAACCAAAACCACACTTCTTTGGAGACATTCTTCCTGAGCAAGTCCTGTGCAGCGCTGCCGCTGGATGAAGCTCGCTCCAGTCGATGCGTGCGTGGACGCGTCTTCCCGGGAGAAATGCCCATATAAGGAGTTCCACCCTCGTCTACGTCATGAAAAGCCATGATCGAAAAAAAAAAACTCTCCGAAACGTGTACGAACCCGGAAGTAAGATTTTTGGCACAGAAATACTCTGTCATACGTCCAAATTGTTTTTTAAAACTTTTTCCATGCTTAGCATGAGAATCCAACTCTTTAACAGAGTAAACAACTCTGAATGCATGAAACAGCATTGTACCCCTTAAGTACTGATACTTTCGATGCTGATGTTGTATCGAAAGGATCGATCCACACATAAAAATATCAATTCTAAAATGTATTTTTTAACCATTAATTGTATTTTTCAAGAAATTCGGTGCATAAAATAAGATTCTAAGTGAAAAAATAGACTATATTAGTGAATAATTGTGTTGGATTGAACCATGCAAATGCTGAAAGACAGAACCAATCAATAACAGTTTGCTGCTGACGCATGGCTCTGCAGTGCTTGTTCAAATAGGGCTGAGTTTCCCAAAAGCATCAGAAGCAGAAGTAGATCTTAGGAAACCAGTGCCACATTATTACATTACATAACATTGTTACTATATATAAAATTATTTCTGAAAAATGCATCACGGTTTCCACACAAATATGAAGCAGCAATAATAATAAATGTTTCTTGAGCAGCAAATGATATTAGAATTATTTCTGAAGGATCACGTGATACTGAAGACTGGAGTAATGATGCTGAAAATTCTGCTTTGATCACACTCTGACATAGGGCCCTACTCTGACAGTGTTTTTTTGTTTGTTTGTTTGTTTTTTGACAGTAGCCTACATTGCATTAAACAGTTGTAAGCATAGCATAGAACCCCAGTATATCTTAAAATGTCATTGCTTCGTGATATTTTTTTAAAAGTGTGAGCTAGCTTGCTATTGAATTGCATGACTGAAATATCAGCAGATAAAGTGGTAAACACTGATGTAGGCTACTTGCAATATAGTTTAACACATCAAAAACCTATAGCAATAGCCATAGTACTATAGACAATTGTAGTGAACTTTACTTTGAATATGTAGATATTCAATATATTATAATATTCATATTTTAAAATAAAATATTGAATACATGCATACAGTACATAATTTCACAGTAGGTGGAACATGCTTTTATTACAGGCACTCATATGCTATAGTTAGATGAGGTATTATGCCATTGGTTTACTTATGTTCTCCCTCGTCTGAATCATGTGTTCATCTATTTAAAACTAGAATGTTGCTGGACCCAGTGCAGACAGCTCAGCTGCTGCAGCAGAGTCAAATGTCATGGAGGTAGGAAGACAGCAATGAGAGAAACACACCCTGATACAGATCCTGCAAGTTTCTTAATAATGTGGCTCAAATTAACTATTTATTAACCCTTAGGATAGGAGGAACCTGTGCATGTATGTCACACACACACACACACACACACACACACACACACACACACACACACACACACACACACACACACACACACACACACACACACACACACACATGCACACACTACACACACACACACACACACACACACACAAATGCACATGCAGCACATACTAGCAGCACTTCAGCATACTTCAATTCACAAATAATTGTATATCAAATAGGATTTACTGTTGCTACTATTTATAGTTTTTTGAATAGTATTCTATTCCCTTTTGTGCTGTTATTACTTGTTTGTATTCATGTGTATTCCAATGTTGAGAGCAGTCAGTGAGAAAATATTTTGCTGTAATGTTTACATCCTTTACTGTGTTCATTAACTAAAATATTGCTGGAATCAGTACAGCCAGAGCGAGGAAGGATGCTACGGTAGGCCTATAGCAGAGACAGGGAGGAGTGTAGTAGAGGTAGGAAAAACCCAACAGACAGACAGTGACAACAAAGAACAACATATTGTAGAGAATGACAGTAACAGCAGACAAATGGCATTAACAGACAGCACACAGACTCTACAACATCCTCAGATTCTTGTCCTTTTGTTTTTACTCCATGTAAATTTGTTATAAACGTGTACTCTTTAAAAAGTAGTAAGTATTGTTTGCCAGACACATACATTAAATGTTTAAATACCTGTTACATATATGGTACTGCTTATATTATTTCACCATCTGTACAGAAATGTAAGTAGTGAATGTGCTTGTCGGTGGGTGGAGATGTGTGGGTGCGGTAATGTGGGCCGGTGTGGCTACAGTGCCAGGGCTTAATTTTTGTCCCAGTCCACCCCTAGTGGGACATCTAAAAGGTGGGTCCACAGACTGGAGTTGCGAAATACTCCAACAAATTGTCAGATTTCAAAAACATGATTGCATGCCATAAATCTAAAACCAATGTGAATGACATATTATCTATTGTCTGCCTGACCCTTTAGGCACTTTGTAGGTATCAATCCAGAGAAAGGAAAAGTGCCACTGAAAACAAAAGGGAAAATGGTACAGAAAAAACATCTCGCTGTACCTGTCATCCCTCTTTCTGTCCATGACTGTATAGTCATCCCTCTGTATTATTATGTATCTGGCTGTATTATTATGTTTTGTAATGTATATAATATTGTCCTCTTTGTTCTGTTTAATATTTCTAGCCATTCTTTGCATCCTTGGATGGAACAGCATCTGGAGCTGAACTGTTCTCCTTTTTGTTTGACTCACTTGGGGCCTTGTTGTTTGGCCTTGTTGGACTGTTCATGAAGTGGTGAAAATTCATCAGTGTCTGTATGGTTTTTTGAACTGTTTACTACTATGTTGTGGTTTTAATGTTATGCATGGTAATGTTTCAAGTCATTTAATATTTAATTTCATGTTCAATTTATTTTGGAGTTTCTTTCATGCAAATGTGAAAGGTGTATATAAAATTTCGACCTGTTTAAGAAGTGGCAGCCTATTTTTTTTTTTATGAAATAACAGGTGAATTAAGTTATGCTTTATACAACACTTTATGCACTTAAATATTGTTTAAAGCTTATGCAGTTAATGCATAGTTTAAATGTAAAATTCACCTGCAAGTCATTCATATTTATTAACATTATAGCATACACACATTAGTTTACTGTAAAAAAAAACAGCAGTTGTAAAAAATAGTTATTAATTGCAATCAGGAAATACAGGAATAAAATAAATTATCGCAGCACTGCTGTAAATATTACAGTAACTGCCTGACAACCCTGCTGCCAGTATTTTACTGTAAAATTTACAGTTTTTTTTTTTTAATGGTGTACACCACATCAGTGATCACATCTTCTGTTCATCATTTGTATTATCCACCTTATTTTTCCTGTAAAAGTGGGCACAGCCATTCGATGATTTGACGTGTCTGGCTTCCAGCTGTTTGTAGCTGTACAAAACTACTTGTTTTGTTGCTTGAAATTACAAAGTGGTGTTTCTTATATTATTTTAATGTATTGTCTTAATTATAAACACATGGTTTGTAGTGCAAACAGTTAGACTGTGATAGAATCATTACTTTCCAACACAATATCAAATGTGTTTTCTGTATCATTGACTAGATGGGATTCTGTGGCACTCATTTGTGGGGTGTCAGCAGCTGTGATTTGATTAGCAAATATAGTGTTAATTTATTTTTGATTGCCCATTTTATTTCTCTTAAATCTCATTTGTCTTTATGCTACTTCAATAAAGTGTTGTCTAATAAAGAATGGTGAGTATTGTGTTTTGAAGATGTTGTTTGGTAAATACACATTTTAGTAGGCTCTTATGAGTTTGTTTTTATTTCATAATTAAAAGCTACATTTGATTAACTACAATTACACAATTCTTTTACTCAATACAAACAAGTATTTTTGATCAAATTAATGACATTTGGGACATATACTTACATCTGGCAAATATGCCAATTTTCAGAGAATTAAAGGGATGGTTTGTGAATTACATGAGCCTATAGTGGACTTTATTGCTACAAACACTTCATGCATAACTGAACATGATGTACCAGAAATGATCAACATGGATTTGTACTACATTAAAAATGAGAGCATGCACATTACTGATGTCCAGCACATGATGAGTAAGAAAAGGGCATGATGAGGAAATTTTGGCAAATTCTTATTAATTTTTTTGGTCTTACTACATTGTGCATTGTCCTTGAGTTATAGCAATAGTGAAGTGCCACAATGTGTTTAAATTGTTGTACTTGTTTACTGCCAACCCCATGACATTTAAACCAAACTGTTTTTGGGGAATCCCAAGCATGTATATCAAACTGTTTTTGGGGACTCCCAAAACCAAAATATGAACCTTTCATTACCCATAACAGGGGCATTTTAATGTATTTAATCACTTCTTTATGCCATTCTTCACCGTCTGAACAATTTTATAGACATAGAGTCTAAAATTAACACTTGCCAAGCACCAAATGCGAGTAAAAATTGGTATTGCAGAGTATGTAGAACTGTGTTAGTCGCCAGTTAGCCGGTAACATTTTTGTTAAATTCTAATCCTAGTCATAGTATAACAATGCAGACTTTAGACTGTAAAAAGAAGCAACATTTTGATGAAATGTTAACCCGGCCCCTGTAAAAAGGAGCGTCGTTCAGATGAGGTATTAAACTGGCCTCCAGACATTCTGTTAAGCAGGCCAGAGCCTGGTCCCTATGTGGATTGTAGACTCTTTGAAAAGAGCTCTTAAGTTGCATTTAGTTTTATTCCAGCCAGCAGAGGGCGATCATTCCCTGACTTGTATGGGTGCAAAAGTCTTAGTATAATGAAACAGACTTCATAATGTAAAAAGAAGCAACGTTTTGCTAAAGCCTTAGACCGGCACCTGTAAAAAGATACGTCGTTCACATGAGGCATTAAACTGGCCTCCTGACATTCTGCTGTCATTAGTTCCCCACCTTAACCATGAATTTGACCTCACTGTTTACAGTTTTTACAATTGCTTAAATAGTAAAATGAAAAATAATACACAGTTAGTGAAACCTGACACTCAAAGAGCAAAACCTCAGCCCAAATCTGCACAACTTCAACAAAAATGAAAGGCAGTGGTGCAGGAAGAGGAATAGGAGAAACATCTTTGGCCACAGAGCTATTTTGAATGTCCCAGGTCAACGTGGTGGTAACATCACAATATATGCTGCGATCACACAGAAAAGGGTCCTCCACTGGCATTTTTCAAAACACTCAACACTTTTTCCAAATGCTTGGATACAATGCACATGAAACCAAAGATATTTTGTTCACTGAACTAAAATCACTGGTTCAAAATGACACAACTTAACATCAAAATATTACTATTTCAAAATGCAACTCACACATTACATTTGAATTGAGTGTCTATTCATTTCATTACAATTATCTAACTATCAATTGATCAACTGTTCATAATGCTAAATAACTGTTGCATTATACTTTAAGCATAGTTTTTATGGAAATAATGAACAATATTAAATGTTTAGATTATGAAAGTGAAGCAGCTGAGGACAGAGTATGTTCAGGTATGATCAGTTTCAAGATGCTTGTTGTCGGGAGAAATAAATCCCCCAAAATTCTATATCATTGTTATCAGAATAATATAATAAATAAATGTATTTTTAGAGGGTAATAGAGCTGGAAACTCATGAAAACCATTCATATTTTTGTATGAGGCAGGCTTTAACCTGGCCATGACATGGAGGAGGGGTTGAGAGCCCCAGTGGTTGAGAGTGGTCCAGAACAATGTTCGCTGGGCAGCCTGACCACCCACAACTGAATGTGATTTGAAAGGGATAGCAAAATCAGTGCAATGGGCCCAGAATTCCTAGCAACGGCATCGAGCGCAATCATGGTTTCACGCCCATCCACAGTTTATCATCTTGTATTTACCCCCATACTCCCCTTTCCTTACTGTAACCCGACTGAAGACTTTTTCTCCACATGGAGGTGGAAGGTTCACAATAGGGACCCTCACAAACAAATCACTCTTCTCCAGGCCATAGATGACATGTGCAATGACATCACAGGATACCATGTCAGGCCGGTTTTTGCCATGCCAGAAGATTTTTTTCAAGAAGTTTAGCTAATGAAAAAATCCATTAATTTATGATGTGGATGAGAACCTGTGGCCAAATCCACAATATTTTTTTTTTTTTTTTTGATAAAAACATAGAGGAGTGAGGAACATTCCAGTTGACATTTTACTGTAGGCCTACTGTAGTTTTCTCTTATCTTTTTTTCTAATCTATTTTTTTCTTTTTTCTTATCTTTTTAAACCTGTTGTGAGTTGATTATTTCATCAATAATTTTACATTTTTGTTAAATGATTCCAGTGTCTGAAGTTTTCTCTCTAATCTATTACAATGATCTATGAAAGTGTGTAGAATCATAATTAAAGCTGCTTCATATGTTTTTAACAACTATATTTAATGATTGTACTAAAAACTAGACAGTGAAACTATGGGTATCTTGTGTGTGGGTGATCTAAAGTAATGTTCCTATCATATTTCATAATACATTTTTTTTTTAACCAATGCTTTTGCAAATGCAAGGCATCTTTATAGATATGAATGCAATATGCAAAGTTCTGAACATTGGACAGCCTGCCTGTGTTACAAATGATGACTGTATTGAGTTTTGTGCCTAGAACACAAAACTCAATAATGACTTTGAAAAAAGACATGAAGGTTCTGTTATTTGCGCAAAAACGATTGTAAAAAACAAAAACAAAACTGTAATAGATGAGGCATTAAACTAGCTTCCCGACATTCTGTTTTAATTATTTCCCCACCTTAATCATGAATTCATTGTTTAACTAGCCATCCTGCTTATAATACAGTAATCGCAGCGACCCCTGATCCAGACAGTGTGAGTGGATCACCGAACGAGTCGATCTCGCTGTATACGCCTGTCATCCAGCGAGGGAAGTAACCTTATCAAATGCGTATTGAAGCATTTTAGCGCGTTACCGCGACAGGGTTACTGTCGTTCTCGACTCACCATGGTGTTCGAGTCTTTAGTCAGTGATCTCTTGAACAGGTTCATAGGAGATTATGTGGAAAACTTGGATAAGTCGCAGCTCAAGATTGGCATATGGGGAGGTAAGCGTTTATTCGTCAAAACTGTCCGTCTACATTAGGGCAAAGAAACGCTTGTTTTCTGCTCTAGATTGTTGTCTGCTGTAAAACGTTCTGTATCGTTCTGTAAATTTACTGCAGTCTCCATTTATGTCTCTCGTGCTGGATTGGTTTCTGTTTTGTAAGACTGGCAGTCTGTCAAGTTGCTTGCCCCAAGGAGTCGTTCGGAGGCGACGAAAACACCCTTTATTTTTACTGTTTACTTTCATTATTTTTAGGGTTTCTGCATTTATCGTGTAAAAGGAATTCAGTCATCATCATTACATTTCCGTTTAAATAAATATTACATCAGACTAGATAAGACGCAAAAAATGGTTCTCAGTAATTAGCTGAGCAGATGAATGGACAGTCAGTATTGCAAACACTGCTGTTTGTTCTGCTTTGTTGAATTTGTGCAAGTAAAGCTCAAGGTGAAGTGGACCACACCTTCATCAAGAGTCAAGTCAAGAGCCAAGAGGCATTTATTTGTCATTTGCATAGTTAAAACTGGGGAAGACTGGGCATTGAAATGCTTGTGACGAGGCTCAGACATACAGTGACAATAACAAGACATAAAAGACATAGACATATGTGTAGAGCACTGAGATTTTTGAGTGACTTCAGTGCCCATAGGCAGAAAAGACACGGACAGAGCATTATATACAAATAAGTGTCAGTAACAGATACAATAATGGTAGACAGTGTTAAGAGTTATAAGTATCCATAAGTAGTTCTGAGGTACTATATGAATATTTGGATAGAGCGGTGTCTAAAATGTCATTGTAGAGTGACGCAGAGCTACATGAAGGAAAATTAAATGCAGATGCAATAAATAAACTTAAGAGCAGCACACATTCCGATTTTGTATTCCTGAGTAGAGCAATGTCCAAAATGTCATTGTAAAATGTCACAGAGCTTGGCAGTGCAAGTACAATAAAAGTAAACATAAGAGCAGCATGTATTCTGGTTTTAGATGAAGGATAGCTGGTTGTTAAGCATTCTGATGGCTTGAATCAGGGGCATTCCCTCCGAGGAGGCAAGGAAGGCAGTGTCTCCATAAATAATTGGATGACAAAATAATCGATATTACAAACATAAATAACAACAATTTGTAAATATGGCATTAAAGTTATAAAAGTCACTTGTTTTTATAAAGTAACACTGTCCAACAGCGACACCACACCCGCAGGTAAAGTTACAGCAGAGGCTTGCCTCCCTTCAGTCCATAGACTTACAACAGAAACCCCTTAAGCCCCTTTCACACTGCGATTCCAGAAAATACATGGGTAATGTGTCCCGGCAATTGTTCCCGGGTCGCTAGAATTTGCCCCTTTCACACTGCCAGTGATTACCCGGAATATGTGCGTGCGTTCACACACAACCCGTATAGGTCCAGTGAAGACACGTGATATCAGGGTGTGACGTGTAGTGTACGAGTCGAAAATGCTAGGCACGTTAACTTTCACTTAAGCTGGTGAACGGTCTCAGCTTCAGCGAGGAAAGTGAGGAACTAACTGATCTCTGCTTCGTTACAGTTTGCACATATTTGTTTCGTCGCGAACGTGGATCTGCCTTCAAAACACACTAAAAGAGTCGGGCGATAACTAGCTCCACAACCACGAAACAGCACTAGTTCTGGTTTTTGTTCACACAGAGCTCGTTCCGGGACTGAACCCAACAATGTTACTAGGTCCCCAACCCGGGATCAGTTCCGGAATCAATCCCGGGATGTGTTTGTGTTCACACAGAAGGTGATCCGGCAATTTTCTGGCAATTTTCCGGGACCAACGTGCAGTGTGAAAGGGGCTTTAGTTTGCCGTGGGCTTAGTGGGGGGTAATTGATAATGAATGGGGGAAAGACACATGAAATGCCTCCATCACGCTATATTTGGATATGATTGGTTATGATTGAATGTGATTGGTTCATGTGATAAATCCCGCCTCTTGACATGATTAAACTTATGTGAACTCTCGGCCTGAATGAAGAAAATGATGGTGTTATTGACTAAATATAAAGTAAGCAAACAACTCTCCCTCTTAGATACCGAGATGGTCCTCAATGCAGAACAGGGGGCAGGGTTGGATCCACCTTACATATCCCTAAACCTACCCGTGTCAACCCCCTGATCCCTAAACCCACCCATCTCCACCCCTAGATATGGATCCAACCACACCACCTGGATCTTGTGTTCTGCAGTGAGGGGCTACTGAAGATACCACTACTTTGTGTCATGTCAAAATAAAACTTGAAATGGTCTGAAAACGTGATGAATGCGTCAGTTTTTAGTGAGCATTCAGCGTGATGAAATTAAAAGATCTATCTTCGTGTCTATGGCAGTGTTTAAAGAGCTTTTATGACGATAGCCCGAAATAAGTTGACTATTAAAAAGTACATCAGTTCACAAATAAAAAATATTGGTAACATTTTACAGTAAGGTGTCATTTAATGAGTTCACTAATATGAACAAACAATGAACATTTATTACAGTATTTATTAATCTTTGTTTACAAAACTGTTGTTCATTGTTAGTTCATGTTAGCTCACAGTGCATAAACTAAGGTTAACAAACGCAACTTTTGATTTTAATGGATATATAACTGCCTCCACATTTTAAAACACCACCGCACGCCACTGACCTTCATAGATAATAATAATGATAAGTTTAATCATGTCATTAATTTCCCTAAAACAATTGAGTGCTGCACTTATTCTTTATGTTATACATTCAAAATGCCTTGGAAAAGTTAAATTCCACACATATGTTTGGAAAAACCTGTTGCACTATATTATTACAGATTTATCTTGACGGCCACTTTGAGCCATATCCCCCTATTACTCCTATCAATGACTCCTTTTTAGAGTCAGTGTAAACTGTTTTACATTGCAAAATTATTGGTCATACACAAACACTGATGGGAACATGACCCGTTCATTCTCTTTGTGGTCATGTGGTGTATTTTTATTGTTTGTAGGTTTATATGCAAATATGTGTGTTCGCTCAGTTAATGTTAGTATAAGCATAGGCTTTGAAAGGAGTCCTTTGAAAAGGAGTCATATCAAATTACTGTCATTCTGTTGTGTCATTATAGTCACTTTAGTGGATGTGTCAAGGCGGGAACAACTACTTTACCTCATCTGTTATGAAAAAAAAACTTTACCTCAAAACCACGTTCATTAGAATCATAAGAAACATAAGGCATGAAAAAAAAACTTTACCTCATCTGTTTTGTTAATGCATGTCATAGATTCTATTGTGAACAAATCATCAATTTATATGTTTCATATAAAAAAAAATTCACCTCATAATTATAATAATCAGAATGTCATAACGTGACATCGTCAGTGGATCTTACTGTGAAAATGGCAGGCTTTTCTCTACTAATTTATGCAGGAATACTTAAACCCCACCTCTGCAAGCGCACTTGTTACACTTGGATTTACGCCATAATACAGATCTGTCACCACTTTCATTTAATTGCAAAAATGGTCAGCTGTTGTTTAAAATGAGAGAAGGAGAGGAGTAAAGTGTTTTTGTATATTGAACAGTCAGCTTTCACAGGTGTGACAGACTCCATAGGGGTTTAGACAATCCTTGGCCAGATCAGCATGGGTGCCCTGTTCTTCTGTCAGCATGCAGTTTGATAAGATGACGTCTTTATCCCTGCATCAGACAGGCTGCTCTGGTTGACATTTATTTCTTTTCTGTGATGCCAATCCAATTATCGTCAGTGTCAAAAGTGGCCAGTCATATCAGGATTCAATTATTTATGCATTTCATAGTAGCATTTCTTATCTGTGATGCTTCCAAAGTTGCAGATGTTTATATGGATGGCTTTGAGAGAGAAACTACATGATACATGTACAGTCTGCAGTATACGTGTAGCATGGATGAAATAAAATGTACAATACAGACATTTTTATCTTTTCTTTTCATTGTTTTTTTTTTTTTTTTTTAGGAAATGTGGTGTTGGAAAATCTGAGAGTGAAAGAAAATGCTTTGGTAAGTATGTTTTGGAAAATATTAAGTTTAATTGCATTTTATCTGTTATTTTAATATAGATTTGAATTGTTATTAACATGATGCCATGCCACAAAATGTAACACTGTGGTTAGTGGTAGACACTAAAGCATGTGCTGATTCAAGAGTGTGCTAAATCAAGGAGATTTGCTGATGTTACTAAATTGTAATACATAGAGTTTTACTATGTATATGTCCACAAAATGGGATTTCTAGTATTGATTTCTTGAAATCTGAATTTCAAACCCATTTTACCAATTTATTATTATTCTTTAGAGCGAGTTTGATGTCCCTTTCAGAGTAAAGGCTGGTCAGATTGGTGAGTATCCAATTTTCACTTTATCAGGAAAATTATGCTGCCAGGAGCTGTAGCATGTGTACTGTCAAGAAAAAGTGTGAAATGTGTGGTTTTGTAATATTCTGGTTTGTGTTTTGGTAACTTGTAACCAAGGAGACTGAAGTAGAAAAAAGTTTCAGGGTTCAGTTTGATGAATTGCACTTCCTATTTTGTGCTGCTCTAGAGAGATTATGCTGACAGATTGAACTTTGCAGTAACAGTCAAATAAAAGTGATTTTATTTCACTGCCTGGTGTTTATTTGGAGAGATCACACTCCAAATGTAATATAGACAGCCGAGCAGTAGTAAAGCTTGTTGTAATATGAATTTTTAAAGCAGTAAATTGAAGTTTGTGGTCTATTTTCACAGTTCACAATTTTTCCTCAGTAGAGGTTATGTCTAAGGAAGTTTTCAACATATACTTCTGTTCATGAATAATCACAAAAGAGCTAGATGCTAAAAATACCATAAGATTAGGCAGGGTGTGGAAGCAATATGACACTGTTATGAAACTTTTTAGGCCTCTTCGACTAGTTAAAATGACTTTGTAAGAATAATCAGTTTCAGTAATCTTGCATAAAAGTTGTACTGTTTCAGTAATTCAGCAAACATCACAGCACAGATGTTTTGCCAATAAATGGGAGCTTGTTGAAATCAGTTCATGTTATCACATGAGCGAGTCAGATGACTTAAAACATCTCCTAGACAGTGTGCCAAGATGTCAAGCAGTAAAAAGTAATTGGTTAAAGGGGTCATATGATGCTACATGCACTTTTACAAGTTGTTTGAACTGAAATGTTGGTTGGCAGTGTGTGTACACACTAAAATGATAAAAATCTCAGATGCCTGTCTGTGTGACGTTACAAAAACAGGCCCCTCCCACAATAGTTTGACTGACAGTAGCGTTTCAGCACAGACTGGACTGCCGTCTTACCTTAGACCCACCCTGAGTGAGCTGTAATCAGTCCACCATTGTTTCACCGCCGGAGCAGAAGTAGACAAGAATGACTCCTAAGCGAATTGAGGTGTTTGGTTGTTGGGTGTAATAATGAACATGGCAGTCTTCATTTACTCTTGATATCTGAGCCGCTGAAGACACAGTGGATTACGTTTATTTTTGAAGGGAATGCGTCCCTGATATACTTAAATGCATTTATGTTCGTGTGAATCATTCGTGTTGCAAAGACTAAAGTCTCCCATCCAAAGAGATATTCTTTATCAAAGTTAAGACTCTGCCACGCCCCCCTAAAACGGCTCGTTCAAACACGCCCCCACATGTCTATGTCACTATGTGGAAATATTTGCTTAATGCCGACCAAATGTACACGCAAAGAAAGAAGGTGTGGTTTCAGTAACGCAGTTAGTGTTGAAGCAGTCATGTCAGGGAGATGCTGTGTTTCTAGGTGAAAGCAAAAGCACTTTATTTGGCCTTCCGAAAGTAGATGCATTTAGGAAGCTTTAAGATTACTTACAACAAAACAGCAACGCATTTTATGGACGACTGTTTCGTGAACCAGAGGAGGTAATTCAGACTTTGCTACGACAATCTGTCGCTTCTGAATCAGCTACTGTAAGTTTGTTTTGTTATTAAAGTATTTGCTATTGACTGTTCAAATGTGGAGTGTTGTGCGTCGTGTGTGTGTGCCCGCGTGTGTGTGTATGAGAGAGAGGGTCACACAGTGGAGTCAGCTGTCTTAACCGTCCGTGGCTTGTGTACTGCAAACACATACGAGCTTCATCACTGTGTCTGTCGGGCTTGAACTGATGGTAAAACTAAGGAAATTACTAACTGTCTTTACATTTATTTTGAAAGATGAACCTCGCGATTATGGAAAGGGGCGTTACATTTCTGATGAGTGCTTGCGGTGTTCGGCCTATCACAATGCACTGGATCAGTTTGCCAATTAGAACAGACTGCTCTTGTCAAAAGGAGGGACTTTTTAGAAAATGATGAGTTTGAGAGAGGCGGGGCATAGAGGACCTACGATAATGTACAGTATTTGAAAAATAATGGGTTTTTTGAACATTAAAGCATGTCAACATATTCTGTTACACCAAATACACAAAATAATGATCTTTTAAAAAGCATCAGATGACCCCTTTAAAGAAAAATGCTACAAAACTGCGTGTTCTGAAAAGAGGTGTTTTTGTCAGGGTAAAAAAGGTGTTTTTTTACACTACCTTTGAGAAATTTTAACTAAACTATGTGACAGACTTTTCGTTAAGACCCTAAAGAAACATATCAACTTGTGGAAAATGGGCATCCTATGACCCCTTTAACAAGGACGACATGCTAGTCTGAGTAGCACTGTGAAATTCCTTCCATATTTTGTACATTTTACAAAATCTTCATTTAAAGGGGTCCTATTATGCTCTTTTACAAAGTCTTGATTTTGCCATCAATATTACCATATCATTTTGAGCCGGATTCAGACCCCGTGCAGATCGTGCAGAACCTTTGCATGCACTGATATTGCAAGACATATTAGAGTGGTAACGTTATTGTTTTTCCACAAATGTTGCTTTATCAGACATTACATGCAAGATGAAATGCAAATGACAGTCGGTTTCCTTCAGAAATAGTGATATAAAAACACCTGCACTCAATGTATTGGAAACACTGTAATCTCATAACTGAAGTGTACATTCTGCAGATTACATCATTTTCAGTAATTTATTATAAAAACATTTTCATAATTGTAACATACATATTTACATACATAATTATTCAGGTACATATGTAATAACTTGCGAAAACTCGACGCTACAGCAGCACTTCTTTGTCATCGTTGGGAATTATTTTAATGATATTCTAATGGTCCGCTTTGTGACATCACAAAACCTGGAAAACAACGCTGTAGTCCAAACGAACTGTTCATTGTAGTTCTTGAAAAGGGATTCTTTTTTTCTTTTTTTTTTAAACGAAATATCTCCCTTTGGAGTGGACTTTGAGATTTGTAAATTTGTAGATCTTTTTTATGCCCAAACATGCACACTACACACTGACTAAAATCAGAAAGTGACAAAGCATAATAGGACCCCTTTATTAAATGTGCTTGATCAAAAGATATTTAGTCAAAAGTTACCCAATAAACCTTGATGTGTAATGCAACAAATTCCATTTTTTAGATTTTATCTATAGTTTTCAAGTTTTCTATATTTCTATATATTTCTACATTTGTGTAATTCAAGTGCTTTTATCTTTCTTATAGTCACACTGAATTGAAAATGTCTGCTTTTAAGGTAAACTGACTCTGAAGATCCCTTGGAAAAACCTGTACAATGAGGCAGTGGTGGCTACATTAGATGGACTATACCTTCTGGTGGTTCCAGGTGCAAGTGAGTGCTTATAGTTTTTTCTTTTTTGTTTTACTTATTATGTTCTCTTAATGCAACATGTTTCTTATTGTGGAAGTTGTTGTAATATCTAGCTTGAAGCACCATGCTATTTATTTCATGGCATTTTGCTACAGTAATTTGTCTGCAAAATGCTTTCATTTATTGTTATAACATCTCCTCTTAGAAATTAATTGCATGATTTATTTATAAACTAGATGGATTCCACTAAGGTTTGTGTAGTGTCTTGCATTATACAACATTTCATTAAGCAAAGAAAATGTAATTATCAGTCACAAAATACTGTATACTTATTATAATACATGACATACGCCCCCAGTACTGTATACTTATGTGGTTCACGGTATAATACACTGACATACGATTTGAACAAATATATTGAATAAACATGATGCTTTTATTAATTACTGTAATAAAAAGCAGTCAGTGACACTTGCATCATTATTATTTTAGACCTATTTGAAAGCTATGTGAGGATGTTATTTTTTGCAGCAATTACAAATATATTGAATAACTAAATTTCTTTGATACAGTATATATTTTCAGTATCACTTGGGCTGCTTCAACTGACATTGTCTTTTACATGTTGCAGCTGAGTCTAAGTTATTTTCCTCACCTTACAATGGTAAGCCAGGTGTAGAAGGTGGGTAGCAGGGTGGTGGCTTGGGACCCGGACCATTAAGCTGCTCTTGTGTGTATCTGAATCTTTGATTATTATTGCAAACTTTATATGTACCTTTGGTTACAATGTTTAATCATACAAATACAAGTGTTTATTTGGAGAGCCATTGATAGCAGGTATTGACAGTGTATCAATCAAGAGTTTTGAGAGTGTTTG
Source organism: Cyprinus carpio (assembly GCF_018340385.1). NCBI lineage: Eukaryota > Metazoa > Chordata > Actinopteri > Cypriniformes > Cyprinidae > Cyprinus > Cyprinus carpio. Next base: position 17,122,838 of record NC_056603.1, on the reverse strand, counting down.
TTCAAATTTGGCATTGATCTTGGTTACTTTTTTCATTCTTTTGGGATCTGCTTTATCTTGTAGTCCGATCAGTTCTGTATAATGCATGTTCTGTAAGTACAGTAAAATGAGGTAAAATGTTTTTTCATTTTTTTAAGCATGAAAGTCTGTTACTTTCTGTCTGTCTCTTGCAGTGAAGACAGTCGACTTCTACCTGCCAGTGAAAAGTTGTTGCTGTTTTGAGATATACACAAGCCTTTAACTTTAAACATTGCTGAAAGATGTGCTGTAAAGATGGATTGCCTCAGAATTATTAAATATGCCCAGTGTAGTGCAATGTCCTGTAAATTCACTATTATTATCCATAATACTATAAATAGGTGCATAATCTTGAAATATTTCTATTCTGACTTAACATGAGTCTTTATACTTTCTCATGTTTTTATTCTTTAATATTATTATTATGTCTCTTGTTGTATTTATATGTGTTCACTCAAAGCTTCAATGCCAAGAAAAACTACTCCTGTGTGCTAGCACACTTGCCAATAAAGCTCTTTCTGATTCTGATGAATAGATTGTATATCTTAATGGACTGAATTGTCTCAGGAACTCCAAAGACCCTTTTGGTCTCTATAGACCAAAAATAACAAGTGGCATTTTCTTTATATGACATTGTTTGTTTGATCTTCATAACTGTCTCTTTTATTACTCCTGTGAAGAGAGATAAACAGTGGCAGCATATACAATAGCAGGCATTAAGTTTTTTTTTCTCACATGGATTGGTCTGAACCGGTCCTTCCTGATAGAGAAGAGCTTCACTACTGTATTCCAATTCAGAGGACAAAGCCACAATGAAAATCTTAAGTCTGCTTGAATGAACAGCATTAGACTGTAGCTACTTATAAGCCACAGTGCAAACCATGGGAGATGGTCATTGTAAATTACTTTTCTGTTATTACATGGTTGACTGAGCTCCCAGTGTTTGGTTTTCCACTGTACATTTATGGTTATGACAAACACAATTTTAGGTTGCAGTAGTGAAAAAAAAAGTGATTATTGAAAATAGATTATTAGTAATAAATTAAAGACTTCTGAGGTGTTAATGATATAAATGGTATCTTTGATGTTTGTTTACCTCTAACTGTGTGCGTATTGTGTGTTTAAAGCATTTAAATATGATCCAGTTAAAGAAGAGCGTTACCAGCAGGAAGCCAAACAGAAGGAGCTTCAGCGCATTGAGGAAACCCTGCAGCTGGTTGCACGCAGAGGTGAGAAACCCCTTGTCTGTTTGTATGCAAAGGATGTAATACTTTCTTGACCTAGTACATAGTCAACTTGTGCATTCAAATTTGCCAGTTCTCTTTTTATGCTCTCTGTACGATATGCAGTTATTGAAAGTATAACTATTAAAGTGTGTTCATCATTTGATTTAATCCCATCCAATCACACCATAATCAGTTTTTTTCAACTTCATTCATCATTCAATCCTCCATTTAGTTGAGTTTGCACATAAATCTGCATTGGATCAGTTTATTGCCTCAGCCGATGCTGTTTTTGCTTGTTTTAAGATTTAGATCATCTTCTAGCACTAACTTAAAAGGATAGCAATATAATATGGCAAACATGTTAAACCTTTTAGAGCACTTTCGCTTTAACAGAGCATATGAAGTAAGTTGCTGTTTGAATGTAACAATATTAAAGCTCTGTGGAAAAAAAAATCATAAAACCAAAGAAACCTTGTTTCAGATCACATAAACTGCCTTGTAGTTTTTCAAGGACTGTCTAACCAGCGTCCCAGAAGTCCCTATTATTAAGAGCATCTCTTCTTCCTAATTAGCAGATTCCATAATAATTATTCCAACTTTTATACTTAACACTATATTGTTATGATGTTCAAATAAAACTATTACAGTACTATTCAAAAGTTTGGGGCCTTTTTTCTTCTTCTTTTTTTTTTCTTTAGAAAGAAATTAATACTTTTATTCATCAGCAAGGATACATTAAATTGATCTAAAGTGTCAGTAAGGACATTTGTAATGTTTAAAAAATATATTTTTTAAAATAAATGCTGTTCTTTTGATCTTTCAATTCATTGAATAATTCATAATTTCATAATAAATCATTATTTCTTAAATCCCAAATCAGCATATTAGCATGATATCTGAAGGATGATGTGACACTTAAGACTAGTGGTGGGCCGATATTGTTTTTTTGACAGCCGATGCCGATATCTTGGAAAGCAGGGGGGCGATAGCCGATATATATGTATATATGTATATATGTGTGTGTGTGTGTGTGTGTGTGTGTGTGTGTGTGTGTGTGTGTGTGTGTGTGTGTGTGTGTGTGTATATATATATATATATATATATATATATATATATATATATATATATTATATATATTATATATATATATATCTATATAAGAATATTATATAATATATAAATAAACATACTTATACTTTTTTTTTTTTTATTCATATTTAAGAAATTTGAAATCATTTGACAATGGATTAAAAATAAATGTGTAAAATAAACATACTAATACTTTAGATGACAAAGTATTTTTTTACAAATAGCTAAATATTTAATAAAAAATATAATTAACAAGGAAGTAAACACTGTAACCAACAGATCACTCTGTATTCTGGGAAGTTTGTGTGCATTGGGAATCAAAATACATTTTCAAATAAAGCCAGGGTAACACACATTTTACATACAGCACACAGAGAAAATGACATGAATATCATTCAATTCACACGCACCGACCGTCAAACAGAGAACACGCGATCATGCTGGATAAAAATGCATACTTCACAAGATCTCACAGCTGGATTCGACTAAATTAAAGTTTGTAAGGTTTGTGAAATTAAATGTTCATTAGCCATTCAAAGATTTGTTTAAATGATATAAATGTGTATTTGCTTAATGCTGACGGCAAACGAGAAAGTATTATAATGCTTGCCTTTCTACTACTAATAATATAAAAAGCAATTGTTATAATATTTTTTGTATACATTAATTCCTTTGTTTAACCGTTCTATATGATTATTAGACAGACTTCTATCCGTATTAGACAGAACTGTTAACAACGACAGTAAACAAGAGGGAGAGTGTGAGCACTGTGTGGTCAGGTGCTGCCGTTCTCAGCACCGTCCAAATAAAAGTCCTGCGCACTGTAAAAAAAAAGTCCCGCCTCAAACACATCGGCTAAGCAGAAAAACTTATCGGCCGATGCCGATATTTGAAAAATGCCAAATATTGGCCGATATATCGGCCTTGGTCGACCACTACTTAAGACTGGAGTAATGCCATCAGCTTTGCCATCAGGAATGAATTACATTTTTAAATGTATTAAAATAGAAAACAGTTGTTCTAAATTGTGATATTTCACAATAATGCTGCTTTTACTATTTAAAAAAAAAAAAATATTTATTATATCAACCATTTATCTGTCAATGGCGTCAGTATAAAAATTATTTCAGAACATCAGTTTAAATATTAGTACATCCCTACATTAATTCCTATATTCATTCATGTATCAACCCATCCATCCATCCATCCCTCCGTCCATCCATCCATCCATCCATTCAGATCTCTATGCCTAACAGCTGTGTGTGTTTGCTTTGTGCTGCATCTGCTGGACGGCAGACTCTCAGGCTGGAGAGTTTGTGTTTAATCTGGAGAGTTATGTGTATAAGAATCCACCACGGGGTATGTACAGACCCATTCCTATAGCAGGCTAGCCATACGCCCATCTCAAGGAGACTTTAAGTGTGCATTGAGGGTGTATATGTGTAGACATCTTTTTCTTCCCCACTACTTGGTGTGCTTTGGTGCAGTTCTATGTTTGTTTATTCGAAGTGTGTGTGTTTATTGCTGCACTAGTTCTTTTCTACCTCACCAACTTTTCTCTCTCTCCCAATGCTGCACTCGGTAAGACAAAGGACGTAAGCTTAAAAAGCGTAAAAAACCCTTTAGGAGATCTAAAAAGTATGAACATAAAGCAGGTGGGTAGCCCAGGGTGACTGTGATCGTGGCAAATATGAGCAATAGCTTTATTCTGTTTGTTGGACTAAATATGTTTGCTAAAGTATTAGATTGTATAAGGCATTAGAATGACAAATCGGATGGAGTTATGATAAACCCTTTGTGTTTGCTAAATTATTTTTAATTTCAGAGAAGCACCAGGAAGAAAAGAAAGACACATTTGCTGAGAAACTGGCTACACAAGTTATCAAAAACCTCCAGGTCAAAATCACCAGCATTCACATCAGATATGAGGATGATGTAAGTGTTGACTCTCCATTCAGTGCAGCTCTTGAATTATGTGTATTTTTGAACCTATGTGTTGCATATTAATGAAGATTTGTGTAATTAGATGATACTGTATGTTTTCATTTTCCATCTGTGCTTCAGGTGTCAGATCCTCAAAGACCTTTTGCTGTGGGCATGACTCTTTCAGAACTCAGTCTACAGGTGCTCTTTCATATTCACATTCATATAAATATCACAAAATGAAGACCACTTTCAATTATGATTAATATGAAATGAGCTGTTCTTATTTGCATGCTCTGGTCTTTCAGTACAACCTTAGTTTTTCTCTCTTATAGACAGCAGATGAGAACTGGAAGCCTTGCATTCTGAATGAAGCAGCCAAGATCATCTACAAGGTAAACAACCAGAGAATATGTCTTATTTTCCATAATAATAACAAGATCTCATAGTACAGCTGTGGTTGTGTGTATAACGTGTGTCTGTATGTATCCTCTACGTAACTGGGGCGCCTGGAGTGTTTTTGTGCCTATTGGAACGTGAACAGCCCAATCTTCTACAGAGGCTCATGGGGGGAAATAGTGGTAATATGCCTTTTTTTCTCTAACAGACGAGCTCTAAAGTGTTGTTTAATTGAGATTTTCATAGTATTGAAGACTACTATGTTGTCCTCAGGCATTGTAAATGGTGCACCATATTAAAAAGTTTAAAATCTGTCATCATTTAGTCACCTTCATGTTGTTTCAAGCCAGTAAGACTTCTGTTCATCTTCGACACAAATGAAGCAATTTTTAGTGATAGATTTCTGTGTCTCTGAAGTCCATTAGACCTAAAATATGATGCTTCAGAAAGACGTAAAAGTAATCTATAGGAATAAAGTGGTTTAATCCATGCCTTCTGAAGAGACACAACCACTTTATATGATTTGATAAGATTTAATTTAGGGTTTTATTCACATATAAACATTCAATAATGCATATACATCAATGCACATAAAGAGCACATCATATTGGTCACCCACACTTGCTTGATGCACAATAATGAATGAGGTTTGTTCTTGCATGTCAGGCAAGTATGATTGAGCTTCCATTTGCCATATTTAATGTACTTAATGAATGTGTGCTGATCAGTGTTTATATGTGAAACAAAAATATCCCAGTTTTCATTAAAATATTTTCAGTTGTGTTTTGAATATGAATGTAAATTTCATGAAATGGAGCAACATGAAGGGTGAGTACTTTATGACAGATATATAATTTTTGGATTAACTCACCCTTTCATTTAGAAGAAACACAGGAAGGAAGTATAAATAATATAAAAATGTTCTTTAGTCAGTGAAGGTGTATTTTAAAAAGCTTGCAATTTAAATGGGTTAGTGGTTACATTGCAATTACTAGAAAGAAACACATGATAAAACATAATAAAAGTTGATAATTAGTGTTGATAAGACTCATAATAAAAGTTCATATGTATTTAATATTTTATAGCTTGATCACTATTCATTTGTGATCATATCAGGAACTGATATAGTTTATTGTAAACAGCTGTACTGAAAATCTTTGATCTTGTTGATGTTAACTCGGCGGCTGAAAGCTGTAACGGTTAAACTGTCAGTCTGAGGACTCTTAATCTGGAGGCATCTGGGTAAACATTTGACTTATCGCTCATCAAGGCTTGTGACATCCAAGTACAGCAGTAATGGTTGAGCTTGCTTAACCTAGCACTTTTTTTATCTTTAATCTCTCATTCTTTTAATCTCTGTCTATATAATGTACCTGATAATCTTTCTTAGTCTTTGAAAGAAGCAAAAGAACTTGTTCTCTGTGGTTTTTGCACTCAGCTCAGCATGGACTGCCTCAACCAGATAACAGAGATTATTAACTATGTTCTGCACATGCTCTCGATCTGCTATATCTATCCAGGCCTGAATGTGCTGCCCAACCGATATTAAAACCCCTACTTTATTAAATAAACATCCAAACTGTGATGTGGTCCATCTTCTACTGTATATTTTCAATAAATATACAGAGTCAATAAATAAATAGGTGTATTTATGGTTGAACAATGTGTAGAAATATCTGTATCTTAAAATGAGCTCGAAATGGGTTTCAATACCTTGCAGATTGTATCTAGTTAGCTAAGACAAATGGTGTATAGCACTGTGACTATGGTTTCTGATGCACATCCCTCTGTGTTTGAGAGCATAGTCTGTATAATCTGGGGGCGGGGGGGTATACTCAGTTTTGTAAGAGGCCTAAGTACATACTGAATTAATATTGTGCTGCATAAAAATGAGAAAGCTGTCCACCTCATTGTGTGTGGATGGCTTTTCAGAGACATAAAAATAAGATTTTTTTTGGCCCTTACAACATGCATATCTCCAAAGGACTGAGACCACATAACAAATAATAAAATAAAATAAAAAATCTGGGATTTTTTTTTTTTTATCCTGGAAATAGATTCAGGAAATTTATTTGTTTTATTCATCAAATTTGTGACAAGCACAAGGTCTCTTTGAAGTATTGGATTAATAACACGATCATCACATTTAACACAAACCTTTGCAGTTCATGTAGCTCTAGTGTTGCTGTGATTAAAACAAATGGGAATACACTAAATTCTGAGAAATTCAAATTTAAAAGTAAAGTTTTCAGTTCAACTTTTTTGCAATGAAAATAAAGGAAATGAAAAAGAAAAGAAAACAGACAATTTCAATCTCATTGTGTATGTATTTACATACATAGATTTAAAATATTGAAAAATATATCTCAAAATCACTTTTTTTTGTGTTTGCAGGACAAGCTGAAAGTGGGAATCAGCACAAGAAATGAGGAACTGCAAGGCTATCAGTACAGTATGTATTTTCTTATTATGACTTATTCTGTATTTTCTTATCCACAGAAAGATCATGGCTATCTTTATTGTTATCTGGCCTGGAGCTGTTTAGTACAGCTTTGTTAGTATGTTTTGGTGTCGTGTTTAACTGAAGAGGTACTAAAAGGATAGAAAGAATAGACATGATGACAAAAAAGAACAACATGGATGTTGAAAGCCTTAGGGGAAGTAAATATTAAATTATAAATAGTAAAAAAGTAATAATGATGTATCATCTTTGGCTGTTGCAAACCCTATTGTTTCATACTTTTGTTGGGTGTGTGTTTTACCTGCCACGGCTTCATTTTCAAGTGCTATTTAAACACGCTATGTGATCTCAAACAGTACACATGACACACCTCCTTATAGCACACAAACTCCAGTAATCACAGTGTGTACTATTTGTACTACAGCCCCATATATACATGTACTAGTTAAACAACAAATGTCAGTGAGAGTGCCAATACAGCTACGTTTAACATGCATATGAATGCACCAAGCTTGTGTCAATGAGATATAATGAAATGATTTTGATGGTTAAAGCATTTATGACCAACTTAGGCTTAGCATTATAAATCATTGCACCCATCATGATGAACTGATTTGTTTCTTACAGTTTTCAAACCCATATTTGCTTCTGCAAGGATGTGCATCAACCCTAATGCTGAAGTTGAGCTAAAATCACCCAAAGCAAACCTGCACCTTGAGGTTCAGAACATCGCAATTGAGATGACCAAGCCACAGGTATAACAATATGGCAACCATCATGTGTCTTAATCATAAACTACCATTCAAAAGTTTGGGGTTAGTAAGTTTTTTGGGTGTTTCTAGTACCTGTCTATGGTGGATCTGTTGGAGTCTATAGACTGCATGGTGAAGAATAGCCCCTACAGAAAGTTTAGGCCTGATGTTCCAGTCCACAGAAACGCCAGGCAATGGTAAGTGCATTATGTGTTCATATGATAATAATGTTTCATATGTGTTCGTATGTGTTCATATGATAATGTTAATGTTTCATATGGCTGATAGATTTCTAACATGGCCCCTTTGATTGGTCAGGTGGAAATACAGCATCAGTAGTATACTGGAAGTGCATATCAGGCATTTTAACCGGATGTGGGACTGGAACAACATCAAGAAGCACAGGCAAACACTTAAGGCTTACAAAGCTGCATACAAAATCAAACTCACACAGGGTAAAGTCCGGGAAGACACAGAGAAACAAATCCAGGTATGAACTATAGATGAATAGTTTATCCAACATCAATGCATTTAAATACACTGGGCTATCAGGTTTTGCACAACTTTGCTCAACAAAGAAACAAAATTCTAAGAAAGTCTGAGTTCCAGTTCATGTTTCAGCCATTCAATTTGTTAAAGGGATAGCTCACTCAGAAATGACATTTCCTCTCATAAATTACTTGTTTCAGACCCATTCGTTTCAAGACCTTCATTCATCTTCAAAACACAAATTAAGATATTTTTGATGAAATCCAAGAGCTTTCTAACCCTCCATAGACAGCAACGCAACTGACACATTCAGTGCACAGAAAGGTAGTAAGGACATGAGGATGAGTAGTTAATGACAGAATTTTTATTTTTGGGTGAACTATCCCTTTAAATTGTTATGCTGAAATAATTTATAATGATTTTTTTAAAATATTTTAAAGGTGCAATAGGTGATAGTCTTCAGAAAATGTTTTTGTTATGCTGGCTGAAAGTCTTTTTCACATCCCGATTAAGTTAATTGGTCTAAATGTATTTATATATTCTGTGGAAGGCGTAGGACCAAGAAATGTTTGTTCAATCAAATTGCTCATTCCGAGCATTTTGATTGACTTTCCTACCTGCCTGTCAACATGTGTATTGGCATACCTCCATTCACATGGTTTGCGCAGACAGGATATGTCATCAATGCGGTCACATACTCTGTGTAGACAGAGCGAGAATGGCATGCAAACATCAACAACCTGACCTTCCTTCCTGGTATTGTAGTACTTTTACTAACTGTACTATATAGTTTTCTCACCGGTGAATGACATGTGATGTATTGTAGTAATGTTGTCTCTGGTCGTCTGGTCTGTTCGCGTTCATGCGTTCAGGAGGCGTGGCTTCGGACAGGGATTTGCAGGGGGGGAGGGACATTCACTTTCAGTACAATTAGACTAAAGTTAGCATTTTCCAAGATCTCCTACTGCACCTTTAACATATACTATTTTAAAATGAATTATTAGTTTTTCCTAAATCATTCTTAAATATGTTTTACTATTTTACATTTATCAATGTGTTTTCTTTCAGGAGCTGGAGAAAGTTCTTGATGTGTTCAACATTTTATTGGCCAGACAGCAGATTCAGATGGAGGTATGACAACATGTATCAAAACATTAACCATACTGTACTGGTGTTTTTATGTTTTTCATCCGGTCTTGTAAGTTGACTTTGTCTCTCCACAGGTGGTTCGGTCAGGACAGAAGCTGGTTACTAAAAAGGCTGCCACTCAGAAACAAAGTGGAGGAGGCTTCTTCGGCAGCTTTTTTGGCAAGAAAGAAGGGAAGAAGAGAGAGGAAGAGGAAGATAAAGAGCCTGAGAGTGAGTGTTAATCGCTAAAATAATTGCTAAACTATGAATAAATGCAAATTTTTAATGTACATCCATATTTTTGTTCATGTACTCTATTTGTACAGATATTGATTCCATCATGACTCCTGAAGAGAAAACGAAACTCTACACAGCCATTGGCTACAGCGATAGCTCTCATAACCTTGCCTTACCAAAACACGTGAGTGGAAAATACTCTGTACAGCTACCTTGTAAAGTCACAGTCTCATTACTGTTGTTCTGTGAAATTAATTAGCAAAATTTTGCTAATGTGACCACACTCTAACAAAACGTTTCATATTGACAAAACAATTTGTCAAATACTGCATATCCTGTTTATCCTGGACATTATACTCACATGTTTATGTACATATTTGTTCTTATGTGCAGTATGTAGCTGTGATTGTCAATTTTAAACTGTTGAGCACCTCAGTAACATTCAGAGAGGAGCCTGGCATTCCAGAGATCCTCAAAGTGCAAATGATTGACCTCAGTACGTCCATCTCACAGAGACCTGGAGCACAGGCCATCAGGTATGTCCAGTATTACACATAATTACAGGGAAACCCTTAGCATTGGCCAACACACACACATATATATATATATATATAGATAGATAGATAGAGAGAGAGATATGTAAAGTATAGTCTTCAGTTGTGGGAAATGTGTGTGTTGTGTAGAGTGGAGGCTAAGCTGGAGCACTGGTACGTGACTGGTCTGCAGCAGCAGGGGGAGGTGCCGTCTCTCATAGCGTCAGTCGGAGACTCTGACTCTTCTCTGCTCAGCGTGCTCTTTGAGCTCAATCCAGAAGACAGCACCGCTGACCAGCTCCTCAGAGTCCACTCACAGCCTGTAGAGATCATCTATGATGCTGTAAGAGACACACAAACACACTGTAGTTATGTCTTGATTTCAGAGAGAGCCAATGGAGTTTTTGATTAAGTGGATTTTAAGTGCAGCTTTTTTACTTTCATTTTATTTTATTTTATTTTACTTTATTTAGTTGCACAGTTATTGTATGTTATGAATTGTGTGCATAAAATTCTTGACAGAAATCACATTCATGTGTCTGCAATTGGTCAGTCCAATCAAATTGCATCTTTTGCAGATAACTTCAAACTGACAATTCATTTAATAATATAATTAATAATAATCATATAAAATATAACATATGATTATATACAAAATATAATGTAATAATCTATCTACCTATCGTATGTATATATATATGTATGTATGTATATGTGTGTGTGTGTGTGTGTGTGTGTGTGTGTGTGTATATATATATATATATATATATATATATTGTTCTTGATTTAATGTAATAAAATAATATTTATACAGGGGAAAATGATTGAAGTCATTAAGATAATTAGTCTAAATATAATCCATTTATTCTTATAATTATGTATTATTTTGTTCTTAATTTAATACATTAAATAATTCAAGTAATTATTATTTTTTTATTTAATATCAATATTTAATATTTAATATACATTTTAAATATATAAATGTTTAGACACTTAGATTAAAAATTACTTCAAAATATTTACTGTTCATTTGTCTGTTCTGTAGCTGACTGTCATCAGCATCACAGAATTCTTCAAGACGGGAAAAGGAGTTGATCTGGAGGTCATCACCTCAGCAACACTCAGCAAACTTGAGGAGATCAAAGAGAAGACAGCCGCTGGTAACCCTCTCCTTATTTCCCATCATCCACACAGAAATGTTGTCACATTGAGAACGAGTATGTGAGTAGTCATCTTTAACACTTCCCCTTTGTCTTTATCTGAACCCAGGCTTGTCTCACATTATTGAGACACGTAAGGTGTTGGACTTGAGGATCGATCTAAAACCCTCCTACTTGCTGCTTCCCAAGACTGGATTCTATGATAGCAAATCAGACCTCATGATCGTTGATTTTGGTTATCTGCAGGTGAGGGAGGGGAGTAAAAACATATTTAAGAGAGAACTGTTTCTGTCAATAACGTCTGACTGTAAATATATGCGTGTGAATGTAGTTGAACAGTGTAGACCAGGCCAGCCATCAGCAGGTATCTGCCAGTTTCTCATCGCTAGAGGAAATCATGGATAGAGCCTATGAAAGATATTCCTTGGAGCTCCGCAGTGTCCAGATACTCTACAGCAAATCAGGTAAACACAATGCAACACAGGGAAGAAACTAAACTGCCTGCACAAACGATTTTTAACAGCGGCTCTTTTTAGGAGAGAAATGGAAAAATGCTCGTATTAAAGGCTTCACCCATCAGCACATCCTGCAGCCGATGGACGTCACACTTCAGCTTGCTAAATGTATGGTGGACAAAGATTCCCGTATGCCCAGGTAAGCGCTCGCTCTCTGCCGTGTCTCTCTCTTCATCCTCATACATGCACTAAGGTCTGTTCTTTCCAGGTTCAAAGTATCAGGGGAGCTGCCCTTACTTCATGTGAAGATTTCTGATCAGAAGATCCAGGGTGTTCTGGAGCTGGTGGACAGTATTCCTCTCCCTCAGACTACCTCAAGCCCTCCTAGCACCCCCACAGAAAAGGTCAGAAAACACAAAGAAAGACAGTCTCTGTGTATTAGCTGATGCGTTGCTTCCTCTCACACTTAATAAGTCATGACTCATGAATGGTAGTTTCCTGGTAGGACGCCACAGGTATTTGATACTATTGTTATTGCTGTTGTTTTTTTTTTTTTTGAAAGCCATGAATATTTCAAGCCTGTAAAACTAATCGCAATGTACTTATCGCTTTCATAGTCATGTGCTAAGTCTGAAGTGCTGCTTGCTTTTATATTTCGTTCCTAAAGTTGCTCTTTGAGCGTGACAGTGCAGCTTCAGTTTCCACAGATTACACAACTCAGGAAAGACATTATCCACAATCAGCATCACTGTCTCTCTACCCAGTCTTATTAGTGAACTTACTGCCTCAACAAGCAAGAAAAAGCCCTTGCTAGTTTACTTTACGAAGCAAATGTTAAAGGATGTTCTAGATATTATCCTCTAGAACATTTAAATAAATTAATATTTACCATTCAAAAGTTTGTGATCAGTAAGATTTTGTTTTAAAAAAATTACTTTTGATTACTTACTGAAAACATTTATTCAGCAAGGCTGCAATACATCAATAAAAATGACTGTAAAGACATGTATAATGTTACAAAAAAGATCTATTTGAAATAAATGCTGTTCTTTTGAACTTTCTATTTATCAAAGAATCCTCAAAATGTATATATCACAGCTCCCACAGAAATATGATCATTGATGACAATAAGAAAGGTTTCTTGACACTACATCAGAATGATTATTAGAGTATCATGATTATTAGAATGATTGAAGACTGGAATAATGGCTGCTGAAAATTCAGCTTTACCTTTACAGGAATAAATTACATATATTAAAATAAAATTTTATTTAAATTGTAAGAATATTTTAAAATTTTTACTGTTTATACTGTATTCATAGCGTAATCGATGTCTTTCAAAAACATAAAAAAATCTAACCCCAATCTTTGTAATGTAAATTTGTTGGAAAACTATGAGAAAGAAAATAGTTAAAAGTTAAGTTTTTTTTTTTTTTTTTTTTTTACTTTCTCCCTTAAAATGCTTTCTTATAAAAATGTTACCAATTGACTAAAATGCAAAAATAATGATGATATTCTTCTGGGTTTTGGGGATACCACTGTCTGATGCCAGGCCAAAGGTTTTGGGTTTAGACCCCACAGTTCTGTCCTATACAGTGGAATCAGGTCAGAATTCAACTAGATGCTCACACATTGGGTGCTTTCACACTTGGTTCGCTTGCCTGGTTCGAACCCGAGTTCGATTGCTCCCCCCTGCCCCTGCTGGACTGCATTCATATTATTTTATTTGGTTCCGAATCGCGGTTTGTTTGTGTCATCAAGCCAGCAGCTGTTTACACGGTTGCTAAAAAAAAACAGCGCAGGAGAAGGCGCCAAATGCATAACGTTGCTCTCCGCACTTTTATATATTTACGTTTTTTTTAACAGTTTGTTTTGTTTACAGTACTCACGTCTGTCTTACAAATGTACTGCAAATGATCTAAAGAACGCTGAAGGTGAACAGAAATTAGACATACAGCTCTCTGTTTGCAGCGTGTCAGTCACGCTCGTAAGGAAAGTGAGTGAAACACACATTTTTATCAAATAATATGTCATTAATAGCGCCTCACTTCCGCGATTTTGTACGATTGCGTTCATATCAGCAGCGAACCGTACCGGAGTTCACATGAACCGTACCCCAGACCACCCCTTTTTAGATGGATTCGGGTACGGTTCACTGGTGCGCATCCGAGTTTGGAAGACAGTGTTCACATCATCTAAACGAACCGAACTCTGATATCAGTCGAACCCAGGTGCGCACCAAAAGTGCTAGTGTGAAAGCACCCTTAATTTCAGACAAATAAAAAAAAAAATACCACAAAAATCTTTTGTTTTTAATTGACATTATTCATGTAATTATACACATTATACACAGTTTATGTGGTACATGTGTGTTCAGACTCTGCAGAAGACACCAGTGAGAAGGCTGCAGATGAAGACTCTCTCAGATCATCCTTAGAGGAACTGACCGAAGTGCAGTTTCAGTTTGAAGTCAAATCAGTACGTTCTTCTTCATAACTTTGTTCACACCATGCCACAACCATTCGTCATCAGTGGGCGCAAGAGCCCCACATTTCATTTAAGAGTCATTCAGCATTCCATCAGTTGATGACAATTATTCTGTGTATGATTCCTGTTTGTGTTTGTGTGGACCACTGTGTGTTTTAGTGTGAAGTGATGTATATGTGTCTATATATATGTGTGTGTGTGTAGGTGTTGTTGGAGCTTACGAGGCAGGCCGCTCAGGAGGATGTCGTATTGGCTTTCAATGTTTCACAACTGGGTGCAGAAGGCAAGATACGGAACTTTGATCTCACTGTCACATCTTACCTGCGCAAGATTAGCCTGGACTACTGCGAGATAAAAGGTACACGCACACACACAAAGTGTGATCAAGCTTTTGTTGTTTGAAGTACTTCATGTTGTTTCAGGGATGCCATTGCTCTCATTCTTGTGTGCATGTGTTTCAGATGCACAAAATCAGCCACTTCATCTAATTACCTCTTCAGACAAGCTTGGCTCTGATCTATTGAAAGTGGAGTACATCAAAGTAAACATGAGCATTTTACTTATCAAACACTCTATAAAGGACTCTCTTAAAGGAGTTGTTTTAGCTGAATGGTTTAATTTGTGCTGGTCTGCATGGCTTTTTTTATGTCCTTCAGGCTGATGTTAATGGACCCAGCTTCCATACCATATTTAATAATACAGAACAAGCACTGAAGGTATGTTTAAGTTTACAGTTCCAAATAATAAATGCCAGTAATCCTAGAATTTATTTGTTTACTTACTCATCCAATATGTTTCCTCAATATATTTATTCATTCAATCATTGTACTATTTTTAAATTTAAAAAAAGGTCAAATAAAAATATTTTGATTATATCATATATTAGTATGTGTATATATATAAATATAAATGTGTATATGTATAAATATAAATGTGTATATGTATATGTATATATATATACACAGTATATATCTATATGTACACACAAAATCATTTTAATTGCATTCTTAAAATTACATTATTAGTCATTTTAATTAGAATTTTGAATAATGTTTCATTTGAAAAAAAAAAGTTTTTATTGGAAAGTTTTATCAGAAATCAAAATGAAGTTATTGATTTACTTCTTTTCATAAGTGGAGTTTTCCTCACTGGACTTCCTGCTTCACACTAAAGCTTTGCTGTCTACCATCAACTACATGAATTCAGCAATACCACAAGACCTCACAGCTTCGAAAGAGAGAGAAACCAAGAGACGAGCTGAGAGAGCAGCAGCAGGGAAGAAAGGTGTGAATAACACATACGCCTTTTATGTTGAAAATCTGTGAGAACAAATGTGTTTTGTTTGATGTCAAATTATTGGGTAGACCCTGAATATTGCTCATGCATCCATGTTGTCTTTGTCTCTGCTTTGTAGGTTTTTTCTTGGGTAACTAATGTTTTTTTCTTGACCTTTGCACTGGTCTTGACATGCCATATACTAACAGGGGTCTGAAACAGTATCTGTTTTGCTTGTGTTAACGCATGTTGCAGACAATACTGTTTTTAGATTGTCACATTATGTGTTGTCTGAGTGTTTTAACTGGAGTGTCTATGTTTTGTTAGTGTCTAAGGGTTCGAAGGACTCTGGTGTTGTGAACTTTAAGCTGTCTGCCGTACTCGGCTCTTTCAGAGTGGCTGTTTGCGATGACAGAAGCAACATTGCTGACATCCGGGTTCAAGGTAAAAAAACAACTAAAGTGTCTGTCCTTAAAGTCAGCGTATCTTAAAATTATATATTAATTTTCTGCAAGTTAACCAAACATGTTGATGCCTATGTCAGGCATTGACGCGTCTGTGGTGGTCCAGGCCAAAGAAACAGACGTTTTTGCCCGTCTGCGTGACATTGTGGTTCTTAATGTGGACCCTAAGACTATACATAAGAAGGTGAGAGATCAGTCATATTGTTTTTGGCATGTTTGCAAGCAGGTTTCTGTGCTCCAGTTCTGTTTTTGTGAATACTACCAGGCGGTGTCAATCATTGGAGAAGAGGTGTTCAGCTTTAAGATGACATTGTATCCTGGGGCCACTGAAGGCAAAGGATACACTGACACCTCCAAAGTGGATGGGAAAGTTATCCTGAGACTTGGCTGTATCCAGATCGTCTACCTGCATAAGTTCCTTACGTCTTTATTGGTAAGAATTCATGTAAATCCACTTACCTTTCATATTGTATCGGTACTCATATTTTGTCTGTATTCATCTAAAATTTATACCAGTAGATAAAACTCAATGTCTGGTAATTGCAAAACAAACAGGGACAGTGTTTTTAAAAAACTGTATTTCTCAGTGTGTCGTTATTTTCGTTTGTATTTTGTCTGGATGTTTATGTCTCTCCCTTTCTTTTTGCTCTGGCATCTTTCCCACCCCCTCATAGTTTTCGTTAATTGTGTCTTCCTCTTTTCAGGACTCTTTTAGCTATCAATACCCCTCTGCTGATGAGGTACAGGCTTGGGCATGCAGCATTAAAGTTTTTGGCTTTGCAGCTTATTTTCAAATGCACCTGTACACACTGAAATATGTCCTCTCCCCATTAAACTCTACTGGATTTGTTGTACACACAGTTAAACCTTTTCAAATAAGATGGAAACGTTAATTCAGGTTAACACCATTCACAGCAATGTTTAGGACTGCTTTTGTTTTATTTCTAGTGCAGTGGTTCTTAACGAGGGATCCTGGACCCACTAGGGGCCTAAACAAACCTCCAATATTTATTCTCATATTTAAAAAGAAATTAATAAAAAAAAAAACTGTAAAAATGCAATTAATAAAAGAAAAAGTATTAAATTTTTGTATCCATGTATAAAAACAAAAAAGTTCTAACTAAGCAAGAAAAATGACTTTTTAAAAGACAGTATACATATACATACAAAAAATATATCTGCCTTATGGGGAGACCATAAGATATTTTGTTGAACAACGGGGTGGGGGGTGGCTTGGGGGGTTGAGAACCACTGTTCTAATGGAAGGTTTATAGGAAATATATAGCTCTGCTGCATATTCAAGAACAATTCATTAGATTCAAGCTAAACAGAAGCAGTCTTAAAGTTTACGATCACTAATATTGTCAGTAATATTTCAATATTGCTTACATTACATTTATATGCACCACTGACATATAATAACCTCTTTTAAAATGGTTATGATTTTTAGTTATGCTTTTCTTATAAAATTAGGTAATTTGAAGAACCAAAAGAAAGACTTTCAAAAGATCACACTCACCTGATATTTATTTACTATAGCATTGCAATTTAGAATTTCTGCACCTAAAAGTGATCTTGTCCAAGTGTTTTTTCAAACAATGGATCATGCCATGTTTTATTTTTCAGAAATAGGTCTGAAATCTTTAACAGCATTAAAGGGATACTCCACCCCAAAATGAAAATTTTGTCATTAATCACTTACCCCAATGTCGTTCCAAACTTGTAAAAGCTACGTTTATCTTTGGAGCACAATTTAAGATATTCTGGATGAAAACCGGGAGGCACAGAAACACAGAAGAGACAGATTGTTGAATAAAGTAATTATTTTTATATTCTTTGCATATAGAATATAACAGCATATAAAAAGTATTCTCGTCACTTCATAAAATTCAGATTGAACCACTGATGGCAGATGGACTATTCTGACGATCTCTTTCATACTTTTCTAGACCTTAACATTGTTATTTACTTGGCAGTCTATGGGACAGTCACAAGCCTCCCGGTTTTCATCCAAAATATCTTAAATTGTGTTCCGAAGAAGAACAAAGCTTTTAGGGGTTTGGAACGACATGAGGGTAAGTGATTAATGACAAAATTTTCATTTTGGGGTAGAGTATCCCTTAAATGCTGTTTTCTATTAAAAAGATGTCTTGAGCATATTTGCATTAATTTTTTAGTTTTGTCTGTGAGATATTACTGTTCTAACTGTTGGATATTATTAAAGAAGTGTACTTTAGGTAATGCAGCCTATAGCGTTATTTATGAATGCAATAAGGCACTGAATTTTTAAATGACTTGATTGTGAATATGTGGATTTGCATGTGCACTCGTGACTCATACTACATATTGAAGTAGAAATCACAGAAATTTGAGATGGAATTTCGCACGATATGGATGCCTTGATTTTACTGGTTCTAACTTTCATACTCTACATGCTTAATAGAAACAGCTCACCAGCCATACCCAGACAATATAATCATCGGCTTTCCTACTTTCTCTCACAAAAAAAAATGCTGTTTCACTCCAGCGCTGCTTTTTTCACCCCTACTGAATTTGCAACTTTTCGTTGTAAATTCGTTTTTCAGGCGTTTTAAAACACAAGAACATCCCTGCATGAAATTTCCCTACTGTGGATCCCAGGCTGTTACATTAAGGCCTTCCCTCACTTCTACTAAACTGCCATGTCAAGTCACACAAAACTGTTACTAACTATTGGTTGTCTTCCATAGATGTTTGTGGATAACTTCCAGACAGCTAAAGAGGCTCTCAGTGCCGCCACGGCTCAGGCTGCAGAGAAAGCAGCTTCCAGTGTGAGGGATTTCGCTCAGAAGAGCTTCAGACTTGCCATGGACATCAGACTGAAGGCCCCCCTTATCATAATCCCTCAGTCCTCCACATCCCATAATGCATTTGTGGTTGACCTGGGTCTCATTACTGTGGGAAACAGCTTCTCACTGCTGGCAGCTGAGGGCTTCCCATTGCCTGCAGTTTTGGAGACCATGGATGTAAAACTCACACAACTCAAACTATCTAGGTACTAAAGAAAGCTGGAGAACTTTCCAGAATTCTCTAAATTAATTTACTTCAACTTATATATTTGAATTAGTTTCCAAGGCAACATTTATAATTTTCATTTAAGTTTTTTTAATGCAATATTTATGTTTTATTTCAGCTTTATTTAAATTAACAAAAATGTTTAATAGTAGTCTCGACTGTGCTACAGAATGATTAAGAGACAGCTCATTTTTTTTCTGATTTATTTTTTTGACCTTCTTTCTTCAGGACTGTTCTGAAGGGCAATGCTGCTCATTTAGATGTTGAGATTCTGGAGCCCATAAATCTAGAGCTTTTAGTCAAGCGTAATTTGGCTGCCACTTGGTACAACAAAATTCCTGGAATGGAGGTCAATGGAGTGCTTATGTCAATGAACGTGAGTTTCTCATGACGTTTTAGACGTGCAAGTGTTGAATCTAAAATCTAAAATGGGGCCTGATCAGAATTTTCAGGAGAGAAAACTAAAGATTGGTATTTTCTGGCTTCTGTAGATGGCTCTTGGCCAGGAGGATGTTGGGGTCCTCATGAGAATCCTAGCAGAGAACATTGGCGAGGGAAGCAGGGCTGCTGCAGTGGAGGGAATGAAAGCTTCTGCTAAAAGTATGAAAAGGTTTAACCTGTCAGTAATCTTTTCCATTAAAGTTGGTCTTTAAGGGCTTCATTTTACCCTCTTTTCTTCCACAGATGAAGCTGTAGATGAAGGACTCATCGAAACATTACCTGTGGGGACAGGGAGTCAACCAGAATTGACCAATGGTGCTTTCAGTGAAAATGTTGTCAATGTGCTGCTCAATTTTGAAATCAAGGAGGTGATTAAGCTCTCTTAAGTTCTCGTTTTCGGTTACAGTCATGACTCCAGATTTGGAGTGGATCTGGCATGAACTGAGAATCCTGTAACTTTCTCTTTGTAGGTTATGCTAAGGTTGAAAAAGTCCAAAAATGGGAAAGAGTGTCCCTTTTTGGTTCTCCATGTAGCTCAGCTTGGAATTGACACCAAAGTTCGAAAATACGACATGGAGGCTACAACATACATCAAAAACATCTCCATGAAGTGTCTAGAGTTCCTTGGTTTGTAGCACTTGGTTTTAAAACCTCACAGTACAAAGCAGCATTTTTTCATAAAAAAACAAAACAAAAAAAAACATAAATTTATTCATTTGAACTTTTTATTTATTTATTTGTCTTTGCAGATTCAAATGAAGAACCGCTCTGTATAATAAGTTCCTCCGCAGAGTCAGGAGCAGATCTTCTTAAAGTCAAGTATTTTAAGGTAACTACTTCTTTTTGAATTACACAAGCACACTCATTACACATTACACATGCAATTTGGCTTATAAATGAGCACTATTTATAAAACTTCCTACTCAAAAATTTGTTAAAAACCTCTTACATTAAGTTTTAAGTAACACCCTTTTAATCCATTGTAAAGTTGACTAGTGGCAGGGCATTTCATGTCTAGACAGGCTTCAGCTCTTACATTTTAACAATTTATTAAGGTCAGCACACAAATTCATATCGCGATCAAAGCATCAGGACAATTAGATCCAGCCTTTAGCCATCGCACTCTTTAGTGTTTGTGGGTTGGCTCTTCTTTTAATTCCTATGGGCCATTTCTCTCAAATGAGATAGCAGTGTCTGTTGCACGTGTGTACTGTTAAAAGTCTAGAGATATGAATGAATGCATTTCAATCAAGTTCTGAATAAATATATAGTTGTTGTCTATGTAATATTTGACACAACGGTAATAGATTAAAGATAGACACATGTAGACACAAAGAAGTAGCAGATGTTGAGAGCTTCCGGGACTCATGAGCGGAGATCTTAAATTTGTTTGATTCCTGTCTTTGTAGGCTGATCGAAATGGGCCCAACTTTGCAAGCCTTTACCAGAACACTGAGCAGAAGATCAATGTAAGCATCTGTAAACAAAGTTAAATAAAATCCTGTTTTGGAAATTGAGGCGTTAATTTCAAAAGAACTTTATATTGAAGGGGTTTAACATGCCTGTGTGTGTCTTTAGGTGGTGTTCTCCTCTCTAGACTTGATGTTGCACACTGAGGCTCTCCTCTCTACCATGGACTTCCTGTCTGCTGCCCTGTCCAACAGCAGTCTGCCCTCACCCGAGAGAGAGAGCAAAAAGAGTGAAGATATGAGAACTACCTCAGCTAAATCCAGTAAACACACGCATGCAATTGCTGAAACTGACAAACATGGACCCTTTGCACATGATTTAGGAATGAATTAATGAAGAACTGTTTCTGTCTCAGCTGCACTGAGTTCTCCCTCTGATGGCGATGTCATTGACCTGATGGTGAACATGCAGCTTGGTGCATTTAATGTGTTGGTTCGTGACCAAAAGAGTAACATGGCAGACATCAAAATTCAGGGTGAGAATGCATTCTTATTTTGAAAATGTACTTGTGTATTATTATTATATAACAGTTACTGCATCACTGCTACTGTTTAGAATAAAAAATAATGCAGGATCTTCTTTAAGATGTAAATATTTAGTAAATATATTTTATTATATATTTCTATTTTATTTTGATTAAATAATTATATAATGTAATATTATATGCCAAATATAGTACAAATAAAAAAATTATGTGTAATTATTGTGCTTTTTATTATACCGTATAGAATTATATTTCTGACATAGTTTTAATTTATGGTGTATTGGTTTGCTTATACAGTATCTATTTCTTGATTATTCTGAGGCTTGTTTTGTTGGTTAGCTGATTTTATAAATCTTCTCCTTAGGTTTGGACGGTTCACCACACAACAACAAAACCCACAAAAAAAATAAATCAAACCTCTGCCCTACTCCACCATCAAAAAAATGGATACTAAAACAAAACAAATGAACACAATAAAGCTATACCACTAGAGCACATTTTAACCATTTACTATTCTTTATACATCTTAATTTCTATCTACTTTGGCTTAGGGCTGGGCGATATGGCCAAAAAAATGATCACGATAAAATTTTTCATATCAGTCGATATCGATAATTATCACAATAAATTTCAAATCTTTATTTCTTTCATGTTTAAAGGTAGACTTTTGTTCCTAAGTGAAATGTGTAGAAAGCAGACTGTTATTTGTGGTTTTAAACTAGTTTTTTTTTTGTCAGAATATGACAAACACTTTACGTTTAATTTTTTTTTTTTTTTTTACACTTTAACAGTCATATTTCCTTAACAAAAAATATCTTAATAGAAAACTGAATTTCTTAGTTTCTGCATGTTCTAATGAGTCATATTATTGTGAAGCAGTTTGTATTGCCTGTATTTGATCTGCAGTATTAATGATATTAACATGTTTTTTGTTTCTTAGAAATGCACATTTGACAGTAGCTTGAATTGAAAGTAGTAGTAGCTTGAGTTAGGATGCAGATGCAAATTTATGTTCGTTATAAAAAACAGTACATGTAAAAATTGTAACAACCTAATTTTTATAAGGTAAAATGAATTATTCTTACTGTATGAGGTTTAAACATATTGAACATTTATCAAACTCTTATCGTTTTATCGATAATAATAATAATATTGCAATAATCATCGTTATCGTTTTTTCGCCCAGTCCTGCTTTGGCTTTTGTATAAACAAAGTACAACAATAGTGCATTAAAGTAAAATGAACTGCAATATCTGTTGTTTATTTTGGGTTATTTTTGGTTCTCTAGGCCATCTCCATCGTAGGCGATGAGGTGTTCAGCTTCAGCATGAGTCTGACACCCAAAGCCACTGAGGGGGCTGGGTATACAGATACTTCAAAGGTTGATGGCAAAGTGAAACTCAACGTGGGCTGTATTCAAGTGGTCTACCTTCACAAATTTGTCATGTCATTACTGGTGAGTTTAAATTGCACACGTGGCCTCTCTGCTGATTCAAACACACTAGCTTACTTCTACTTTTTCTCTCCACAGAATTTCAGTAATAACTTCCAGACAGCTAAAGAGGCTCTCAGTGCCGCCACGGCTCAGGCCGCAGAGAAAGCAGCTTCCAGTGTGAGGGATTTCGCTCAGAAGAGTTTCAGACTTGCCATGGACATCAGACTGAAGGCCCCCCTTATCATAATCCCTCAGTCCTCCACATCCCATAATGCTGTGGAGGCGGACCTGGGTCTCATTACTGTGAGAAACAGCTTCTCTCTGCTCCCAGTGGAAGGTCGTCCGCTGCCTGCTGTCATAGATAATATGGATATACAGCTCACACAGCTAAAACTGTCCAGGTAGCCCACTGCCACAAAGCTTATCTAGGATTTTCAG